>NC_000075.6:17651385-18251385 GCF_000001635.26 Mus musculus | reverse complement strand
AGATACTAGTTGGCATTTAAATATATATTCTCCTTTCATTGAATTCAAGAGATTTATATTACATTAAAATGCTATATGTGGAATTATTTTGCCTAATACAAATAAATTGCTAGTAAGTATCTACTTTAGGTTAGTCATCATTTTGAATCTACTATTTTTATGTTAGAAAAACATGAAAATATTGGGAATCACTAAAGCACAAACTAACTTTCCACACTATATACAGAACTGCATTCTCTCTAAATATAGAATTGTTTCTGTGATGTTTCACACATTTTGTTCACTTCACTAAGTCCTCAGTTAACAAATAACATTTGGTTCATCCAAGATGCTGGACGTGAAAATAGGCAAAGGGAATATGACAGGTTACCAGTATTTTCCTCATTAAACTGTTCCTTCTCTGTGACAGCCTCTTGACATTCATCCCTCAGAAAATTAAAACTAAAATGAGTTTCAGGGCTGGGAAGTCCCAGTAGCTTCATGAGTGTTCAGAATTTCCACTGTTACATTTTTGGAGAGCCATAATCAAATGGTCAATTTTTGTCAGTGAAATTGAAAAATATTTTAATGAAACATTTTTCTGGATAATTATAAAATGGAAGCTCTCAAGACATTTATATTTGTAATTCTAAGGAAGTCTAGATGGCCACTTTAGTATAAAGACATTTAATATTTTAATTGAGCATCTGTTAAAAATGAATATTTTTAAATTACTACAAGTAAAAGGGTATAATGAACAGTGACAACTTCTGTCCTTAGTCTTCTGTTCCATTTTACTGGCTTATGGTCTATTTATAGGGCTACTTCAACACTGAATTGGAAATGGCATTGTTTTGTGCCAGTAACATTCACTAATGTAATATAAAAATGATCACGAGATCTGAGCCCACTTGAGATCTCTTTTATAATCACTCCTCACCTCATCCCATGCACACAGCCCATGCCAACATCTTAAGATTCAGATTCACACACAATTACTCACAAAAGATTGAAACATGCCAATAGTACAGAGTTAACAAATGCAAGAACAGGTTTGTTGACTTCATTTTTCGCTAGTTGTATGTTTATTCCCCTATACTGTTTGGCACCATTTATCCAATCACATATTGCTAAGGTGAAGTATTCCTATTCATCATTTTGTCTGTCCTATTAAAAATCAGCCAACATACTTTAGTGATGTGTTTACTAGTGCATACTCTTCAATGCTCTTCCCTTTGAAATGAATCTACCATCCTTTTCTAGATCAGTCAAGTTTCTTCTAATTTTATTGACTTGAGATTGCTAAAATTTTCCTTCCCAGTTTTGGTATAGTGACACATGGCATTTTCATTTTTCCTACTTCCTAATTATTTTACAGTTAATAAAGCTCTCTTGAGCACTTTACCGGCCAGAGGGTAGGGGTCCGCCCGGCCTGGGAGCCCTTTGCCTGAGCATCGGCAGCAGACATCTTGGTTCCGGGACCCTGCTGAGTGTATTCTTCACAGCTCCAGAGATTACCAGATGATGAAAGGCAAATGTAAGAATCCTATGAACAGAAATCAAGACCACTCACCATCATCAGAACACAGCACTCCCACCCCACCTAGTCCTGGGCACGCCAACACAACCGAAAAGCTAGACCCAGATTTAAAAGCATATCTCATGATGATGGTAGAGGACATTTAATAACTCACTTAAAGAAATACAGGAGAATACTGCTAAAGAGTTACAAGTCCTTAAAGAAAAACAGGAAAACACAACCAAACAGGTGATGGAAATGAACAAAACCATACTAGACCTAAAAAGGGAAGTAGACACAATAAAGAAAAGCCAAAGTGAGGCAACACTGGAGATAGAAACCCTAGGAAAAAAATCTGGAATCATAGATGCGAGCATCAGCAACAGAATACTAGAGGTGGAAGAGAGAATCTCAGGTGCAGAAGATTCCATAGAGAACATGGGCACAACAATCAAAGAAAATAAAAAACGCAAAAAGATCCTAACTCAAAACATCCAGGAAATCCAGGACACAATGAGAAGACCAAACCTACAGATAATAGGAGTAGATGAGAATGAAGATTTTCAACTTAAAGGGCCAGCAAATATCTTCAACAAAATTATAGAAGAAAACTTCCCAAACCTAAAGAAAGAGATGCCCATGAACATACAAGAAGCCTACAGAACTCCAAATAGAGTGGACCAGAAAAGAAATTCCTCCCGACACATAATAATCAGAACAACAAATGCACCGAATAAAGATAGAATATTAAAAGCAGTAAGGGAGAAAGGTCAAGTAACATATAAAGGAAGGCCTATCAGAATTACACCAGACTTTTCACCAGAGACTATGAAAGCCAGAAGAGCCTGGACAGATGTTATACAGACACTAAGAGAACACAAATGCCAGCCCAGGCTACTATAACCCAGCCAAACTCTCAATTACCATAGATGGAGAATCCAAAGTATTCCACGACAAAACCAAATTCACACAATATCTTTCCATGAATCCAGCCCTTCAAAGGATAATAACAGAAAAAAACCAATACAAGGATGGAAATCACGCCCTAGACAAAGCAAGAAAGTAAGCCCTAAACAAAACAAAAAGAAGACAGCCACAAGAACAGAATGCCAACTCTAACAACAAAAATAAAAGGAAGCAACAATTACTTTGCTTAATATCTCTTAATATCAATGGACTCAATTCCCCAATAAAAAGACATAGACTAACAGACTGGCTACACAAACAAGACCCAACATTCTGCTGCTTGCAGGAAACCCATCTCAGGGAAAAAGACAGACACTACCTCAGAGTGAAAGGCTGGAAAACAATTTTACAAGCAAATGGTCTGAAGAAACAAGCTGGAGTAGCCATTCTAATATTGAATAAAACCGACTTCCAACCCAAAGTTATCAAAAAAGACAAGGAGGGACACTTCATACTCATCAAAGGTAAAATCCTCCAAGAGGAACTCTCAATTCTGACTATCTATGCTCCAAATGCAAGGGCAGGCACATTCATTAAAGACATTTTAGTAAAGCTCAAAGCACACATTGCACCTCACACAATAATAGTGGGAGACTTCAACACACCACTTTCATCAATGGACAGATCGTGGAAACAGAAACTAAACAGGGACACAGTGAAACTAACAGAAGTTATGAAACAAATGGACTTAACAGATATCTACAGAACATTTTATCCTAAAACAAAAGGATATACCTTCTTCTCAGCACCTCACGGGACCTTCTCCAAAACTGACCTTATAATTGGTCACAAAACAGGCCTCAACAGATACAAAAATATTGAAATTGTCCCATGCATCCTATCAGACCACCATGGACTATGGCTGATCTTCAATAACAACATAAATAATGGAAAGCCAACATTCACGTGAAAACTGAACAACACTCTTCTCAATGATACCTTGGTCAAGGAAGGAATAAAGAAAGAAATAAAGACTTTTTAGAGTTTAATGAAAATGAAGCCACAACATACCCAAACCTATGGGACACAATGAAAGCATTTCTAAGAGGGAAACTCATAGCTCTGAGTGCCTCCAAGAAGAAACGGGAGAGAGCACACACTAGCAGCTTGACAACACATCTAAAAGCTCTAGAAAAAAGGAAGCAAATTCACCCAAGAGGAGTAGATGGCAGGAAATAATCAAACTCAGGGGTGAAATCAACCAAGTGGAAACAAGAAGAACTATTCAAAGAATTAACCAAACGAGTTGTTGGTTCTTTGAGAAAATCAACAAGATAGATAAACCCTTAGCTAGACTCACTAGAGGGCACAGGGACAACATCCTAATTAAAATCAGAAATGAAAAGGGAGACATAACAACAGATCCTGAAGAAATCCAAAACACCATCAGATCCTTCTACAAAAGGTTATACTCAACAAAACTGGAAAACCTGGACGAAATGGACAAATTTTTCAACAGATACCAGGTACCAAAGTTAAATCAGGATCACGATAATGATCTAAACAGTCCCATATCCCCTAAAGAAATTGAAGCAGTCATTAATAGTCTCCCAGCCAAAAAAAGCCCAGGACCAGATGGGTTTAGTGCAGAGTTCTATCAGACCTTCAAAGAAGATCTAATTCCAGTTCTGCACAACCTATTCCACAAAATAGAAGTAGAAAGTACTCTACCCAACTCATCCTATGAAGCCACAATTACTCCGATACCTAAACCACAGAAAGATCCAACAAAGATAGAGAACTTCAGACCAATTTCCCTTATGAATATAGATGCAAAAATCCTCAATAAAATTCTTGCTAACAGAATCCAAGAACACATTTAATCAATCATCCATCCTGACCAAGTAGGTTTTATTCCAGGGAAGCAGGGATGGTTTAATATACGAAAATCCATCAACGTAATCCATTATATAAACAAACTCAAAGACAAAACCCACATGATCATCTCGTTAGATGCGGAAAAAGCATTCGACAAGATCTAACACCCATTCATGATAAAAGTCTTGGAAAGATCAGGAATTCAAGGCCCATACCTAACCATGATAAAAGCAATCTACAGCAAACCAGTAGTCAACATCAAAGTAAATGGTGAGAAGCTTGAAGCAATCCTACTAAAATCAGGGACTAGACAAGGCTGTCCACTCTCTCCATACCTATTCAACATTGTACTTGAAGTCCTAGACAGAGCAATTAGACAACAAAAGGAGATCAAGGGGATACAAATTGGAAAGGAAGAAGTCAAAATATCCCTTTTTGCAGATGATATGATAGTATATATGTGACCCTAAAAAATCCACCAGAGAACTCCTAAACCTGATAAACAGCTTCAGTGAAGTAGCTGGATATAAAATTAACTCAAACAAGTCAATGGCCTTTCTCTACACAAAGAATAAACAGACTGAGAAAGAAATGAGGGAACAACACCCTTCTCAATAGACACAAATAATATAAAATATCTTGGCATGACTCTAACTAAGGGAGTGAAAGATCTGTATGTAAGTACTTCAAGTCTCTGAAGAAAGAAATTAAAGAAGATCTCAGAAGATGGAAAGATCTCCCATGGTCATGGATTAGCAGGATCAACATTGTAAAAATGGCTATCTTGCCAAAAGCAATCTACAGATTCAATGCAATCCCCATCAAAATTCCAACTTAACTCTTCAAAGAATTAGAATGAGCAATCTGCAAATTCATCTGGAATAACAAAAAACCTAGGATAGCAAAAACTCTTCTCAAGGATAAAAGAACCTCTGGTGGAATCACCATGCCTGACCTAAAGCTTTACTACAGAGCAATTGTGATAAAACCTGCATGGTACTGGCATAGTTGACCAGGCTGTGTGCTTCTCTTGTATCTGCCTCCCTAGTGCTGGGATTAAATGTGTTTGCCACCATATCTGGGTCCTTTTGTTTTCTTTAGTCAAGAAAAGTTATGTTGAATTCAAGTTAAGTGCATCTCATCCAAACCATAGTGAGACAGAGAGGGTAAAGATTAGTTTGTAAAGAAGCATAAAGACATTATTCCTTGGAGATTCCATTGCAGGAGGTTAGTACTTCATTCCTAAAATGGTCCCCCTCACAATTACAATCATTTTCCCTTTATTTTCTACTCTCCCCCATCCTGATTACCCACATGAGTCCACCATTGAAACTTATTTTAATTCCTCCTTCCAGAGAGATCCTTGCATCTCTTCTTAGGCCTTCCTTGTTACTTAGCCTTTCTTGATCTGTGGATTATAGCATTGTTATCCTGTACTTTACAGATGATAATGAAAGACCCCCGAAGGGAGACCCTCACTCAGGCACTCAAGTCCCGGGACAGCCGCGTACCCAAGAAGACACTGAGACCATACATAAAATGTAGAAGGCAAGATTTAATAAAGCAGCAACATGAAAGCACACAGACCAGAGCTCTGGGGTCGAAACTCATACACCTAGTGGTGTAGAGGAGAATCGACGACCAGCCAAAATTTTTCACAGGCTTATATAGTAAAACTCAAGGGGTAAGAGCTGGGCAGGGAAAGTACAAGTTTACATCACTAGGGGGTTCTGCCAAGGGACAAGGGGTTCTGCCAAGGGAATCTACGTAACTAAGTGGTCATGTCCTATCATTTGGCAATGTACCCGGTTCATTTTGAGGTTGTTCCAGGAGGCCCTTATCTCAAAAATGTTCTTGGAACAGTTTTTAGTTGGGAGGGTTCGAACTCTAGGGTGAGGAGTTCAGGAATGTATTCTGGGGTGAAGAGTTCAGGAGTGTTCCGGGAACAATCTCTAGATGGGAGGGGTCGGGCTCTGGGGTGAAGAAGAGTTCAGTAAAAATTTTTATTCTTCATTCCCCACTTCTTCTAGGAGATAGCTCTAATCTTAGAGCGAGTTTTCAACCTCCTGAAGGACCCGATATTGTTGTCTTAGTACCATAACTTGGACTGCGTTTATCCTTTCTCTAATAAAAGCTACTAACTTATTAAGGATGCATGGGCCAAAAGTAAGCAAAAGCATAAGTGTAATTAAAGGTCCTGCTATAGTGGAGAGGAGAGTGGTGAGCCAAGGGTACTTATTAAACCAGCTTTCAAACCATCCTTGTTGGCTTTCTCTTTCTCTTTTACGTATATCTAAGCATTCTCTAAGTTTAGCCATAGAATCTTTGATTACTCCTGAATGGTCAACATAAAAACAACATTCTTCTTTTAAGGCAGCACAGAGTCCTCCTTCTTTAAGGAATAATAAGTCTAATACCCTTCTATTTTGCAGCACCACTTCGGACAGGGAAGTTAAAGATTCTTCTAATTTGGTTATAGACTGTTCTATAGTTCTAAGATCAATATCCATAGCTGCACGTAGTTCTTCATAGTATTGGGGGGTCTTAATTAAGGCAGCGGTTCCTGTACCTACTCCAGCTGCTACTCCCAATCCTAATAGAACTGCCAAAGTTAAGGTAATGGGTTCTCTTTTCCAGCGGACCCGATGTTCAAATTTATCTAAAAAAGAGCTATCATCATGATACAAGAGTCTGGGAATAAGCTGAACCAAAATGCAGAAATCTTTGGAACTATTAAAAACAGACATAGACACACAAGGAGTGAGACCGGTATTGCAAGCCCACACTGTGTCTAGGGGAGGTACCAAATACTGACCACTTTTGCTAGACTGGATGTTCTGGGTCTGATTACAGAGGTGCCCTTTATCCTGAGGTACCCGGCCCAGACAAAGCCCCCTTCCTGAAACTGCTGCTAGAGTCAGCTTTCTGTTTTCTCCCCAAAGGCATTGAGAATGATCTGAAGTAGTATTATAAGTCCTGATCTGAGCTATTCCTTCATAATAAGGGGGGCTAGAGGCATAGCATAACCAGCATGATTGAGTCATATTAGGGTTAGTTCTATTCAGAACTAAAAAAGCTCCTTGGACTAGACTTCTTCCTTTCCATTTTGATTCCCCTTGTCCTCCTTTTGTTGTCTAATTGCACTGGCTAGGACTTTGAGTACTATATTGACTATGTAGGGAGAAAGTGGGCAGCCTTGTCTAGTCCCTGATTTTAGTGGGGTTGCTTCCAGCTTCTCACCATTTAGTTTGATGTTGGCTACTGGTTTGCTGTATATTGCTTTTATTATGCTTAGGTATGGGCCTTGAATTCCTGATCTTTTTCAAGACTCTTATCATGAATGGGTGTTGTATTTTGTCAAATGATTTCTTAACATCTAATGAGATGATCATGTGGTTTTTGTGTTTGAGTTTGTATAGTGGATTACGTTGATGGGATTCCATATTTTAAACCATTTCCTACATCCCTTCGATGAATCCTACTTGATCATGATGGATGATTTTATTTATGTGTTCTTGGATTCGGTTAGCGAGAAAATTATTGAGTATTTTTGCATCGATATTCATAAGGGAAATTGGTCTGAAGTTCTCTTTCTTTGTTGGGTCTTTATGTGATTTAGGTATCCGAGTAAAAGTGGCTTCGTGGAATGAGTTGGGTAAAGTTCCTTCTGTTTCTATTTTTTATTAGGTATTTATTTAATTTACATTTCCAATGCTATCCCGAAAGTCCCCCACATGATTCCCCACCCACCCACTCCCACTTCTTGGCCCTGGCGTTCCCGTGTAATGAGGCATATAAAGTTTTCATGACCAATGGGACTCTCTTTCCACTGATGGCTGACTAGGCTATCTTCATACATATGCAGCTAAAGACACGAGCTCCAGGGGCTACTGGTTAGTTCATATTGTTGTTCCACCTATAGGGTTGCAGATCCCCATAGCTCCTTGGGTACTTTCTCTAGCTCCTCCATTGGGGGCCCTGTCCTCCATCCAATAGCTGAGTATGAGCATCACTTCTGTGTTTGCTAGGCCCAGGAATAGTCTCACCAGAGACAGCTATATCTGGGTCCTTTCAGCAAAATCTTGCTAGTGTATGCAATGGTGTCAACGTTTGGAAGCTGATTATGGGATGGATCCCTGGATATGGCAGTCTCTAGTTGATCCATCCTTTCTTCTCAGCTCCAAACTTTGTCTCTGTAACTCCTTCCATGGGTGTTTTGTTCCCAATTCTAAGAAGAGGCAAAATGTCCACACTTTGGTCTTCGTTTTTCTTGAGTTTCATGTGTTTCGCAAATTGAATCTTATATTTTGGGTATTCTAAGTTTCTGGGCTAATATCCACTTCTCAGTGAGTACATATTGTGTGAGTTCTTTTGTGATTGGGTTACCTCAGGATGATGCCCTCCAGGTCCATCCATTTGCCTAGAAATTTCATAAATTCATTCTTTTTAATAGCTGAGTAGTACTCCATTGTGTAAATGTACCACATTTTCTGTATCCATTCCTCTGTTTAGGGGCATCTGGGTTCTTTCCAGATTGTGGCTATTATAAGTAAGGCTGCTATGAACACAGTGGAGCATGTGTCCTTCTTACCGGTTAGAACATCTTCTGGATATATTCCCAGGAGAGGTATTGCGGGATCCTCCGGTAGTACTATGTCCAATCTTCTGAGGAACCTCCAGACTAATTTCCAGAGTGGTTGTACAAGCTTGCAATCCCACCAACAATGGAGGAGTGTTCCTCTTTCTCCAAATCCTCGACAGCATCTGCTGTCACCTGAATTTTTTATCTTAGCCATTCTGACTGGGTGAGGTGGAATCTCAGGGTTGTTTTGATTTGCATTTCCCTGATGATTAAGGATGTTGAACAATTTTTCATGTTCTTCTCATCCATTCGGTATTCCTCAGGTGAGCATCCATTGTTTAGCTCTGAGCCCCATTTTTTAATGGGGTTATTTGATTTTCTGGAGTCCACCTTCTTGAGTTCTTTACATATATTGGATATCAATCCCCTATCTGATTTAGGAGAGGTAAAGATCCTTTCCCAGTCTGTTGGTGGCCTTTTTGTCTAATTGATGGTATCTTTTGCCTTGCAGAAGCTTTGCAATTTTATGAGGTCCCATTTGTTGATTCTCGATCTTACAGCACAAGCCATTGCTGTTCTGTTCAGGAATTTCCCCCCCTGTGCCCATATTTTCGAGGCTTTTCCCTACTTTCTCCTCTATAAGTTTCAGTGTCTCTGGTTTTATGTGGAGTTCCTTAACCTGCTAAGATTTGACCTTAGTACAAGGAGATAGGAATGGATCAATTCGCATTCTTCTACATGATAACCACCAGTTGGGCCAGCACCATTTGTTGAAAATGCTGTCTTTTTTCCACTGGACGGTTTTAGCTCCCTTGTCAAAAATCAAGTGGCCATAGGTGTGTGGGTTCATTTCTGGGTCTTCAATTCTATTCCATTGGTCTACTTGTCGGTCGCTATACCAGTACCATGCAGTTTTTATCACAATTGCTCTGTAGTACAGCTTTAGGTCAGGCATGGTGATTCCACTAGAGGTTCTTTTATCCTTGAGAAGAGTTTTTGGTATCCTAGGTTTTTTGTTATTCCACATAAATTTGCAGATTGTCCTTTCTTTTTTTTTTTTTTTTTTTTTTTTTTCCATTTTTTATTAGGTATTTAACTCATTTACATTTCCAATGCTATACCAAAAGTCCCCCATATCCACCCACCCCCACTCCCCTGCCCACTCACTCCCCCTTTTTGGCCCTGGTATTCCCCTGTACTGGGGCATATAAAGTTTGCAAGTCCAATGGGCCTCTCTTTCCAGTGATGGCCGACTAGGCCATCTTTTGATATATATGCAGCTAGAGTCAAGAGCTCCGGGGTACTGGTTAGCTCATAATGTTGTTCCACCTATAGGGTTGCAGATCCCTTTAGCTCCTTGGCTACTTTCTCTAGCTCCTCCATTGGGAGCCCTATGATCCATCCATTAGCTGACTGTGAGCATCCACTTCTGTGTTTGCTGGGCCCCGGCATAGTCTCACAAGAGACAGCTACATCTGCGTCCTTTCAATAAAATCTTGCTAGTGTATGCAATGGTGTCAGCGTTTGGATGCTGATTATGGGGTGGATCCCTGGCTATGGCAGTCTCTACATGGTCCATCCTTTCATCTCAGCTCCAAACTCCGTCTCTGTAACTCCTTCCATGGGTGTTTTGTTCCCAAATCTAAGGAGGGGCATAGTGTCCACACTTCAGTCTTCATTCTCCTTGAGTTTCATGTGTTTAGCAAATTATATCTTATATCTTGAGTATCCTAGGTTTGGGGCTAATATCCACTTATCAGTGAATACATATTGTGTGAGTTTCTTTGTGAATGTGTTACCTCACTCAGGATGATGCCCTCCAGGTCCATCCATTTGGCTAGGAATTTCATAAATTCATTCTTTTTAATAGCTGAGTAGTACTCCATTGTGTAGATGTACCACATTTTCTGTATCCATTCCTCTGTTGAGGGGCATCTAGGTTCTTTCCAGCTTCTGGCTATTATAAATAAGGCTGCTATGAACATAGTGGAGCATGTGTCCTTCTTACCTGTTGGGGCATCTTCTGGATATATGCCCAGGAGAGGTATTGCTGGATCCTCCGGTAGTACTATGTCCAGTTTTCTGAGGAACCGCCAGACTGATTTCCAGAGTGGTTGTACAAGCCTGCACTCCCACCAACAATGGAGGAGTGTTCCTCTTTCTCCACATCCTCGCCAGCATCTGCTGTCACCTGAATTTTTGATCTTAGCCATTCTGACTGGTGTGAGGTGGAATCTCAGGGTTGTTTTGATTTGCATTTCCCTGATGATTAAGGATGTTGAACATTTTTTCAAGTGCTTCTCTGCCATTCGGTATTCCTCAGGTGAGAATTCTTTGTTCAGTTCTGAGCCCCATTTTTTAATGGGGTTATTTGATTTTCTGAAGTCCACCTTCTTGAGTTCTTTATATATGTTGGATATTAGTCCCCTATCTGATTTAGGATAGGTAAAGATCCTTTCCCAATCTGTTGGTGGTCTTTTTGTCTTATTGACGGTGTCTTTTGCCTTGCAGAAACTTTGGAGTTTCATTAGGTCCCATTTGTCGATTCTCGATCTTACAGCACAAGCCATTGCTGTTCTGTTCAGGAATTTTCCCCCTGTGCCCATATCTTCAAGGCTTTTCCCCACTTTCTCCTCTATAAGTTTCAGTGTCTCTGGTTTTATGTGAAGTTCCTTGATCCACTTAGATTTGACCTTAGTACAAGGAGATAAGTATGGATCGATTCGCATTCTTCTACATGATAACAACCAGTTGTGCCAGCACCATTTGTTGAAAATGCTGTCTTTCTTCCACTGGATGGTTTTAGCTCCCTTGTCGAAGATCAAGTGACCATAGGTGTGTGGGTTCATTTCTGGATCTTCAATTCTATTCCATTGGTCTACTTGTCTGTCTCTATACCAGTACCATGCAGTTTTTATCACAATTGCTCTGTAGTAAAGCTTTAGGTCTGGCATGGTGATTCCGCCAGAAGTTCTTTTATCCTTGAGAAGACTTTTTGCTATCCTAGGTTTTTTGTTATTCCAGACAAATTTGCAAATTGCTCCTTCCAATTCGTTGAAGAATTGAGTTGGAATTTTGATGGGGATTGCATTGAATCTGTAGATTGCTTTTGGCAAGATAGCCATTTTTACAATGTTGATCCTGCCAATCCATGAGCATGGGAGATCTTTCAATCTTCTGAGATCTTCTTTAATTTCTTTCTTCAGAGATTTGAAGTTTTTATCATACAGATCTTTCACTTCCTTAGTTAGAGTCACGCCAAGATATTTTATATTATTTGTGACTATTGAGAAGGGTGTTGTTTCCCTAATTTCTTTCTCAGCCTGTTTATTCTTTGTATAGAGAAAGGCCATTGACTTGTTTGAGTTTATTTTATATCCAGCTACTTCACCGAAGCTGTTTATCAGGTTTAGGAGTTCTCTGGTAGAATTTTTAGGGTCACTTATATATACTATCATATCATCTGCAAAAAGTGATATTTTGACTTCCTCTTTTCCAATTTGTATCCCCTTGATCTCCTTTTGTTGTCGAATTGCTCTGGCTAATACTTCAAGTACTATGTTGAAAAGGTAGGGAGAAAGTGGGCAGCCTTGTCTAGTCCCTGATTTTAGTGGGATTGCTTCCAGCTTCTCTCCATTTACTTTGATGTTGGCTACTGGTTTGCTGTAGATTGCTTTTATCATGTTTAGGTATGGACCTTGAATTCCTGATCTTTCCAAAACTTTTATCATGAATGGGTGTTGGATCTTGTCAAATGCTTTTTCTGCATCTAACGAGATGATCATGTGGTTTTTGTCTTTGAGTTTGTTTATATAGTGGATTACATTGATGGATTTTCGTATATTAAACCATCCCTGCATCCCTGGAATAAAACCTACTTGGTCAGGATGGATGATTGCTTTAATGTGTTCTTGGATTCGGTTAGCGAGAATTTTATTGAGGATTTTTGCATCGATATTCATAAGAGAAATTGGTCTGAAGTTCTCTATCTTTGTTGGATCTTTCTGTGGTTTAGGTATCAGAGTAATAGTGGCTTCATAAAATGAGTTGGGTAGAGTACCTTCTACTTCTATTTTGTGAAATAGTTTGTGCAGAATTGGAATTAGATCTTCTTTGAAGGTCTGATAGAACTCTGCACTAAACCCATCTGGTCCTGGGCTTTTTTTGGTTGGGAGACTATTAATAACTGCTTCTATTTCTTTAGGTGATATGGGACTGTTTAGATGGTCAACTTGATCCTGATTCAACTTTGGTACCTGGTATCTGTCCAGAAATTTGTCCATTTCGTCCAGGTTTTCCAGTTTTGTTGAGTATAGCCTTTTGTAGAAGGATCTGATGGTGTTTTGGATTTCTTCAGGATCTGTTGTTATGTCTCCCTTTTCATTTCTGATTTTGTTAATTAGGATTTTGTCCCTGTGCCCTTTAGTGAGTCTAGCTAAGGGTTTATCTATCTTGTTGATTTTCTCAAAGAACCAACTCCTCGTTTGGTTAATTCTTTGAATAGTTCTTCTTGTTTCCACTTGGTTGATTTCACCCCTGAGTTTGATTATTTCCTGCCGTCTACTCCTCTTGGGTGAATTTGCTTCCTTTTTTTCTAGGGCTTTTAGATGTGTTGTCAAGCTGCTAGTATGTGCTGTCTCCCGTTTCTTCTTGGAGGCACTCAGAGCTATGAGTTTCCCTCTTAGAAATGCTTTCATTGTGTCCCATAGGTTTGGGTACGTTGTGGCTTCATTTTCATTAAGCTCTAAAAAGTCTTTAATTTCTTTCTTTATTCCTTCCTTGACCAAGGTATCATTGAGAAGAGTGTTATTCAGTTTCCACGTGAATGTTGGCTTTCCATTATTTATGTTGTTATTGAAGATCAGTCTTAGGCCATGGTGGTCTGATAGGATACATGGGACAATTTCAATATTTTTGTATCTATTGAGGCCTGTTTTGTGACCAATTATATGGTCAATTTTGGAGAAGGTCCCGTGAGGTGCTGAGAAGAAGGTATATCCTTTTGTTTTAGGATAAAATGTTCTGTAGATATCTGTCAGGTCCATTTGTTTCATAACTTCTGTTAGTTTCACTGTGTCCCTGTTTAGTTTCTGTTTCCACGATCTGTCCTTTGAAGAAAGTGGTGTGTTGAAGTCTCCCACTATTATTGTGTGAGGTGCAATGTATGCTTTGAGCTTTACTAAAGTGTCTCTAATGAATGTGGCTGCCCTTGCATTTGGAGCGTAGATATTCAGAATTGAGAGTTCCTCTTGGAGGATTTTACCTTTGATGAGTATGAAGTGTCCCTCCTTGTCTTTTTTGATAACTTTGGGTTGGAAGTCGATTTTATCCGATATTAAAATGGCTACTCCAGCTTGTTTCTTCAGTCCATTTGCTTGGAAAATTGTTTTCCAGCCTTTCACTCTGAGGTAGTGTCTGTCTTTTTCCCTGAGATGGGTTTCCTGTAAGCAGCAGAATGTTGGGTCCTGTTTGTGTAGCCAGTCTGTTAGTCTATGTCTTTTTATTGGGGAATTGAGTCCATTGATATTAAGAGATATTAAGGAAAAGTAATTGTTGCTCCCTTTTATTTTTGTTGTTAGAGTTGGCATTCTGTTCTTGTGGCTGTCTTCTTTTTGGTTTGTTGAATGATTACTTTCTTGGTTGTTCTAGGGCGTGATTTCCGTGCTTGTATTGCTTCTTTTCTGTTATTATCCTTTGAAGGGCTGGATTCGTGGAAAGATATTGTGTGAACTTGGTTTTGTCGTGGAATACTTTGGTTTCTCCATCTATGGTAATTGAGAGTTTGGCCGGGTATAGTAGCCTGGGCTGGCATTTGTGTTCTCTTAGTGTCTGTATAACATCTGTCCAGGCTCTTCTGGCTTTCATAGTCTCTGGTGAAAAGTCTGGTGTAATTCTGATAGGCCTTCCTTTATATGTTACTTGACCTTTCTCCCTTACTGCTTTTAATATTCTATCTTTATTTAGTGCATTTGTTGTTCTGATTATTATGTGTCGGGAGGAATTTCTTTTCTGGTCCAGTCTATTTGGAGTTCTGTATGCTTCTTGTATGATCATGGGCATCTCTTTTTTTATGTTTGGGAAGTTTTCTTCTATTATTTTGTTGAAGATATTAGCTGGCCCTTTAAGTTGAAAATCTTCATTCTCATCAATTCCTATTATCCGTAGGTTTGGTCTTCTCATTGTGTCCTGGATTACCTGGATGTTTTGAGTTAGGATCCTTTTGCATTTTGTATTTTCTTTGACTGTTGTGTCGATGTTCTCTATGGAATCTTCTGCACCTGAGATTCTCTCTTCCATTTCTTGTATTCTGTTGCTGATGCTCGCATCTATGGTTCCAGATCTCTTTCCTAGGGTTTCTATCTCCAGCGTTGCCTCGCTTTGGGTTTTCTTTATTGTGTCTACTTCCCCTTTTAGTTCTAGTATGGTTTTGTTCATTTCCATCACCTGTTTGGCTGTGTTTTCCTGCTTTTCTTTAAGAGCCTGTAACTCTTTAGCAGTGCTCTCCTGTAAATCTTTAAGTGACTTATGAAAGTCCTTCTTGATGTCCTCTATCATCATCATGAGAAATGTTTTTAAATCTGGGTCTAGATTTTCGGTTGTGTTGGGGTGCCCAGGACTAGGTGGGGTGGGAGTGCTGCGTTCTGATGATGGTGAGTGGTCTTGATTTCTGTTAGTAGGATTCTTATGTTTGCCTTTCGCCATCTGGTAATCTCTGAAGCTAGCTGTTTTAGTTGTCACTGTTAAGAGCTTGTTCTTCAGGCGACTCTGTTAGCCTCTATGAGCCGACCTGGAGGGTAGCACTCTCCTTAGTTTCAGTGGGCAGAGTATTCTCTGCAGGCAAGCTCTCTTCTTGCAAGGCAGGTACCCAGATATCTGGTGTTCAAACCAGACTCCTGGCAGAAGTTGTGTTCCACTCACTAGAGGTCTTAGGATCACGTGTGGAATCCTGTGTGGGCCCTTGCGGGTGTCAGGCGACTCAGCTGGCAAGGTAGCCGGGGCTCGAGTGGAGTGGAAGGGGTTTGTGCCCCAGATCAAGCCCGGGTAGCTTGCTTCCCTATGTACCGCAGTCTCAAGTTCCACGCGATTGGATTGGGGTAGGCGCTGTGTTCCACTCACCAGAGGTCTTAGGGTCCCGTGGGGAGTCCCGTGTGGACCCTTGCGGGTGTTGGGCAAGACTCTGCTGGCAAGGTAGCCCGGGGCTCGAGTCTCGAGTCGAGCGGAAGGGACTTGTGCCCCAGATCAGGCCCGGGTAGCCTGCTTCCCTATGTACCGCAGTCTCAAGTTCCGCGCGATTGGATTGGGGCAGGCACTGTGGTCCACTCACCAGAGGTCTTAGGGTCCCGTGGGGAGTCCCGTGTGGACCCTTGCGGGTGTTGGGCAAGACTCTGCTGGCAAGGTAGCCCGGGGCTCGAGTCTCGAGTCGAGCGGAAGGGCCAGATTGTCCTTTCTAATTCGTTGAAGAATTGTGTTGGAATTTTGATGGGAATTGCATTGAATCTGTAGATTGCTTTTGGCAAGATAGCCATTTTTACTATATTGATCCTGCCAATCCATGAGCATGGGAGATCTTTCCATTTTCTGAGATCTTCTTTAATTTCTTTCTTCAGAGACTTGAAGTTCTTATCATACAGATCTTTCACTTCGTTAGTTAGAGTCACACCAAAGTATTTTATATTATTTGCGACTATTGAGAAGGGTGTTGTTTCCCTAATTTCTTTCTCAGCCTGTTTATCCTTTGTGTACAGAAAGGCCATTGACTTGTTTGAGTTAATTTTATATCTAGGTACTTCACTGAAGCTGTTTATCAGGTTTAGGAGTTCTCTGGTGGAGTTTTTAGGGTCACTTTTATATACTATCTTATCATCTGCAAATAGCGATATTTTGATTTCATCTTTTCCAATTTGTATTCCCTTGATCTCCTTTTGTTGTCGAATTGCTCTGGCTAGGACTTCAAGTACTATGTTGAGGAGGTAGGGAGAAAGTGGGTAGCCTTGTCTAGTCCCTGATTTTAGTGGGATTGCTTCAAGCTTCTCACCATTTTCTGGTGGCTACTGGTTTGCTGTTGATTGCTTTTATCATGTTTAGTTATGGGCCTTGAATTCCTGATCTTTCCAAGACTTTTATCATGAATGGGTGTTGGATTTTGTCAAATGCTTTCTCAGCATCTAACGAGATGATCATGTGGTATTTGTCTTTGAGTTTGTTTATATAATGGATTACGTTGATGGATTTCCATATATTAAACCATCCTTGCATCCCTGGAATAAAACCTACTTGGTCAGGATGGATGATTGCTTTAATGTGTTCTTGGATTCGGTTAGTGAGAATTTTTTTTTTTATTTATTATTTTTGCATTGATATTCATAAGGGAAATTGGTCTGAAGTTCTCTATCTTTGTTGGATCTTTCTGTGGTTTAGGTATCAGAGTAATTGTGGCTTCATAGAATGAGTTGGGTAGAGTACCTTCTACTTCTATTTTGTGGAATAATTTGTGCAGAACTGGAATTAGATCTTCTTTGAAGGTCTGATAGAACTCTGCACTAAACCCATCTGGTCCTGGGCTTTTTTTGGCTGGGAGACTATTAATGACTGCTTCAATTTCTTTAGGGGATATGGGACTGTTTAGATCATTAACCTGATCCTGATTTAACTTTAATACCTGGTATCTGTCTAGAAATTTGTCCATTTTATCCAGATTTTCCAGTTTTGTTGAGTATAGCCTTTTGTAAAAGGATCTGATGGTGTTTTGGATTTCTTCAGGATCTGTTGTTATGTCTCCCTTTCCATCTCTGATTTTGTTAATCAGGATGCTGTCCCTGTGCCCTCTAGTGAGTCTAGCTAAGGGTTTATCTATCTTGTTGATTTTCTCAAAGAACCAACTCCTCGTTTGGTTAATTCTTTGAATAGTTCTTCTTGTTTCCACTTGGTTGATTTTGCCCTTGAGTTTCATTATTTCTTGCTGTCTACTTCTCTTGGGTGAATTTTCTTCCTTTTTTTTAAGAGCATTTAGATGTGTAGTCAAGCTGCTAGTGTGTGCTCTATCTAGTTTCTTTTTGGAGGCACTCAGAGCTGAGTTTCCCTCTTAGAAATGCTTTCATTGTTTCCCAAAGGTTTGGGTATGTTGTGGCTTCATTTTCATTAAACTCTAAAACGTCTTTAATTTCTTTCTTTATTCCTTCCTTGACCAAAGTATCATTGAGAAGAGTGTTGTTCAGTTTCCACGGGAATGTTGGCTTTCCATTATTTATGTTGTTATTGAAGATCAGCCTTAATCCATGGTGGTCTGATAGGATGCATGGGACAATTTCAATAATTTTGTATCTGTTGAGGCCTCTACCAGCATCATGATATATGATTTTAAATCTGAATCTTGGTTTTTGGTTGTGTTGGAGTATCCAGGACTTGCTGTGGTGGTCATACTGGGTTCTGATGATGCCGAGTAGTTTTGGCTCCTCTTAGTAAGATCCTTTCACCATTTGGAAATCTATGGTGTTAAATGTTCTAGCTGTCTCTGGCTGGAGCTTGTTCCTCCTGTGATTCTTTAGCCTCTGTCAGTGTACCTGAGAGTCCAACTCTCTCCTGAGTCTCATTGGTCACAGCACTCTATACAGGGAAGCTTTTCTCCTTTGCAGGGAAGGCGTACCGAAGTCTGGAGCTCAGATCCACCTCCTGAGTCCTGGGGTCAGAGCATCCCTGGAGGCAGACTCTCCACTGGCAGGGAAGGTGCCCAGTGCTCTGTCTCCTGGCTGAGGATGGAGACCCGAAGGGATACTGTCCAAGAAGCTTTGTTGCTTCTGTAACCCGTGTGCTTTCCTGCTTAGACTGGTCTCAGTGATCCTAAGATTCTTGGTGTGGCAGGGTCTGCCTTTGTCCTTTGACCTTATTGCTGCTAGCACAATACACTCTGGGTTTTTTGAAACAGATGTTGCGTTCCATTCGCTAGTGATCTCAAGGTCTCCAGCAGCATGGAGAGTCCTCTGGGGACCTTGGGACCCTCCGCCAAGATTGCGCCCAAGATCTGTTGTTTTCTGTTGTAGCATTTAGAGTAACACTTTCAAAGTCAGATCTTCAGCTCTTGCTTGGTTCAGAGTATTAATATGAAAAAATACCTATGAAAAATATCTTTATGTCATCACTCAAGAAATTTATGTAACATGTAGTAGACATTAGACCCCATCAAACCTTATAGAAGATACAGCGGTTAAAGACATGCAAATTTTTTCTTCTGTTCTGATTTTGTCAAATTCACAGATGGTAAATCTATAAAGAAGCAAATAAATGATGATACATAATTTGAAGTTAAAGATGCAAATGTAATTATGTGAATATAAGGTGCAAGTGAAGCTTGAAATGGAGGAGATATGAGAGAGGTACAGAGGGTCAGGAAATTGAACAAAAATAGGTAGCAGTGGGGATGAGGAACTGGGGATATTTATTGTAGGGTTCCAGACAGTACAGAAATGTGAGGATCCTAGGACCCAATGGGGATGACTTTAGTTGAAATGTGCAGATAGAACTTGTTGAGACCACCTCTAGTAGATAGGCACACCTCCCGGTCGAGGGATGGGACCACCCAACCATCTCAAAGTTTTTTAACCAACGTTGCTGTTCAAAGGAAGAACAGGGACAAAAATATGGAACAGAGACTGAAAGAGGGACCAAACATGGACTGTCCATTCGGGATCCATCATGTCTGCAGACACCAAAACCCACACTGTTGCCCTGGTCAAGCGACTGCTGACAGGAACCTAGTGTGGTAGTTCCTTGGGAGATCTGGCTAGCATATGACCAAAGCATATGTGGATGCTTGGGGCCAACCATCAGACTGAGTTAAAGGAACCTGATGCGGGAGCTGGCAGAAGAACTGAAGAAGTGGAGAGGGATTGCAATCCTGTTGGAAGAACAATGTCCACTGGCCCAACCACCAAGTGCTTCCAGAGTCTAAACCACCAAACAAGGAGTGTACCTGGAGGGATCCATGTCTCCAGATACATGTGCAGAGGATGGCCTTACCTGACAGGAATGGGATAGGAGTTCCTTGGTCCCAGGGAGGTTTGATGCCCCATCATTGGGAGGATGCTAGAGCATTGGGGCAGGAGAGTGTGGGTAGGTAGGGGAGCACCCTCATACAGGCAAAAGGGAGAGGAATGGCAGATGTGAAATGTGGTGGTGGTGGAGGGATAACTGGGAAGTGGAATATCATTTGAGATGTAGACAAATGGAATGATTAATAAAAAAATGGGTGTTCAAGAAATGTACCCTGGCCAGTGGAGAATGTGTATGAATTAGAACAAAGTATAGTCACATGTTTATAAAAAATATACCTTGATGAAACACATGACTCTGTATACTACTAACTTAAAATTAGTTTTAGGAAGAAAAAATGATTTTTGAAAAAGTGACATTTAATTTAAAACTTGAATGATGAATAGCCACATCATGAGCCAGGGAAAAGACTGCTTTGAAGAACCTTGAATAACCATTAACCTAACTGTTGAATGTAGCACTGGCCAAGGGGCAACGTTGTCCAGTGTTGTTTAACTTTTCAAGCCTATTGGCTATCAACTCCACACTTCCGTCTCTCCCTGTTTTGATTTGCTCAGTTTGATGACACAGATACCTTGAATCTGTATTTAATAAAGATTCTATATTATATCTCACTATCTGAGAAATTTCTACATTAATGGAGTCAGTAAAGTAGTAGATATTATAGGAGGGTTACTGAAATCCTAGAGTGTGCTAAATATTTTTGTTATGTATCAGTATCAAAGTGGTGAAATTAGTATATGTATTTTGGGAACATTTCCAGTACTCCTATTTTGTGTCCCCTGCTCCTGTTAAGGAACCCATTAATTTGAGCTACATTTATGTCCTTCATTCCTTGGTAAATGGTGATATTTAAAAGAGTCATTAAATATATTGAAATAGGTGGTCTGAATTTTGAATGAGCAAAAAAAGAATTATTTATGACATTTGTGTGCTTTTGACATGCTCTCGTGAAAAAAAATTTCAGTGGACTTTAAATATTCTATCTTTTGTAGGAATAATATCCAAAGTCTCAATCCATTAGTCAATCAAATGCATGCTACAAAACATATTTGTATACTATTGACAAGACACAAGAAGAGGGAATTGATTTTCTACCAAGAACTATGACTTAGTGAACTCCTCATTCTATGTCGTTAGCTTAGTTCTTGGTAGTACCATCTCACTTGAAATTTGATTTATTGAAAAAAGTACGAGAATAAACACATGATTATATTAGCCAGGCTTTCATTTTTAGAATTTAGTCACCACTTTTTCTTTTTTTCTGGGCAAAGTCATTTTAACATCTGGCAGTGTTTATGCATGCTTCCTATATACCACTAGATGGCAGCCCCTCATCACTTACCATTCTCCTTTAAAACACAGAAAAAAGAGATTTCAAAAGATGAAAATGGAAAGAGAAAAAGATGAGGTTTTAAATTTAGTACATTGTATTTATTAAATTGTATAAGTAGGTTTTAAAGTGAGCTGCTAGGTTGTAGGGAAAAGGAAACCTGTCTTAATTGGAAATAAGCTGACACACTCAGTTGACTTTGTGCCAACAGATCATGTTTCATATTAATGAATTGTATTTTGATTATCTGACACTGTTTTCCTTTCTGGAAATAAGCTTATTGATGGCTATATCGCATGTTCAACTTCTCCTGCAAATGTTAGCCATTCTGTTGCCAAGTTGGGTATTCTGGTGATGGCGCCTTCTGATTTTAAGGTTTGGTCTCTATTTTGTTCCTAGCCTGATGCCTTTGACGCTATTTATAGAGAACTGCAAACTATTTTTGTTTTCTAAAATATTTAAATTTTGTTGAGTATCTTGGGATGCTGCAGATATCTGATAAATACATGCATTTACTGACAATGAAGTCATAATACATAATACCTCCCCAACTGGAGCGCAATACACATTTCCACAGTGGATTCAATACGTGAAACACATTGATGCATTCAAATTGCATCTCCACTACAGGAGTTGACTGTAAGAATTGCTAGGGAGCAAACTGAGACCACCAATTTTCTTTCCTTTAGAGAATATCTTTATTTGAAACCAAAATAATGTGTTTCAGAGTAATTTCCCCAACCTATCCTCTCATTCCATTTATCATTCCTTCATCTCTTTTAGATTTTTTCTACTGACACCATTGCAATGGGGAAAATGACTAAAACCCAGGAAGCAATTTGAGTTTTCAAGTACTGGATATAGTTTCCAATAGAATTTCTGATGTCTTCTCATTTTGTAAAAGAATAACTGTTCTTTAGCATTGTTCTAATATACTACCATTTAATGATGATGGTAAAGATGGTGTGTGTTTATGTAATGATAGCTTTGCATATATTCTAAAGCTTTCTAAGTAGTCCTTGTTTTTCTTGATTAGGTGACAAAGTACATGTTAAGCAGCTTACACAATGAGCATTTGTTTCAGGTCATGGTTTGGGAGTACAGATCTTCATGGAATGGAAGCCATGACACAAGCAGTATGAGGTGGCTGATTCTATTGTATACGCTGTTGGGTGGTTGAGACAGATGAAGGTGCTGCTTCACTTTCTTTAGCTACTCAGCGGAGGACTTCCCCCATGCAATGGTGTCACCCACCTAAGTTAAACCCTTCAGTGAACATCCTCATGGACACATTTGGAGGTATGCTTCATTGATAATTCTAAATCTAGCCCAACTGCCAACAAAGTTGAATCATCATGTTCTGTTTTACCAGTTTAGCTAACTGTTTGTTGTATCCAACCTTTTATTTTTTGGCTATTGACATTTGTGGTTATATAAGACAAACTATATAGTTATGTAGAAACAGAAGAGTACAGGGATTATATATACATATATACATATATATACATACATATATATGCATGCATATATATAATTAGAAAGATATAGAAATATATAGATAGATATTTCATATTTTTATGAATGTTATAATTCAGAGTTATCTGGAAGTATTAAACATCAAATACACGTGCATCAACTTTACTTATTCATGTATTTTTATTTATATAAAGGGTCTCACATATAGTCCAAATTGGCCTCAATCTGCTGATATTCATTCCTTCATCTTCAAATGCTGAAATTAAAATTATGTGCTACTACCCTTGATTTCTTTTTATATTTTTTGTATTTGTTAAGACAATTTAAGTTAAGTTTTCACATTATTTATGCAACCATTTATGTCATCCATTTATATTTATATTAACATTTTATTGACTGTTTGATATGTGGCAAATAAAGTATGAGTAAAACAGTTTGAACGTTTATGAAACTTAAAATAAAGGTAAAATATTCACATGAAAATGAATAAAATAGAGCACTGACATCATTGTGGGACCACATGGCTACAGAGGAGTCAACAGGATAACTTTTCCCTTTTTCTGGAGTTAGAAGAAGAAATGATACAAGCTTTATTAAAGCACATTTGGAATATTCTGAAAAATATGTAAAGATTCACTATGTAAGGTGCCAGGGAGAAGGAATATGTATATTATATGTGTGTATGTGCTGTGTGTGTGTATATGTGTGTGTGTGTGTGTGTGTGTGTGTGTGTGTGTGAGAGAGAGAGAGAGAGAGAGAGAGAGAATTGCCAAGGGTGGTCCATAGTGTGGTTTATTTGAAACCTGAAGTAATTCATGTGGATAGTGCAAAAGGCACATCTGTTTACTAAAAATAAATTTATAAAACCACGTGACCAGCTAAATTCTGATACCTTCCAATCCTCACTCTACGAGCTAATAGCTTCCCTTGGATCTTATGGACATTAACATCAGGTATGTTAATATTGGCATACAATTTATTCCTGTATATTACTTCGGTTGTGCTCTCCAGAGAAATTTTAAATAATACATATTTTTATCTTTAATAAATATGTCTTAAAACCAGATAAGTTTTAATCTTAAGGCAAATCAAGTAAACTATCAATATTGTAAAACCTCATTTATCTATTCATATATGGATAATAAGTATTTTGAAGTCTAAATTTAACTTAGCAAGTGCCTCCCTTCCCATAAATCTTTTAGTGAGTAAAACATAGAAAGATGAATGAAGGCACAACCTCTGCCCTTGAGAAATTTACAGTAAAAGAGAATATTAAACTCCCAGAAATAAACACAGTGAAACACTGTGGCTGGATAGTAGCGCAGTAATGTACAGGTTTGAGTAAGGAAACAAAACGAGACATCATTTTTGCTTGTGAGTTTGTGGAAGAGATGTATGTACAACATCATAGAGAAGATAACATGCTGTTGTGAATGACGTGAACGTGTTCATACAGTTCACGAAGTTGAAACAAATGCTAATTGTTGATAATAAATGTTTTCTGTACCTAATTTTAAATATCTCCCACTTTTAAGTATAATTTTCTTTTATTCTTCTCAGAAATACAAAATTAACAGTTATGTAGTAACCATAACAATCATGCAAGTATATTTTTACTATATGATCTATTATTTATTCATGTGTACACAATATGAACAAATGAAAACATCTAAGCAGTGACTATTGAGCTAGTCAGCACTGCTGCAGCATATAGACAAATTACAGAGAGCAGAAACTTAAAGGGTCAAATCTTATCTTGACTCACAATTTGGAGTTATTACTCCATGTTTATCTGACTACATTGCACTGGAGTTGAGGTGAGGCAAAATATCATGGTGACAGGAGTATGTGGCAAAAGAGATAATTTACTCAGTGGCTTAACAGGCAAAACAAAACAAAACCACCAAGCAGATAGGGAGAAAGGCACTGGGGACAGGGTATTGACTGCATTCTAGTTTCATTTTTGTTGCTATAATAAAACACCATGATTAAAAGTAAATTATGGGATTATAAGGGCTATTTGGCTTACAGTTCCAGGTTTCAGTCCATCATTCCAGGAAAATCATAGAGATAGGAGCTTGATACAAACAGTGTACCACTAACAAGAATGGAGAGGAATGAATGTTCCCGTGCTGCCTACCTTCTTCCTGATTTCTTCACTCATGCAGTTTAGAGATGAGAATAGGTCAGTATACTTCCCACAACAGCCTAGGCTTTCTAGTATCCAATAACAGCCTAGACATTGTCCTGCACACATATCCACAGGCCACTGGAACTGTTAGAGAACAGATTCTCCGGAATCTTATAGAAGAATCTAAGACAACTCCTCAGTAAGATCACCCTTGCTGAGTAATCCTGAGTTCTACCAAGTTGAGAGTTATATATAATGAGCACATATATCTCTCAGTGGAATGTAGCCAGTGACACACTTCTCCCACATAAACTCTGCTTTTCACAATTTCTATCACCACTTCATAGTCCATTCAATTCTGAACATATTGAGGAGTAATTCAGAGTGAGATTAGAGCACACAAGACAAGTGACTCCCCAAGATTTCATCATCTTGTAGTTTATGTGGCAGGAATCAATTTAAGGGAGGAAAATCCCACTCTGTGTTATAATTTGAGGGCATCATTCCATCATTGGCTTCAGAAAGGGAAGGCATAACAGGAGCAGGAGGCCAGGTGATCATATTGCATCCCCAGTTAGGAAGCAGATGAAATCAGGACGACAGGTGGCTTATAAAGCCTCAAGACCTGCTATAGTGGCTTACTTCTTCCAGCAAGACCTAAAGGTTTCATAATTTTCCAAAACAGTGCCACCAGCTGGCAACCATATGCTCAATCACATGAAGCTATGAGAGACAATTCATAGTCAAACCATCAATTACCATTAATAAAATTGTCTTATATTTTTAATAAAATTTTATTTAACAAAATTGTCTGTATGAGCTCCATAATCATGCCATGAATACCATATGGGTTATATGATAAATTATATTTTAACAAGCTGTATTGCTTTGGAAAATTTAATTCAGATATTTACTTGATTTTTGGGTCCTTCACCTGTGTGCCAACAATTTAAAATGTAGGAATTTCAGTTAGAAAAGAAAAAACTCTAACCCTTAGGTACTACTCACCTAAAAATAAGAAACTATGAGGCAAGTTCGGTACAGCTGTCTGATCTCCCTTGCTCAGAAGGCCAGGTTGGAAGGATTGTGAGTCTGAGACCATCTAGGATAGTTTAGGAAAGCCCTGCCTAAAACAAGTCATAAAACCATACATACTACTAACTTTGACTTATTTGCCAGGAATAATTCTTTCAAACTTAGAAAGTGAGATAAATAAGAATACTTAAGCATATACTAGCTGATATTATAGGCTTAAACATGAATTAGTTTAAAAAGATGATAGTCAAGTTAATGAATAAGATAAGATTATGCTTAAGAACATCATTAAACTTTTAATTTTTTTCTTTTTAAATAGCTATTTGTTTGAAGAAGTATCAGCCCAATTTAAAAAATATTGCCAATGTTCTCTAAGGCATGGTATTTTTACTTCAAAATTTTATTATACTGTTGGGGCTGGCCTGTGGCTCTCATGTCTGGGTTCGAACCTGGGAGGCATCTTGGAGCTGAAAGAAAGGGAAACTAGGTGGACAAGAGAGAGAGAGATGGAACCAAGACAGGATTCTGATCAAGGTTCAAATGTTTAATAATAAAATCTGAGCTTATAAAGAGGGGAAGCCCATTCCCAGTCACACCAAGTTTCTTGTGAAGTTGTCAGAACAGCCTTTTAGCAGAAACTCGCCAAATTCACAGTTTACAGTAAACCCTGGAAAATCTTGGAGAACCTGTTTGGCCTCAGGCAGGTGGCAGGCAGTGTCACATCAAAGTAGAGTGATGAGAAGCAGTAGAGCAGGTGGCCCCGCCTCAGTGGTGAATGGTCTAAACTAGCCTGCCTAGGCTGAAGAAGGGTACACCCCCCCTTAAATAATATTAAACAAAACTGGACTGAGGCATAAAATGTATTTATGCTCTATAGTCCTGCCTGGGAGTTATGGTGGCTGGCAGCCGTGCCTGCCTTAGGATCTCAGATCTTCACGAATCATCCTTATCTGTCATAGGAGCGTATATGCTACTTGTTTGTGTTTATTTTACACAAACATGGCTCTGTGGTGTATTATTAACAGCCACGGCCTCTTGGCATGAACCCCTGTCTTAGATTGGTATGATTCCATGATCTGATTGCCCGTCGTTGACTAACCGGCCTTCATAGCCCACCATAGTCCCAATTCAGACCAAAGCCACAATATGTACTAGAATGTTTCTTGATGAAGGATAATTACTGCCACCTGCACTGTTGGAGGCAAGGTTTTACTCCTGCTGCAGTCAGGCTGAAGAATGTGGCTGACCTGTTTGAGAAACAAAGGTGGGGCAGTGAAAAGCAACAGTATAAAAGCTTCTTTGGAGAAGTCCAGGTACTCCATTCAGTTGTAATTTAGCAATGACCAAGCTCAGGCTCTGGCCTCCCAGTGTGGGGGAGCTGGCTTTGAGAATTAGGAGAAAGGCCAAAGATTCTCTGGAAGTGGAGGCTGAGCTCCAAATTAACTTTGCTAGGTAATTAAGAATTTTAGCTATCTTCAATAGGAATCTCTAATATTGGAATTATTACTATACCAGTCTAAGATTGAGTTAGGATAACTGGTCACATTGAAGAAAAGAAAAGCTCTATTATATTACTAACCTTTCTAAGTCAGAATACACAGTCTCTGATGTTCTTTTTACCATAAGGTTAAAAAGCTTGAAGCAAGGCAGCTTCGCTCGTCCAAACTGGAAAAATGGCAAGCAAAGATGGGTTGAAAACATGTACCCAATTCAGCTTCCTAGTCACTAGAGTCAGGGCACTGAGCCAACTCACCTGCCAGCTTGTCACATGAATTAGCCATCATGCTTCTGCAGCGTCCTGTGGAGAGAACCTATGCTTTTCCCTTTCCTAATAAGGTAGCTGTTCAGGATCAAGTCATATGCCAATAGGTAGATCCTTTTAAGATATTATAAGGCATTTATTAAGTTCTTTGACATCCAAATGTCAAAATTCTAAAATAAAAGTATGATTTAAATAATTTGCACGGGAATGCACTAAATAATATGCACAGGGATATAATTTCCCCCTTCTTTGTCTTTTAAGAAGCTAAAGTTTTAAAGTTCCACAATACCTTGTCCTTGAGAATTAATAACTTGTTGACAAAACATCTTAAACACTTGACTGTTATAGTTAGTTTTAATGTAACGTGGGCAGTACTAATAGCACTTTCAATTGTTTCTCTTGAAGAGCAGTTGTAACTAGAAAGATTGAAAAGTTATTAATAGTCACATGTGCATAATTGTAAGTAGTCATTCAGACGACTAGACATGAACACTCATGAATTGAACATGTGGACAGACTGGTGCACCAGACATTAGACCAGACTTTAGACAAAAACACAAAGAGGACAGAGAACTTCTGCTACAGGGTCCAGAGAGAATAAAGCAGGGAGTCCGCGATTCTCTCTGTCTCTGGGAGACTTTTCCTCCCACCTGATGCAGTTCTTAGACTGCGGCCAATCCGCCTGATTATTAAATCCAAAACCTTTTATTTCTCTCACCTAAAAGCAACTTCTGGAAGCTGCGGCTGACTGCCTGTTGAGTTCCTAGTTCCCAATATCTTACTGCTGAACCTAAGTGAATCCAGCTTATGGGTTTGAACCAGCCTGCCTAGGCTGAAGAAGGGTACATTATACTGTTTAGATCAGAGTCCTGACTAACCTACCTTATACTGTGGCCATCTGTGGAGAGCCGTGCCGCGAGCAATCGCCATTATAAGATGGCACTGGCTTCCACTGCGCCTAACTAGTAAACAAGCCTTATGCGCAAGTGCAAGAGTGAACTCATGCCTAGTCACTGCCCATCTCGCGGCGTAGTATTGGGGTGATGGGCGAGCAATGAATCAGGAGCTGTCACACCACATCAGGTGCTGAAATGTCACGCTGCAGGCTATATAAGCAGCACCATTTTCCTGGTTTGGGGTCTTCCCTCCAGATAAGTAAGCAATAAAAGCTTTGCTGCAGAAAATTCCGGTTGTCCTGAGTGTGTTCTTGCCAGCAGGGACAAAAGCTCAGGCAATAGCCATCCATGCTGTTTCCAAAATTGAACATTTCAAAAAGCTTGGAAGCCTATATTGGATATTTGCTACATCAAGGTCTCATCTTCAGGATAAAATTTTGTTTGTTGTTGTTGTTTTTATTTTATTTTCTAATGCAATTGTAATCCTTTTTTTTTTTTTTTTTGTCTAACCATTAACTTATGGTTATGTCTTATTCTTTCAGAGTTCTTCCCAAACACTACATATCTTCTGTCTTTTTTATGATAAACTTGTGTTTGTTTGTTGTTTGGGACAATTATCAGGCCATATAGACAGCACTCTGTGATGTCACTAATCTCATGTTGTGCTGATCAACTTGGAACAAACCATTGTCACTTGGGAATACTAGACCTCTGTTGAAGAATTGCCACTATCAGGATGACACGTCTCTAGGCATTTTTATTTAACTTAATAAAGAAATCATTCTGGTTAATATTGGAAATTGGTATATCTAATTCATTTATTATATGCTCACAATTATAATGGCAATATCAATATTTAAGAAAGACTTTGCCTATATATTAAATAAAACAACATCAAAAAAATTGTGGAAAATCACTTTTCTTTTATTACTCCTTTGGGAATCTTATAACTTCCTTTAAAATGCTGGTGTCCAAGTTGAGACAGTTCAACTAAGATTATTTGAACAAGTGTGTTTGTATCCTTTGTTTTGCACAATAAAGGTTGCAACTCTATCTGAGGGTTTATGTGTGGGAAAAAGTCAGTGACAGAGTTTTTATTTACTTCTGGTTTTGATTCTTTTACTTCTTTCCTTCTTTAGCAAACAGGAATTGGGGATTAGGAAATGGATGAGACTATTTTAATTTGACTGTACATTCTGAGATATCCATGACACATATCTGGAAATCAAAATGTTACC
This sequence comes from Mus musculus, assembly GCF_000001635.26. Lineage (NCBI taxonomy): Eukaryota > Metazoa > Chordata > Mammalia > Rodentia > Muridae > Mus > Mus musculus. The sequence continues at coordinate 18,221,604 of NC_000075.6, read as the reverse complement.
TTTGTGGGGTATATATGAAATTTGGAAACTGTTCTTGCTTAACAGTTTTATAGTTTCTAAAATATATTTTTTAGGTTTTAAAATTATAAATTATCTTATGCCCTTCTTTCCCTTTCTTTTTCAACTCCTCCCATGTACTCTCCTCAAATTCATGGCCTTTTAAAAATTATATGTGGAATACAATAGTTGTGGTTGCAAACTGAGACTTTAATGGCAGAGCCATCTTTCCAGTCTAGATTCCTGGTGTTCTTTGGGGTGACCTTTGTTGATACTAGTAGCAACTGGCGATATGGAGCAGGGGATATGAAAGATATGAAGAGGCCACTTCCTGTAGCCAGGTGGGACTTCCAATGAAGAGAGGTGGAGATAAACCCACCTACAAAACTTTCAATCCAAAATTTGTCTTGCCTACAAGAAGTGCTGGGATAAAGATGGAACAAAGATTGAGGGTATGGCCAATGACTGGCCCAACTCGAGACTCATCCCATGGGAGAGTACCAAACCCTGACACTATTAATTATACTCTTGTATGCTTGCAGACTGGAGCCCAGCATAAGTGTCTTCTGAGAGGCTTCATCTTGTAGTTGATGGAAATAGATGCAGAAACCCATAACCAAACAGGAGGTGGAGCTTGGAGAGTCTTGAGGAAGATTGGGAGGAAGGAATGAGGGAGTAGTAATTCTATTCCTTGAGGAGTAGTCAAAGACACCACAAGAAAACCAAAGAGTATACTAACCTTAGTCCACACAGGCTCACAGAGATTGAACCACCAACCAAAGAGTATGCTTGGGCTGAACCTAGGCCCGTTACATGTATGTAGCAGATAGGCAGCTTGTTCTTCATGTGGAATCCCTACAATTGGAACAGCAGGAGTCTCTAATTCTGTTGTGGGCCTTTAGATTCCTTTCTCATAACTGTGCTGCCTTGTTTGGCCTCAGTCATACACTTAGTACTGCTGTGACTTGATGGCATAGTGTTGGTAAATACACATGAAGGGCCTCCTCTTCTCTGAGAAAAAAGGGAGAAGGCATTTGGAAGAGGAGGTATAAAGATGAGACTGGGAGGAGAGGAGAGAGGGTGCAATGATCACTGTAAAGTGAATAAATACATTGGAGGAGAAAAAGAATGTTTTTCTGCCAAAATAAATGAAAAATAACAGTTTATAGGCCTTTTAGTTCTAAGTTTATGTTTTAACAATACTAAAAATGTTACTACTTAGGAAGTGACCATTTAATTTGCATGTTAACACTTAGGAGAATGTATATTTTTCAATCTGTTTGTCTTTATGTTAAATCTCTGTCATTAACAACTTATAGTTTTAGTAAATTTTAGTCACTGTAAAAAAAAATCAATGTAGGATCTTGTATCCCTGGTCTCTCAGAGACCAGTAAGCACTCAGGAGAGCATGAAGGCTGCAGAAGCAAGAGAGCTTCTTGGACCGGGGCCCTTCAGGCCTTCATCCTCAGCAAGGAAGAGGAGCTGACACCCAGACCTCTGTGCACCTTCCCTGCCAGAGGAGAGTGGGCCTCCAGGGAGGGATCTTCTCCTGGGACTCAGGTGAGATCGCCATCTTGTATCCTGGGTCTCTCAGAGACCTGTCCATGAAGTAGAGCATGTGGGCCACAGAAGCATCAGAGCTTCTTGGACAGGGTCCTTTCGGGACTTCATCTTCAGCCAGGAGGTAGAGCTGAGTGCCAGACTTTTGTCCAACTTCCCTGCCAGAGGAGAGCTTGCCTGCAGAGAATGCTCTGACCACTGGGACTCAGAAGAGAGTTGGACTCCCAGGAGTGCTGATGGAAGCTAACAGAATCACAAGAGGAACAAGCTCTAGCCATGGACAGCTAGAACATCTAACACCAGAGATTACCAGATGGTGAAAGGCAAACATAAGAATCTTACTAACAGAAACCAAGACCACTTGATATCATTGGAATACAGTTCTCCTACTACAGTGAGTCCTGGATACCCCAACACACCTAAAAAGCAAGATTTGGACTTACACTCATGTCTCTTGATGCCAGTAGAGGATTTTAAGAAGGGCATTAATAACTCACTTAAAGAAATAAAGGAGAACACTGCTGAACAGATAGAAGTACTTAAAGAGGAAGCACAAAAATCCCTTAAAGAATTGCAGGAAAACACAACCAAACAGGTGATGGAATTGAACAAAAACATTCAAGATCTAAAAATTGAAGTAGAAACAATAAAGAAAACCCAAAGGGAGACAACTATGAAGATGTAAATCCTAGGAAAGAAATTAGGAACCGTAGATGCGAGTATCAGCATCAGAATACAAGAGATGGAAGACAGAATCTCAGGAACAGAAGATTCCATAGAAAACATGGACACAACAATAAAAGTAAATTCAAAATGCAAAAAAGATCATAACTCAAAACATCCAGGACACAATGAGAAGACCAAACATAAAGATAATAGGTATAGATGAGAATGAAGATTTATAGCTTAAAGGGCCAGTAAATATCTTCAACAAAATTATAGAAGAAAACTTCTCTAACCTAAAAAAAAAAAGATGCCCATGAACAAACAAGAAGCCTACAGAACACCAAATAGACTGGGCTAGAAAAGAAATTCCTCCTGACACATAATAAATCAGAACAACCAATGCACTAAATAAAGATAGACTATTAAAAGCAGTAAGGGAGAAAGGTCAAGTAACATATTGAACCTATTAGACTTACAGACCTATTAGAATTACACCAGACTTTTCACCAGAGCCAATGAAAGCCAGAAGATCCTGGACAGATGTTATACAGACCTTAAGAGAACACAAATGCCAGCCCAGGCTACTATACCCAGCAAAACTCTAAATTACCATAGATAGAGAAAACAAAAATTCCATGACAAAACCAATTTCATACATATCTTTCCACGAATCCAGCCCTTTAAAGGATAATAAAGAGAAAACTCCAACACAAGGAGGGAGGTTATGCCACAGAAAAAGCAAGAAAGTAATCCATCAACAAACGTAAAAGAAGATAGCTGCAAGAACAGGATCCCAACTCTAACAAAAAAATAAGACGAAGGAACAATTACTTTCCCTTAATATTGCTTACTATCAATGGACTCAATTCCCAAATAAAAAGACATAGTCTAACAGACTAACTACATAAACAGGATCCAACTTTTTGCTGCTTACAATAAACCCATGTCAGGGACAAAGACAGACACTACTTCAGGGTAAAAGGCTGGAAAACAATTTTCCAAGCAAATGGTCTGAAGAAACAAGCTGGAGTGGCCATTCTAATATCGAATAAAATTGACTTACAACCCAAACTTATCAAAAAAGACAAGGAGGGATACTTCATACTCATTAAAGGTATAATTTTCCAATAGGAACTCTCAATTCTGAATATCTATGCTCCAAATGGAAGAGCATCCACATTCATTAAAGAAACTATAGTGAAGTTCAAAGCACTCATTGCACTGCACACAATAATAATGTGAGACTTCAACACCCCACTCTCACCAATGGACAGATCCTGAAAACTGAAATAAAATAGAGACATGATGAAACTAACAGAAGTTATGAAACAAATGGATTTAACAGATAAAATTTGCAAAACTCATGAAACTCAAGAAGAAGGAAGATGATAGTTTGCTTCCTCTTAGAATGGGGAACAAAATGCACATGCAAGGAGTTACAGAGACAAAATTCGGAGCTGAGACAGAACGAAGGACCATCCAGAGACTGCCCCACCTTGGGATCCATCTATAAACAACCACCAAAACCAAACACAATTGCATATGCCAGCAAGATTTTGCTGACAGGACCCTAATATAGCTATCTCTTGTGAGGCTATGCCAATGCCTGGCAAATACAGAAGTGGATGCTCACAGTCATCTATTGGATGGAACTCAGAACCCCCAATGAAGGAGCTAGAGAAAGTATCCAAGGAGCTAAAGAGGTCTGCAACCCTATAGGTGGAACAACAATATGAACTAACCAGTACTCCCAAGAGCTTGTGTCTCTAGTTGCATATGTAGCAGGGGATGGCCTCGTCAGCCATCAATGTGATTAGAAGCCCTTGGTCTTGGGAAGATTATATGCCACAGTACAGAGGAATGCCAGGGCTAGGAAGTGGTAGTGTGTGGTAGGGAGCAGGGTGGGGGGAGAGTATAGGGGACTCGGGATAGCATTTGAAATGTAAATGAAGAAAATATCTTATAAAATGCTGATAATAATATTCATAGCAAAATTGACTATAATAGCCTAAATCTTTAAATAACAAAAGCCACTATCTCTAATAGAATGAATAAACCATTTTTGGTGCTTTCTTATAATGGGTAGGATTTTAACAGCCAAAGATGATCAATAAGCTTGTTATGAGTCTTTGCCACATAGAAGAGTCAGAGGTTATACCTGTGAAATCTTAGAGGTATGGGTGCCCCAACATGAGCTGAACAAGGACAGCAACAATAAATATGCCAAAGTGGATGAAGAAAATGTCATGAGGCCTCAAACCTACACACACAAAAAAACACAGTTAATGAAGGAATGGAGAGAGGAAGAGAACAGTCTTCCCCGTGAAAGAGTATGCTAACTCTCATCCAATACCAAATAATTAACCTCCATTCAAGTAAGAGTACATAGACTGAGCTGGATATATTTAGAAATATTCATATGTTTATATATACATACACAAATATATATGAGTATATATGTATTAGAGATAGAGATAGAAATATGTATATGAATACAACAATTAATTGGTTTCTTATCTTCTTTGGAAACTTGTATGTTGCCTTCTAGTACCATGAAAGATGCTTCTCAAGGAGGAGGTATTTGGGTTAAGACCAGATTAGTGGTCTTTGGAAAGTATGACTGTAATGTACAATGTCTTCAGCAATAGGAGTTTAGCTTCCATATCTGGTGTTCAAGCACAAGCAGTGGCAATAGTATTAAGAGAGCCTCTTGACCAACAACTCACAAGAAGGTTTCACATGTCTGGTGATGAGATTTTTGTTAGATGGTATTTGGCTATTAGATAGAACATTGCCAGTCCAAATAAAATGTTCCATTGCCTTAGTTATAGTTTCTATTGCTGTGACCAAATACCATGACATAGCTGCTGTTATAAAGGAAAACATTTAGTTGGGGCTGGCTTATAGATCAGTTATCATCATGAGAAACATGGGGACATGTAGGCAGAAACTGTCTTGGAGATGTAGCTGAGAGTTCTACATCTGGATCCACAGGAAGCAGGAAGTGACTGTGACACACTTTCTCCAACAAGGTCCTACCTACTTCAACAAGACCTCCTAATAGTGGCACTCTCTATGAGACTATAGAGGCTACTTTTTTCAAGCCAGCACATTCATTTCCTTTGTACTATACATGAATTCATACACAGTCACATATATATTTTATTTATTTTTGTCAAATATATATTTATTTCAAGTTAACACTGAAGAAGTCAGGAACTCAAAAACTGGACAGGAACCTGGAAGCAGGAGTTGATGCAGAGACTATCAAGAGTGCTGCAGCTCATTGAGGTATCTTGAGTGAATATGGTTTCAGAGACTCAAATGAATTGGCACTATTGGGAGATGTGAGTTTGTTGGAATAGCTGTGGTCTTGTTGGCCCACCTCAAAGGGGCAGAAAATATCTTCAACAAAATTATAGAAGAAACTTCCCTAACCTAAAGAAAGTGCTGCCCATATACATATAAGAAGCCTACAGAACCCCAAATAGATTAGACCGGTAAAGAAATTCCTCCCATCACATAATGGTCAAAACACCAAGTGCACAAAGAAAAGAAAGATTATTAAAAGCAATAAGGGAGCCTGTCGGCATGGTGGCACACGCCTTTAATCCCAGCAACCGGGAGGCAGAGGCAGGCGGATTTCTCATTTCAAGGCCAGCCTGATCTACAAAGTGAGATCTAGGACAGCCAGGGCTATACAGAAAAACCCTGTCTCGGAGAAAAAAAACCATAAGGAAAATGGTCAAGTAACATATCAAGGTGTACTTATCAAAATTATACTACACTTCTCACCAGAAACTATGAAAGCTAGAAGATTCTGGGTAGATGTCTTTGAGAAAATCGACAAGATACATAAATCCTTAGCCAGAATGACTAGAGGTCACAGGGATTATGTGATATCTAACAAAATAAGAAATGAAAAAGGAGACATAACAACAGAACCTGAAGAAATCCAAAACATCATCAGATCCTACCACAAAAGGCTATGCTCAACAAAACTGGAAAACCTGGATGAAATGGACAATTTTCTAGACAGATACCAGGTACCAAAGTTAAATCTGGATCAGACTAATGATCTAAGCAGTCCCATATCCCCTAAAAAAATAGAAGCAGTCATTAATAGTCTCCCAACCAAAACAAAGCCCAGGACCAGATGGGTCTAGTGCAGAGTTCTATCAGACCTTCAAAGAAGATTGAATTCTAATTCTCCTCAAACTATTCCACAAAATAGAAACAGAAGGTACTCTACCCAATTCATTCTATGAAGCCACAATTACTCTGATACCTAAACCACATAAAGACCCAACAAAGAAAGAGAACTTCAGACCAATTTCCCTTATGAATATTGATGCAAAATACTCAATACAATTCTCACTAACCGAATCCAAGAACACATCAAAATGATCATCCATCATGATCAAGTAGGCTTCATCAAAGGGATACAGGAATGGGTTAATATATGGTAATCCATCAATGCAATCCACTACAGAAACAAACTCAAACACAAAAACCACATGATCATCTCATTAGATGCTGAGAAAGCATTTGACAAAATCCAACATCCACTCATGATAATAACCTTGGAATGATCAGGAATTCAAGGTACATACCTAAACATAATAAAAGCAGTATATAACAAACCAGTAGACAACAACAAACTAAATGGAGAGAAACTGGAAGCAATCCCACTAAAATCAGAGACTAGACAAGACTGCCCCCTTTCTCCCTTTCTATTCAACATGGTACTTTAAGTCCTAGCTAGAGCAATAAGACAACAAAATGAGATCAAGGGGATACAAATTGGAAAGAAAGAAGTCAAAATATCACTATTTGCAGATGATATAATAGTATATATAAGTGACCCTAAAAATTCCACCAGAAAACTCCTAAACCAGTTAAACAATTTCAGTGAAGGAGCTGGATATAAAACTCAAACAAATCAGTGGCCTTTCTCTTCACAAAGGATAAACAGGCTAAGAAAGAGAGAAACAACACCCTTTACAATAGACACAAATAATATAAAAATACCTTGGTGAGACTCTAACTAAGGAAGTAAAAGATCATTATGATAAAAACTTAAAATCTCTGAAGATAGAAATCGAAGATCTCTGAAGATGGAAAGATCTCCAATGCTCATGGATTGGCAGGATTAATACAGTAAAAATGGCTATCTTGCTGAAACAATCCACAGATTCAATGCAACCCCATCAAAATTCCTACCCAATTCTTCAAAGAGTTAAAAAAGGGCAATTTGCAAATTTATCTGGAATAACAAGAAACCTTGGATAGCAAAAACTCTTCTCAACAATAAAAGAATCTCTGGTGGAATCACCATGCCTGAACTCAAGCTATACTACACAGCAATTGTGATAAAAACTGCATGGTACTGGTACAGTAACAGACAGGTAGATCAATGGAATAGAATTGAAGACCCAGAAATGAACCCATACACCTATGGTCACTTGATCTTTGACAAAGGATCTAAAACCATCCAGTGGAAAAAAAGATAACATTTCCAACAAATGGTGCTGGCTCGACTGGAGGTTATTATGTAGAAGAACGAAAATTGATCCATTCTTATCTCCTTTTAAAACGCTCAAGTCTAAGTGAATTAAGGAACTCCACATAAAACCAAAGACAATGAAACTTATAGAGGGGAAAGTGTTAAAAATCCTCGAAGATATGGGCACAGGGGAAAAATTACTGAACAGAACAGCAATGGCAAGTGCTATAAAAGTGAGAATTGACAAATGGGACCTCATAAAATTGCAAAGCTTCTGTAAGACAAAAGACTATCAATAAGAAAAAAAGGACCATCAACAGATTAGGAAAGGACCTTTACCATTCTTAAATCCAATAGGGAACTAATATCCAATATATATAAAGAACTCAAGAAGCTGGACTCCGGTCACTCAACAGAAGAATGAATACAGAAAATGTGGTACATTTACACAATGTAGTACTACTCAGCTATTAAAAACAATGGCTTTATGAAATTCTTAGGCAAAAGGATGTATCTGGAGGATATCATCCTGAGTGAGGTAACACAATCATAAAAGAGCACACACGATATGTACTCACTGATAAGTGGATATTAACACAGAAATATAGAATACCCAAGACACAATTTGCAAAACACATGAAACTCAAGAAGAAGGAAGACCAAAGTGTAGATACTTCATTCCTTCTTAGAATGTGGAACAAAATACCTATGGAAGGAGTTACAGAGACAAAGTTTGGTGCTGAGTCAGAAGGAAGGACCATCCAGAGACATCTCCACCCAGGGATCCATCCCATAAACAATCAGCAAATACAGACACTATTGCAAATGCCAGAAATATTTGCTGACAGGACCCTGATATTGCTGTCTCTTGGGAGGCTATGCCAGTGCCTGGCAAATACAGCAGTGGATGCTTACCGTCATCTATTAGATGGAACACATGTTTCCTTATGAAGGAGTTAGAGAAAGTACCCAAGGAGCTAAAGGATTCTTCAAAAATATGCAGGAGGAACAACAATATGAACTAACCATTACCCCTAGAGCTTGTGTCTTTAGTTGTATATTTAGCAGAAGATGGCCTAGGCCATCAATGGGATAAAAGGCCCTTGGTCTTGCAAAGATTATATGCCCCAATACAGGGGAATGACAGGGCCAGGAAGCAGGAGTGGTTGGGTTGGAAAGCAGGGCAGGGTGGCGGTATATGGGACTTTCAGGATAGCATTTGAAATGTATATGAAGAAAATATCTAATAAAAAAAAAAGAAAAAGAAAGAAAGAACATACAGTATGAAAGGCTTGGAAGATAGTGACCCCAGGTGTGCAGAACAAAGTCCATACTTTTAAGGATGGTAGATATAAAAAAAAAAAAACTATCAAAAATAGTAGGAGCAATCAAACCATTTTATATAAAGTCAAAAGAATAATTTTTGTCCAATAAGATAGCAAGCCATTAGGGACAATTTATTGTAAATAAGAGTAAATTAAGAGTTGCGGCAGTGGCTGAGCAGTGGTGGTACACGCCTTTAATCCTAGCAATTGGGAGGCTGACACAGGCAGATTTCTGAATTCAAGCCAGCCTGGTCTACAAAGTGAGATCAGACAGGGTTATAGAGAGAAACCCTGTCTCAAAAAATTTTTTTAAACTATTTTAAGAAAATAAGACTATAAGGAGAGACAGGTTTTAGAGATTAGATAGGAGTCTATTTATATTTCTCAGGGAGGAGATGATGATAATAGTATAACAAAGTGTTCTTGTATACAAAACAACATCTCCGTATCTTCAGACCTCTCAATTGCAGATCCCACCAATCATGGATCAAAGTTGCTAAAAATATTTTTATTATTTAATAATGAATAACACTGCTATGTACTGCATACTATTACACTGTGTCAGTCATTGTTTCCTAGCAAAAGGTCACTCTCAATGATCTAGTAACAGGCTTATAGTCAATGTTAAACCAACTGAAGACCTTCACAAGCATTCACTGTTTTAAACTGGTGGTAATGAACCCTTTATTGTTGCTGGTTGCTAACAGTAAGAATGGACATTTTTGGGCTCACTGCTGTTAGCACACAATCTTCTAAGTGGCATGTTCAATGGAGCATGGAGTAGCAAAGTCCAGAAAGATAAAACAAGTGAAATGATACATTTTCAATCCATAGTTGATCTCTCCTCTCTCAGGTCACAACTAGGGAAAAAAGAAAAGAAAAGGAAAGAAAATAAAAAGAAAAAAGAAAAAAGAAGAAAGAAGAAAAAAGAAAAAGGAAAAAAAGAAAAAAGAAGAAGAAAAAAGAAAAGAGAAAACAGAAAAGAGAAAAGAAAAGAATGGTTCAAAATGACAAAAATGTCTCTCTTTTTTCCCTGTCTTGGGTGTGGGAAAGAAACTAATATAAAAAAAGTAAAGTAACAGGATATACTCTGGGAAGTGCTGGTTTTAATTATATAGTCACTAAGAATATTTTTCTGTTTCTATTAGAATAAAAGCTCGTGTTTATGTGTTACAAACACAGAAATGTGATCCCATAGTTACTGCAAGGAGTTTCTTTTGCAAGACACAGACATGGTGCTGTCTTTAAAATACCATGTTAGTGAGAAATTTGAATCCAGGGATGTTTAAGTCTCCATGGTGTCCTGCATTACTTCATTGTTAATGGAAATGGTATAATGCTCAATGAGAATGACTTTCAGAACATGGATGACTATTACACTTTTAAACAAATGTCATATAAAAATAATTTACTTTACATAAAGCATAGACTATTGCTGATGACACACTTATAGTTAACTTTAGGAATTTCCTTATTTAGAGTGGGATGAATTCTAACAGGACGAATATACTGTAGCCTCCCCAAGCCTTGAGCAGGCTGATTCAGACCTTGCTGCCACTGTGAATGAGACCACCTGGGGTAAAGCCTTCCCACCTAGATTGTTCTATTGTTCTGTCACCCAATGCTGTTCTTCTCCAAGACAATGCTACCTGCTGAGAGGCTGAACCTGCCTTCCTGAGAAATTCCTGAGACAGCAGGCAAGTCAGAGATTGAAACCTTACTGCCAACTTACTGCTGTCAGACAAATTGCTTACAGGCTGGTGATAGGCATCAAGAATGGAGAGCATTAGTAAACATTGGGCCTTGATCAGAAATCTGTCTTGGTCTTGTTTCTTCTCTCCTTTACAGCTTCAGACTCTCACTCAGGAACCTAGTTCATGTGGCCACAGGTAGCTACAATATACATTTTCTGAAAATTAAATCTATATAATCTCATATGTTGAAAATTATGCCAAGATATGCTCTTCAGAATTTCAAGTCATCTGAAGGTATATGCAGGCATTAGAGGTTTAAAAATGCTCAAATTATGCAAACTTATGTCTTTTATACACAATTTAAACCAGCTTACTAAAATGAAGACAGACTTAATTTCCTAAAAACTATTGTTTACTAAAATTTCCACTATGTGATGAGTAGATCATATAGTCTTTGACATAAGCTATAAATATTTTTCCAAAGCTAGTTCCCTCTAAGCATAAATTTGTAAATAACTAACAGCAGAGATATCAACTCATTCTTATGGATATAGTGAAGAGGCACTAAGGCCAGCTAACAACATTGAATTCAAATCTCATTTTTCTACTTGAAGAGTAATTTAATTGGTATGACTCGAGTGCTCATCCCTCCAAAATTCAGGTTGAAACTTAATTCCCAGTACAATGAAGTTAAGAGGTGGGGACTTGGGTGGTGGTTAAGCAATATATGGGCTATCTTCTGAAAGACCAAGATGGTTCATCCCCTACCTTCTAAGGACACAGTATTTCCCACTGTAGGAGAATCAAAGTAAGACCCTACCTTGAAAATATAGGTCCCTGTCAGACAGCAAATCTGTCTCCCCAACTGTGAAAAATAAACCTATTCTAGTCTAGTCCGAAGCAGTGTGCTAGAATACCAGAAAGGAACTAAGGCATTAACCATAAGGAAGTTACTAAGTTAGTTAAGGGGTTGACTAGATGCTCTTACACGCGTTCGCGACCAGCCAGGAAGAACACAACAAACCGGAATCTTCTGCGGCAAAGCTTTATTGCTTACATCTTCAGGAGCCAGAGAGCAAGAGAGCAAGAGAGAGAATGGCAAAACCCCGTCCCTTTTAAGGAGAATTATCCTCCGCCTAGGACGTGTCACTCCCTGATTGGCTGCAGCCCATCGGCCGAGTTGTCGTCGCGGGGAAGGCAGAGCACATGGGGTGGAGAACTACCCTTGGCACATGCGCAGATTATTTGTTTAACACTTAGAACACAGGATGTCAGCGCCATCTTGCAACGGCGAATGTGAGGGCGGCTTCCCACAAGATGCTCTACACAATTACAGTACACTGTCTGTAAAACTCTCCAAGCAAAACCTTTCTTCATTTCTCACCCAACTACAGATCAGAGACAGTGGGGTAAGGACACATGTCACACAAGAGCACCTTAGTTTCTCAATACTACATACTCATTTGAGAGTCATATTTAAATTACTGGTATCCAGTTGAGCTGAGGTCTGAATCCTGATGGTCATAATTCACCTACATGACATGGTAGGCGTTCCCTCATGCTCCTGGAACTCTGGCCCCTGCCTAAGGTACCACCTCCCACAGCCCCCACAAGAGAAGTGTGGCCAGTAGTCATGTGGCCAGTAGTCACGTAGACAATGGCCCAAGTTTCTGACCTTCAGGCTAAACTCTTCCCCAGTTACCTAGCAACAGTAAAGTCCATAAAGAGGGGTGTTCAGCCCCCACCTTTTTCTCTTTCTCTCACTCCTTTGTTCCTTTACCTCTCACTACTCTCTCCTCTTCCCTTTCTCTTTGTCTTCTCCTCCTCTCCTCTCCTCGCCTCGCCTCGCCTCGCCTCGCCTCTCCTCTCCTCTCCTCTCCTCTCCTCTCCTCTCCTCTCCTCTCCTCTCCTCTCCTCTCCTCTCCTCTCCTCTCCTCTCCTCCCCTCCCCTCCCCTCCCTTCCCCTCCTCTCCTCTCTCTTTCTCTCTAGCCTTCTCTCTCTCTCTCTCTCTCTCTCTCTCTCTCTCTCTCTCTCTCTCTCTCCTCTCTTTCTCCCTGCATTTCTATATTAAAGCTCTTAAACCATAGAGAGTCTCTACTCCATCAAGATCTGCTGCACCACTCTGGTCAGTGTTGCGAACTTCTCCTATTCCTTCTCTCCTATAACCGCCAGGGCTACATGGTGTGGCCTCAGGTTCCCAGGTTTGGGGCTGCCCATTCTCCACCCTCTGCCGCATTGGTCAGAGGCTTAGATCTCCACTCGGGGTGTGTGGAAAGCACCTGGCAGTCTCCCCACGTCCACTTTCCCAGAGCACAGAAACTCTGGCTGGATGTGGCATATTTTTCCTCCCCCACGACTCCCCTGCCCCTTTATTTTGCTCCCTACAACTGTGATAAAAACTGCATGGTACTGGTACAGCAACAGACAGGTAGATCAATGGAATAGAATTGAAGACCCAGAAATGAACCCACACACCTATGGTCACTTGATCTTTGAAAAAGGAGCTAAAACCATCCAGTGGAAAAAAGACAGCATTTTCAACTAATGGTGCTGGCTTAACTGGGGGTTATCATGTAGAAGAATGCAAATTGATCCATTCTTATCTCCTTGTACAAAGCTCAAGTCTAAGTGGATCAAAGACCTCCACATAAAACCAGAGACACTAAAACTTATAGAGGAGAAAGTGGGAAAAAGCCTCGAGATATGGGCACAGTGGAAAAATTCCTGAACAGAACAACAATGGCTTGTGATATAAGATCGAGAATTGTCAAATGGAACCTCATAAAATTGCAAAGTTTCTGTAAGGCAAAAGACACTGTCAATAAGACAAAAAGGCTGCTTGAATTTCTTAGGCTATCTATTCCCTGTGCCTGGCCTGCAGAATGCCAGCTACCACACACTCAGCTTTCACTAGCCCCATGAAATGAAAATACTAGAGACTTATATTATACCAGCCATATTTATATTAGGAAATCTCCAACCCCAAAATGCCCATGCAAAGAACACACACTCAATAATGTAATTACAAGCTTCACACTTAGATTGGACAAATATACCATTTCTCTACTATATTACCCATCTATGAAATCTCTAGCTACTGTGGCTCCTCCAGACCAAGTATGTCTGCTCCATCTTCAACCTTTTCTTCCTCTATCTTCTCCCTCTGTCCTCCACTCCTGTTCTTCTCCTCCTTCTCTCTTTCTCTAAAACTTTCACCTTTGCATTTTCCTTCCACTGAGTAATCAAAGGCTCTAGCTTTATCTGACCAGTGAATATTTCACCTGACATCACCTGAGTCCATGATCTACTCCTAATCAGGGCACACCACTTGAGGGAGCAGAAAATACAAACAACAATCCACAAATGTTAATATCTGAGATCAGGCCCTTAATATAATCTAGGAAGATCATATTTCTAACAGATGAACTTTCATTCTCATGCAAGTTCCTTTTTGTTATGAAATATAATACACCATCATATAAGGATGGTCTCAGCCATCTTCCTACCATTACAGAATTTTTTTTTTTGATATAATATTCAGACAGTATTTTGTCTAAATTTATGAATGCTAACTTTATGGAATCTGTGTCTTAATTCAATACTGCTGCAAACTGTGATTATTTTTTTTTTCACTGAAAGACACAAATAAGTAGAGATTTATTTATTACAAAATCATACTTACTTATAAATTTTAGCTTAACAGTTTCTCTAAGGTTGTACGCTATACAACATGTTGCATGGGAGACATTTTGTTGAAAAATCCATTTAAAGTATATGATTCTCAAGCCGTGCGTTGTGGCACATGCCTTTAACCCCAGCACTCAGGAGGCAGAGGCAGGTGGATTTCTGAATTCGAGGCCAGCCTGTTCTACAAAGTGAGTTCCAGGACAGCCAAGGCTACACAGAGAAACCCTGTCTCGAAAAATAAATAAATAAATAAATAAATAAATAAAAAAAAAATGAATATGACTCTCAAAGTAATGTTTTCTACTCTCATGATATGAGATGTATTTGAAATTAATTATTGATATAATTTGTGTGTAGAGATGTATATGTGTGCAAAGTGTTTTTCTAAGCCCCAGGCATACTGTATTACTATCTTCAATGAGAAGGGTAATATTACATTTCTTTCTGTCTTCTGCCACACAGCACTTAATTCCCTATGTTTTAATCAGGAAATTCAACATCTACATGCAACAGGACATCCCAAAGAGACTGTTATGAACAGCAAACAATGACAACCACTGTAATTTCAGATATGTCATTTCATTCTAAGAAAAGAGTCTCATTATCACCCTTGTTTGTGATGCTTAGGTCATGAAGCCCTGTTGTTAAGCACATCTCCCATAATAGATGCAGCATCTTATTTGACCCTTTGAAGTATTATAGTTAAGTCTCAATTGCTATTTCTGGATGCATTTACATTTTAGAGTTTAAATTACCTGAAATAAGCTCGTTTGTCTCCTTAATATGTGACTTAGTGTTATGGCTAAGTATAAGATGAAAGGATTGTTCTTATTTTGTAACCTTCACAATTTTAAATGTCAAGACTTCATTCTGTACTTTTCTATGCAAATTATCAGAATCTCTTCCACTTCTTCAGTCTCTTTGGATCATAGCTTCTCTGTTTTTCATTTTAAAATTTCAATTCTTTATAATTGAGTTATAGCACACCTGCTTATACAAACATGTGCAGGTATGTACTCATGCAAGCATGTGTGTGAGAAAGAGAGAGGGAGAGACAGAGACAGACAGAGACACTAACAGAGACAGAGACTGAGACAGAAACAGAGTGAGATTTTTCATAATACCTTAGTTTTTATTTCCTACTGAAAATTCACTCAGTGGAAAATCATTTGAATTGCAATGGGAAATGGAAAATCATGAGCTGCAGTAGAAAATAGAAAACTCATGGTTATACTGAGTGTCAATCTAAGATCCTCAATGAAAAATAACAATTAAGAATGCTAAATGTATGACTATAAAGTCTATGACTCTTATCCCTACTAACTGTTATCGAGGATGTGTAGCTTCTGAACCAGTTTCTCACAGTCAGATTGATTTCTCAAAATTGCTAAAGCCACTTGGCACTAGTTAAGTCCTTCCTCTTCTCCTATGCCTCAGTACATTGCAGTTAGTCTCTGTTGAGTAAATAAAAAGATGAATGACCAAGAGTTATGTAGTAGTTATGTCAACTGGGACTAGGCACCTCACAATAACTTTTTTCTGAATTCTGATTTGTTATACTTTCTATGTAATGGCCTCCTTGAGTTGTAAAGAGATAGGTTTGTTTGTTTGTTTTAGAGTTTTGCATTGTTTGTTTTTTTGATAAAGAATGAGAGCTACAGTTATTTGTGGGTAGACCCATACAAATTTAGAACACAGTTAAGAATTATTCAAATTAAAGTTAACAATAAAGCATCAGTAGTAGATTTCATGACCTCACTAGCCCTAGGTAGTTAACTAGGTATGCAGTAATAGGAATTGATGCCCTCTTGTTCAGTGGATTCTTAGAGAGTTATTGGTTACCACAAATGTAGAAGTACTACTGTTGTATACTTAGACTTATTTTGCCATACTGGTTATCATTGAGGTGTTTTATGAGTATCACAGCTGGATAGAACTATTGCTTTCTTCCTTCCTTTGGAAGCTTGAATAGTGCCTTCTGCTACCCCTAAGGCTAATGCTCAGGGAATAGGATTGCAGGTGTGATATAACTCAGGTCCTCTGGGTCTTGTGTCCAAAGTTCATAGTGTATTCAGCAATAAAGTCTAAACTGAACCTCTTGAAGGCAAGCAAGGAAAACTAGAGTTTATGTTTGGGGGAGTCCCTTAAACTCTCCTGACCAAATAAAATAAAATAAAATAAAATAAAATAAAATAAAATAATGCTGGGTAGTGGTGGCACATGTCTTTCATCCCAGCACTTGGGAAGCAGAGGCAGGCCGATCTCTGAGTCCAAGGCCAGCCTGGTCTACACAGTGAGTTCCAGGACATTCAGAGCTACACAGAGAAATGCTGTCTCAACACCCCCCCCAAATAAATAAATTAAAAACAAAATTAAATGAATAAACTCTCCTGAACAACAACTTGAAAAAAAGTTTCTCTGCTAGTATTGGCATTTTATAGTTAGGAATGAATCAGTAAGATGATTGTCAGCCTAAATGGAATCACTTCATTTGGACTATATAGGAAACCATCACGTATCTTGGAATTTCTTTTCCCATGTGCTCTTCTGTTACCTGTTTATCTTTTTTTTCAATTGGGGTATTTATTTATTTATTGTAGTCTTGAAACATTTTTAGTTAATTTTCTTAACTTTGAATCTTTAGGGGTTTTGTCTATGTTGAACAATAGTCCTTTATCAAGTATATTTTCTATAGTCATTTTTCCTTGTCTATTGCTTATCATGTCATTCTCTTGGCCATTGTTTTTACAGAACATAACTTGTAATTTTCATAAACCTTAGCCTATTATTTCTTTCTTCATAATTGTGCTTTTAATGTCATGAAAAAGATGTCATTACCAACATATGATCACCCAGAGTTCTTGGTATTATCTTTCAGGAATTTTCTAGTTTTACATTTTTAACTTATGTTTGTGATTAATTTTGAGTCATTTTTTTCTTGAAGTTTGTAAATCCTATATTTTATTTAGTAGACATCCATGTTGGTAGCCCCAACATATCCTTTTGGAAGAAGATATATATGTGGAAAAGAGCACACGAAGAAGATATTTCTAGCCAAAAATGGCTAGTAATCTCTCAATTAGACTGTATTAAGGATTAAAGGAGATTCAAGTCGGCTAACATCATTTCTATGTACCCTGTGAAAATGTTTCTGAAGAGATTATCATTTTATTCAGTGGCTTGAGTAAAGCATATCTACCTTTGTTAGTGTGAGACAGAATCCAGACCCTCGAGGAAGGACTTAATAGAAGAAAAAGGAAGCAGAAGAATACGCTTGCCTTGGAAGTAGGCAGCCATCTGGTTTTTGGATTAAACATTAGAGACTTGAGCTTCATTTGAAATGAATTATATGACTGGCTTCTTCTGCTTTCCAGCTTGTAGATAGCATACCATGAGGCTGAGCCCCCTTAACTGTAAGAGTTAGTTTTGTAAATCATAATTTGTATATCTGTCCATTGACTCAGCTCTGAAGAATTAAATCATATATGTCATCAAGGAAATACAAATTAAAATGACAATAAGGACCCATTGGACACTTACTAGAACCAAAAGTTCTAAAATATTGAGTGTCACAGATTCAATGCAATCCCCATCAAAATTCAAACTCAATTCTTCACAGTTAGAAAGGACAATTTGCAAATTCATCTGGAATAACAAAAAACCTAGGACAGCAAAAACTATTCTCAACAATAAAAGGACCTCTGAGGGAATCACCATGCCTGATCCCAAGCTGTACTACAGAGCAATTGTGATAAATACTGCATGGTACTGGCACAGTAACAGACAGATAGGTCAATGGAATAGAATTGAAGACCCAGAAATGAACCCACACACCTATGGTCACTTGCATCTCTGGTTCCTAATTGCTTTCCTAGGTTTTCTATCTCCAGAATTGTCTCTCTTTGTGTTTTATTTATTGTTTCTACTTCTATTTTTAGATCTTGGATGGTTTTATTCAATTTCAGCATCTGTTTGGTTGTGTTTTCCTGTATTTCTTTAAGGGATTTTTTTGTGTTCCCTCTTTCAGGACTTCTACCTGTTTAGCAATGTTTTCCTGTAATTCTTTGAGGGATTTTTGTGCTTCCTCTTTAAGGACTTCTACCTTAACAGTGTTTTCCTGTTTTTCTTTAAGCGAGTAATTAATGTCCTTCTTAAAATCCTCTACCAGCCTCATGAGATATTATTTTTAATCAGAATCTTGCTTTTCAAATGTTTTGGGTTATCTAGGACTGGCTGTGGTGGGAGTACTGGGTTCCGATGATGCTGAATATTCTTGGTTCCTGTTAGTAAGATTCTTTTGTTTGCCTTTTGTCATCTGGTAATCTCTGGTGTTAGATGTTCTAGGTATCTCTTGCTAGAGATTGTTCCTCCTGTGATTCTGTTAGCCTCTGTCAGAACTACTGGGAATCCAACTCTCTCCTGAGTCCTAGTGGTCATAGCACTCTCTGTAGGCAAGCTCTCCTCTTGCATGGAAGGTGCACAGAGGTTTAGTGTTTAGATCTGCGTCCTGGCTGGGGATGAAGGCCTCAAGAGACCCTGTCCAAGAAACTCTGTTGCTTCTGTGGTCCACATGCTCTCCTGAGCAGACTGGTCAAAATGGTACAAGGATACCAGATGGTGCTCTCTCCTGAGTCCCGGGGGTCAGAGCCCTCTCTGGAGGCTGATTCTCCTCAATAATCCCAAGATCCTGGGTGTGCTAGGGCACCTGTGATGTGGAGAGTCCTTTGGGGACCATGGTATTGTCTGCTGAGTTGCTGCCCAAGGTGTCCCAGGGCTGGCGCTGACCAAAAAACGCTGTACCTTCTTTTTCTCTTTCTTTCTTTCTTTCTTTCTTTCTTTCTTTCTTTCTTTCTTTCTTTCTTTCTTTCTTTCTTTCTTTCTTCCTTCCTTCCTTCCTTCCTTCCTTCCTTCCTTCCTTCCTTCCTTCCTTCCTCCCTCCCTCCCTCCCTCCCTCCCTCCCTCCTTCCCTCTCTCTCTCTTTCTCTCTTTCTCTTTCTCTCTCTCTTTCTTTCTTTCTCTCTTTCTTTCTTATCAGATATATTCTTCATTTACATTTCAAATGCTATCACCAAAGACCCCTACACCCTCCCCGTGCCCTGCTGCACACCCCCCCCTCCTGCTTCCTGGCTCTGGCATTCCCCTGTACTGGGACATATGATCTTCAAAAGACCATGGGTGCCTCCTTCCATTGATGGCCTACTAGGCCATCCTCTGCTACATATGTAACTAAAGACTCAGCTCTGGGTTGTACTGGTTAGCTCATATTGTTGTTCCTCCTATAGGGTTGCATACCCCTTTACTCCTTGGGAAATTTCTCTATCTCCTTCATTAGGGGCCCTGTGTTCCATCCAATAGATGACTGTGCGCATCCACTTCTGTATTTGCCAGGCACTTGCATAGCCTCACAAGATATGGGCACAGGGGGAAAATTCCTGAATAGAAAAACAGTGGCTTATGTTGTAAGATCAAGAATCAACAAATGGGATCTCATAAAATTGCAAAGCTTCTATAAGGCAGAAGACACTACCAATAAGACAAAAAGGCCACCAACAGTTTGGGAAATAATCTTTACCAGTCCTAAATTAGATAGGGGACTAATATCCAATATATATATATAAAGAACTCAAGAGGATGGACTCTAGAAAATCAAATAACACTTTTAAAAATGGTGTACAGAGCTAAACAAAGAAATCTCACCTGAGGAGTACTGAATGGCTGAGAACTACCTGAAAAAATGTTCAACATCCTTAACCATCTGGAAAATGCAAATTAAAACAACACTGAGATTACACATCACAGCAGTCAGAATGGCTAAGATAAAAAATTCAGGTGACATCAGATGCTGGCAAGGATGTGGAGAAAGAGGAACACTCTGCCATTGTTGGTAGGACTGCGAGTTGGTACAACTCTGGAAATCAGTGTGGTGGTTCCTCAGAAAAGTGGACATTGTACTACTGGATGTTCCAGCAATTCCCTCCTGGGCATATACCCAGAAGATGTTCCAACTTATAATAAGGACACATGCTCCACTATGTTCATAGTAGCCTTATTTATAACAGCCAGAAGCTAGAAAGAACCCAGATATCCCTCAACTGAGGAATGGATACAGATATTGTGGTAGATTTACACAATGGAGTACTACTCAGCAATTAAAAACAATAGATGCACACAATTCTTGGGCAAATGGATATATCATCCTGAGTGAGGTAACCCAATCACAAAAGAAGTCACTTGATATGCACTCACTGATAAGTGGATATTAGCCCAGAAACCTAGAATACCAAGATACAATTTCCAAAACACAAGAAAATCAAGAAGGGTGATCTATGCGTGGATACTTCATTCCTCCCTAGAATAGGGAATAAAATATCTATGGAAGGAGTTGCAGAGACAAAGTTTGGAGCTAAGATGAAAGGATGGACCATCCAGAGACTGCCCCATCAGGGGGTCTATCCGCATCATAATCAGCCACCAAACACAGGCACTATTGCATATGCCAGCAAGATTTTGCTGAAAGGACCCTGATATAGCTATCTCCTGTGAGACGTTGCCAGTGCCTGGCAAGTACAGAAGTGGATGCTCACAGTCATCTATAGGATGGAACACAGGGCCCCCAATGTGGGAGCTAGAGAAAGTACCCAAGGATCTGAAGGGGTTTGCAACCCTATAGGTGGAACAACAATATAAACTAATCAGTATCCCCAGAGCTCGTGTCACTAGCTGCATATGTAGCAGAAGATGGCCTAATCAGCCATCATTGGGAAGAGAGACCCCTTCGTCTAGCAAATTTTATATACCCCACTAAAGGGGAATGCCAGGGCCAAGAAGTGGGAGTGAGTGGGTAGGGGAGCAGGGAGGTGGGAGGGTATAGGAGACTTTTGGGATAGCATTTGAAATGTAAATGAAGAAAATATCTAATAAAAATTAAAAAAAAAAGAGGAATGGATACAGAAATTGTGGTACATTTACACAACAGCACACTACTCAGCAATTAAAAACAATGAATGCATGAAATTCTTAGACAAATGGATGGATCTGGAGGATAGCATCTTGAATGAGGTAAACCAATCACAAAAGAACACACAGGATATGCACTCACTGATAAGTGGATATTAGCTCAGAAAATTAGAATATCCATGATACAATTTGCAAAACACATGAAACTCAAGAAGAAGGAAGACCCAAGTGTTGATAGTTCACTCCCTCTTAGATTGGGGAACAAAATACCCATGGAAGGAGTTACAAAGTTTGGAGCTGAGTCAGAAGGAAGGACCATCCACAGACTGCCCCACCTGAGTATCCATCCCATATACAACCACCAAACTCAGACATTTTTGCATATGCCAGAAAGATTTTGATGTATGTTCTTTTTTGAGTACCATTTAGAAAGATTTCCTATGGTCAATGATTTCTGCCCTTTTTTCTTTTGTCATTCTTTTCAACATATCAAATAAATTAACACTTATCAAATAACTTAATCCCAAATAAATTAACACCAATTTCCCTCCATTTTCTCTTCTTCCCAACCTCCTCTACCTCATTTGCTTTTCCCTTTTTTTTTTTTTTATGGAGATGAAGTTGGCAGTTGAGTTTGTAGAAAATTTAGTAGTTAGTATTAATTAATAATTTAAAGTAAAAAAAAAAAACATTTAAAATCATGAAGTAGGTGCCAGGTTGCCTGAGTATTTACACCTTGGCTTTTATTTAACCTCTCCATGTTCATTTTTCTTCTTAGCCATATTACATAAAGTTAACTAACTTAATGAGTCAGCACTTAATTGTTAAGAAAAGGAATGGATACTATTCAGTGTCTCATAAATCAAGATAACACATGAGTAACTTTGATGAAATTAATTGTATTACTCATGACAGGTTCACAGATACAGTCTGAATGTTATTCTGTGTTGACTGATGCTTTGCTGTGTCTGGAAACAAAGCTAAGTATAAAGTTTGAGTCAGCTTAAGTTATGTAGTTCAGACTTTGCTTGAACTTGTTATCCTCCTGCCTCATTCCGAGTCTCCAGGTATACTCCAAGATTCTGAGCATGCAGCTGAGCTGACTTTATGTTTTTTCACAATGTGTTTTGACCAAATTTACCATTTATGGTCTTCCCTTCAACTTCTACTAGAATTACCCTACCATCTTTCTTTCCAAATTTCCAGTATGTTTTTTTAAACCCATTTTGTCAACTTAATAATATCACTCTGTGTATCCATATAACCTCATAATTGAAAAATTGACAACTTATATGATGTCATACCCCAGAACAACACTAACTTTCTCATCCTAAGAAGAATAAAGGAACTATTTGGTGTTGGATACTATTTTCAATTAACAAAATGATAGTCAATGGGTCTTCCTGAGGACCCATGACCAATCCAGCCATAAACACTTATCTCAGTTAACAGTACCAGGTATTTTTTTTCATGTTACAGACCAGGTATTAAATCTAATAAAAAAAAAGTAGTTAGTTATCCCTTTAACATTCATTGCACTATTACATCAGGGGGCATATCTTGCCAGGCTGATCTTTTTTTACAATTTGCAGTGTTCACAGCTGGATATTGCTATTGATTACTTTTCACCATAGCATCTTTCAACATTATGAAAACTAGCCAGTTTGTTTCTCCCTGTCCCATGACTCAAGTAGGTGATGTTTAAGCAATATGGTCTTATCATCAAATCTGATGGATTAAAAGAGAGACATGGCAATTACCTACATTATTTTGTAGTTTATTTTGTCCCACTGCACACAAATTTAAACGGTAGTAGTTCTTACCTGGCACTGGAAATTTTGTTTTATATTGTGTAGCTTGTGGAAAGGGCATTATTCTTTCTTATAAACTCATCATTTGGTTAAGATCTAGACTGTTTCTATTTCGTTGCTCTGGTCAATAGAGTAGCAATGGACATGGATGAGCAAGTATCTCTATAATATGATATAAAATTCTTCTGGTATATGCCCAACAGTACTTTGACTTGACCATATAGTAATTCTATTTATTTTCTTTTGAGAAACATCTACATTTATTTCCATAGTGCCTGCATAATTTTGTACTCCTTCAATAAGAGGATTGAATAAATGGTTTCCTTTACATACATGCTACCATTTGTTTTCTTGATCTTAACCATACGGAGTATGATAGTTTTATTTACATTTCTCAAATGGTTAAAAATGTTGAAGATTTTAAAAACTATTTCTTAATCATTTGCATTTTTCTTTTGAGAAATCTGTTTCATTCCATATACCATATTTAATTGGGCTGTTTGATTTTTCGATGTTTTAGTATTATATATATATATATATATATATATATATATATATATATATATAATGCTAAATATATATATATACCAGACACCAGAATCCTATTCAAGGTGTAGCTGGCAACGACTTTTTTCCTATAATGTAGGTTGCCTTTCACATGATTGATGGTGTCCTTTGAGGTGCAGGGCCTTTTGTGATTTGAAGCTATTCTTGTCAACCTTGGAAGCCAGAGTAATGGCTTTCCTACACATTGTCAACTCATTGACCTTCTATTTCCCATGTACAATAATGCTAAAAATTCTACATAAATTTACTGAGAGACTACTTTCACCACAGTGATTGATGATTTTGTAAGGGAAGTCAAGTAGATCATCTCAGACAGTATACTCTGCTCTAAGAAATTACCATGAAAGGGATACCAAGGCTTTTCAAAATTGCTTGGTCTCATCTTAGACATTCTTATATGAAATTTATTGCTGCCCAGAGGATTTTTTTTTGGTAATTTTTATCAGGAAATTATTTGCTTAGTAGACCACTTCTAGCAAGCCCATTTTGTATATATAGGAGATCATGGTTCTATATCTATGTGTGTTTGTACAAAATTTCTTTCATGGAATGAAAGAACCATACTTTCTTTAGAAAACATACCTCCTCTAATCTCAAACCCAGCATCTCTTATGCAGATCCAAATTTTCCTAATGTAGACTAAGCCAATTCCATATAGTCTGTCCCACTGGGGATAGAGAACAGATGGCCACCATTTTCCATGTAATAAATCTTTATATGATTTAAATTGTGTATCTCTGCACTTTCTTTGTCAACTTAACACACAACTGCCTCCCTATCTTAATATTGTTTTTTCCATTCTTTATTTTATATGTGTTTAACTCTCTGTCATCATATTATAAACCGAACACAATTTCTGAGATTCTCATCCCTAAATCTCACAAAATGTAGCAATTAAATGTGACATTAAAACATCTTTTGAATTACTTTACATAAAAATTACAACAATAATTCTAGATTGAATGTGCACTTGACAGTGAGTATGAATGTTGTAGTAAAATTATAACGTATAGTTTGCTTTCTTACATGTAATTGACACATGCCTTGATGAAACCCATTAATTCATATAATAATATAAAATTAATCTTTAAAATAGTTCAGGTAGTTGAGTATTGATGGTAACTGTTAAGTCGGTTTTTTTGTTTGTTTGTTTTTGTTTTTGTTTTTTTTTAAGCTGTAGTGAGTAATTTGTTGTTATTGCCATGTAATCTGAAAGGTTTGATGCAGCTGCTTAACATACTAAGAAGGGCTGTAAAAATGGGTCAGGGGTTAAAACCACATGATGTGTGTCTGTTTGTGTGTGTGTGTATATACATATGCATGTATGCATATATATATGCATATGTATGTATGTATGTATGTATGTATGTATGTATGTGTATGTATCAACAATCAAGGAAAAAGTGGCTATGAATTTGATTTGACAGAGATTGGAGAGACCAGTATTTGAGAAGGGTTGGAGCAAGAAAAAGGAAGGAGGAAATGATGTAATTATATCATAATTAAAAAAATAAAATTTATTCAGAAAATGATGCCATGAGATAATTTGTCTCTGTCCTTTTAACATCCCAACTTCACCAATTCATTACTTAGCCTTTGTAGTCATTTCTGTCTAGAAATTCTCATTCACAATGGATAACTTTAACCAATTAGACAGTTATTTTCCTAATGTAGTGATATTGCCATAAGTATTTAAAATTAAAACTAAAATAAAATACTCAGATTTCAATATGCAGTGTCTTACATACTCTTTCAGTTAGATGTCTTTAAATCCTTTGTGATTTGATGAAAAACCTTTTCTTTTATGCATATACAATTATTAATAGAGCTGTGTAATTTTTAAAGTATTCCAGGTAAATGATTGGGGAATAACATAAGGAAGGAAATAGTTAAAATACTATTTTTAATTTGTAATGTTAGAAGATGATAGTAAATGGTTTTTAAGAAAGCAAGAATCACCATAGTCACCAGAAGTCACTAACCACTCAAAATAAGCTTTGTTGCTTCAGTTGTCTTGAGGATCCTGCTTTAACTTTAACATTGATGTTAGCAGCAACATTATATCACCTGTTGCAATGCTAAATTGTCCTAAGAAGGATAAAAGCTTACTCAGAAGTGTGTCAAAGCCTCTGTCATTTGGGTTGAAATCAAGGCATGGGTGATGAAATCAGATTCTATGCTCAGGAAGTATTTCTGGAGAATGATTCAAAATGACAATAGACAGGTATTAGATACAAGAATGCATTAAGAGAAAATGTTGCTCACGATTGACTAGAAAGAATATTTTGGAAGAAAGAAAAAGTTTATGTGAAGTCACATAGATGTAATTTTACATTGTTTCCTTGTTTTCTTCCTTTTGTTTTTTGTTTTTTTGTTTTTTGTTTTTTGTTTTTTGGTTTTTGGTTTTTGTTTTTTGGTTTTTGTTTTTTGGTTTTTGTTTTTTGGTTTTTGTTTTTTGGTTTTTGTTTTTTGTTTTTTGAGACAGGGTTTCTCTGTATAGCCCTGGCTGTCCTGGAACTCACTCTGTAGACCAGGCTGACCTTGAACTCAGAAATCTACCTGCCTCTGCCTCCCAAGTGCTGGGATTAAAGGTGTGCACCACCATGCCTGGCTGTTTCCTTGTTTTCTGATATTACTAAAAGGATTATATGTTGTGTCCGACCAGCAGACCACAACCTGGGTTCTAGCCTGGAAAGGCATTTTGGAAACCTGGAAGAGAAGAGGGGCTAGGTGGCGAGAGAAAGAAATGTAGACAAGACAGTTATTCTGATCAAAGTTCAAATTTTACTGTTGCGACACTCAGTTATGAAGGAAGGGGGAGGGGACCCGATTCCCGCCGAATAATCTCTGGTCCAGTAGAAAGGTGCAAGTGTGTGGCTCCGCAGGTTCCAGCAGTGGGCGTGGCAGAACGAATGAGCAGGAAGCTCCACCACTGAGCAAGCAGGTTTCAGGCTGGGGGAGGGGAGACTACATTTCTTCCCTTTTATTAACAAAACTTAAAAAAAAAAAAAAGCTGGTCTGAGGGGGGGAAAATTATCTATGCTCAATAGTTCTGCCTGGAATCTAGGGCTAAAGAAAAAACTTGCTTTCGTGGGATTCCTTAACTTTTCTTATGGTAAACTGTATCTGGCTAAGACTGTCCTTTCTTATCTTAGTAAACAACTAACTGAAAAGCCTGGAGCTGCAGGCTCTGACTTTATGATGCTAATTAGTACTTGGTAGGTAACTTTCTAGTTGACCTCTGCATTTTTGGATGATAGGTGGGAAACAGGGAGAAGGGGTTCGACCGGCTCTGTAGTACAAGGCCAATTGGCTTTTTTATTTGGGTGGGAGGCAGTGAAGGGCTTGGCCTTTCAATAGTACGGTCTCCAATCTCTCTTCCCCCTATTAATTAAGTTAAATAAGGCAACGCTTAACTGAGGTGATCAAATGATTTTCTCATCCATAGATGAGTGGGCTTTTAACCTTGGCTTGGGTGGACATTGACCCGATTCCTCCCGTGGGTACTGTTAAGACCCACACCTGTGGCTCTCAGTATCTTTTGGGGAGGGGAGGCAGAGCTGAAAAATATTTTTGGTTTTTAGCCAAAATTTGATACCAACCTCTTTCAAACCGGGTTTATCTCACAGGAAACTCAGAAATGGTCAAGCTGGACTTTCCCCTGCAGTGGCTTTCTGCACCAAGCGATACCCATACTGAATTTGTACGATCACAAATCAGTATGCACAGTTCTGAGTGCTGTGCAGCTCCTAAAGGAGAATTATCAACCTCAGATTTAGCAAGGCCTAGGCAATAATTATGTCATTAGTAACACCACGATTTGTGGCTAAAATAGGAGCTGGAAGACGTTCCTCCTCATCCCTGTTTTTTCCACAGCCTAAGGAGCTAAGGACACCTTGCAGTAACAGCAAGGGTGAAAAGCCAGAGGCCAGCTAAGGGACTAAGCCTGTCTACCAAAATAAAAACCAATCTTTATTAATATAGAATATCTACTTTTCTAGCCCTCTAGGAAAACCTAAATTTCAAATCAGACTGAAGGCCACGTGCTGGAATGTCCTGAGAGTGGAGATAACAGCTGCCACCTGTGCGCTCTAGGGGGGGCAGGGATGCACATCCGCTGGTCCGGCTCGAGAATGTTGATTTACCTGCTTGAAAGACAAAATCTCGACAGTGAGAAAGTAGGAAAGCAGAACTTCTTTTGGGGAAGTCCAGGTACTTTATTCAAATGCAAATTGTAAAGCTGAGGCTAGTCTCTGGCCTCCTGTCAGGAAGCTGGCTCAGAGAGTAGCTTTTTCGGAGCCTGAGTCCTCAAGCTGACTTTTAAGCAAAAGAGGAATTTTAGTCCTCAAGGTGATACTTTAGAAGATTTAGAATCTGTGTTCATCTGACGAATTAATTTATCTGGCAGCCACCACGC
The DNA here is from genome assembly GCF_000001635.26 of Mus musculus. Lineage (NCBI taxonomy): Eukaryota > Metazoa > Chordata > Mammalia > Rodentia > Muridae > Mus > Mus musculus. The sequence goes on along the minus strand of NC_000075.6, from coordinate 18,193,416 downwards.
TCTATCTTCATCTCGTGAAAAAACACAAACTGAGCCCCTACCCCAAATTAGAACAGGATCTGGATCCTTCCATTTGTTAGTCAGGGGGTCCTTCTATTTTACCAATGTATTAAGTGACCAATTGCTCTTTAATAGCGTTTTCCACTAGCTGTAAGGCCAGCAATCCTTCTGAGGTTAGGGATCTAGGGGGAGTGAGGGATGTGCTCTGAATTAACATTGCTAGGTAATTTAGAATATAGGAATCTCTAACATTGGACTGAATATTAGACCAGTCTAAGATTGAGTTAAAATGACTGGTCACACTGAAGAAAAGAGAAAAATCATTATGACTCTATTAAATGACTAATTTTACTAAGTCAGAATATACAGTCTCTGATGTACTATTGCCATAACGTTAAAAGGCTAGAAGGTAGTCTAAACTGGAAAAATGACAAGTAAGGATGGATCTAAAACATGAATTTAATTTTGTTTTTTAGTCAATTCAATCAGGACATGAGTCAACTTACCTACCAGCTCGTCACACGAATTTACTAATATGCTTCTGCAGCGTTCTGTGGAGAAAACCTGTTTTTCCCTTTTCTAATAAGGTAGCTGTTTTAGGATCAATCTATAAGCCAATAAGTAGATCCCTTTAAGATACTATAAAGCATTTATTAAACTCTTTGAAATTAAAATATTAAATTTTGAAAATAAAGGTAAGACTTAAATAGTGTGCATGGGAATGCACTAAATAGTATGCACGGGGATACAATTTCTCTCTTTTTTTGTCTTTTAAGAAGTTAAAGTTTTAAAATTTTACAATACCTAAACTTTTGAATTAATAACTAGTTGACAAAATATTTTAAATACTTGGCTGTAAAGGGGCAGTGACTAATTGCACTTTCAATCAATTTTCTTAAGGAGCGGTTGTAACTAGAAGGCTTGCAAAGTTATTAAGAGTCATATGTGCATAATTTATTCATTTATTAACTAGAAATATGCATAAGCAATTGTAAATTTGAGAATTAATAGTATCTGAGGGATGAACAATTTAAGCAATTGCGAGCTCAGAGATATGGCATTGACTATTAATATACAAATTAAGGTTTGATTGTTCAGCATTTTAAAATACCAACTACAGCACACAACTAGATCATCTGTGCTGGAACAGGGGAAACTGTGTGTCTTAAGACTCCGCCCCACAGAGGTTAGTTGGGCCCACGTGGGGCAACAATCGGCTGGGAGGATGAGAAAAATGACTTTACAATAATGTTTTTTTCTGGCCAAAGAATTGTTTTGGGCACAACCAATTTTTAATTACCAATTAATAACAATTATAAAAGCTTTCTTTGTCTCTCGAGACTCGACCCCCAGGCTACCTTGCCAGCAGAGTCTTGCCCAACACCCGCAAGGGCCCACACGGGACTCCCCACGGGATCCTAAGACCTCTGGTGAGTGGAACACAGCGCCTGCCCCAATCCAATCGCGCGGAACTTGAGACTGAGGTACATAGGGAAGCAGGCTACCCGGGCCTGATCTGGGGCACAAGTCCCTTCTGCTCGACTCGAGACTCGAGCCCCGGGCTACCTTGCCAGCAGAGTCTTGCCCAACACCCGCAAGGGCCCACACGGGACTCCCCACGGGACCCTAAGACCTCTGGTGAGTGGAACACAGTGCCTGCCCCAATCCAATCGTGCGGAACCTGAGACTGAGGTACATAGGGAAGCAGGCTACCTGGGCTTGATCTGGGGCACAAACCCCTTCCACTCCACTCGAGCCCCGGGCTACCTTGCCAGCTGAGTTGCCTGACACCCGCAAGGGCCCACACAGGATTCCACACGTGATCCTAAGACCTCTAGTGAGTGGAACACAACTTCTGCCAGGAGTCTGGTTCAAACACCAGATATCTGGGTACCTGCCTTGCAAGAAGAGAGCTTGCCTGCAGAGAATACTCTGCCCACTGAAACTAAGGAGAGTGCTACCCTCCAGGTCTGCTTATAGAGGCTAACAGAGTCACCTGAAGAACAAGCTCTTAACAGTGACAACTAAAACAACTAGCTTCAGAGATTACCAGATGGCGAAAGGCAAACGTAAGAATCCTACTAACAGAAATCAAGACCACTCACCATCATCAGAACGCAGCACTCCCACCCCACCTAGTCCTGGGCACCCCAACACAACCGAAAATCTAGACCCAGATTTAAAAACATTTCTCATGATGATGATAGAGGACATCAAGAAGGACTTTCATAAGTCACTTAAAGAATTACAGGAGAGCACTGGTAAAGAGTTACAGGCCCTTAAAGAAAAGCAGGAAAACACAGCCAAACAGGTAGAAATCATTAAAGAAAAACAGGAAAACACACCCAAACAGGTGATGGAAATGAACAAAACCATACTAGAACTAAAAGGGGAAGTAGACACAATAAAGAAAACCCAAAGCGAGGCAACGCTGGAGATAGAAACCCTAGGAAAGAGATCTGGAACCATAGATGCGAGCATCAGCAACAGAATACAAGAAATGGAAGAGAGAATCTCAGGTGCAGAAGATTCCATAGAGAACATCGACACAACAGTCAAAGAAAATACAAAATGCAAAAGGATCCTAACTCAAAACATCCAGGTAATCCAGGACACAATGAGAAGACCAAACCTACGGATAATAGGAATTGGTGAGAATGAAGATTTTCAACTTAAAGGGCCAGCTAATATCTTCAACAAAATAATTGAAGAAAACTTCCCTAACATAAAAAAAGAGATGCCCATGATCATACAAGAAGCCTACAGAACTCCAAATAGACTGGACCAGAAAAGAAATTCCTCCCGACACATAATAATCAGAACAACAAATGCACTAAATAAAGATAGAATATTAAAAGCAGTAAGGGAGAAAGGTCAAGTAACATATAAAGGCAGGCCTATCAGAATTACACCAGACTTTTCACCAGAGACTATGAAAGCCAGAAGAGCCTGGACAGATGTTATACAGACACTAAGAGAACACAAATGCCAGCCCAGGCTACTATACCCGGCCAAACTCTCAATTACCATAGATGGAGAAACCAAAGTATTCCACGACAAAACCAAATTCACACAATATCTTTCCACGAATCCAGCCCTTCAAAGGATAATAACAGAAAAGAAGCAATACAAGGACGGAAATCACGCCCTAGAACAACCAAGAAAGTAATCATTCAACAAACCAAAAAGAAGACAGCCACAAGAACAGAATGCCAACTCTAACAACAAAAATAAAAGGGAGCAACAATTACTTTTCCTTAATATCTCTTAATATCAATGGACTCAATTCCCCAATAAAAAGACATAGACTAACAGACTGGCTACACAAACAGGACCCAACATTCTGCTGCTTACAGGAAACCCATCTCAGGGAAAAAGACAGACACTACCTCAGAGTGAAAGGCTGGAAAACAATTTTCCAAGCAAATGGACTGAAGAAACAAGCTGGAGTAGCCATTTTAATATCGGATAAAATCGACTTCCAACCCAAAGTTATCAAAAAAGACAAGGAGGGACACTTCATACTCATCAAAGGTAAAATCCTCCAAGAGGAACTCTCAATTCTGAATATCTACGCACCAAATGCAAGGGCAGCCACATTCATTAGAGACACTTTAGTAAAGCTCAAAGCATACATTGCACCTCACACAATAATAGTGGGAGACTTCAACACACCACTTTCTGCAAAGGACAGCTCGTGGAAACAGAAACTAAACAGGGACACAGTGAATCTAACAGAAGTTATGAAACAAATGGACCTGACAGATATCTACAGAACATTTTATCCTAAAACAAAAGGATATACCTTCTTCTCAGCACCTCACGGGACCTTCTCCAAAATTGACCATATAATTGGTCACAAAACAGGCCTCAATAGATACAAAAATATTGAAATTGTCCCATGTATCCTATCAGACCACCATGGCCTAAGACTGATCTTCAATAACAACATAAATAATGGAAAGCCAACATTCACGTGGAAACTGAATAACACTCTTCTCAATGATACCTTGGTCAAGGAAGGAATAAAGAAAGAAATTAAAGACTTTTTAGAGTTTAATGAAAATGAAGCCACAACGTACCCAAACCTATGGGACACAATGGAAGCATTTCTAAGAGGGAAACTCATAGCTCTGAGTGCCTCCAAGAAGAAACGGGAGACAGCACATACTAGCAGCTTGACAACACATCTAAAAGCCCTAGAAAAAAAGGAAGCAAATTCACCCAAGAGGAGTAGACGGCAGGAAATAATCAAACTCAGGGGTGAAATCAACCAAGTGGAAACAAGAAGAACTATTCAAAGAATTAACCAAACGAGGAGTTGGTTCTTTGAGAAAATCAACAAGATAGATAAACCCTTAGCTAGACTCACTAAAGGGCACAGGGACAAAATCCCAATTAACAAAATCAGAAATGAAAAGGGAGACATAACAATAGATACTGAAGAAATCCAAAACACCATCAGATCCTTCTACAAAAGGCTATACTCAACAAAACTGGAAAACCTGGACGAAATGGACAAATTTCTGGACAGATACCAGGTACCAAAGTTGAATCAGGATCAAGTTGACCATCTAAACAGTCCCATATCACCTAAAGAAATAGAAGCAGTTATTAATAGTCTCCCAACCAAAAAAAGCCCAGGACCAGATGGGTTTAGTGCAGAGTTCTATCAGACCTTCAAAGAAGATCTAATTCCAATTCTGCACAAACTATTTCACAAAATAGAAGTAGAAGGTACTCTACCCAACTCATTTTATGAAGCCACTATTACTCTGATACCTAAACCACAGAAAGATCCAACAAAGATAGAGAACTTCAGACCAATTTCTCTTATGAATATCGATGCAAAAATCCTCAATAAAATTCTCGCTAACCGAATCCAAGAACACATTAAAGCAATCATCCATCCTGACCAAGTAGGTTTTATTCCAGGGATGCAGGGATGGTTTAATATACGAAAATCCATCAATGTAATCCATTATATAAACAAACTCAAAGACAAAAACCACATGATCATCTCGTTAGATGCAGAAAAAGCATTTGACAAGATCCAACACCCATTCATGATAAAAGTTTTGGAAAAATCAGGAATTCAAGGCCCATACCTAAACATGATAAAAGCAATCTACAGCAAACCAGTAGCGAACATCAAAGTAAATGGAGAGAAGCTGGAAGCAATCCCACTAAAATCAGGGACTAGACAAGGCTGCCCACTTTCTCCCCACCTTTTCAACATAGTACTTGAAGTATTAGCCAGAGCAATTCGACAACAAAAAGAGATCAAGGGGATACAAATTGGAAAAGAGGAAGTCAAAATATCACTTTTTGCAGATGATATGATAGTATATATAAGTGATCCTAAAAATTCTACCAGAGAACTCCTAAACCTGATAAACAGCTTCGGTGAAGTAGCTGGATATAAAATAAACTCAAACAAGTCAATGGCCTTTCTCTATACAAAGAATAAACAGGCTGAGAAAGAAATTAGGGAAACAACACCCTTCTCAATAGTCACAAATAATATAAAATATCTTGGCGTGACTCTAACTAAGGAAGTGAAAGATCTGTATGATAAAAACTTCAAATCTCTGAAGAAAGAAATTAAGGAAGATCTCAGAAGATGGAAAGATCTCCCATGCTCATGGATTGGCAGGATCAACATTGTAAAAATGGCTATCTTGCCAAAAGCAATCTACAGATTCAATGCAATCCCCATCAAAATTCCAACTCAATTCTTCAACGAATTGGAAGGAGCAATTTGCAAATTTGTCTGGAATAACAAAAAACCTAGGATAGCAAAAAGTCTTCTCAAGGATAAAAGAACTTCTGGTGGAATCACCATGCCAGACCTAAAGCTTTACTACAGAGCAATTGTGATAAAAACTGCATGGTACTGGTAAAGAGACAGACGAGTAGACCAATGGAATAGAATTGAAGACCCAGAAATGAACCCACACACCTATGGTCACTTGATCTTCGACAAGGGAGCTAAAACCATCCAGTGGAAGAAAGACAGCATTTTCAACAATTGGTGCTGGCACAACTGGTTGTTATCGTGTATAAGAATGCGATTCGATCCATACTTATCTACTTGTACTAAGGTCAAATCTAAGTGGATCAAGGAACTTCACATAAAACCAGAGACACTGAAACTTATAGAGGAGAAAATGGGGAAAAGCCTTGAAGATATGGGCACAGGGGAAAAATTCCTGAACAGAACAGCAATGGCTTGTGCTGTAAGATCGAGAATTGACAAATGGGACCTAATGAAACTCCAAAGTTTCTGCAAGGCAAAAGACACCGTCAATAAGACAAAGAGACCACCAACAGATTGGGAAAGGATCTTTACCTATCCTAAATCAGATAGGGGACTAATATCCAACATATATAAAGAACTCAAGAAGGTGGACTTCAGAAAATCAAATAACCCCATTAAAAAATGGGGCTCAGAACTGAACAAAGAATTCTCACCTGAGGAATACCGAATGGCAGAGAAGCACTTGAAAAAATGTTCAACATCCTTAATCATCAGGGAAATGCAAATCAAAACAACCCTGAGATTCCACCTCACACCAGTCAGAATGGCTAAGATCAAAAATTCAGGTGACAGCAGATGCTGGCGTGGATATGGAGAAAGAGGAACACTCCTCCATTGTTGGTGGGAGTGCAGGCTTGTACAACCACTCTGGAAATCAGTCTGGCGGTTCCTCAGAAAACTGGACATAGTACTACCGGAGGATCCAGCAGTACCTCTCCTGGGCATATATCCAGAAGATGCCCCAACTGGTAAGAAGGACACATGCTCCACTATGTTCATAGCAGCCTTATTTATAATAGCCAGAAGCTGGAAAGAACCTAGATGCCCCTCAACAGAGGAATGGATACAGAGAATGTGGTACATCTACACAATGGAGTACTACTCAGCTATTAAAAAGAATGAATTTATGAAATTCCTAGCCAAATGGATGGACCTGGAGGGCATCATCCTGAGTGAGGTAACACATTCACAAAGAAACTCACACAATATGTATTCACTGATAAGTGGATATTAGCCCCAAACCTAGGATACCCAAGATATAAGATATAATTTGCTAAACACATGAAACTCAAGAAGAATGAAGACTGAAGTGTGGACACTATGCCCCTCCTTAGAATTGGGAACAAAACACCCATGGAAGGAGTTACAGAGACAAAGTTTGGAGCTGAGATGAAAGGATGGACCATGTAGAGACTGCCATATCCAGGGATCCACCCCATAATCAGCATCCAAACGCTGACACCATTGCATACACTAGCAAGATTTTATTGAAAGGACCCAGATGTAGCTGTCTCTTGTGAGACTATGCCGGGGCCTAGCAAACACAGAAGTGGATGCTCACAGTCAGCTAATGGATGGATCATAGGGCTCCCAATGGAGGAGCTAGAGAAAGTAGCCAAGGAGCTAAAGGGATCTGCAACCCTATAGGTGGAACAACATTATGAACTAACCAGTACCCCGGAGCTCTTGACTCTAGCTGCATATATATCAAAAGATGGCCTAGTCGGCCATCATTGGAAAGAGAGGCCCATTGGACTTGCAAACTTTATATGCCTAAGTACAGGGGAACACCAGGGCCTAAAAGGGGGAGTGGTTGGGCAGGGGAGTGGGGGTGGGTGGATATGGGGGACTTTTGGTATAGCATTGGAAATGTAAATGAGTTAAATACCTAATAAAAAATGGAAAAAAAAAAGCTTTCTTTATTTTTTGTAAAAGCTTTTGTAGTAAACTAAAACCCTAAGTAATAAAAGGATATTGTCTCTGAATCTTTTGGGTGAGAGCAAGGATTTAAGGTAAACTTTAAGAAGCATTAGTTAATAAAATACTTTTTACTTAGGAAACAATATACACTGAAAGATTAAAACTCTTGGCTTCTTGTATAGAAGCAGAAACAATAAAAATTTTTCTTACATAATGTAAAGCTATATTAGTCATACCTAGAGGCAAAATTTTCTAGTGATTACAGTTCACTAGAAGCAAAACTCTTTGAATTTAAGCATTGTTTTAAACATCTGAATAGATCTGCAACACTGTTAAAAAGAAATTCTCTTGAACACAGGGAAAAAACTTTCTCAGGCACTGTTTGCAAAACAAAAGAAAGGCCACAAGCCACTCTGGGGCTGCCCAGAGCCATGTATTGACTCAAACTCAAACGTCAATACTTTTTAATCTGAGCATCTTGGCCCTCTTGTAATAAGGACCGATTTTAGAGAAACAATATAACTGTCTACACCTCTAAATTTTGATACTCTTTCTTAAGATGACTTACAGTTAAAACGTTCTTTACAACTTTAGTGTTGTGAAAAAATTGCCCGTACTGCAGTTTCCTGCCAGGCAGCAACTATAGCCAAACTGTTTGTCTAATTTATTCACAAAGACAAACATAACTAGATAACTCTGTCACAGTTTTGTATGAAGTGAGCTGTATGAGCGCTCTCATAAGATGATTACTCTTGTAATTATCTTAATTACAGTATACAGGTGAATTAAAGATCTTAAATTTGAAATCAAACTGCAAGCTGCAGTCAATGGAACAATGGCAGTTTTAACCATAATTTTTAAGTTTCTTGTGCAAGGTTAGGATAATACCTACAACCTTGGGAAAGCAAAACCCAAGTTTAAAACAATTTATTATCTTTAAAATCAATATTAGAAGCATTACTATCATATTACGAAGTTTGGATGTCAATTAATACCTATGAATACCTATTAAAGCAAGCTTTAATGCTTTAATAAAAAGACATTGCTTTAAATCTTATCTTAAATTTTACTATTTAGGATACGAACCACATTAATTATTACCTAAACTAGAAATATCTTTAGAGACCCAGCCTCTTGGCCTGCTTTATGCCACGTGTCGGAAGGACTCTAAACTTGAGTTATCAAATTTAACACTAACCATCTGTAGCAATGTAACAATTATTAATCTTAACCAACAACTTATGAGCTGATTGTGAAAACACTCAGAGCACATTACCAATAAAAAAGAACCAAATGAAGCAGTTACATTTAGACCAATCAAAGAATTATAATTTTTGTAGCTACAATCATAGAATAAAAAACACTTTACCATTGTCAAACACATTAATCATGAACCATTTATTAGCTTTTTTACTCCGAAACTGAGAGGCTGTGCACTCGCCCTTATTTCCTAAAACGAACAGTTTTTCCAGCAGGGGCCCTCCCGCCATGTGTCTGATTCCTGGCTGAAACACGTGGCAGCTCTCGGCTTTGCAGATAAAGTTTTTTACACCATCTTTATTATCCAACATAAAACATAGAACATTCATTCATACAGACTGGACACGAACATACATGAATTGAACACGAGAACAGATTGGTGCACCGGACATTAGACAAGACACAAAAGGGAACAGAGTACTCCTGCTATAAGGCCCGGAGAGAAATTTCTCTCTGCTTTTTGGGACATTTTCCTCCCTTATGATGCATTTTTTATTAACTGGGGCAATCCGCCTGTTCCTTTTAATAAACCCTTTCTTTTCTCACGCCTCATGTAGCTTCGGAGAGCTACGGCCTACCGCCTGTTACCCAGCTCCTCACTGCTGAGCCTAAGTGAACCAGCGCTCGGGTTTAATGCTGTCTCAGCTTAGCCCATACCTTCTCCGGTATGAATTTCCTTTATCCTTTATTTTATGGAGCTCCGAACCAGCAGTGTCTCTTCCAAAAATCCTTTGCCGTTTCTCAGTCCCGCGTTGGTTCGCCAATTGTGTCCGGCCAGCAGACCACAACCTGGGTTCTAGCCTGGAAAGGCATTTTGGAAACCTGGAAGAGAAGAGGGGCTAGGTGGCGAGAGAAAGAAATGTAGCCAAGACAGTTATTCTGATCAAAGCTCAAATTTTACTGTTGTGACACTCAGTTATGAAGGAAGGGGGAGGGGACCCGATTCCTGCCAAATAATCTCTGGTCCAGTAGAAAGGTGCACGTGTGTGGCTCCGCAGGTTCCAGTAGTGGGCGTGGCAGAACGAATGAGCAGGAAGCTTCACCCCTGAGCAAGCAGGTTTCAGGCTGGGGGAGGGGAGTCTACAATTATATATGTTTTAAGGTGATGAGAAATGAGAGGTAGTCTACTTGAGAGTTTATAAATAACTTTCCTTTGAGGAAATAATTCACATAACTTAGAAAAGAAAACTGGTTTCATGTGGACTACATATAATATGGTAGATGGAGGTGGTTGCCAACAGCTTATGTGTTTCAAGTTCCAGCACAGTGGTGCTCAGAGATGATGTGGAATGTAAAAAGATCATGGGTGTCTGGAGAGAAAGGGGCAGGGGGAGGGTTAGAGGGACCATGAGACATACAGAGAGATACAGATACATAATACATGCATATATATATATACTGTTGGTTAGGAGGATATGAACCAATGGTTGTCAAGCTGTCTAATGCTTCGACCCTTTAACACAGTTCCAAATGTATGGTCATCCTCAATCATAAAATTCTGTGAAAGAGACTTTTCAATCACCAGGTTGATCACCTCTCTATATCATGATCTTGAGAGCTCTGGTTTCATCATTGGATATATCCCTTAAAACACTACTGTCATGATAATATTGATAGAGGGTAGTGGGAAAAGGTAAAGTCTAGGTAGGAGGAATTAGGTCACTAGAAGTGTGACCTGAATGGGCATATCTTGTCCCAGATCCCTTCTCCTTCTTTCGTTCTCTCCTTCCTGTGCATCACACATGTCCCACTCATTATAAATTCTACCTCTTCACAGGTTTTAAGGGTGGGATCTATGTAACCTTGGATGGAAGCTTGTGTAACTGTGAAGCAGAATAATCCTTCCTCCCTTATCTCTAGTATTTTATCACAATGAAAAAGAACCAACTCAATTTGAAGTATATGATGAGTCAAAAGCCAGTTCTCTTTTCAAGAACCACATTGCAATAGTAAGAAATAATGTTTACCTCTTTCCTCAGTCCCCGGCTGTGACCACACAGTACTTTTACAAAGATGAATCTACTTCCTCCTCTGCCAGTGAGATTGTTTCCCTGGAGATGCATCTTATTCACTTTTGTTTGACCAGAAGCTAAAACTGTACCAATGTGATTTATATTGCTTTTAGACAGTTATTGGCTGAATAGACCATTCAGGCACGGTTCAAGTGAGAAAGAGTATGTGTGAGAGAAAGCAAGAATGAATTTCTGCTTTAGAAATTAAACAAACAGTAAGAAAATCTGAAATAAACTGTCAAACAGCTTGTTTTTCTTTTTTGCATGGGCCTATATTAAACTCTTTGTAGTGTTTTAAGAAGTTCATTAAAATATGGCACCTAAAGAAATTTAAAGAACTTTCATAACAGTTACTTATAATTGTAACATCAGTGAATTGTTTTGACGAATGTGGAAATCTGTGACAAGAAGACATGAGATCAGGTGCAGACACAGAAAGTCTGTTGGTGCTAGGCATTTGTTTTTGATGTCTTGAGGAAAGATCTTGCTGTTGCAACCTAGGCTGGCCTCAAACTGAAAATGCTCTTACTTCTACTTCATGATGGTTTACAGAGTGTACACCACATCTGTCTCATGGTGTAGTTTTATTGAAAAGCTTTCTTTAGAAAATTTAGGAAATTCATTTCACCATATTTGATCTTTCCTACTTTGAGTCACACTGAAATTTTCTTGGAAAACAGCAAGATAAGCAGGTATTCTTCCTTTATTGAAATTCCTCTGATACAGCCTAGGTATTTATGACTTTGCACCACCTAAAATTTTTCAGAAGAAACTTCCATGAGAAGTGTAGCTACCAGCAAAGAAATTATACAATTTGAGTGAGCCTAGGAGCTTTCAGGGTGAACTGTTTGTGTCAATACTAGAACAATATTTCATAAAGAGAAAAGATTTTAAGGAAGACAGCTTAGTCCTTTATCATATTTTCAAATATGAAAATCCATTGGATAGTTCTCTCTATTAAACACTCTATGTGGATTATTGAGATGATAAATAAGAAATTACTATATTTTAAACATAGTAAGTATGACATGTTTATTAATAGTTCAGGTTATTCCCAAACAAGTCTGCCCCCCCCCCCCCCCCCCACCTAACAACCACCACCAATGCATAGGGAAGCAGGAGTTAAGTTTAAGGTTTGTCTCCCAGCACCAGTCAATTATGCTAAGGGCCACAGTAGTACTCCAATTAGATACTTGCCAGGCTTGAAACACTCACCTCTCACTTGCTGCTTTCTATAAAACCTTGTCTCCATAAGTTTGGAGCTCTCCTCCACCAACACTCTCCTACAGTCCTACAGGTCAGTGGTGGGCTGAGCCCAAGCTCAAGCTTGTAAATAAAGGCCCTGCTGTGATTGCATGGGCTTGGCTCCAGATTTGTCTTTTGGTTTGCACTAACATTTGCATGGCACTAGAGTATGAGACACTCTATGTGATGTTTTCTAAATTCTGTTTCATCTTCTCACCCTCTATGCTGGGTGGAGAGTATAGTATATCAGCCTACCAGTTGGACAACAACTTGCAACATCATCAGACTTCATTGATTTGAAAATAATTTTCTGTTGTAACAAGGATTTTCATTGTCATCTTTTTAAGGAAACTCTTTTGGGAACATGGCATGAATCTGTAATTCTCCTTAACATTTATGTAGTACTATAAATTAATATTGACCTTTTTTTTTCTTGAATCATGTCAAAACTGAGCTTGATGGACAGTAATAATGAAATTGAGTTTCTTGATTTTTTTAAGTTATCAAAATAATTTATAATATTTAAATGCCTCTTAAATATACATGATATCTTCTGAAGTTAAAGTAATATGTACTCAACCAGTTTAAAAAATCTATTTGGAGCATTAAACATGATAGAAGTAGAAAAAAAAATCTCTTATGATGTCTTCTATGAAAGGAAATAGACAAGTTCCTAATTAGACAGTAACTGTTCTTTCTCCAAGTGAGAATACTCATTATAACTGTAGCTTCATAGAATGAATTGGGTAGTGTTCCTTCTGTTTCTATTTTGAAAAATAATTTGAAGAGTACTGGTATTAGGTCTTCTTTGAAGGTCTAATAGAATTCTGCACTAAAACAATCTGGTCCTCGGCTTTTTTTGGTTGGGAGACATTTAAAGACTGCTTCTATTTCTTTAGGGGTTATGGGACTGTTTAGATGGTTTATCTGATCCTAATTTAAATTTGGTGCCTGGTATCTATCTAGAAAATTATCCAGTTCATCCAGATTTTCCAGTTTTGTTGAATTTAGGCCTTTGTAGCACAATCTGATTGTTTTTTGAATTTCCTCAGTTTCTGGTGTTATTTCTCCCTTTTCATTTCTGATTTTGTTAATTTGGATAGTGTCTCTGTCCCTCCTGGTTAGTCTGGCTAAGGGTTTGCTTATCTTTTTGATTTTCTCAAAGAACCAGCTCCTAGTTTGGTTGATTCTTTGTATAGTTCTTTTTGTTTATACTTGGTTGATTTCTGCCCTGAGTTTATTTCCTGCTGTCTACTCCTCTTGGGTGTATTTGCTTCATTTTTTTCTAGAGCTTTCAGGTGTGCTATTAAGCTGCTAGTGTATGCTCTCTCCAGTTTCTTTTTGGAGGCACCCAGAGCTGAGTTTTCCTTTTAGCACTGCTTTCATTGTGTCCCATAAGTTTGGGCATGTTGTGGCTTCATTTTCATTAAATTCTAAAAAGTCTTTAAATTCTTTGTATATTTCTTCCTTGACCAAGTTATCATTGAGTAGAGTGTTGTTCAGTTTCAACATGTATGTGAGCTTTCTGGTTTTGTTGCTATTGAAGACCAGCATAGTCCGTGGTGATCTGATATGAGATTATTTCAATCTTCTTGTGTCTGTTGAGGCCTGTTTTATGACTGATTATATGGTCAATTTTGTAGAAGGTTCTACCAGGTACTGCTAAGAATGTATATTCTCTTTAGGATGAAATGTTCTATAGATACCTGTTAAATCCATTTGCTTCATAACTTCTGTTAGTTTCACTGTGGTTTTGTTTAGTTTCTGTTTCCGTGATATGTCCATTGGTGAGAGTGATTTGTTGAAGTCTCCTACTATTATTGTGTGAGGTGCAATGTGTGCTTTGAGCTTTAGTAAAATTTCTTTTATGAATGTAGATGCCCTTGTATTTGGAGGATAGATGTTCAGAATTAAGCGTTCTTGGTAGATTTTTCCTTAGATGAGTATGAAGTGTTCTTCCTCATCCTTTTTGATAACATTTGGTTGAAAGTTGCTTTTATTCAATAATAAAATGGCTACTTCAGCTTATTTCTTGGGACAATTTGCTTGTAAAAGTTTTTTTCCAGCCTTTTACTCTGAGTTAGTGTCTGATTTTGACACTGAGATTCTTTTCCTGTATGCAGCAAAATGCTGGATCCTGTTTATGTATCCAGTCTGTTAGTCTATGTCTTTTTATTGGGTAATTGAGTCCATTGATGTTAATAGATATTAAGGAATAGTGATTGTTTCTTCCTATTATTTTTATGTTTACGTGGCTGTCTTCTTTGGGTTTTTTGAAAGAAGATTACTTTTCTGCTTTTTCTAGCATGTAGTTTCCCTCCTTGTGATGGCATTTTCCATCTGTTTTTTTTATTAGTACTAGATTTTTGTGGAAAATATTTCATAAATTTGTTTTTGTCATGGAATATTTTGTTTTTTCCACTTATGTTAGTTGAGAGTTTTGCTGGATATAGTAGCCTGGCCTGGCATTTGTGTTTTCTTAGGGTCTATATGATATCTGCCCAGGATCTTCTAGCTTTCATAGTCTCTAATGAGAAGTCGGGTGTAGTTCTGATAGATCTGCCTTTATATGTTACTTGACCTTTTTCCCTTACTGATTTAATCTTTTTTGTTTTGTGCATTTGGTGTTTTAACTATTATGTAATGGGAGGAATTTCTTTTCTTGTCCAAAATATTTGGAGTTCTGAAGGCCTCTAGTATATTTATGGGCATCTTTTTCTTTAGATTAGGAAAGTTTTCTTCTATAATTTTGTTGAAGATATTTACTGGCCCTTTAAGTTGGGAATCTTCACTCTCTTCTATACCTATCATCCTTAGGTTTGGTCTTCTCATTGTGTCCTGTATTTTCTGAATGCTTTGGGTTAGAACCTTTTTACATTTTACATTTCCTTTGACTGTTGTGTCAATGTTTTAATGGTATCTTCTGCACCTGAGATTCTCTCTTCTATCTCTTGTATAGAAGATTCTGTTGATGATGCTTATGTCTATGTCTCCTGGTCTCTTTCCTAGGTTTTCTAACTCCAGGGCTGTCTCCTTTTGTGATTTCTTTATTATTTCTATTTCCATTTGTATATTCTGGATGGTTTTGTTCAATTACTTTGCCTGATTGATTGTGTTTTCTTATAATTCTCTAAGGAACTTTGTGCTTTCTCTTTAAGTGCTTCTACCTGTTTACTTGTGTTTCTCCTGTATTTCTTTAAGGGAGTTATTTATTTTCTTCTTTAAATTGTCTATCAGCATCATGAGACGTGATTTTAAATCCAAATCTTTCTTTTCTAATGTGTTGGGTTATCCAGGACTTGCTGTGGTCAGGGAACCCGGTTCTTTGGATTCTCCTCCTTTCTTAGCCTTCTGGTTTGCTACACAGTATTTTTGACATCATACTCTACCCACATGTACTTTTATATTCTAAAACTAAAAATGAAAATGGTGTTTCCTTCTTTTTCTCTAGAAGCTTAAGCCAGTGTTACAGTAACAGCTACAACAAAGAATTAGAAGTGTTCAAAATAATGGCCTCCTTTGTTCTCTGAGTTTAGAGGAGGCAAAAAAGGCCTTGACCTGGAGTATGGCAGGTGGGAGTTTGAAACCTGGATCTATCACTTGTCATAGCTTCAACCTAGTCTCAGGCTTTATATCAGGCTGCCTAAAAATCTTCATTTGTGCATCAGGAAGAATCATGACATGTCTTAGCCACATTTCTGTAGCTCCTCAGAGGTCACACATATCCACAAACATAATGGCTGCTATTATGAACTAACCTAAGGCATGGAGAATGACAATTGGCACAAAGACAAAATTCTGTTGCTTTGATGACTGCAATTTTATTCAACTATTTGTTCACTTGCCTTTAGTGTTTATACTTGTTATTAAGCAATCAAACTTGTAGGCTTTCCAAGAACAACAACCATTAAATTCTGTAAGCTGAAAGCAACATGGTTTAGGGTTATACTTGATGTTCATATGTGGTTTCTTGGAATATTGTATGCAGACCCATCTGTCATTTGGAAACATGCTAGTTTTACTAAGGCAATAATGCTAATTAAATGTTTTCATTACGCAAGCTGCCTAAGGTCATAGGTACTACCTTATTTCTGAGTTTTGTCTGTTTCTGGGTTGCCCCATAGATCAATACAATTTCAGTATCTCTCTCTCTCTCTCTCTCTCTCTCTCTCTCTCTCTCTCTCTCCCTCTCCCTCTCCCTCTCCCTTTCTTGCTTAGACATATGTCTTAAGTACAAAAGGCAAGAACATTTTAAACTTTAGGTTTAGAGAATGCTAAGAGCAATATACATTGATCAGTTTATTTGGGGGATAAATGACAATTAAACTCATAAACATTTTAGAAAGAAAATGAAGTCTTTGTTTTAGATTTCATATTTTCTTTTTTGTAATTATCATGAAATTTTTGCTCAAGCACATGCAAATGGTATAAGGTATTAAATGCATAAAGTGAGTAATCAATTAAATTTAAAGCATTATAGAGATAAAATTGATCAAGAAGCCAGATTCCAGACCATTGATCAGGAATAAGTTGAAGGAGAGTTGCTGACCTGGGAAAAGATAACAATAAAATTTAACATATAACAGGTTAAATGATACTGAAATTACTCTTTTACATGAATAAATTTTAGAAATTCAATTAAAATCAATGTAGATTTATAAGTCACCTGTTTATATTAGGAGTAAGGCACAGCAGACAATGAGCAAATATTGGAGTAAACTTGATGTTGGGCTTTAAGAGACATAAACTGATGAGGTGAGTTTTACAAAGAAGCAATTTATGTTTGAAATAAGGCTATGTGTGAAGAATAGATTGGAAAGTAATGTGTCCTGAAATATTCATGATTTCTTAACCAGAGTTAGCATCAAAGAAGATGAGCTGCATTTCCTAACATGTAAAATATCAATCATGTTTCAACTTGGAGAGTTACAGATTTTCCAAATGAATCACTGTGCATGACAGCAAGGATGTAGAGTTTGTATTATCAATGAATTTCCATAGTGGAACTCTCAAGAGCAGTGGTGAGATGCCACAAACTCATGGGGGTCTGGAACAGCAGATGACTATCTCAGAAAGTTAAGCTTGTCATCCACAGGAAAGATGCTTTAAACATCTGAAAGCTGATTAAGGAATTAAATTAGTAGACCATTTGTGGTAACACCATTATTGTGACAGAATATTTCTTTTGTATTTGTTACTTCAAGAATGTAAGTCTCTTAAAAAGATTGTGAGATGTAAATTTGTTTGTTTGATAAGTAAGTTTTAATAGACTAAAACTAGATAACCTCAAACTACCTCTTCATGGAACAATGACAAGAAAGAAGCCCTTAAATTATAAATAATAATAATAATATAATTTCAACATACAATTACATTTATTGGTATAGCAATCACTGTGTACAGTTATGTTTCTTAACTTATATTCTTTTTTATGGTGAATGGAAGCAAAGAAATTTGAATATGTAAAAGTTTCTTCAACTTTATATTTCAAAATAATTTATAGAAAGTCTTATGAAACGGAGATATTTTCACATATTTTAAAAATAGACAAAAAAGAACCCTGACTAGTATAGGGGAAACACATGAGCAATTAGAGTAGTAACAGCTGTGTGAAGGCATAGTTGGCTTGCTTTGATGAAGTTCTAGGATGAATCTGACACATCACCAAAATATGCACTACCTGAAAGAAGTTGGCTAAGCCTGAAGTTGCCAAAGAAAGACAAGGATGGCTTAAGTAGTAGGTTTTCTCTGTAAGTAGTGCTTATTCTTTGCTATTTCATGGTCTCCCAATATTCATAATGAGGAAATTATTGAATTATTACTTCAGCTTTTTCCCGCTGGGTTATTTCATGTGCCTCTCTAGCCTCATTCTACGTTGGCTAAGGGTATTAGACTTTGTTGTATCTGTATCTCTCTCTCTCTCTCTCTCTCTCTCTCTCTCTCTCTCTCTCTCTCTCTCTCTGTGTGTGTGTGTGTGTGTGTGTGTATCTATGGAGAAGTATACTTAGAAATTTGGTTTATAAGAAAAATTGTATTATGCAAATGTTCTATTAAAATTACCTTGAAATTGAATTTAAATTGTATCTTCTCTAATGTAATTAGGCATTGAAAATAAGAATAAATGGATAAAATAAGAATAATGGAGTGGGTTTAAAGGAAGTGTTGATAGGAGGTGATCCATGACTAAAGAAAGGTTTACGTCCTTAAAATAAAGTCTAAAAGGATAGCCATTGGACTGCTTACAGTGGGCATCTTTTGGAGGCAGAAATAGTACATGCTGCTTTCCAGATCCAGCATGCTTTCCTTCTCATGGCCTCTCAGGATCAACAACCACAGGAGAGGAAAGGAGCCTCAAAGGATCACCAGCCTGGTGCCACAGGGCTGTCTCCTAGCCAGAGATGACCACCAATTCTGTACCATAGTGGCCACACAGGGAGCTAGGCTGAAACAACCACCAGTTCAGAACTGAGAAGGCTCAGATAGGCAGATCACACTCTAAATGACCTCTTCTAGGTGCCATACTGCATGTATGGGGCCTAGCACACCTGAGACCACTCTTGATGCCACCCTAGACACCCAGAGACCCTGGATGCTTCTAAGAGGAACCAGTAAGAGAAGCAGAAGAATATGTGCATAATGTTGAAAGTAGAACTGGAAACTTGAGGGTAGTGAGAAATACCTTGATGTGAGTAGCCAGTGATGCCATCAAAGATCATGGTCCTGACCTATGCTGCCATGGTGGGCCAAGTCTGGGTCTATGGTCTTGCAGCAGCAGGTCTGTTATAATCAAAGTTCAGGCAGACATCTCTGGTCTGGGCTCCCACTTGATGATGTGTTGATATCTGAGGGCTGTGCAAAACTGTGTTCACAGAAAACTGTGTTCCTGCCTGGGAATCATGGGAAAGCAGGAGAACTACCCAGATGCACTACTCATGAATGCTGGGACCTGAACATCACCCAGGAAGCACAGAGCTGGCCCTGGGTGTTGGATTTGAAGGAGAGCTGGCCTCACAGTCATGAAAGCAGGAAAGATGTCACTGCCCCTCACCTGCTACAGCAGTTGGGAGAGCAGGCAATGCATCTAGAGTAGGAAGCACAGTAGCGATAACCCTGGTGGCAGAGGTGTAAGTAAGCTTCCCAAGAGAATGAGCATGGGAGAGCTGGTCTTGCAACTTGTCTGCTGTGTGGTGGCATAGATAGGAGAGAGATGCTCTCTCCTCTCCTCATTCCTTGCCACCTGCAGTGGGGTGGGAGAGTTACCTTTGCCCCTCACCTAATGTACCACTTGGGAGTTGACCCTCTTTGGGAAGCACAGAAGATGGTCCTAGAGGTTGAGCCAACCAGTTCTACCTGAGAGTGTTGGGAACAGGAGAGTAGCTTGTACCTCTTAACTGCTGTGCAATGGCATGGGCAAGGGAGAGATGGTCTTACACCTTTTGCCTTTGCCAACAGCTAGACCTGGTGTCGTGAAAGCAGGAGAGATGGCCCTGCTCTTTACCTGCTGCAGCACATGAGAAATAAGCCCTAAATGTTTCCTGGGCAGCATAGTAGAGCTGTCCCTGGTTTGGGGCAAGAAAGGGGAGATCTCATGGGTGAGCCAGTCTTAAGGGTATGAGAATTGGGGAGCTGGTAAAGCCCCTTGCCTGCTGCACTTGCCTGGGCAGCACAGTAGAATTGGTCCTGATGGCATGCGTAGATGAAAGTGGGAGAGTTGGATCTGCTCCTTGTTGGCTAGCTGGCTACAGCCTTGAATGAGCCATCCTGGGCATGGCAAGAGACATGCCTCAGGGTGTGAGTAAGCTGGTGGGGAGAACCAGGTTTAGATCCATGGTTTGAGTTGACCTACCCCTACATCTACCATATTGATGAACTGCTGCTGGTCTTAAATGTTCCAAACTATAGGATCTCCATGACACAGGGCAAAAACAGGATCTCTGAGAACAGTCCCAACAAAGGTGTAGTAGTGATAGAGTAACTGAAGCCATAGGCCTTGAACCAGACCCATAACTCATTACAATCAACATTTGCACAAAAAGAAGTAAGGTCAAAAGATATATTAAGGGATACACTGTGATACACTACAGCTTCCACAATGTGATTCATTTTCCTTTGGGGGGAAGGATAAAAGGGTGGAAGAGAGATATGAAGGGATGAAGAAATGAGTGGGTGCATGATATGAAATTCATGAAGAACCAATAAAAAGTTAAACATTGATAAGAAAAGTCAATAATTATAAAAAGGAAATGAATAGATCCAAAGCATCCTGGACACCAAAAAAGCCCTGTGACTCAGTCCTTTCAAAAAAATATGCAATAATAATGGAATAAAGGGAGGAGAAGATCAAAGGAAAGGACGAATCAAAGGACGGAGAGAGGAAGGGAAGAATGGAGGGAGAGAGAGATTCATGTTAATCGAGTAGCCAGAAGACCTGTAATGGTTGATAAAATTATTTAAAAACATATTTTTACTATTTAGAGTGAAATTACCTAATTACATATTTAAACAATGACCTTATTTTATTGTTTCAACTCCCTTTGACCTTCAAGAGAAATGCCACAAACTACTTTAAGAATACAAATAGGAAAATTATAGTTTTTCTACCTTACTGATCAAGTCCATTTAATTGGTCATCTAGAAGAGACGAATGACTTATTTACCTGAGGATAACTACTGTTCTTAACTTTGCAAGACCCTCCATAACTGAGTCAGCAATTCTATCCATTGTTACAATGCGCCACAAAGTGAGCTATGGGGTAGTAATAATAAACTGGTAAGTGTAAAAACAAATATATTAACTTATGTAGTAAGATTATATTGGAGATGGAAGGGGAAAATATAATCTAAGTTTGGGTTTTCTGCTAGATAGAGATGCTGAAAAACAAACACACCCTTAAAAAGGGGGCAGGAGATTTAGAAAGAAAACTACTTGGCCATAACATACAGCATTAGAAAATCAACATAAGAACATAGACCTACATATTAAAATTTAAACCCAAAGCATAGAAGGTAAAGAACAAAAAATACACTGTTTATAGGTCACAGTTTCTTTGCTAGTATACAAACTTGAAAGATAACGTGAAAAGACATGCAGTAACTCTAGGCATGCCTCATATGTGACAATGTAGGATTAAAAACAAACCTTTGAAACAGAATAGGCATCTAAAGAATGGATTCATAACACTTAAATTCAACAGTCAGAAATCAAAATAGATGCTAAAACAAAAGTAGACAAAAACTTTGAATAAGCATTTCACTTAAATTAAGATACAGAAATGGAAAATAAGCATATAAAAAGGTGCACAACACCACCCCTCCCTGAGGAATTTCAAGTTAAGGTTGAGTGGGACACCACAGCACACTTCTTGGGAAGGAAAACACAGACATGCCCCATGTCACACATTGTTACTGAGGATACAAAACAACTCTCACACTTTGCTAATATGAATATTGTAATTTTCATCTCAAATGACATGAGAAAGTGTCTTCTGGAGCCAAATATAAATATCATGGCTCAGCAATACAGATTCAGTTTACTTCAAGTCTATATTCCAATGTGGTAGTGTTAATCTTGAGATTTGCAAGGGAAAAACCAACTCCATCATTTTAAGCCAAATTTGAAGCATGTTTTGTTAAATAATGAAAACTGATCAAGAGATGGCTCTTTATCAGGATTACTTCCTGGAATTTCCTAGCGGAATGAGCTTGAGGCAGGTTCTGCAGGCACTTATAAGAGTGCAGGCACTTATAAGAGCAAACTCATAGGCCACTATACTTTGCCATAATGCTTTGTATCTTTTAAATCTCCAACTCCCAGAATTCCAGGAAGGTATCTGATTGTTGGGCAGGCTGGGCTTACATGTTTATTTCTGGTATCACAATAGTAGTCCCATGAAAATTTTATAGCAATATAAGGTAATTGTTATGGTGTGTATATGCCTGGCCCAGGGAGTGGCACTATTTGGAGGTGTGGACTTGTTGGAGTAGGTGTACCACTGTGGGAGTGGGCTTTAAGACCCTACTCCTAGCTGCCAGAAAGTCAGTCTTCCACTAGTAGCCTTCAGATGAAGATTTAGGACTCTCAGCTCTGCCTGCATCATGCATGCCTAGATGCTGCCCTGCTCCTACCTTGATGATGATGTACTGAACCTCTGATCCTGTAAGCCAGCCCAATTAAATGTTGTTCTTTATAAGACTTGCCTTGGTCCCGGTGTCTGGTCACAGCAGTAAAACCCTAACTAAGACAGTCATACATCAAATAGTTTGGTGAAAACATTAAGTCAGCAGACTACAGCTAGATGAGGAAATCTTTTGTGTAGGTCTCAGATGCTGCTGTCTGTAGATATTCTTAGCTTTTGATTGGTGGATATTAGTGATATATTAACATTTCATCAGATAGTCACAAGAATATTAGCTTATACACAGAGGTAGACATGGGAGATTTACTAAAGGGAGCTAAAAATAGGCTAAGATAGGTTGCAATTACTCTCTGGACTTGGAACATTCCAATCCTTCTATAATAACTGATGGAGAGTATTTTGTTTGTTTGTTTTACTTTTTAAAATTACTCTTTAACAATTTTGTGTCTGTATGCAAAAGTGTTTACAGGTACTGTGATGTGTGTGGAGGTCAGTCTCCTTCTATCTGATGTGTCCTGGGGATAGACCTTAGGGCAGCACACTTGGCAGTATGCACTTTTACTGGCTGAGCCAACTTGTCAGTCCTGATTGAAGTTTTAATCAGTTAGTCAATCTTCAAAATTGAATAATACAAATGGAAGTGTCTTTATGTGAAATTTTTCTGGCAATGCAAATTATCACAGTCACATTAGAGAGTAAATTTTCTTATTAAAGTTAATCTTTTATTTACTATATACATCATCCATATCACATTCAAGTATTTATTCCAGAGAAATAAAAGTTTATGATCATTTAAAATTCTGTACATATGGTGTTGATTATCCTGAAATTTGCTGAAGAAAAATCAGTTACACCATGTGAGCCAAATTTGAAGCAATCTTTTTATTAAATACAGATTAGGATGGGCTTTGGTCAGGACTACTCCCTGGAATTCCCAGCTGAGAGGTTTAGGAACATGTGTTTGTATTTATTTATTTATTTATTTATTTATTTATTTATTTATTTATTTATGCAGAGTCTTGTAAGAACCAATCTATAAGGACACAGTATTTTCCCATGAGGCTTTGCTATTTTCCAATATCTGCAACTCTCACCACTCTAGGAAGTTAAGTGGTCCTTGGGGAGGTGAGGCTTATACTCTAAAGAGAAGACCCATCAGTTAAGAGTACTTATTACTCTTTCAGCAAATCTTTTTAGTTCGCTGTACCCATGTGGCTGGTGGACAATTTTCTGCAACCAAAACTCTAGATGTGTATTTGGCATCTATGTGCATCTGTACTCATTAGCGCTACTCAATTGCAGACACAAGTACAAATACACCCACACATATTTAATTAAAAATAATAAAAATAAAACTCTTTTACATAAATCTTTGTGATGCCCTTATTAATAATTACCCAAAGTTAAAGTGTATCTTCCCTCCACTGGCAAATGGGTAAAGTATGACATATTCATAAGATAGACTATCACTCATACAATAAATATGTATGTAATATAAATAACAAATAAATTGTAGTAGCAGATCCAGACTACATGAGAATGCATCACATATGATTCACTAATATGCAATTTAATGTAGAAAAGTGATGTTTGGAAATTGTCACTGCAGAGGTGTTGTCCTTTTTTTTTCCCCAGAGGTGTTTTCATGGCCAAACGTTTATCTTACTCAGAGCTATGAGCTAGTCCCACAGAACCCAGAGGAAGCTTCACTCCCAGGTGCTTTAACACACCCAGGATCATAGGATTAGAGGTGAGGAGGATATAACATCTATCCAAATACGGGGAGTAAGTGGAACCAGCAGAATCCAGGAACCCAGGAACTCCCCAGACCAGTGGCACAGGTTCTTTCCATTCTGAGCAAGTGCCCTGAGCAGACCTTGGGCATGAACTCTGAAGCCAACACCCAGAGGAAGCCCAACTCTCAGGCTCTCTAACATGCTCAGAATCATAGGATCACAGAATCATAGGATTTCAGGAGCTTGGTTACACCAGGATCTCAGGGTCCCAGAGGTAACTTGACTCCCAGAAGCTCTGAAACACCCAGAATCACAGGATCACAGAGACAGCTGGACTCTGAGGAGTTCTGACATAGCCAGGATCACAGGAAGGACAAACTCTAGTCAGATATAGCAAGGGCAGGTAGCAATAGAGATAACCAGATGGCAGGAGGGAAGCATAAAAACAGAAGCAACAGAAATTAAGATTAATTTGCATCATCAGAGCATAATTCTCCCAACATAGCATGTCCTGTATACACCATCCCACCAGGAAAGCAAAATTTGATAGAAAATCACTTCTCATGATGACGATAGAGTACTTTAAGAAGGGCATGAATAACTCCCTTAAAGAAATACAGGAAAACACAGATAAATAGGTAAAAACCCTTAAAGAGGAAACACAGAAATCCCTTAAACAATTACAGGAAAACACAGTCAATCAGGCGAATGAAATGAACAAAAAAAATCCAGGATCTAAAAATGGAAATAGAAACAATAAAGAAATCACAAAGGGAGACAACCCTGGAGTTAGAAAACCTAGGAAATAGATCAGGAGACAAAGACATAAGCATCCAAACAGAATACAAGAGAAAGAAGAGAGAATCTCAGGTGCAGAAGATTCCATAGAAAACATTGACACAACAGTCAAAGAAAATGCAAAATGCAAAAAGGTTCTAACACAAAACATCCAGGAAGTCAAGGACACAATGAGAAGACAAAACCTTAGAATAATAGGTATAGAAGAGAGTGAAGATTCCCAACTTAAAGGGCCAGTAAATATCTTCAACAAAATTATAGAAGAAAACTTCCCTAACATAAAGAAAGAGATGCCCATGAACATATAAGAAGCCTACAGGACTCCATATAGACTGGACCAGAAAAGAAATTCCTCCCGACCCATAATAATCAAAACACAAAATGCACTAAACAAAGGAAGAATATTAAATGCTGTAAGGAAAAAAAGGTCAAGTAACACATAAAGGCAGACCTATCAGAACTACACCAGACTTCTCATCAGAGACTATGAAAGCTAGAAGATCCTGGGCAGATGTCATACAGACACAAAGAGAACACAAATACCAGTCCAGGCTATTATACCCAACAAAACTCTCAATTACCATAGAAGGAGAAAACAAGATATTCCATGACAAAGCCAAATTTACTCGCAGCTACATGTTTAAAAGTGTGAATTTTACCTTCTTTAATTTCTGATTAAATAAATGTTATTTCTTTTCTTCCAAAAGAAAATGTATTTGGCCTCTCTAGGATCGTGGTGGTTAATACTATTTGACAACCAGTGAGTTGTAATTCACTTAGAAAAAAAATAATTGCTAATGAAACTTTTTTGTTTTTTTTTTATTATTTTTTAATTAGGTATTTTCTTCATTTACAATTCCAATGCTAACCCAAAAGTCCCCCAAACCCTCTCCTCCACTCCCCTCCCCCTCACTCCCACTTCTTGGCCCTGGCATTCCCCTGTACTGAGGTATATAAAGTTTGCAAGACCAACGGGCCTCTCTTTCCACTGATGGCCGACTAGACCATCTTCTGATACATATGCAGCTAGAGACACGAGCTCCAGGGGTACTGGTTAGTTCATGTTGTTGTTCCATCTATAGGGTTGCAGATCCCTTTAGCTCCTTGGGTACTTTCACTAGTTCCTCCATTGGGGGCCCTGTGATCCATCCAATAGCTGACTGTGAGCATCCATGCTAATGAAACTTTTATCTTTATAATTTACTCCAGCTAGCAAATGTATGACAGAATTAGATTCACATGGGTTTTTAGTATTCGGTATGTCTATTCACTGGTCATTGATGACTTCTATTATAACACAAAGAGAGATGACTCTCCTCTGAGGGAAGAAGGCAATTCAAAAATTAAAATATGGTCAAGTCTTTGCTTATCAATACAAGCTTATAAGTAGTAAAGGGGAAAAGGAATGTATTGGCATATGAATCATCAAATTAGTAAGATCCCATCAGAAAACTCTATAGTTCTTCAAAAATCAATAGCAAAGCAAAGCAAAAAAAAAAAAAAATGCTGGTCCTGAGAGAATTCAAGTTCATATTATATTAATCAGGTAAAGCATGAGCCTTATTGGGTCTTGATCCAAACAAACTATATAAATATTTATAAATATTACTATTAAGGGACAATAAAAAGTTTGACTAGTAAATAAACATTTGATAACAGAAGCCATTAGAGTTATTTTTATAAACAATAGTTAAATCCTAGATTTTCAAACTTGTACTGAGATATTTCTTTTTTATTTTAAACATTTGGAGACTCACTAGGTTATCAGCAGGTGAAATTCGGTGTTCTATGCTTTTGTTCAAGCTATTTGAGAGTCTACAAATAATCATGGGTTTACAAAATATACAGTTTTCTATAAGCTGATGAGTGTGGAAAGTCCTAATGATGTCTACCAGAGCTCTTTATATCATCTCCCATTCTTAGGTGTAGAATTAAAACTATATGCAGCAAAACTATTCCAGAATAAAGAAGGAGAAGCATAGAAGTGCAGCAAGAGTTGGGGGCTATAAACTCATAATAATTAAGCACTTTGTAGACTAAAAAAATATTTTTCCATTTAATATTTTAGTCAGAGAAAGATGACATAGATCCTAGATCTATTCCCAAACCAATCCACTGGGGCTTGAAAGAGTGGAATTAGTAGTACTCTTGTAGTTAGTCTGTGACTCTAGGACACCCTTCTAGAAGAAATGGAGACTTATTTATTGTTATTATGCTTCTTTACTCTAAGGTAGAGCAACCTTCTGGGACAGATGCTTCAACCTTTAATTTGCATATCTGTTTCATTGATCTGAATACCTGTCCCAAGCACTTTTCACCAACTTTCTTTCAGATGTCAATAAACAACCATTTTTATTTCTTAAAATGGGGTTTTGGATGGATATCTTGCCAAAAAAAATAATTGTTAAATATTTATCAAATATTTTTTAAAGCTGTGGTACCACAGCGATGTAGCCCCTTGGAGATGGCAAAAAACAGATGTGGGAAGAGTAGTAAAAATTTTATTGATGGAGTTTAAGTTTGCTTCCATAAGTACCCACCCAGATTAAAATAAAACAAATAATTTATTTGGAAGAAAAAAAATAACTGAGATACAGGAAAATCTTAGGAAGCTAGTTGTGTCTGTCCATTTCTGACATTTTAACCTGAAAATGCTAGTGCCTCCCTGGAAGATCATTAGAATCCAGAGTGATAGAAGTCAGTCACAGTAAGCAATTTGGGTGTGACCAGATCAGTACTATTGCTACACTAATCAACTCTACACTACTTTGAGCAAATCTAAATTCTTCAACTTCCAACACCCAAATATGAAGCTACTACAAGGAAATGTAATTTGGCAACTGGAAAATAATTTCATTTTCTCCATATACAAAAACAAATACTGGCTTATCTAATCACTAAAATTTATATAGCACATGTTCTTAGTTTACATTTTCTTTGCACTTGCAAGGTAATTAATACACTACTTTTTAACAATAAAAGCTGCAACATGATGAAAATGTCAGCCACACCAGTGTTGATTCTACTGCCATTTCTAACAAGCATTCCTTCAGCAAACTCCTAGCATACTCAGAGTTGTCTACATGCCCTGGCTTTGCTGAGACAGCAGCTCAAATCATGGGCAATTAACTTTCCTTAAAACATTCAGACTAATGTAGAGAAGTGAATAAAAGAAAACTTTTATTCAATTTATCCATATTTCTTTTATTTTTAACTTGAAACCAGCTAGAAACCAGTAAGAGTCTAGAAGTTACTTAAATACTCAGTAAAGAAATAATTTACCAGTAAGGATTCCAATGCCACCTGTATGCTATTGTTGCCTCGGTGGCACCTGAATATTGATTAGATCCCTGCTCTAATTATTTCTCCTCTTAAATATTTAAATATAGCCTGAAAGTTATAGTCACTGTAGGAAGACATGTAATCTTTCCTTTTAAAGAAAAGGAAGCATGTAAAAAGACATAATGTTAATTAGCTGAATATAATTATGAACTCTCAGAGGTAAAATGTTCTCTCTAATAGCAGAAGATGTGATTTGACCCATAGCAGTGGAAGTTTGAAAAAAAGTATTGCCAGATGCTATTTTCTACAGATGGAGTTTAGATTTGGGTTTGGAAATTTTTGTCAGTTTCCAAGTATTTGAATTATGCAAGCTGGTTGACTGAGTAGCCTCAAGCATTCAGGAAACTAGATTTTTCAAAGTATAATAAAAATGATTTTTTCTGAAATATATATCAAAACTTGTAGTTTCAATTTTCAGCAATTTGAAGAAAAGTAAGAAACATTTTTCATTTAAATTTATATGCTTAGTGATGCTTAGCATGTTGATTGCCTGAGACCAAAAAGGTAAAAAGAAAATAGAAAAGAAAAATTATGAAGACAGAAATGACAAAAATACTCTTCAAATTAAAAAATAATAACTTAGGAGTACTTAGTTTTAAACATTCATCCCTCTTATAATTTCAAACTTATGCCAATTTTCCAATAAATAAATGTCTTACTACTAAATAGTTGATGGACAGAACAACAAACACAGTGCCTGTTCTGACTATGCCCAGTGCAAGCCTGTAATAGATGATCAATCAACAAGCTGGATGTGGAGCAACTTTATTCTCTGTCCTTTGTTTTTATTTTTGCAAAGTCCAAATTTATAATATTTTCCTAAAAATCTCATGTTGAAATAGCTTCTCCTACATCAGAGTTAGTGTTTTTTTTATATAATTTATTTTTTATACTCCATAGTCCATTCCCTAGTCCCCCATCCACCCTGTCTGCTCCACATCTCACACCTCCTCCCCACCCCACCCTGTCTGCACCTGGCTACCCCACCCCCACCCCACCTGACCTCTAAACTGCCTGGGGCTTCCAGTCTCTTGAGGGTTAGGCGCATCATCTCTGAATGAATACAGACCCAGAAGTCCTCTATTGTATGTGTATTGGGGGCCACATATCAGCTGGTGTATGCTATCTGGTGGTCCAGTGTTTGAGAGATCTCGTGGGTCCAGATTAATTGAGACTGCTGGTCCTCCAACAGAATCACCCTTCTCCTCAGCTTCTTTCCACCTTCCCTAATTCAACTATAGAGGTCAGCTGCTTCTGTCCATTGGTTGGGTGCAAGTATCTGCATCTGACTCTTTCAGCTGCTTGTTGGGCCTTCGGAGGGCATTCATAATAGGTCCCTTTTTGTGAGTATTCCATAGCTTCAGTAATAGTATCAGGCCTTCGACCTCCCCTTGAGCTGGGTCCCACTTTGGGCCTGTCGCTGGACCTTCTTTTCCTCAGGCTCCTCTCCATTTCCTTTCCTGTAATTCTTTCAGACAGGAACTATTAGGGGTCTGAGATGTCACTGTGTGGCGGCAACCCCATCACTCACTTGATGTCCTGTTTTCTTGCTGGAGGTGGGCTCTATAACTCCCCTCTCCCTACTGTCGAGCATTTCTTTTAAGTTCCCTGCCTTTGAGTCCTTCTTAAAGATCCTAACATGTCTTTCTGTGAAACATCAAAATAAGGTTTTGGGATCTCATTTATATTACATTTATTTTCTTCTCTATGTAAAACCACTCTTTCACATTGGATCACATATGTCTACTACGTCATGTCACCTAACCTCAGAACTGTGGGTTGTGAGTTACATAAATGGTGCTTGGTTAGATGTGCTATTAGAACTCATAATTTAACCATGGTAGTTTAACTACCACATTATAATAATCAGACTGCATAAAATGTCTAAGGAAGAGAATATCAATTTGTTATGCAATACCAATGGTTAACACAGAAAACATATATGTGTGTTTAGTTGTATTTATGTACTTATACTTTATGTATAGACATGTTAAAATTATGTATATGTAATAACTGTTAACATTCCTTCTAGGCTTTGCCCAACAGTTACCTGGCAACAGTCAGGTAGTCCTGACTGCTGTAAAAGGGGCTGTTTAGCCCCTCGTGTCTCTCTCTCCCCCTTCTCTCCCTCTTACTCTCTTCTCTCCCTGACCACTTTGTCCCTATATCACCTTTTCCCTCCTCTCTATCTCTTCAAATGTTCCTGGTGAGTTCCCTCTCCCTCTCCCTCTCCCTCTCCCTCTCCCTCTCCCTCTCCCTCTCCCTCTCCCTCTCCCTCTCCCTCTCCCTCTCCCTCTCCCTCTCCCTCTCCCTCTCCCTCTCCCTCTCCCTCTCCCTCTCCCTCTCCCTCTCCCTCTCCCTCTCCCTCTCCCTCTCCCTCTCCCTCTCCCTCTCCCTCTCTGTCCCTCTGTTTCTGTCTTTTTTTTCTCTACTCCCTTCTCAACTCCCCTTCCCATACCTCTAAATAAACTATTCTACACAATAACCATCCTATGGCTGGTTCCTCAGAGGGAAGGAATGCCTGAGTATGGGCTTACTGAGACAAACTTCCCACTTCCCCATACCGTGCTCCATAAAATATATCCTGGCTCTTTATTTTTATTTTTTTAAATAAAGCACAACAATAACCACTAAAGAAGAAGAAGCCATGAATTTTGAAAGAGTATAAGGTAGAGTACACCTGGGATCATATGGAGGTAGGAAAGGGAGTAATGACATAATTATATTTTAATCTCAAAACATTATTTACAGCACATGTTTGTTTTCCAAAAGCAAAAAGATTATTTCATTAATACTTGGAGTTTTTAACCCATTGATCAAAAGTAAAAATTTATTACATGAGTTGGAGCCAACTCATTTTTAAAAAATATTTCCTTCACACCTTTAAAAAATGAAAACCAAGAAGCTTATGTTTTTTTTTTTTTTTTTTTTTTTTTTTTTTTTTTTTGTTCCATTTTTTATTAGGTATTTAGCTCATTTACATTTCCAATGCTATACCAAAAGTCCCCCTTACCCACCCACCCCCACTCCCCTACCCACCCACTCCCCCCCTTTGGCCCTGGCGTTCCCCTGTACCGGGGCACACAAAGTCTGCGTGTCCAATGGGCCTCTCTTTCCAGTGATGGCCGACTAGGCCATCTTTTGATACATATGCAGCTAGAGTCAAGAGCTCAGGGGTACTGGTTCGTTCATAATGTTGTTCCACCTATAGGGTTGAAGATCCCTTTAGCTCCTTGGGTACTTTCTCTAGCTCCTCCATTGGGAGCCCTGTGATCCATCCATTAGCTGACTGTGAGCATCCACTTCTGTGTTTGCTAGGCCCCGGCATAGTCTCACAAGAGACAGCTACATCTGGGTCCTTTCAGTAAAATCTTGCTAGTGTATGCAATGGTGTCAGCATTTGGAAGCTGATTATGGGGTGGATCCCTGGATATGGCAGTCTCTACATGGTCCATCCTTTCATCTCAGCTCCATACTTTGTTTCTGTAACTCCTTCCATGGGTGTTTTGTTCCCACTTCTAAGGAGGGGCCTAGTGTCCACACTTCAGTCTTCATTTTTCTTGAGTTTCATGTGTTTAGGAAATTGTATCTTATATCGTGGGTATCCTAGGTTTTGGGCTAGTATCCACTTATCAGTGAGTACATATTGTGTGAGTTCCTTTGTGATTGTGTTACCTCACTCAGGATGATGCTCTCCAGGTCCATCCATTTGGCTAGGAATTTCATAAATTCATTCTTTTTAATAGCTGAGTAGTACTCCATTGTGTAGATGTACCACATTTTCTGTATCCATTCCTCTGTTGAGGGGCATCTGGGTTCTTTCCAGTTTCTGGCTATTATAAATAAGGCTGCTATGAACATAGTGGAGCATGTGTCCTTCTTACCAGTTGGGGCTTCTTCTGGATATATGCCCAGGAGAGGTATTGCTGGATCCTCCGGTAGTACTATGTCCAATCTTCTGAGGAACCGCCAGACTGATTTCCAGAGTGGTTGTACAAGCCTGCAATCCCACCAACAATGGAGGAGTGTTCCTCTTTCTCCACATCCTCGCCAGCATCTGCTGTCACCTGAATTTTTGATCTTAGCCATTCTCACTGGTGTGAGGTGGAATCTCAGGGTTGTTTTGATTTGCATTTCCCTGATGATTAAGGATGTTGAACATTTTTTCAGGTGCTTCTCTGCCATTCGGTATTCCTCAGGTGAGAATTCTTTGTTCAGTTCTGAGCCCCATTTTTTAAGGGGGTTATTTGATTTTCTGAGGTCCACCTTCTTGAGTTCTTTATATATGTTGGATATTAGTCCCCTATCTGATTTAGGATAGGTAAAGATCCTTTCCCAGTCTGTTGGTGGTCTTTTTGTCTTATAGACAGTGTCTTTTGCCTTGCAGAAACTTTGGAGTTTCATTAGGTCCCATTTGTCAATTCTCGATCTTACAGCACAAGCCATTGCTGTTCTGTTCAGGAATTTTTCCCCTGTGCCCATATCTTCAAGGCTTTTCCCCACTTTCTCCTCTATAAGTTTCAGTGTCTCTGGTTTTATGTGAAGTTCCTTGATCCACTTAGATTTGACCTTAGTACAAGGAGATAAGTATGGATCGATTCGCATTCTTCTACATGATAACAACCAGTTGTGCCAGCACCAATTGTTGAAAATGCTGTCTTTCTTCCACTGGATGGTTTTGGCTCCCTTGTCGAAGATCAAGTGACCATAGGTGTGTGGGTTCATTTCTGGGTCTTCAATTCTATTCCATTGGTCCACTTGTCTGTCTCTATACCAGTACCATGCAGTTTTTATCACAATTGCTCTGTAGTAAAGCTTTAGGTCAGGCATGGTGATTCCACCAGAGGTTCTTTTATCCTTGAGAAGAGTTTTTGCTATCCTCGGTTTTTTGTTATTCCAGATGAATTTGCAAATTGCTCCTTCTAATTCGTTGAAGAATTGAGTTGGAATTTTAATGGGGATTGCATTGAATCTGTAGATTGCTTTTGGCAAGATAGCCATTTTTACAATGTTGGTCCTGCCAATCCATGAGCATGGGAGATCTTTCCATCTTCTGAGATCTTCTTTAATTTCTTTCTTCAGGGACTTGAAGTTTTTATCATACAGATCTTTCACTTCCTTCGTTAGAGTCACGCCGAGATATTTTATATTATTTGTGGCTATTGAGAAGGGTGTTGTTTCCCTAATTTCTTTCTCAGCCTGTTTATTCTTTGTGTAGAGAAAGGCCATTGACTTGTTTGAGTTAATTTTATATCCAGCTACTTCACCGAAGCTGTTTATCAGGTTTAGGAGTTCTCTGTTGGAATTTTTAGGGTCACTTATATATACTATCATATCATCTGCAAAAAGTGATATTTTGACTTCCTCTTTTCCAATTTGTATCCCCTTGATCTCCTTTTGTTGTCGAATTGCTCTGGCTAATACTTCAAGTACTATGTTGAAAAGGTAGGGAGAAAGTGGGCAGCCTTGTCTAGTCCCTGATTTTAGTGGGATTGCTTCCAGCTTCTCTCCATTTACTTTGATGTTGGCTACTGGTTTGCTGTAGATTGCTTTTATCATGTTTAGGTATTGGCCTTGAATTCCTGATCTTTCCAGAACTTTTATCATGAATGGGTGTTGGATCTTGTCAAATGCTTTTTCTGCATCTAACGAGATGATCATGTGGTTTTTGTCTTTGAGTTTGTTTATATAATGGATTACATTGATGGATTTTCGTATATTAAACCATCCCTGCATCCCTGGAATAAAACCTACTTGGTCAGGATGGATGATTGCTTTAATGTGTTCTTGGATTCGGTTAGCGAGAATTTTATTAAGAATTTTTGCATCGATGTTCATAAGAGAAATTGGTCTGAAGTTCTCTATCTTTGTTGGATCTTTCTGTGGTTTAGGTATCAGAGTAATAGTGGCTTCATAAAATGAGTTGGGTAGAATACCTTCTACTTCTATCTTGTGAAAAAGTTTGTGCAGAACTGGAGTTAGATCTTCTTTGAAGGTCTGATAGAACTCTGCACTAAACCCGTCTGGTCCTGGGCTTTTTTTGGCTGGGAGACTATTAATAACTGCTTCTATTTCTTTAGGGGATATGGGACTGTTTAGAAGGTCAACTTGATCCTGATTCAACTTTGGTACCTGGTATCTGTCCAGAAATTTGTCCATTTCGTCCAGGTTTTCCAGTTTTGTTGAGTATAGCCTTTTGTAGAAGGATCTGATGGTGTTTTGGATTTCTTCAGGATCTGTTGTTATGTCTCCCTTTTCATTTCTGATTTTGTTAATTAGGATTTTGTCCCTGTGCCCTTTAGTGAGTCTAGCTAAGGGTTTATCTATCTTGTTGATTTTCTCAAAGAACCAACTCCTCGTTTGGTTAATTCTTTGAATAGTTCTTCTTGTTTCCACTTGGTTGATTTCACCCCTGAGTTTGATTATTTCCTGCCGTCTACTCCTCTTGGGTGAATTTGCTTCCTTTTTTTCTAGAGCTTTTAGATGTGTTGTCAAGCTGCTAGTATGTGCTCTCTCCCGTTTTTTCTTGAAGGCACTCATAGCTATGAGTTTCCCTCTTAGAAATGCTTTCATTGTGTCCCAAAGGTTTGGGTACGTTGTGGCTTCATTTTCATTAAACTCTAAAAAGTCTTTAATTTCTTTCTTTATTCCTTCCTTGACCAAGGTATCATTGAGAAGAGTGTTGTTCAGTTTCCATGTGAATGTTGGCTTTCTGTTATTTATTTTGTTATTGAAGATCAGCCTTAGTGCATGGTGATCTGATAGGATACATGGGACAATTTCAATATTTTTGAATCTGTTGAGGCCTGATTTGTGACCTATTATGTGGTCAATTTTGGAGAAGGTACCATGAGGTGCTGAGAAGAAGGTATATCCTTTTGTTTTAGGATAAAATGTTCTGTAGATATCTGTCAGATCCATTTGTTTCATCACTTCTGTTAGTTTCAGTGTGTCCCTGTTTAGTTTCTGTTTCCATGATCTGTCCATTGGTGAAAGTGGTGTGTTGAAGTCTCCCACTATTATTGTGTGAGGTGCAATGTGTGCTTTGAGCTTTACTAAAGTTTCTTTAGTGAATGTGGCTGCTCTTGTATTTGGAGCATAGATATTCAGAATTGAGAGTTCCTCTTGGTGGATTTTACCTTTGATGAGAATGAAGTGTCCCTCCTTGTCTTTTTTGATGACTTTGGGTTGGAAGTCAATCTTATCAGATATTAGGATGGCTACTCCTGCTTGTTTCTTCATACCATTTGCTTGGAAAATTGTTTTCCAGCCTTTCATTCTGAGGTAGTGTCTATCTTTTTCTCTGAGATGAGTTTCCTGTAAGCAGCAAAATGTTGGGTCTTGTTTGTGTAGCCAGTTTGTTAGTCTATGTCTTTTTATTGGCGAGTTGAGACCATTGATGTTAAGAGATATTAAGGAAAAGTAATTGTTGCTTCCTGTTATTTTAGTTGTTAAAGGTGGCATTCTGTTCTTGTGGCTGTCTTCTTTTAGGTTTGTTGAGGGATTACCTTCTTGTTTTTTCTAGGGCGTTGTTCCCGTTCTTGTATTGGTTTTTTTCTGTTATTATCCTTTGAAGGGCTGGATTCGTGGAGAGATAATGCGTGAATTTGGTTTTGTCGTGGAATACTTTGGTTTCTCCCTCTATGATAATTGAGAGTTTGGCTGGGTATAGTAGCCTGGGCTGCAGTTTGTGTTCTCTTAGTGTCTGTATAACATCTGTCCAGGCTCTTCTGGCTTTCATAGTCTCTGGTGAAAAATCTGGTGTAATTCTGATAGGCTTGCCTTTATATGTTACTTGACCTTTTTCCCTTACTGCTTTTAGTATTCTATCTTTATTTAGTGCATTTGATGTTCTGATTATTATGTGTCGGGAGGAATTTCTTTTCTGGTCCAGTCTATTTGGAGTTCTGTAGGCTTCTTGTATGTTCATATGCATCTCATTCTTTAGATTTGGGAAGTTTTCTTCAATAATTTTGTTGAAGATGTTTGCTGGACCTTTGAGTTGAAAATCTTCATTCTCATCCACTCCTATTATCCGTACGTTTGGTCTTCTTATTGTGTCCTGGATTTCCTGGATATTTTGAGTTAGGATCTTTTTGCATTTTCCATTTTCTTTGATTGTTGTGCCGATGTTCTCTATGGAATCTTCTGCACCTGAGATTCTCTCTTCCATCTCTTGTATTCTGTTGCTGATGCTCAAATCTATGGTTCCAGATTTCTTTCCTAGGGTTTCTATCTCTAGTGTTGCCTCGCTTTGAGTTTTCTTTATTGTGTCTACTTCCCTTTTTAGGTCTAGTATGGTTTTGTTCATTTCCATCACCTGTTTGTATGTTTTTTCCTCTTTTTCTGTAAGGACTTCTACCTGTTTGATTGTGTTTTCCTGTTTTTCTTTAAGGACTTGTAACTCTTTAGCAGTGTTCTCCTGTATTTCTTTAAGTGATTTATTAAAGTCCTTCTTGATGTCCTCTACCATCATCATGAGATATGCTTTTAAATCTAGGTCTAGGTTCTCAGGTGTGTTGGGGTTCCCTGGACTGGGCGAAGTGGGTGTGCTGGGTTCTGGTGATGGTGAGTGGTCTTGGTTCCTGTTAGTAAGATTCCTCCGTTTACCTTTCGCCATCTGGTAATCTCTGGAGTTAGTAGTTATAGTTGACTCTGTTTAGAGATTGTTCTTCTGGTGATTCTGTTACCGTCTATCAGCAGACCTGGGAGACAGATTCTCTCCTCTGAGTTTCAGTGCTCAGAGTACTCTCTGCTGGCAAGCTCTCTTACAGGGAAGGTGCGCAGATATCTTGTATTTGGACCTCCTCCTGGCCGAAGAAGAAGGCCCAAAACAGGACCTTTCTCAGACACTGTGTTGCTTTGGCAGTTCCCAGGTGGTACAGACTCTCACCTAAGCAGACTAAATTCCTAAGTTCCTTGGAGTCCCGGGACCAAGATGGCGACCGCTGCTGCTGTGGCTTAGGCCGCCTCCCCAGCCGGGTGGGCACCTGTCCTCCGGTCCGGAAGGTGGCCGGCTGTCCCCGGCCCACACAGGGTGCTGCCTCAGCGCCTCTGTGCTTCTGCCTGTTCCAGAAGCTGTCAGGTTCTCTGGCGCACCCTCTCACCTGTTCAGACTAATTTCCTAAGTTCGGCGGGTCTCGGACCAAGATCGAAGCTTATGTTTTTATTTTTATTTTACTTATATAACATTTTATCAAAACATCACAAAGTGGTTTTCTGAGCACAATTCAAGTAATACACTGTAAGACAGAAGACTCAGGGATTGAAAGTGACAGAAAACTTAACTCATATTGCTTTAAGCAAAGAGTTGTTCCTTTCTTTTCTCTTCCTTCACTTTGTCCTTCTTCCTCTCCTTCTCTTCCCTCCTTCTTTCTTCGCCTGACCCCTCCCTCAACTTCTTTTCTGTCTTTTTTGCCTTGCCTTCTGTCCTTTTTTTCTTTTCTTTTCTAACCATGTCTCAAGAACGTTAGTGTTTTTAACAGAGCCTTACTAGACTTTTCCATATAATAATAGAACCTGGTTTTGCTTAATTAGTTCTCTGTTCTCTTTCCATGTGAACTTTCTTTTTACAATATTGAGAAGTAGCCACACAACTCTAACCTATTTCCACTAGATTCAAATCCTAATGAAGAAGTATCTGCTTTTGTTCCATAAGTTTTTATCTAACAGATCCTTGACCTCAAGCATTTTGGACTAGGCTACACATATGTTCTTGAAAGAATCACTGCAACAGAACATGAAGCATGGTTTGGTTTAGGTTAACATTGGCCCAATGCTGCAATTACAATGAGATATTTTCCTTGAAAACAGTGTTTCAGTTTGCTTCACACTCTTTGTTTTCCTCTTATGCAGAAGCTATTTACAAGAATATTAGACATGTAATAAGGACACATGCTCCACTATGTTCATAACAGCCATATTTATAATTGCCAGAAGCTGGAAACAATCCACATGTCCCTCAACAGAGGAATGGATACAGAAAATGTAGTACATTTACACAATGGAGTACTACTCAGCTATTAAAAACAATGATTTCATAAAATTTGCAGGTAAATGGATGGAACTTGAAAATATCACTCTGAGTGAGGTAACTCAGTCACAAAAGAACACACATGGCATGTACTCAGTAGTTAGTGGATATTAGACCAAAAGCTCAGAATATCCAAGATTCAATTTATAGACCATCGGAAGTCCAAGAAGAGAGAAAGCCAAAATGTGGAAGCTTCAGTGCTTCTTAGAATGGTGAACAAAATACTCACCGGATGAAATATGGAATCAATTGTGGAACAGAGAATGAAGGAAAGGCCATCCAGAGACTGCCCCACCTGAGGATCCATTCCATATACAGCCAACAAACCCAGATGCTATTGTGAATGCCGGGAAGTGCTTGCTGATAGAAGCTGTCTGCTGTCTCCTGAGAGGCTCTGCTAAAGCCTGACAAATACAGAGACTGATGCTCCGATGCTCACAGCCAACCATTGGACTGAGCATGGGATCTTCCTGGAGGAGTTGGCAAAGAGACTGATGGAGCTGAGGAATTTTGCAGCCCCATGGAGGGAGCAACAGTGTCAACTGGCCAGACCCCCCAGAGCTCCTGGGGACTGGACCACCAACTGAAGAATACACATGGAGGGATCTATGGCTCCAGCTCCATATGTGGCTGAAGATAGACTTGTTGGACATCCATGGGAGGAGAGAACTTTGGGCCTGAGGGTGTTTGATGCTTCAGTGTAGGGGAATGCTAGGGAGAGAAGATGGGAGTGGTGGGTAGAGGAGCACCCTCATAGAGGCATGGGGAGTGGGCATGGGATAGGGGGTTTCTGAAGGGAGGACCTGGAAAGGGGAAAACATCTGAAATATGAAGAAAATGTCCAATTTAAAAAAGAATCAAAAAAAGAATTTTAGAATATTCAAGAAGTGAGGTATATAACTTCTTTGACTCATACTGTGGAAGGATGTTTAAATGAGATAAATCAATATACTTAGAGTTCTGCAGTCTTGACATTAAAGGTCAGGAGTTAATGATACTTGTAAAGTCCAGGGTTCTTTGGAATACAGGTGTCCATGTTGTCTGTGTGTCAGGGCCTGTTTGTATATGTGTGTTAGGATGATATTGATGGTTTTGGCAGAGGATGT
Organism: Mus musculus; assembly: GCF_000001635.26. Taxonomy (NCBI): domain Eukaryota; kingdom Metazoa; phylum Chordata; class Mammalia; order Rodentia; family Muridae; genus Mus; species Mus musculus. The sequence continues at coordinate 18,154,007 of NC_000075.6, read as the reverse complement.
GGGAATTTCAAAGTTAGGAAAAGCAGACTGAGATCTTTACCCAGGATTTCCTGGTACTTCTGTACACTAAGAAAATACTCAGAGATGATACAACGCAAGGATCTAATAAAAAAATCTGTTGAGGGCAAAGGCAGAGTTAGCGTGAATTTTAGCCTCTCAGCCATACTTCCCTGAGAGACCTTGGGTGAACTTGAGTGGAGAGAGAATTATTTCTGGATTGGAATTTTCCAGAAGAGCGTTGGCTTCTATTTTTTGTACAGATTTGGGATTAGGGATATGTACATCTGAGTCCAGGCTCCTGGACTATTTCTTCTAAGCATGGCGCTAAACAGTTCTAGTACAGTGATGCTCTTCCTAAGGAAAAGATAGTCATACATTCTTATCTGTGGAATAATTTAAACAGGATGAATACTTGTTGTAGGCCAAGTAATGGCTCTGTAAATATTGTTCATGTTCTAATATGTGAGTACACTCTGATATATGATCAAAGGGTTTCTATAGGTAAATTCCTTGAGAATTATCTTGATTTAATTAGCTGGGTATTTTTCTAGCCACAGGTTCTGATAATGAAATGTTGACCTTATTCCTAGAAGCATGTGCAATGAAACTTTGACCAACAACTGATGATTCAGTAGAAATTCAATAACAGGATTCTAGTAAGAACCCAAAGCACCCAAGCTGACACCTTGACTTTAGACATTTAAGGTCCTGGATTTGGATCCATATGCACTATTATATAATAGAGTTATTTTTCAGAGCTTCTTAGTAGTTGTTTGTTGTGGTAGAAATTGAATACAAATTTGCATTGTTTGTATCTTTTTCAATACACTGTGAAATTATGAATTCATTGGAGAAAGGGTGACATGCCTGAGATATAAAATGAAATTCTACAAGCAAAATTTCTTTTCCTACAAAAACAACGCCTGATATAAAATTCTTTTTTTCTTTTGAATTTTTTTATTAGATATTTTCTTTATTTACCTTTCAAATGCTATCTCCATTCTTAGTTTCCCTTCTGAAAATCCCCTATCCCCTCCCTCTCTCCCATATCCCCAACCCACTTACTCCTACTTCCTGGCCCTGGCAAGGTTCTCTCTTCCCATTGATGGCCAACTAGGCATCTACATAGGCACCTAGAGACAGGAATCCCACCATGTGTTTTCTTTTATTGGTGGTTTAGTCCCAGGGAGCTGTGGGGGTTCTGGTTAATTCATATTGTTGGTCCTCCTATAGGGCTACAGACCACTTTAGCTCCTTGGATGGTCCTTCCTTCAATCTCTACTCTGAATTTTGTCTCTGAAACACTTTCCATGGGTATTTCATTCACCCTTCTGAGAAGGATCAAAGAATCCACACTTTGGTCTTCCTTCTTCTTGAGTTTCAAGTGTTTTGCAAATTGTACCTTAGGTATTCTGAGTTTCTGGGCTAATATCCACTTATCAATGAGTGCATATCATGTGTATTCTTTTGTGACTGGGTTACCTCACTAAGGATATTATCCTCTAGATCCATCCATTTTTCTAAGAATTTCATGAATTCATTGTTTTTAATAGCTGAGTAGTACTCTGTTGTGTAAATGTACCACATTTTCTGTATCCATTCCTCTGTTGATGGACATCTGGGTTCTTTCCAGCTTCTGGCTATTATAAATAAGGCTACTATGAAGATAGTGGACCATGTGTCCATATTTATTACAAGTTGAGAGCATCTTCTGGGTATAAGCCCAGGAGAGGTATTGCTTTCCGGTAGTATTATGTCCAGTTTTCTGAGGAACCACCAAATTGATTTCCAGAGTGGTTGTACCAGCTTGCAATCCCACCAGCAATGGAGGAGTGTTCCTCTTTCTCCACATCCTTGCCAGCATCTGCTGTCACCTGAGCTTTTGATCTTAGCCATTTTGACTGGTGTGAAGTTGAATCTCATGGCTATTTTGATTTGCATTTCTCAGATGATTAAGGATGTTGAGCAAGTTTTAGGTGCTACTCAGCCGTTTGGTATTCCTCAATAGAGATTTTTTCTCTTTACCCCATTTTTTATATGGTTGGTTGGTTTTCTGGTGTCCCACTTCTTGAGTTCTTTATCTGGATATTATCCCTGTACCAGATTTAGGATTGGTAAAGATCTTTTCCCAATCTGGTGGTTGCTGTTTTGTCTTATTGACATTGTCCTTTGCCTTACAGAAACTTTGCAATTTTATGAGGTCATATTTGTCGATTCTTGATCTTACAGCACAAGCCATTGCTATTTTTTCAGGATTCCCCCCCTCCCCCCGTGCCCATATATTTGTGGCTCTTCTCTACTTCCTCCTCTATAATTTTCAATGTCTCTGATTTTATGTGGAGGTCCTTGATCCACTTAGACTTGAGCTTTGTACAAGGAGATAAGAATGGTTCAATTTGTATACTTCTACATGGTAACCGCCAGTTCAGGCAGCACCATTTGTTGAAAATGCTTTCTTCTTTCCACTGGATGTTCTTAGCTCCTTTGTCAAAGATCAAGTGACAATAGTTGTATGGGTTCATTTTTGAGTCTTCAATTTCATTCCATTGATGTACCTGTCTGTTGCTATACAAGTACCACTCAGTTTTTATCACAATTGCTCTATAGTACACCCTGAGGTCAGGGATGGTGATTCCACTAGAGGTTCTTTTCTTGTTGAGACTAGTTCTTGCTACCCTAGTTATTATTATTATTATTATTATTATTATTCCAGATGAATGTGCAAATTACCTTTCAAACTCTGTGAAGAATTGAGTTGGAATTTTGAAGGGGATTGCATTGAATCTGTAGATTCCTTTTGGCAAGACAGTCATTTTTACTATATTAATCCTTCCAATCCATGACCATGGGAGATCTTTCCATTTTCTGAGATCTTTCATTTCTTTTTTCAGAGACTTGAAATTCTTATCATACAGATCTTTCCCTTCCTTAGTTAGCTTCACACCAAGATATTTTATATTACTTGTGACAATGGTGAAAGGTGTTATTTCTTTCTCAGTCTTTTTATCCTTTGTGTAGAAAAAGGCTACTGATTTGTTTGGGCTAATTTTATATCCAGGTACTGCACTGAAGCTGTTTATCAGATTTAGGAGTTCTCTAGTAGAATTTTTAGGATAACTTATATATATTATCATATCATCTACAAATAGTGATATTTTGACTTCTTCCTTTCTAATTTGTAGTCCCTTGATCTCCAAGTGTTGTCTAATTGCTCTGTCTAGGACTTCAAGTACTATGTTGAATAGGAAGGGAGAAAGTGGGTAGCCTTGTCTAGTCCCTGATTTTAGTGGGATTGCTTCCAGTTTCTCACCGTTTAGGTTGGTGTTGGCTACTGGTTAGCTGTATATTGCTTTTATTATGTTTAGATATGGGCATTAAATTCCTGATCCTTCCAAGACTATTATCATGAATGGGTGTTGGATTTTGTCAAAAGCTTTCTCAGCATCTAACGAGATGATCATGTGGTTTATATTTTGAGCTTCTTTCTATAGTGGATTATGTTGATTGATTTCCATATATTAAACCATCCCTGCATCCCTGGGATGAAGCCTACTTGATCATGCTGTATGATCATTTTGATGTGTTCTTGGATTAGGATTGTGAGAACTGTATTGAGTATTTTGCATCGATATTCATAAGGGAAATTGGTCTGAAGTTCTCTTTCTTTGTTGGGTCTTTATGTGGTTTAGGTATCAGTGTATTTGTGGATTCATAGAATGAATTGAATAGAGTATCTTCTGTTTCTATTTTGTGGAATAGTTTGAGGAGAATTGGAATTAGATCTTCTTTGAAGGTCTGACAGAACTCTGCACTAAACCCATCTAGTCCTGGGCTTTTTTTTTTTTTTTTTTTTTTTTTTGGTTGGGAGACTTTTAATGACTGCTTCTATTTCTTTAGGGGATTTGGACTGTTTAGATTGTTAATCTGATCCTGATTTAATTTTGGTACCTGGTATCTGTCTAGAAAATTATCCATTTCATCCACACTTTTCAGTTTTGTTGAGTATAGCCTTTTGTAGTAGGATCTGATGATTTTTTTTGGATTTCCTCAGATTCTGTTGTTATGTCTCACTTTTCATTTCTGATGTTGTTAATTAGGATACTGTCACTGTGCCCTCTAGTTAGTCTGGCTAAGGGTTTATCTATCTTGTTGATTTTCTGAAAGAACCAGCTCCTGGTTTGCTTGATTCTTTGTATAGTTCTTTTTGTTTCCACTTGGTTGATTTTAGCCCTGAATTTGATTATTTCCTGCTTTCTACTCCTCTTGGGTGGATTTGCTTTCTTTTGTTCTAAAGCTTTTAGATGTTTTAACAAGCTGCTAGTGTATGCTCTCTCTAGTTTCTTTTTACAGGAACTCAGAGCTGTGAGTTTTCCTCTTAGGACTGTTTTCATTGTGTCATATAAGTTTTTGTGTCTTCATTTTCATTAAACTCTAAAAAGTCTTTAACTTCTTTCTTTATTTCTTCCTTGTCCAAGTTATCATTGAGTAGAGTGTTGTTCAGTTTCCATGTGTATGTGGGCTTTCTATTATTTATGTTCTTATTGAAGATCAGCTTTAGTCCCTGGTGATCTGATAGGATGCATGGGATTATATCAATGTTTTTGAATCTGTTGAGTCATGTTTTGTGACTGATTATATGGTCATTTTTGGAGAAGGTACCACGAAGTGCAGAGAAGTAGGTATATCCTTTTGTTTTAGGGTAAAATATTCTATAGATATCTGTTTTAAATCTGTTTGTTTCATAACTTCTTTTTGTTTCACTGTGCCTCTGTTTAGTTTTTGTTTTCAGTATCTGTCCATTGATGAGAGTGGGGCATTGAAGTCTCCCACTATTATTGTGTGCAGTTCAATGTGTGCTTTGAGTTTTACTAAAGTTTCTTTAATGAATTTGGATTCTCTTGCATTTGGACCATAGAAGTTCAGAACTGAGAGATTATCTTGGTAAATTTTACCTTTGATGAGTATGAAGTGCCCCTCCTTGTCTTTTTTGATAATTTTATGTTGAAAATCAGTTTTATTCGATATTAGTATGGCTACTCCAGCTTTTTTCTTGGGACCATTTGCTTCGAAAATTGTTTTCCAGCCTTTTACTCAGAGGTAGTATCTGTCTTTGTCCATGAGGTGTGTTTCCTATATGCAGAAAAAATGTTGTGTCCTGTTTATGTAACCAGTCTTATTCTTTTTATTGGGGAATTAAGTCCATTGATATTAGAGATATTAAGGAAAAGTAATTGTTGCTTCCTGTTTTTTTTGTTGTTAGATTTGGGATTCTTTCTTGCAGCTATCTTATTTTGCTTGTTGAAGGATTACCTTCTTTCTTTTTCTAGGGTGTAGTTTCCCTCCTTGTGTTGGAGTTTTCCCTTTATTATCCTTTGAAAGGCTGGATTTGTGGAAAGATATTGTATGAATTTGGTTTTGTAATGGAATACGTTGGTTTCTCCACCTATGTTAATTGAGAGTTTTGCTGGGTATAGTAGCCTCAGCTGGCATTTGTGTTCTCTTAGGGTCTGTATGACATCTGTCCAGGATCTTCTGGCTTTTATCGTGTCTTGTGAGAAGTCTGGTGTAATTCTATTAGGTTTGCCTTTGTATGTTACTTGACCTTTTTCCCTTACTGCTTTTAATATTCTATCTTTATTTAGTGCACTTCGTGTTTTGATTATTATGTGTCAGGAGGAATTTCTTTTCTGGTCCAGTCTATTTGGAGTTATGTAGGCTTCTTGTATGTTCATGGGCATCTCTTCCTTTAAGTTAGGGAAGTTTTCTTCTATAATTTTGTTGAAGAGATTTACTGGCCCTTTAAGTTGAATATCTTCATTCTCATCTATACCTATTATCCTTAGGTTTTGTCTTCTCATTTTGTCCTGGACTTTTTGAGTTAGGATATTTTTGCGTTTTTTTTTTTTATTTTCTTTGATTGTTGTGCTCATGTTCTCTATGGTATCTTCTGCACCTGAGATTCTCTCTTCCATCTCTTGTGTTCTGTTGCTGATTCTTGCATCTATTGTTCCTGATTTTTTTCCCTAAGATTTCTATCTCTAGAATTGTCTCCCTATGTGTTTTATTTACTGTTTCTACTGCCATTTTTAGATCCTGGATGGTTTTGTACAATTCCTTCACCTGTTTGATTGTGTGTCCCTGTATTTCTTCAAGGGATTTTTGTGTTTCCTCTTTATGGACTTCTTTCTGTTTAACTGTTTTCTCCTGTATTTCTTTATGGGAATTATTAATGTCCTTCCTAAAATCCTCCACTAGCATCATGAGATATGATTTTAAATCCAAATCTTGCTTTGCTCATTTGTTGTTGTATCCAGGACTAGCTGTGGTGTGAATACTAGGGTCTGATGATCCCAAGTGGTCTTGTTTTCTGTTGGTAAGATTCTTCCATTTTCCTTTTGCCTTCTGGTAATCTCTGGTTTTAGATATTCTAGATGTCTCTAGCCTGTTAAGCTGTGTCAGCACTCCTGGGAGACTAGCTCTCTCCTGGCATGACCATTGCAGAGAGGGCTACAGAACAGCCCCATCTCCTGACCACAGATTTAGACCCTTAGCACCCTGTCCTAGAAGCACTGTTGCCTGTGCTTTCCTGAGTAGACCTGCCCTAAAGAGACACTGGATAGAAAATGGTGATCTCACTTGAGTCCTCAGGTCAGGGCACTCACTGTTGACAAACTCTATCCTGGCAGGGAAGGTACACAGAGGACTGACAATCAGCTCCACTTCCTGGCTGAGCATGAAGGCTCATAGGGACTGTGTCCAAGAAGCTCACTTGCTTCTTTGGTCTGCACTCACGTGTATGGACCAGCCTCAGAGAGACACTGGATAGAAAATGATGATCTCACTTGAGTTCTGGGGTATGGCACTCTCTGGAGGCAAGCTCTCCTCTGGCAGGTTGATATAAAATTCTTTTTAAAAAATTAGATATTTTCTTTTTTTACATTTCAAACATTATCCTCTTTCTTAGTTTTCTTTCTGAAAATCCCCTATCCCCTCCCTCCCCACCCTGCTTCCCAACCCACCCACTTCTGCTTCCTGGCCCTGGCATTCCCCTATACAGAGGCATAGAACCTTCACAAGACAAAGGGCCTCTCTTCCCATTGATGGCCCACTAGGCTATCCTCTGCTACATATGCAGCTAGAGCCATGAGTTCCACCATATGTTTTCTTTAATTGGTGGTTTAGTCCCAGGGAGCTTTGGGGGTACTGGTTAGGTCATATTGTTGGTCCTCCTATAGGGCTGAAAACCCCTTCAGCTCCTTGGTTACTTTCTTTAGCTCCTTCATTAGGGACCCTGTGCTCCATCCCCTGGATGACTGTGTGCATCCAGTTCTGCATTTTCCAGGCACTGGCAGAGTCTCTCAGGAGACAGCTATATCAGTCTCCTGTCAGCAAAATCTTGTTGGCATCTGAAATAGTGTCTGGGTTTGGTGGTTGTTTTATGAGACAGATCCCCAGGTGGGGCAGTCTCTGGATGGTCATTCCTTCAGTCTTTGCTCTGAACTTTGTCTCTATAACTCCTTCCATGGGGATTTTGTTCTCCCTTCTAAGAAGCATCGAAGTATTCACACTTTGGTCTTCCTTCTTCTTGAGTTTCAAGTGTTTTTCAAATTGTATCTTAGGTATTTTGAGTTTCTGGGCTAATATCTACTTATCAGTGAGTGCACATCATGTGTATTCTTTTGTGATTGGGTTACCTCACTCAGGATGATATCCTCCAGATCCATCCATTTGTCTAAAATTTTATGAATTCATTGTTTTCAATAGCTGAGTAGTACTCCATTGTATAAATGTACCACATTTTCTATATTCATTCCTTTTTTGATGGACATCTGGGTTATTTCCAGTTTCTGGCTATTATAAATAAGGTTGCTGTGAACATAGTGAAGCATGTGTCCTTCTTACAAGTTGGAGAGAAACTTCTGGGTATAAGCTCAGGAGTGGTATTGCTGGATCTTGTGGTAGTACTATGTCCAATTTTCTGAGGAACCACCAAATTGATTTCCAGAGTTGTTGTACCAGCTTGTAATCTCACCAGCAATGGAGGAGTATTCCTCTTTCTTTACATCCTTGCCAGCATTTGCTGTCACCTGAGATCATGATCTTAGCCATTCAGACGTGAGGTGGCATCTATTAACTCTGCTCAGGAAGGACACATGCTCAGACAGAGCATATTTCAACGTTGCTCTTTCTCATAATAAATTCTTTACATTTGTTATATGTCACATTTGTTTTTAATATTAATTTAATATTAATATTTTGTTTTTATTTCCTTTTGAGTTTATTGTTAAAATTGTCATCTATCTTTCTGTATATAATAATTATGTCAATGTTTTCAATGCTACTGGGGTAAACATTTTCCCATAAATATTGGAATTTTTAATCACCTACATTGTCCAGCACAGAAAATTTTCTTGTTTAGATTGTTTTCTGTCTTATTATTTCCTTAACCTGTCTTTGGTTTGAATCTGTAAGTATGTATTACTATCTGTTTCCCTTTTTTAAAACAAAGGCATGCTTACATCTTATAGTTGTTTTAAGTTTTGTGACTTTAATTTAGTAAAATACATTATTATATGTTTTTAATTATTTATTTCATTTTTGAAATTATAATGAAATTACATAATTTCCCACTTCCTTTTCCCCTTGAAACTTTGCAATATATAGCTCACTACCCTCTTTCAAATTTATGCCCTTGTCTTTTATTGTTGTTATACATTTGTATAAATATATGTATATATGTACATGTAGATATACATACATACATATACATACATACATATATATTACCTATTCAGTGTGTATAATGTTGCCAGTATGTATATATATTCTCAGAACTGACCTTTAGTATTTGATAGCCAAGTGCTCTGGGCAGCATACACTATCTGATATTAAGCCCTCAACACATATACATCAGAGGATGCGATGTTTAGGTTCTGTCAGAGACGATTCACCTAATCCTTAAGAGACTGGAGGCCCCAGGGAGTTTATAGGTCTGGTGGGTTGTGGGATTGTGGAGATATCCTCATTAGGACAGGGGGTGGGGAGTAGTTATGTGATGTTGAACAGTCAGAGGGTGGACCGGGAGGGGAATTGTGAGGAGCCGCCCTCACATTTGTCATTATAAGATGGCACTGACAGCTGTGTTCTAAGTGGTAAACATAGTCTGCACACATGCAGGGGCAGTTTTCCCACCATGTGTTCTGCCTTTCCCGTGATGACAACTGGGCCGATGGGCTGCAGCCAATCAGGGAGTAATACATCCTAGGTGGAGGATAATTCTCCTTAAAAAGGGATGGGGTTTCGCCATTTGCTGGCTTGCTCTCTTGCTTGCTCTCTTGCACTCTGGCTCCTGAAGATGTAAGCAATAAAGCTTTGCCGCAGAAGATTCTGGTTTGTTGTGTTCTTCCTGGCCGGTCGTGAGAACGCGTTTAATAACAATTGGTGCCGAAACCCGGGACGGGACGAGAAGACCTGGGACGAGAAAAAATCCGGGACGAAAAAATACGAGAAAAAACTCGGGACTGGCGCAAGGAAGATCCCTCATTCCAGAACCAGAACTGCGGGTCGCGGTAATAAAGGTTCCCGTAAAGCAGACTGTTAAGAAGGATTCAACTGTATGAATTCAGAACTTTTCAGCTGGGGAACGAGAGTACCAGTGAGTATAGCTTTACGAGGTAAGCCTGGCCTTGAACTTTCTAAGGAAATTCAAGACAGTCTATCAGAAGTAAAGTGGAAAATAGCTTTATAAGGTATGTTTGGCCTTGAACTTTTTCTAGTGTTAAAAGCCCTTTTGTTCCTTTTCACATGTTATCAAGTGGTTAAGGCAGGGCGGATTCTAGATGAAATTCAGGACAAGCTATCAGAAGTAAAGTGGGGAGAGAGAGTAGGAGCAAAGAGAAAATATGGTACACAAAATAAGCGTACAGGCCTTTCCAAGGGTCTTGAACCTGAGGAAAAGTTAAGGTCAGGGAAGAATACCTGGGGAGAGATTGGAAGGAAAGAGGAGAAAAAACAAAAGAAAAAAGATCAATTAGCGGAGGTTTCTAGGAGAAGGAGCCTATACCCATCACTAGATGAGTTTAAGGAGCTAGTTCTTAGTAGCTCTGAATCAGATAAAAAATTTAGCTTCTCTGAAGAAACAGACTGGGAGGAAGAAGCAGCTCATTATGAGAAAAAAGGGTACCAGCCAGGTAAAGTGCTAGCTAATCAGTTAAGGAAGCCAAAAGCGGCTGGCAAAGGCCAGCTTGCTGCTTGGCCTCTTGGCAGTCGGCTTCAAGGTCATAGTGCACCTCCACCCTATGCTGAGCCCCCGCCCTGCGTAGTGCATCAGCCCTGCGCAGAGAGGCAATGGACAGAGAGGCAGTGCGCAGACTCATTCATTCCAAAGGAGGAACAAAGGAAAATACAACAGGCATTTCCGGTCTTTGAAGGAGCCGAGGGTGGGCGTGTCCACGCTCCGGTAGCGTATATACAGATTAAAGAGCTTGCCGAGTCGGTCCGTAACTATGGAGTCAGTGCTAATTTCACTATAGCACAAGTGGAAAGGCTTGCGAATCACGCTATGACTCCTGGTGATTGGCAAACGGTTGTAAAAGCCGCTCTCCCTAGTATGGGCAAATATATGGAATGGAGAGCGCTTTGGCACGAAGCTGCACAAGCGCAGGCCCGAGCAAACGCAGCTGCTTTGACTCCAGAGCAGAGAGATTGGACTTTTGACTTGTTAACGGGTCAGGGAGCTTATTCTGCTGATCAGACAAACTACCATTGGGGAGCTTATGCCCAGATTTCTTCCACGGCTATTAGGGCCTGGAAGGCGCTCTCTCGAGCAGGTGAAACCACTGGGCAGTTAACAAAGATAATCCAGGGACCTCAGGAATCCTTCTCAGATTTTGTGGCCAGAATGACAGAGGCAGCAGAGCGTATTTTTGGAGATTCAGAGCAAGCCGCCCCTCTGGTAGAACAGCTCATTTATGAGCAAGCCACACAGGAGTGCCGAGCAGCCATAGCCCCAAGAAAGAACAAAGGTTTACAAGACTGGCTCAGGGTTTGTCGGGAGCTTGGGGGACCTCTCACCAATGCAGGCTTAGCGGCTGCCATCCTTCAATCCCAAAAATGCTCCATGGGCAGAAATGATCGGAGGACATGTTTTAACTGCAGGAAGCCTGGGCATCTTAAGAAAGATTGCAGAGCTCCAGATAAACAGGGGGGGACCCTCACTCTTTGCTCTAAGTGTGGCAAGGGTTATCATAGAGCCGACCAGTGTCGCTCTGTGAGGGATATAAAGGGCAGACTCCTTCCTCCGCAGTCAGAGAGGCGACCCAGGAAGACCCACAAGGGTGGAGCCTATACCATCCTTGCCCCCTGGAACCATGGGCCTTATTCTCGGCCGGGGTTCACTCACCTTGCAGGGCTTAGTAGTCCACCCTGGAGTTATGGATTGTCAACATTCCCCTGAAATACAGGTCCTGTGCTCAAGCCCTAAAGGCGTTTTTTCTATTAGTAAAGGAGATAGGATAGCTCAGCTGCTGCTCCTCCCTGATAATACCAGAGAGAAATCTGCAGGACCTGAGATAAAGAAAATGGGCTCCTCAGGAAATGATTCTGCCTATTTGGTTGTATCTTTAAATGATAGACCTAAGCTCCGCCTTAAGATTAATGGAAAAGAGTTTGAAGGCATCCTTGATACCGGAGCAGATAAAAGTATAATTTCTACACATTGGTGGCCCAAAGCATGGCCCACCACAGAGTCATCTCATTCATTACAGGGCCTAGGATATCAATCATGTCCCACTATAAGCTCCATTGCCTTGACGTGGGAATCCTCTGAAGGGCAGCAAGGGAAATTCATACCTTATGTGCTCCCACTCCCGGTTAACCTCTGGGGAAGGGATATTATGCAGCATTTGGGCCTTATTTTGTCCAATGAAAACGCCCCATCGGGAGGGTATTCAACTAAAGCAAAAAATATCATGGCAAAGATGGGTTATAAAGAAGGAAAAGGGTTAGGACATCAAGAACAGGGAAGGATAGAGCCTATCTTACCTAATGGAAACCAAGACAGACAGGGTCTGGGTTTTCCATAGCGGCCATTGGGGCAGCACGACCCATACCATGGAAAACAGGGGACCCAGTGTGGGTTCCTCAATGGCACCTATCCTCTGAAAAACTAGAAGCTGTGATTCAACTGGTAGAGGAACAATTAAAATTAGGCCATATTGAACCCTCTACCTCACCTTGGAATACTCCAATTTTTGTAATTAAGAAAAAGTCAGGAAAGTGGAGACTGCTCCATGACCTCAGAGCCATTAATGAGCAAATGAACTTATTTGGCCCAGTACAGAGAGGTCTCATGCTGGTTAATCAACTCATAGATCTTGTCCAGATACAACTAGATGTATTATGACAAATAACTCAGCAGGGATGTGAACAAAAGTTTCCGGGATTGTGTGTTATTTCCATTCAGTATGTTAAATTTACTAGGGCAGCTAATTTGTCAAAAAGTCTTTTTCAGTATATGTTACAGAATTGGATGGCTGAATTTGAACAGACCCTTCGGGAATTGAGACTTGCCATCATTCAGGTCAACTCCAAGCGCTTGGACCTGTCCCTGATCAAAGGATTACCCAATTGGATCTCCTCAGCATTTTCCTTCTTTAAAGAATGGATGGGGGTGGGATTATGTGGAGATACACTTTGCTGTGGATTAGTGTTGCTTCTTTGGTTGGTCTGTAAGCTTAAGGCCCAAACTAGGAGAGACAAGGTGGTTATTGCCCAGGCGCTTGCAGCTCTAGAACATGGTGCTCCCCCTGATATATGGTTATCTATGCTTAGGCAATAGGTCGCTGGCCACTCAGCTCTTATATTCCCATGAGGCTAGTCTCATTGCACGGGATAGAGTGAGTGTGCTTCAGCAGCCCGAGAGAGTTGCAAGGCTAAGCACTGCAGTAGAAAGGCTCTGCGGCATATATGAGCCTATTCTAGGGAGACATGTCATCTTTCATGAAGGTTCAGTGTCCTAGTTCCCTTCCCCCAGGCAAAACGACACGGGAGCAGGTCAGGGTTGCTCTGGGTAAAAGCCTGTGAGCCTAAGAGCTAATCCTGTACATGGCTCCTTTACCTACACACTGGGGATTTGACCTCTATCTCCACTCTCATTAATATGGGTGGCCTATTGCTCTTATTAAAAGAAAAGGGGGATCTGTGAGGAGCCGCCCTCACATTTGTCATTATAAGATGGCACTGACAGCTGTGTTCTAAGTGGTAAACATAGTCTGCACACATGCAGGGGCAGTTTTCCCACCATGTGTTCTGCCTTTCCCGTGATGACAACTGGGCCGATGGGCTGCAGCCAATCAGGGAGTAATACATCCTAGGTGGAGGATAATTCTCCTTAAAAAGGGATGGGGTTTCGCCATTTGCTGGCTTGCTCTCTTGCTTGCTCTCTTGCACTCTGGCTCCTGAAGATGTAAGCAATAAAGCTTTGCCGCAGAAGATTCTGGTTTGTTGTGTTCTTCCTGGCCGGTCGTGAGAACGCGTTTAATAACAGGGAATAAAGCCTGGAGTGTAACAAAAGATAAAAAATATGTTTATATCTTCTTAAGAAGGGAAGAAGACACAGGGCACTAATTAATTTATCTGGACTAATTCACCAAAATCTTGAGATATGATTAGCACCAGAGAGGATAGAATTGAAGGGTTTTGTTTTGTTTTGTTTTGTTTTGAGACAGGGTTTCTCTGTGTAGCCCTGGCTGTCCTGGAACTCACTCTGTAGACCAGGCTGGCCTCAAACTCAGAAATCTGCCTGCCTCTGCCTCCCAAGTGCTGGGATTAAAGGCGTGCACCACCATGCCCAGCTAGAATGGAAGTTTTGATGTCAACATATCATGAAAAATGTTGGTAGTTCTCTTTGTAAACTATTTATTATATAGATGTACTGCCACATATTTTTCTTACTTATATACATATGCTTTAATACTGTTAAGTACTTAGACTACCGAAAGCATAGACTCATGTTGAACCTTTATTCAAGACCATTCCCTAAAGGAACTGTGGCCAGTAGGGTAGGTGACTTAAGTTTGACTCTATTCAGAGGTGGAAGATGTAATGACACACAATACCATCTTTCTGGAAAATTCTTCTAGTACCCGAATCTTGTGTGTTTGTAAAATTACTTATTCACTGTCATAGTAATCCATGTGCATACTTTTATCAATAGACTCATATGATACAGATAATTCAGAGTTACACAACTCAATAGTTTGACTTACTGACCTGAAAGCATCTGAAGTAAGTAGGAGATTGTGATAGACTCCTGAGTAGTTACTTATGGTGTCAGTTATGAGATTATACCTTATAAGTATGTGGTGCTATCTCATAATATTCAGTAGCTTTCACCAAGTTCCAATATATTATGTTGTCTTGTAACATTGTCCTACTTTCCTTTCAGTTGCTGTGCTAAAACATTCTGACATAAAGCGATGCAGGAAAAAGAAATGGTTTATTTCAGTTCACAGATCTGTACATCATTGAAGGAAGTCAATTCCTGAACTCAAGAGGGAGCTTAAAGCAGAGCCATGAATAAATACTGCTCACCAACTTGCTTGTCGGTTTATTCTTAGTCTATTGATAAAAAAGTGTACATATGCAAAAACACTTGCTCAGGGAATGGTGCTGCCAACAGTGCACAGTGTCATCTTACATAAATTAAAAATCAAGAGAAAACCCCATAGAAATAATCATAGGCTAGTCTGATCTAGGAAGTTCCCAGATGTGACTAGGCTGTGCCAAATTGACAAGTAAAGCTAACTAGAACACATCTTAATAATATTAAAAGAGTCTGGCATCAAACTATATGGCAATTTCCTATTTCACTATCACGTCAAATTACCCATCAAGAGATCTGCTATCCATGGAAGGGATACTGTTGTTTTTGTTTGTTTGTTTCTTTGTTTGTTTTTTGTTGTTCATTTTTATTGGTTCTTTTATTTATTTACATTTCAAATGTTATCCCCCTTCCCAGTTTCCCTTCCACAAACCTCCTCTCCTCTCCTCCTCCCCCATGCCTCTATGAGGGTGCTCCCTCACTGCCCACTCATTCCTGCCTCAGTGTTCCCCTACCCTGGGTCTTCGAGCCTCCACAGGACCAAGAGACTCCCCTCCCAGTGATGCCTGATAAGGCTATCATCTGCTACATGTCCAGCTGGAGCCATGGATCCACCATGTGTACTCTTTGGTTGGTGGTTTAGTCCCTGGGAGCTTTAAGGGGGTCTGGTTGGTTGATACTGTTGTCCTGTCTGGTGGTTCCTCAGAAAATTGGAAGTAGTTCTACCTGAGGACTCAGCTATACAACTCCTGTTCATATGCCAAAAAGATGCTCCAATATATAACAAGGACACATGCTTCACTATGTTCATAGCAGCCTTATTTATAATAGCTAGAAGCTTGAAAGAACCCAGATGTCCCTCAACACAGAGATACAGAAAATGTGGTACATTTACACAATGCAGTATTACTCAGCTTTTAAAAACAACGACTTCATGAAATTCTCAGGTAAGTGGATTGAATTTGAAAATATCATCCTGAGTGAGGTAACTCAGTCACAAAAGAACATGAAAGGTATGCACTCACTGATAAGTGGATATTAGCTAAAAAGAAGCTGAGAATACCCATAATACAACTCACAGACCATATGAAACCCAAGAAGACAGAAGATCTCACCAAAGTGTGGATGCTACATTGTGGGGACTGTGATAGGCAGCCTATTTTGGTTGAATGGGGCTTGCTCCAGAGACCCAGTAGAGAACTCTACAATGGATGGAAAGGCAAGCCACATTCCCAGAGACAGGTGCCTGGAACCACAGAACCCCCAGTTCCATAATTCTGTGACTATCAGTCACACAGACAGTGTCCCAAGCTTCTGGCATTCTGGCTAGACCCCACCCCAACAGTTACCTGACTATAGTCAGGTATGCCCCTCCCCACAGTTATCTGACAACAGCAGGATAGTCCAGCCCACTATAAGAGGGGCTGCTTGGCCCCTCCTCACTCTCTTTAAGCTCTTACCTTTCTTACTCTCTAACCCTTCTTCTCTCTCTCTTCTCGCCCCTCTTCACATGACCATAGTTGGCCTCTCTCTCTTCCTACCTTCTCTCTTTCTTTCTCCCTGCCTTTCTACAATAAAGCTCTAAAACCATGCCTCTGCTCATCAAGGTCCACTGTGCTTGAAAAATGGGATAGGCTTTCTCCTAATGAGCCGCATCTAACCTCCTGCCAGACGGCCTTCCTGCGCTCTAGCCATGGACTGAACCAAGGACTCTAGCCTACGTGGGAATCATAAAGCACCCTCTCCCTCTGCCTTCTCCTCCCTCTGGCACCAGAGCTGACTGAGCTGCCCAGGGCTCCCATTTGTTCTCAGTTCCTCAGCAGTAGGTATCCAGCATAAGATGCCAGAGGCTGGGAATCTGGTGCCTAGGACTGCCCCTTGTCCACTACGTGCTGAGCTGCGGTCAGTGGCTTCCCAGAGCCAGACACCCACCAGGGGCCATGTGGAAAGTGTGTGGCAGTCCTTTCGCAACTTCCCTCCCAGAGCACTGGAGCTCTGATGGGACACGGGTTCTCTCCCCTTTCCCCCACATCTACAGCCCCACACTACAGTCCTACTCAGAAGGTGGAAGAAAATAATCTTGGGGAGTAGAGGGACAGAGGGATCTGAGGAGAGAGGAAGGAGAGAGAAAAAAGGGGGTTCGGTTAATCTATGGGAGGAGATGGAGAAGAAGTACAGAGAGTCAGGTTTTTGAAAGGAGGTGTGTATCAGTAGGGGAGTGAGGACTGGGAGTAGGCACTAGAAAGTTCCAGATGCTAGGGACCCAAGAAATTCCTAGGACCCAACAGAAAGGACATTAGCTGAAATACCCCCCAAAGGGGAGATAGAACCTGTAGAGACCATTTCCAGTGACCATGGCCTCCATTGAGGGATGAAGCCACCCATCCACCTCAAAAATATTCATGGAGAATTTCTCCTGTCACGAGGAAATGCAGGGATAGAGTGGGGCAGAGACTGAAGGAAAGGCCATCCAGAGACTGCCCTACCTAGGGATCCATCCAATCTGCAGACATCAAACTCAGACACTATTACCAATGCCAGAAAAAGCTTGCTGACAGGAGTCTGGAATAGCTGTTCCCTGAGAGGCTTTGCCAGAATTTGACCAATACAGATGTGGATACACCCAGCCAAACATTGGACTAAGTACAGGGACACTAATGGAGGAGTTAGGGCAAGGACCGAAGGAGCTGAAGGGGTTTGCAACTCCATAGAGGTACTGTTTTAATAAATACAATGATAGTTTAATTTCATTGGCTATTTGAGTTTAACCATATAGAAAATAAATAATTCTACTTTACAATGAGAACAATAACAACTGTCTCAGAGGAGTATAGGATTTGTTGCAGTGTTTTCTAGTACTCTGTTACACAATTATCTTGATCACTGTAAATAAAAGGAAGCCATTAAAGACAAAATTGCCAAGGTCTTGGTTCTTACACATCCATTTTGCCATTTCAGATTTCTGTAGTTGTCAGTGGCTGTCATTTTAGCGTTGGTAGAAATGTGTGCAGACTTCCACAGTAACTCAGAGTGACATTGTGTGTATATATATTGTAGGACTTTCCATCCTCCAAACTGATTTCTGGTTTTAGAGGAGGACCTATCTGTATAATGCACATTGACGATGCTGTCCACATGTCTCACTCACTTCCAAATACATTTGACCATTGGGTTTTGTCAGCCATAACTTGGATGGTAAAAAGTATGGAGGTCAGAGTGATTTTACCCTTAGATCT
This sequence comes from Mus musculus, assembly GCF_000001635.26. Taxonomy (NCBI): domain Eukaryota; kingdom Metazoa; phylum Chordata; class Mammalia; order Rodentia; family Muridae; genus Mus; species Mus musculus. Next base: position 18,136,169 of record NC_000075.6, on the reverse strand, counting down.
CTTTGCAATGCTAATAAAAATGGGCTTCATCACTTTTTAAAGAAAGCTACCTATCCTTTTAGGTGGCCCCTCCTACATCTGCTGTCACTGATATGCTGGGTGAACACCTCTTCTCCTGTCAAGTATCATGAGTATTTTCCAGTACACAGTATTGTATCTTCCTTCACTTTTGCCATCTCCAGTGTACTTCATACCATTTTGAGTCTTTGAACATTACCTGAACTTTGTAAGTTTGTAATTTGTATACCACAATTATTTTGTGGTGATTTCTTCTTTATGAGTCACCTACTGGTTCATTTATTGATATTTTACAAGGTGAAGCCAGCAAACAGTGTTGGATATCATAAAAATTGCTAGTTTAATTTAAAAAATCGACAGCAAGATGGTAAAGAACTGAGCATAAAATAACAAGACCTTATTTATGGTAATGTTTTTCATCTAAAGCATTTTCATATCTACTTCTTTAATATATCTTAGTGAAGAAAAATGAAGAGAAATTTATGTATAACTGAGGTGATGGCTTGGTGCCCTTGCAATTCTGTGTCTCCCTCTCTTCTCCTTTCCTCTGTGTTCTGATTATTTTGCCTAAATTTATTCCTGCTTTCAATCTTCTTAGATTTGAATAAATTTGTTAGTAGCACTAAGTTGTACTCAGTCATTTGACTCACTGCTATTTGATTAACATTTTGAGATGTTGGCTGTCTGATCTCTAAACTAGAATAAGGAGACCTGTGTCAGCCAGATCAAAAGAGGACAGAAAAGTAATTTGGATTTCACTTAAGTAACTTTCTTTTCTTCTTCAAAGATCAGGATAACTGAAATATAATTTCTTCAATTTTATAATTTTCAGTTGATGGGATGGAAATAATTTAATGAAAATGTGGGGTGCAGGATTGGTCAGAGATGTATTTTCAACTAAGCCAATTATTCTTTGTGGCATTTTTAGAGTTATAATCCATTTGTGTCATGTTTGAGTTTATATTCCTTTTTTCTTTTACTTCCCTGGAAAGTATTATCATATTAGTATGTACAGAAGAAAATTTATTTTTAATACCAAAGTGAAACTGTCTGTTATTTTTCCTACCCAGCTCATTTAATTTGATATGCTGGGAAAAAAAAATAAAAAATTCTGGAGTAAAGCACAATTTTCTTTTTAATCCTAGATACTAATTGACAATGTGGATAAAGAGGTCTAAACTCAGGTGTCTATTTTTGTCATCTGGCACAAATAGCCAATCTTTGTTTCAATACTTAAATAAAAATTTATGAGAAATACTGGTTATGTGCAGTTAATCAATTAGGCACACATATTGTATGGATACCTTGCTCTTGGATTCGGATATTAATGACATTTTCTGCTGTTATCTCCTGGTAGAAGTTGGGAGGAAATGACGATATTTTGAATAAAGGCACATTAACATTAGCAGCAATAACCATGAACTGTATACTTTCAGGAAATTAACTCACTTCTTATCTTATCAATAAGGCACCTGAAAGGCTTTAATCTATTCTGATAGGTGCATGAATCATGTCTCAAGGAAAGTTGAGAGATGGACAGCAACATGGAATTCATAAGACTAGTAGATGAAACCTGTAAGGCTGTTTAAGTCAGGGTCCTCCAGACATCCTTGTCCTTGGCCAGAACATGAGCATGCCCTCGTTTCTTCAGTGCCCATAAATATAACAAAGAAACTGAGCTCCTGGTGATGCTTATTGTCTTTCTTCTACTTTTTTTCCATCACCTAATTGAAACTACTGCCTTGAAGATGTATATGTTAGGATGTTACTGAAATGAGCAGCTCCTGGACGTTGTATGAGTTGGTTGCCTGGGCTGAGCTACTGTTCTACCCTAGAATTTCTCCATATTCTATAAGCCCTGTAACTCCCTACCTAGACTCGTCCATGATAATACTTTTACTGGAATCTGTTCTTGTTCTTCAGGAGTTGATATCTCCCTTCTTTCTCATGAGTTTGTACTTATATTTCTATAATAAAACTTGTTTAGAAACACACTTGTATATTGTTCATAAAATTCATTCTCTGAATTCACAAAATGAACATCAGAGCCACTTGATGGTTTCTGTGACCTGCGAGAGTCAGGGACTCTAATTTTGTTAGGTATTAGGCAGGTAATTGGAATTGTCTGTCATACTAAAGGACACTCCTCTTTTCCCATATTAGATTAGGTATTAAAAATTATGTATAGAGGGTGGAGAAATGACACATGTTTAGAAGTCCTTGTTGCTCTTCCAGAGGATACAGGTTGGATTCCAGCACTATATGGCAGCTCCTAACTGTCTGTAACTCTAGCTCCAGGGAATCTGACACCCTCTTTTGGCCTTCGTATGTACTAGGCACATATGTGTTGTATAGAAATACATGCAGAAAATACTCTCATTCACTTAAAATTAAAATAATTTTAAAATGGTATAGGTTCATTGTAGTGACCCATGATTTTAATGCCAACATATGAGTGGCAGAGGCAGATGAATTCCTTTGAACGTGAGACCAGCCTGATTTCAGTCAGTTTTAAGCAAACCAGAGATACACAGAGAGACCTTTCTCCAAAAACAGCAACAAAACCCAAAAGCTTGTAAATAAAAAGTAGAGGTAGGACCATTGATTGGTGACAAAACCATTTGGTTGTGAGAAATCACTTCAACTTTAAGAAGCTTCTACCTAGTTGTGACTCATCCTTACCAAGACACTTACCTTTGTTCTGGTTGAACCTTTCATGATAGACGAGTTTATTATAAGTACACTGGCAGTGTTATCAAACAACTGCTGGAAAGCAATACAAGTTTTGTTTTCTGTTTTCTCAGTTAATACAGAAGTGAGATATACATTTTAAACCACAAGTATATTTTAATATATCCCTTTTAGTAAAGGGTACTGAACCAGGGAAACAAATGGCCTGAAGTATATTAGTAAATTCACTAAAACAATAGGCATAATTTCAAGTGAATAAAGATTGTCCCCCATCCTAAATCAGATAGGGGACTAATATCCAACATATATAAAGAACTCAAGAGGGTAGACTTCAGAAAATCAAATAACCCCATTAAAAAATGGGGCTCAGAACTGAACAAAGAATTCTCACCTGAGGAATACCGAATGGCAGAGAAGCACCTGAAAAAATGTTCAACATCCTTAATCATCAGGGAAATGCAAATCAAAACAACCCTGAGATTCCACCTCACACCAGTCAGAATGGCTAAGATCAAAAATTCAGGTGACAGCAGATGCTGGCATGGATGTGGAAAAAGAGGAACACTCCTCCATTGTTGGTGGGATTGCAGGCTTGTACAACCACTCTGGAAATCAGTCTGGCGGTTCCTCAGAAAATTGGACATAGTACTACCGGAGGATCCAGCAATACCTCTCCTGGGCATATATCCAGAAGATGCCCCAACGGGTAAGAAGGACACATGCTCCACTATGTTCATAGCAGCCTTATTTATAATAGCCAGAAGCTGGAAAGAACCCAGATGCCCCTCAACAGAGGAATGGATACAGAAAATGTGGTACATCTACACAATGAAGTACTACTCAGTTATTAAAAAGAATGAATTTATGAAATTCCTAGCCAAATGAATGGACCTGGAGGGCATCATCCTTAGTGAGGTAACACATTCACAAAGGAACTCACACAATATGTACTCACTGATAAGTGGTATTAGCCCCAAACCTAGGATACCCAAGATATAAGATACAATTTGCTAAACACATGAAACTCAAGAAGAATGAAGACTGAAGAGTGGACACTATGCCCCTCCTTAGAATTGGGAACAAAACACCCATGGAAGGAGTTACAGAGACAAAGTTTGGAGCTGAGATGAAAGGATGGACCATGTAGAGACTGCCATATCCAGGGATCCACCCCATAATCAGCATCCAAACGCTGACACCATTGCATACACTAGCAAGATTTTATTGAAAGGACCCAGATGTAGCTGTCTCTTGTGAGACTATGCCGGGGCCTAGCAAACACAGAAGTGGATGCTCACAGTTAGCTAATGGATGGATCACAGGGCTCCCAATGGAGGAGCTAGAGAAAGTACCCAAGGAGCTAAAGGGATCTGCAACCCTATAGGTGGAACAACATTATGAACTAACCAGTACCCTGGAGCTCTTGACTCTAGCTGCATATGTATCAAAAGATGGCCTAGTCGGCCATCACTGGAAAGAGAGGCCCATTGGACTTGCAAACTTTATATGCCCCAGTACAGGGGAACGCCAGGGCCAAAAAGGGGGAGTGGGTGGGTATGGGAGTGGGGGTGGGTGGGTATGGGGGACTTTTGGTATAGCATTGGAAATGTAAATGAGCTAAATACCTAATAAAAATGGAAAAAAAGATTGTCCCCCACTTTTAATGAAACCTTCTTGTTCCCTAGAAGATTCCTTACCCCAAACCCTGTCATTTTGTAAAGTTCTTTCAGCTGAGTTTAACAAAGACAAGTCTCCAAAGTAAAGAAATTAAGTTTCCAGAATTAAAGAACTCATTTTTTCTAGATTGTTGTCCTTTCTGCCCTGGTGACTACCACTAATGGTTGCCTAGGAGAGAGGATTATGCCTAGTAACATCCAACCATAAGCTGAACAGAAAAATATGTTCTTTTTCTCTATTTCCTTTTTGTGCCCTATAGCAACTATTGATGCAAAAATGCACAACTCTTATCTTAAAAGGAATAAGAGAGTTTGTTCTGAAGCCAGTTTGATTGACCATGGCTCAGGAGCACAGATTTATGTTACTCCAAAATCCATGGTTGTATGAACACTTACAGAACAAGGAAAGTAATAAATTAAGGCAATTTAGAAATAGATTGGTGAATATTTAGAAACAGTAGCATGGAGATTATAGAGCTTTTGAATAGGCCCAAAATGCTGCTGCCTGATGATATCATTAGATTTTGGGTTGGTAGTGTGAGTTACCTGCTAAATCAAAAGATTCTAAAATGTTTCTATCTAGCATCACAAGATTTTAGTTCTACACAGAGTGAAAAGAATGGCTGTTTTCAAGGGGCAGAACTTAGCCTTCCTGAATCTGTTGCCTACCTGTCTGTGGATCCTGTAACCCTAAATGGGCAGCCTTGTCTGGCCTCAGTCGGAAAGGAAGTGCCTAGTCCTGTTACAACCTGATGTACTTGGGGTTGGATGGGGATGTTATAGGGTGATACCTAAAGGAGGATCTTCCTTCTAAAAGAAGAAGGAGATGGGGGAATGGGCGAGGATTTTTGTGAAGGGATAATGGGAGGAGAGAGCCAGATATTGGGATATAAAGTGAATAAAAAATAGAAGTTGACAAAAATTGTCAACTAAAATTCATTAACAAATATACATAGCTGGGACCTACACTTCATAAGAAATGCATATATATATATTGTATTAGTCAGGGTTTCTATTCCTGCACAAACATCATGACCAAGAAGCAGCAAGTTGGGGAGGAAAGAATTTATTCAGCTTATACCTCTGTTCATCACTAAAGGAAGTCAGGACTGGAACTCAAGCAGGCCAGGAAGCAGGAGCTGATACAGAGGCCATGGAGGGATGTTACTTACTGTCTTTCTTCTCATGGCTTGCTTACCGTGCCTTCTTATAGAACCTAAGACTACCAGCCTAGAGATAGTACCACTCACAAGGAGGCCTCTCCCCTTGATCACTAATTAAGAAAATGCCCCACAGCTGGATCTCATGGAGGCACATCTCCAAATGAAGATCCTTTCCCTGTGATAACCTGTCTGTGTCAAGTTGACACAGAAAACCAGCCTGTATATATACATGTTATAAAAATTGATGCTATAATCCCACTAAAATCAGGGACTAGACGAGACTGCCCACTTTCTCCCTACCTTTTCAACATAGTACTTGAAGTATTAGCCAGAGCAATTCGACAACAAAAGGAGATCAAGGGGATACAAATTGGAAAAGAGGAACTCAAAATATCACTTTTTGCAGATGATATGATAGTATATATAAGTGACCCTAAAAATTCCACCAGAGAACTCCTAAACCTGATAAACAGCTTCGATGAAGTAGCTGGATATAAAATTAACTCAAACAAGTCAATGACCTTTCTCTACACAAAGAATAAACAGGCTGAGAAAGAAATTAGGGAAACAACACCCTTTTCAATAGTCACAAATAATATAAAATATCTCGGCGTGACTCTAACTAAGGAAGTGAAAGATCTGTATGATAAAAACTTCAAGTCTCTGAAGAAAGAAATTAAAGAAGATCTCAGAAGATGGAAAGATCTCCCATGCTCATGGATTGGCAGGATCAACATTGTAAAAATGGCTATCTTGCCAAAAGCAATCTACAGATTCAATGCAATCCCCATCAAAATTCCAACACAATTCTTCAACGAATTAGAAGGAGCAATTTCAAATTCATCTGGAATAACAAAAAACCTAGGATAGCAAAAACTCTTCTCAAGGATAAAAGAACCTCTGGTGGAATCACCATGCCTGACCTAAAGCTTTGCTACAGAGCAATTGTGATAAAAACTGCATGGTACTGGTATAGAGACAGACAAGTAGACCAATGGAATAGAATTGAAGACCCAGAAATGAACCCACACACCTATGGTCACTTGATCTTTGACAAGGGAGCTAAAACCATCCAGTGGAAAAAAGACAGCATTTTCAACAAATGGTGCTGGCACAACTGGCGGTTCCATGTAAAAGAATGTGAATTCATCCATTTCTATCTCCTTGTACTAAGGTCAAATCTAAGTGGATCAAGGAACTTCACATAAAACCAGAGACTATGTCCAATTTTCTGAGGAACCGCCAGACGAATTTCCAGAGTGGTTGTACAAGCCTGCAATCCCACCAACAATGGAGGAGTGTTCCTCTTTCTCCACATCCTCGCCAGCATCTGCTGTCACCTGAATTTTTTATCTTAGCCATTCTGACTGGTGTGAGGTGGAATCTCAGGGTTGTTTTGATTTGCATTTCCCTGATGATTAAGGATGTTGAACATTTTTTCAGGTGCTTCTCTGCCATTCGGTATTCCTCAGGTGAGAATTCTTTGTTCAGTTCTGAGCCCCATTTTTTAATGGGGTTATTTGATTTTCTGAAGTCCACCTTCTTGAGTTCTTTATATATGTTGGATATTAGTCCCCTATCTGATTTAGGATAGGTAAAGATCCTTTCCCAATATGTTGGTGGTCTCTTTGTCTTATTGACGGTGTCTTTTGCCTTGCAGAAATTTGGAGTTTCATTAGGTCCCATTTGTCAATTCTCGATCTTACAGCACAAGCCATTGCTGTTCTGTTCAGGAATTTTTCCCCTGTGCCCATATCTTCAAGGCTTTTCCCCACTTTCTCCTCTATAAGTTTCAGTGTCTCTGGTTTTATGTGAAGTTCCTTGATCCACTTAGATTTGACCTCAATACAAGGAGATAAGTATGGATCGAGTCACATTCTTCTACATGATAACAACCAGTTGTGCCAGCACCAATTGTTGAAAATGCTGTCTTTCTTCCACTGGATGGTTTTAGCTCCCTTGTCGAAGATCAAGTGACCATAGGTGTGTGGGTTCATTTCTGGGTCTTCAATTCTATTCCATTGGTCTACTTGTCTGTCTCTATACCAGTACCATGCAGTTATTACCACAATTGCTCTGTAGTAAAGCTTTAGGTCAGGCATGGTGATTCCACCAGAGGTTCTTTTATCCTTGAGAAGAGTTTTTGCTATCCTAGGTTTTTTGTTATCAATACCTCTCCTGGGCATATATCCAGAAGATGCCCCAACTGGTAAGAAGGACACATGCTCCACTATGTTCATAGTGAAAGACCCCCGAAGGAAGACCCTCACTCAAGCACTCAAGCCCCGGGACAGCCGCGGACCCAAGAAGACACTGAGACCGTACTCAAAATGTAGAAGGCAAGATTTAATAGAACAACAGCAAGAAAGCACATAGAACATAGACCAGAGCTCTGGGGTCGAAACTCATGCACCTAGTGGTGTAGAGGAGAATCGACGACCAGCCAAAATTTTTCACAGGCTTATATAGTAAAACTCAAGGGGGAAGAGCTGGGCAGGGAAAGTACAAGTTTACATTACTAGGGGGTTCTGCCAAGGGACAAGGGGTTCTGCCAAGGGAATCTACGTAACTAAGGGGTCATGTCCTATCATTTGGCAATGTACCCGGTTCATTTTGAGGTTGTTCCAGGAGGCCCTTATCTCAAAAATGTTCTTGGAACAGTTTTTAGTTGGGAGGGTTCGAACTCTAGGATGAGGAGTTCAGGAATGCATTCTGGGGTGAAGAGTTCAGGAGTGTTCCGGGAACAATCTCTAGATGGGAGGGGTCGGGCTCTGGGGTGAAGAAGAGTTCAGTAAAAATTTTTATTCTTCATTCCCCACTTCTTCTAGGAGATAGCTCTAATCTTAGAGCGAGTTTTCAACCTCCTGAAGGACGCGATATTGTTGCCTTAGTACCATAACTTGGACGGCGTTTATCCTTTCTCTAATAAAAGCTACTAACTTATTAAGGATGCATGGGCCAAAAGTAAGCAAAAGCATAAGTGTAATTAAAGGTCCTGCTATAGTGGAGAGGAGAGTGGTGAGCCAAGGGGACTTATTAAACCAGCTTTCAAACCATCCTTGTTGGCTTTCTTTTTCTCTTTTACGTATATCTAGGCGTTCTCTAAGTTTAGCCATAGAATCTTTGATTACTCCTGAATGGTCAACATAAAAACAACATTCTTCTTTTAAGGCAGCACAGAGTCCTCCTTCTTTAAGGAATAATAAGTCTAATCCCCTTCTATTTTGCAGCACCACTTCGGACAGGGAAGTTAAAGATTCTTCTAATTTGGTTATAGACTGTTCTATAGTTCTAAGATCAATATCCATAGCTGCACGTAGTTCTTCATAGTATTGGGGGGTCTTAATTAAGGCAGCGGTTCCTGTACCTACTCCAGCTGCTACTCCCAATCCTAATAGAACTGCCAAAGTTAAGGTAACGGGTTCTCTTTTCCAGCAGACCCGATGTTCAAATTTATCTAAAAAAGAGCTATCATCATGATACAAGAGTCTGGGAATAAGCTGAACCAAAATGCAGAAATCTTTGGAACTATTAAAAACAGACGTAGACACACAAGGAGTGAGACCGGTATTGCAAGCCCACACTGTGTCTAGGGGAGGTACCAAATACTGACCACTTTTGCTAGACTGGATGTTCTGGGTCTGATTACAGAGGTGCCCTTTATCCTGAGGTACCCGGCCCAGACAAAGCCCTCTTCCTGAAACTGCTGCTAGAGTCAACTTTCTGTTTTCTCCCCAAAGGCATTGAGAATGATCTGAAGTAGTATTATAAGTCCTGATCTGAGCTATTCCTTCATAATAAGGGGGGCTAGAGGCATAGCATAACCAGCATGATTGAGTCATATTAGGGTTAGTTCTATTCAGAACTAAAAAAGCTCCTTGGACTAGACTGACCAGACGGTCCTCTGTTCCTAGGGGCGGTGGGGAAGCCAAGGTAGGCTTTATGAGGAGAGTATTAGTTCCTAGGGAGGGTACCACTGTGTTGGGCTGTGGAGTTGGTGGAGCTGGTACAGTCGGGACCTTTGGGGGAGCCAGTACGACTGGGGGGGCCCTGTTCTATAAGGACCTTGTTGGGCCCTACGAGTGTCACTGCCGGGTCTCTCACTGTCAGTCTGATCGTGAAAATGAACCCAGGATCTCTTAGTGGAATGTATACTTGCCAACCCCACCTATTTCCTTTAAGCCAACTTAGACGGTGTTGTTTTCCGTTCTCGGTGAACCTTATACGTAGGGGGTTGCAGTATTTATCTTTGCATGGTCCTGAGGGTGCTCTGTTTTTAAAAGCACACCCACTCTCTTGATATTTATAGGGGTTTCTTTCTCCTTCGTTTGACTTATCATAGCCACTACCTCGTTTTACCGTGATTAGGTCCCATTTAGAGGAGGGCTTCCAGTAAGCATAGTCTGATGCCCCCCGGCATTCTTGTTGAAGCCTCTTGCTCTGACCCTGACCAGGGCAAACATAAAAATGTGCAGCTCTAAGATTAGCTCGGTAGAACTGCCCCGAACACCCATATGTGCTCCCTATCCCATTTGGGACACACCGCTCCTCAGGGGGTGGGTTGCTAAGATCAGTATGATCTGAGAGGTCCCAATTGGGGGATCCTGCCACTAACTTACAGACGTCAGGCGTGAGATCAGGCCACCAAGTCCAGAGGGGATGGACTGCAGTGGTTGCCCATACAATGTTTCCCTTTTCATTAAGCACCTCCCAGGACTGTTGAATTGGAGCATGAGGGTTAAGGTTCCCTAGGTCTAGAGTGGCGCCTGCGACGCAGATGAAGCTTAAGAGGATTGTCAGTGGCTGCCACTGTCCAATTGTCGTCGTGGTTTTCTTCATCTTGGCTGGCGGTCCTCTTGACGTGGGAGGCGTGGATCCAGGAGGAGATTCCGTCAACTTTTACCACAGTAGGGGTTGTCAGTAACACCAAATAGGGTCCCTTCCACCGTGGCTCAAGGCTGCCGGTTCGATGCAGCCTGACCAAGACTTTGTCTCCAACTCGGAACCCGTGGGGTACTGCGGTGGTCCCTGGGGTATAGGCTGCTTTCAGTTGGTCCCAAATCTGGGTCCTAATCACTTCTAGGGCCTTTAAATGAATAAGCAAAGAGGAGGGTAAGACAGGGTCAGAGTCGGAAACTAATGTTCCACCAGCTTCCATTAAGGGGGGAGGTCCTCCATACAGAACTTCAAAAGGAGTGAGCCCGAAACGACCAGGGGTGTTTCGGGCTCGGAAGAGCGCAAGAGGGAGGAGAGCCACCCAGTCATTTCCGCCGGTCTCAATGGCTAATTTAGTCAAGGTCTCTTTTAAGGTCCTATTCATCCTCTCTACCTGTCCTGAGCTTTGAGGGCGGTAAGCACAGTGTAATTTCCAAACGATGCCCAACTGAGTGGCCAAGCCCTGACTTACCTGGGCAACAAAGGCTGGTCCATTGTCGGACCCGATTACCTTAGGGATTCCAAATCTTGGCAGGATTTCTTCAAGGATCTTCTTGGCCACAATCTGGGCAGTCTCTGTTTTAGTGGGAAATGCCTCGACCCATCCTGAAAAGGTGTCTACAAATACTAACAGATACTTGTTACCATACATTCCAGGTTTAACTTCAGTAAAGTCTACCTCCCAATACACTCCAGGATGGTCTCCCCGTTGTCTCTTTCCAGGTTCTCTGTAGGCTTTAGTTGCATTAGTGAATGCACATGGTTTGCAGGAGTCTATAATCTTTTGAGCCACTGACTTCAGGTTGGGGACTTGGTATCGGGAATTTTTAATTAGTCTCATCATTTTTTCAACTCCCAGGTGGGTGAATTGGTGTAGTCCTTTCACAAATTTTATTCCTTCTTCGGGAGTTAATTCTATTTTCCCTTCAAAAAAATATGGGAAGGGATCTCTGGTCCACCATAGCTCTTTTATGTTATACCTCTCGTCCTCAGTGCTTTTGGGCGGATCACCTTTTTCAGTTAAGATCATGGCCCCTTGAGCAACTTGTTTTGCTACTGAGTCTGCCATTCGGTTGCCCCTGGCCACCAAGTCTTCTCCTCTTTGGTGGCCGGGGCAGTGGATGATGGCTACCTTCTTAGGTGCATGTATGGCTTCCAACAGTGCCAGAATTTCTTCTTTGTTTTTAATGTCTTTACCAGCCGAGGTCAATAGCCCTCGCTGCCTGTAGATGGTCCCATGGATGTGTGCAGTAGCAAAAGCATAGCGGCTGTCAGTGTAGATGTTAACTATCTTACCTTTAGCCTCTCGGAGGGCTTGTATAAGCGCTATAAGTTCAGCCTTTTGTGCCGACGTTCCTTCAGGTAAAGCGCTTGCCCAAATTACCTTTTTCCCGTCTACCACCGCAGCTCCAGCCTTTCGCTTCCCCTCTATCAGGAAACTGCTGCCGTCCGTGTACCAACTGGGAGCTCCAGGCCAGGGTTGGTCAGTCAGGTCACTTCTGGTCCCAGTTTCTTCAGCGAGGATGTCCATACATTGATGTACTGGGACGGAATCATTTGTTAGAGGGAGAAGGGTAGCTGGGTTGAGGATGGCAGGGGGCGCAAAGGTTACACGCTCATTTAGCAGCAGGCTCTGATAGTGTGTCATTCGGGCATTTGTCATCCATCTGTCAGGTGGCTGCCGCACGATACTTTCCAAGGCATGAGGGGCTACAACAGTCACCTGTTGTCCCATTGTCAATTTGTCAGCATCTTTGATCAGCAGGGCCACTGCCGCAATAGCTTTCAGGCATGTGGGCCATCCACAAGCAACGGGATCTAATTTCTTTGACAAATAGGCTACAGGTCTCTTCCAGGGTCCCAGTGCTTGTGTCAGCACTCCCCTGGCTACACCCGCTCTCTCGTCCACATATAGGATGAAAGGCTTAGTCAAGTCTGGTAATGCTAGCGCGGGGGCAGTCATTAGAGACGACTTGATAGCCTCAAAAGCTCTTTGGTGTTCTTCTTTCCACTCGAAAGGAACCCCTTCCTTAGTCAAAGGATATAGAGGTGCTGCTAGGGTTGCAAAGCCTGGAAGCCAGAGTCTACAAAAGCCAGCAGTCCCCAGAAACTCACGTACCTGCCGTGGGGTAGTTGGCGATGGGATCATCATAACAGTCTTCTTCCGGGCCTCTGTGAGCCATCTTTTACCCCCTCGGAGGGTATACCCCAGATAGGTTACCTCAGTTTGACAGATTTGTGCCTTTTTAGCCGAAACTCGATACCCCAAGTCACTCAGTTCTGCAAGGAGCCTCTCAGTTCCCTGGTGACACAGCTCCTTCGAGGCTGCCGCAACCAAGAGATCATCCACATACTGTAGTAGGGTAAGCTGAGGGTTTCGAGCGCGAAAAGGCGCAAGATCCCGATGGAGGGCCTCGTCAAACAGGGTGGGGGAATTTTTGAACCCCTGTGGTAGCCTAGTCCAAGTTAGTTGACCAGTCTGTCCGCCCTCTGGGTCCCTCCATTCAAAAGCAAACAGGAGCTGACTCTTAGGGTGCAAACGCAGGCAAAAGAAGGCATCTTTTAAGTCCAGAACTGTATACCATGTTCTCTCAGGTGGGAGAGAGCTTAATAAATTGTACGGGTTCAGGACTGTGGGGTGAATGTCCAGGACCCTTTTGTTAACCTCCCGGAGGTCTTATACCGGGCGATAGTCATTGGTCCCTGGTTTTCGAACCGGCAGAAGTGATGTATTCCAGGGGGACTGACAGGCCACTAAAACTCCTTGGCCTAGCAACCTCTGGATATGAGGCCGGATGCCTTCTCTAGCTTCCTTGCTCATGGGGTATTGTTTTACCGAAATGGGGGTGGCATCAGCTTTAAGTTCTACCACAACCGGAGGCACTTGTTTAGCCAACCCCATTCCTGCTTGTTCTGCCCAGACATTGGGGAACGCAGTTAGCCAACCTGAAGAGACTGCATTTTTGGGTTGTTCTTCATGCAACCGGTACTCTTCCTCTGTGTTGAGGACAAGGCAGGCAACAGGGGCCTTTCCCCAGCTTACTTGTGGGCCTTCTGAAGTAAATTGGACTTGAGCCTTTAGTTTGGTTAGCAGATCGCGCCCCAAGAGGGGAGCAGGGCACTCAGGTATCACCAGAAAGGAGTGGGTCACTATATTCTTGTCTATCTGAAGAGCTCGTTTGGTCGTCCAGGGGTAAAATTTACTACCAGTGGCTCCAATTACCATGGTCTTTTTGGAGCCCAGCTTGCCTAGGGGGTTAGTGAGTACTGAATGCTCTGCTCCGGTGTCTATCAGGAAGTTGACAGGGGTCCCCTCCACGGACAAAGTTACCCTAGGCTCAGGGAGGGGGTCTGAGCCCCAACTTCCCTAATCATCTTCTAGGGTCAGGACCTTGGATCGCTCCCGCTTTTTAGGGCAACCTCTAGCCCAGTGTCCTTTCTCTTTGCAATAGGCGCATTGGTCTTTTTCCAGTGGTATCTTTCTGCCACCTGGCGGTTTCACTTCCCTGTTGCCCAGGAGCCCTATTTTACCTTTTCCTGACTGTCTATCATTCACAACTGCGGCCAAAATTTTACTCAGATTTCTCTCCTGACGGCGATCCCGTCTATTTTCCCTCTCCTCTATTTCTTTCTTCTCTCTCTCCTGCCTCTCTTCTTCTGTTTCCCTCTTATGATAGACTCTCTCTGCTTCTTTTACTAAATCTTGGAGCGTATGATCTTGGAGCCCCTCCAGCCTCTGCAGCTTTTTCTTAATGTCGGGAGCGGACTGACCAATGAAGGCCATGGCTACAGCGGCTCTCTGCCCCTCTGACAAGGGGTCAAAAGAGGTGTATCTCCTATATGCCTCCATTAGACGCTCAAGGAAGACTGAGGGTGGTTCAGTCTGCCCCTGCAAGACCTCTCTTACCTTAGCCAAATTGGTGGGCCGTCTAGCGGCTCCTCTGAGACCTGCCACTAGAGTCCGGCGATAGACAAGGAGGCGTCCCCTACCTTCCGCGGTGTTGTAGTCCCAGTTGGGGTGGTTCAAGGGAAAAGCCTCGTCCACGAGGTTAGGGAGGGCAGTGGGTGTGCCGTCCTCTCCCAGAACATTTTTTCTCGCCTCCATCAGGATTCTTTCACTTTCTTCTGTGGTAAAAAGAACCTGCAAAAGCTGCTGACAATCATCCCAAGTGGGTTGATGGGAGAACATAAGTGACTCAAGGAGCCCAGTAAGTCCAGAGGGGTTCTCTGAGAAGGGAGGGTGGTTAGTTTTCCAATTGTATAAATCAGAAGAGGAAAAAGGCCAGTACTGTAAAGGAATGAGATCATTAGGTCCTGGTGCTGGCCCTCCTACATGTGCTCTGAGTGGCAAGGCAACTGTTGAGTCTGGCCCCCCTTCCTCCCCGGGGCTTCGGCCTCGGCGACTCCGAGTCACCCCCCGCCGGTCCCTGAGCCCCTCTCGCTATTGGTCCCTGTGGTGGGGCAGCTGCAGGTGGCTGTTGGGGCAAGGGGTAAGGGGGAGGTTGGGAGTCCATCCAGAGGAGGTCGTCAATCTCTGGATAGATCTTGGGGGGTGCTGATGGGCCGGACTTTCCGGCTGCATCAGACTGGGCAACCGCTACCGTCAGCTTCGAAGAGTTTGGGGTCCAAGGCTTGACCCACGGAGGTGGGAATTGGACGAGATTCTGCCAGGTCACAATGTAGGGGATCTGATCAGGGTGACCCCCTTCCTCCTGAAAAACAATTCGCCTGATGGCGGTGATTAGTGACAAGTCAAAAGCACCCTCAGGTGGCCAGCCCACTCCAAACGTTGGCCACTCGGAGGCGCAAAAGTTCTGCCAGGGACCCTTTCTGACCTCCACCGACTGGTTGTGGGCTCTGACCCACACCTCCTTCCAATGCTCCAGAGTCAGAGAAAGGGGAGTGGACACAGATTGTCCCATTTCTAGAAAAACAGTAGTCACAACAAGAGCGGACACGAGACTAAGACAAAAAAGAAACCAGAAATGGCGGTGACTCTGTGTCGACCACAAGCAACTCAAAGAATCAGATGGCCTCTCTAAGGCCGGCCGATTGAGACCCTCTGCATGTGGTGGGACTCGAACCCACGATCCCGTGTCCAAACGCGAGGCGGGACTCGAACCCACGGTCTCGCAACAAGGCGCGAGGTGGGACTCAAACCCACTATCTCGCAACAAAACGCGAGGTGGGACTCGAACCCACGATCTCGCAACTGGGCACGAGGTGGGACTCAAACCCACGATCTCGCAACCCCAAATGGTCTCTTGGCCTCCAAAGGGGTCCACCAGGCGTCCCTAGTCCTCCCCTGTTCCTCCTGGGACGTCTCCCAGGGTGAACGGACGGTGGACACCTGGACACGTCTATCCTTATCCACCCCGCGCTCCCTCTCGGAGCGCGGTCTCACTGAGCGTCCGCAAAACCGAAACTGCGATCGCATCAAACTTAGAAACAGAACACAGACATCAGACCAAAACAGAACAAAGAATCTTACCTCTAAGTGGGTCTAGGACCTCTGGGTGGTTGCGCTGGTTCCGGCCAATGCACCAAAATGAAAGACCCCCCGAAGGGAGACCCTCACTCAAGCACTCAAGCCCCGGGACAGCCGTGGACCCAAGAAGACACTGAGACCGTACTCAAAATGTAGAAGGCAAGATTTAATAGAACAACAGCAAGAAAGCACATAGAACATAGACCAGAGCTCTGGGGTCGAAACTCATGCACCTAGTGGTGTAGAGGAGAATCGACGACCAGCCAAAATTTTTCACAGGCTTATATAGTAAAACTCAAGGGGGAAGAGCTGGGCAGGGAAAGTACAAGTTTACATTACTAGGGGGTTCTGCCAAGGGACAAGGGGTTCTGCCAAGGGAATCTACGTAACTAAGGGGTCATGTCCTATCATTTGGCAATGTACCCGGTTCATTTTGAGGTTGTTCCAGGAGGCCCTTATCTCAAAAATGTTCTTGGAACAGTTTTTAGTTGGGAGGGTTCGAACTCTAGGGTGAGGAGTTCAGGAATGCATTCTGGGGTGAAGAGTTCAGGAGTGTTCCGGGAACAATCTCTAGATGGGAGGGGTCGGGCTCTGGGGTGAAGAAGAGTTCAGTAAAAATTTTTATTCTTCAATAGCAGCCTTATTTATAATAGCCAGAAGCTGGAAGGAACCCAGATGCCCCTCAACAGAGGAATGGATACAGAAAATGTGGTACATCTACACAATGGAGTACTACTCAGCTATTAAAAAGAATGAATTTATGAAATTCCTAGCCAAATGGATGGACCTGGAGGGCATCATCCTGAGTGAGGTAACACATTCACAAAGGAACTCACACAATATGTACTCACTGATAAGTGGATATTAGCCCAAAACCTAAGATACCCAAGATATAAGATACAATTTCCTAAACACATGAAACTCAAGAAAAATGAAGACTGAAGTGTGGACACTATGCCCCTCCTTAGAAGTGGGAACAAAACACCCTTGGAAGGAGTTACAGAGACAAAGTTTGGAGCTGAGATGAAAGGATGGACCATGTAGAGACTGCCTTATCCAGGGATCCACCCCATAATCAGCATCCAAACGCTGACACCATTGCATACACTAGCAAGATTTTATCGAAAGGACCCAGATGTAGCTGTCTCTTGTGAGACTATGCTGGGGCCTAGCAAACACAGAAGTGGATGCCCACATTCAGCTAATGGATGGATCACAGGGCTCCCAATGGAGGAGCTAGAGAAAGTACCCAAGGAGCTAAAGGGATCTGCAACCCTATAGGTGGATCAACATTATGAACTAACCAGTACCCCGGAGCTCTTGACTCTAGCTGCATATGTATCAAAAGATGGCCTAGTCGGCCATCACTGGAAAGAGAGGCCCATTGGACACACAAACCTTATATGCCCCAGAACAGGGGAACGCCAGGGCCAAAAAGGGGGAGTGGGTGGGTATGGGAGTGGGGGTGGGTGGGTATGGGGGACTTTTGGTATAGCATTGGAAATGTAAATGAGCTAAATACCTAATAAAAAATGGAAAGAAAAAAAAAAGAATGAAAATATTGTCACAAATTTCATAAAAAAAATAAAAAATAAAACCAGAGACACTGAAACTTATAGAGGAGAAAGTGGGGAAAAGCCTTGAAGATATGGGCACAGGGGAAAAATTCCTGAACAGAACAGCAATGGCTTGTACTGTAAGATCGAGAATTGACAAATGGGACCTAATGAAACTCTAAAGTTTCTGCAAGGCAAAAGACACCGTCAATAAGACAAAGAGACCACCAACAGATTGGGAAAGAATCTTTACCTATCCTAAATCAGATAGGGGACTAATATCCAACATATATAAAGAACTCAAGAAGGTGGACTTCAGAAAATCAAATAACCCCATTAAAAAATGGGGCTCAGAACTGAACAAAGAATTCTCACCTGAGGAATACCGAATGGCAGAGAAGCACCTGAAAAAATGTTCAACATCCTTAATCATCAGGGAAATGCAAATCAAAACAACCCTGAGATTCCACCTCACACCAGTCAGAATGGCTAAGATCAAAAATTCAGGTGACAGCAGATGCTGGCGTGGATGTGGAGAAAGAGGAACTCTCCTCCATTGTTGGTGGGATTGCAGGCTTGTACAACCACTCTGGAAATCAGTCTGGCGGTTCCTCAGAAAACTGGATATAGTACTACCGGAGGATCCAGCAATACCTCTCCTGGGCATATATCCAGAAGATGCCCCAACTGGTAAGAAGGACACATGCTCCACTATGTTCATAGCAGCCTTATTTATAAAAGCCAGAAGCTGGAAGGAACCCAGATGCCCCTCAACAGAGGAATGGATACAGAAAATGTGGTACATCTACACAATGGAGTACTACTCAGCTATTAAAAAGAATGAATTTATGAAATTCCTAGCCAAATGGATGGACCTGGAGGGCATCATCCTGAGTGAGGTAACACATTCACAAAGGAACTCACACAATATGTACTCACACAATATATACTCACTGATAAGTGGATATAGCCCAAAACCTAGGATATCCAAGATATAAGATACAATTTCCTAAACACATGAAACTCAAGAAAAATGAAGACTGAAGTGTGGACACTATGCCCCTCCTTAGAAGTGGGAACAAAACACCCTTGGAAGGAGGTACAGAGACAAAGTTTGGAGCTGAGATAAAAAGATGGACCATGTAGAGACTGCCATATCCGGGGATCCATCCCATAATCAGCTTCCAAATGCTGACACCATTGCATACACTAGCAATATTATGCTGAAAGGACCCTGATATAGCTGTCTCTTGTCAGAGTATGCCTGGGCCTAGCAAACATAGAAGTGGATGCTCACAGTCGGCTATTGGATGGATCACATGGCCCCCAATGAAGGAGCTAGAGAAAGTACCCAAGAAGCTAAAGGGATCTGCAACCCTATAGGTGGAACAACATTATGAACTAACCAGTACCCTGGAGCTCTTGACTCTAGCTACATATGTATCAAAAGATGGCCTAGGCGGCCATCACTGGAAAGAGAGGCCCATTGGACACGCAAACTTTATATGCCCCAGTACAGGGGAACACCAGGGCCAAAAAAGGGGAGTGGGTGGGTAGGGGATTGGGGGTGGGTGGGTATGGGGGACTTTTGGTATAGCATTGGAAATGTAAATGAGCTAAATACCTAATAAAAAATGGAAAAAAATTGATGCTATAAAGGTCATGAATTTGAACGAGTGCAAAGAACAGAATATCAGAGGGTTTACAAGGAAGAAAATGGAAGTAGAAATGATATAATTGTATTATATTTAAAAAAATATTTCAAAAGTGTTGGGCTATAAAATCAGAACTCATAAAAGATTTGTAAAGTCAATTTTCTCATCTTTGTAATTACCAAACAAAGATCACAATTAACACACCAGCATTCCCAGCCATGGCTTCCGCCAAACTAAGCCTAGCTGCCCACTGACCAAGACAAGGACTCTCCTTCCCTCAGGACCCAGCTGGAGCTCTCTCCTCCTGCCCTTTTCCTCTCAGCCCAGGCTCTGGGCTAGAGCTGCCTGCATGTCCACACTCTATTCTCAGCTCTTCCTCGACATGAAGTGGCGTTTGCAGTGTCCTATACCCAACGTCCATGTGGACCTGGGGACCCCAGAACTGCCACCCAGTGGCATCTGTGGTGTCCGAGAGTCCAAGGCCAACTCTGGCAGGTCTTCAGGGACCCCAGACTGCATTTCTCCAACCCTGGAGCGGGGTCCCATGGCTTCCCACAGCTTGATGCCCGAATGTCAGGGTGGAGTGTGCAGTCAAACTTCCTGCGTCCCATCTCTCCCAGAGGTCTGAGCCCTGGGCTGGATGCAGGACCCCATTTTAACCTACAATGTCCTATAATTTCATGCTTGTTTGGCTCATTTGGGGAAATCCTGTGTTGAGATTTTATGTATATAGATTTTGACAATACAGTGAATTGTTTTGAAGGAATTTTCTCCAAAGTGGACATGATGTAGATTAGAAGTTTATTCAAAATGTAGACAACAGAGGAAGTCATAGGCAATTAAAAGATAGACTAATACATCACAAATTTATCAAGCCCGTTTATCCATTTCCTCTCATTTTCTTCATCCCTTTAGCAAAATTAAAGGTTGTCCTAGAACTGATGGTAGCCTGTGCTTAAGACTGTGAGAAAATGGATTTTCTTCTGTACTTGTATCAGGAGTACAGAATGGAACCTTTCTGAATATTAAATTGCCATGTTAGCTAACTCATTTTAAGCATCAATATTTGGTCAGTAATTAGTATAATGAGTCCAACAGTGAAAAGAACACAGGCTTCTGGACAAGACTCTTCTTTTTAGCTTAATTTATAATGAAACACTGGAAACAATCTAAATATCATGCAATTATTAATATAATTATTCTAAAATATTTAAGGATATGTGGCCTTCTTTTTAAATAGAATAAAAAGCAACCTTAATATAGTGATATCCTCATGTAATGCTATTACTTAAAATACAAAGAGTATGAATCACATCTTCAAGTTCAACCTGGATAACATAGCAAGACCTTGTCTCAAAGAAATGCAACATAAAAAGCACTTCATTAACAAACGAAATGACCATAAAGCAAAAGGAGGTATTCTCTAAATTATCTTGCTTTAAATATACTATATATTATACAATTTAACCTTAATTATTAACAAAAAGTGACAACTGAATATATTTGTGAAATTAGATTAGTTCATACTATGAAAGTACTGAAAAGAATTTCTTTCCTAGAAATAAATGAGGCATAGAGAAGCCAACTTTTGCTCCATGGGTTCTACACAGGCAGATCAGGTTTTGAAAAACAAAACCATTATTTCAGCATTTGTATACACAACCTGAGGAGTGACATTGCTTTGTGAGTTAATCTTAAAATCCCATATATTAATATTTAAATGGTTACCATTTAATTAACTGCATGCTCAAAATTATAAGACCTGACTGCCATTTTTAAAGGAATCTGTTTTCCATCTCATAATGGTTAGAATGGCAAACTCTATAAACAGTCAGTTTCATCATATGTTTTACACTGAAGTATGTGTGTTGCTGGAGAAGCAATAAGACCTGGAACTCACAAATGACCTTTTAAATTTTAGTGTTTGCATGTCTTGTGCTTATAGGATGTATCTTTTCCCTTTGAAGGGATAGCATTTTATTGCCATTTTATAGTATTTTAATGGTGTACCACTAGCCAAAGTAAGCATTTCTATTTAGAACCCAGACTAGCATATCATATTACTGCCTGGTCCATCCTTGACATTGTGAAGTCATCTAGAAATTGCTCTTTCTTTAGTGATTTCATCATCTGGTAATACTATCAATCATCGTCATTTCTCTGGGTAATTTAAAACTGGATACAGTATTGGCCTTTACTTAATGAGTCATAATTTCAGAAGTTCATTGTCATTAGTATACTAAGTTATAGGAAATACATGGAACCAGTGTTTTTGAACACAAGTAGAAGTGAGAGGCAAAGAAGATGGCCTTGAAAGTTGAGCAAGGAGGTTGAGTTGACCCACCCAGAAACTAGATACATAATATAAAGATGATTGCTATTTACATCATTTTCTTTCCAAATTTGGGTCTGAGTAGCTATAGTTAGTTCTTTATTTTATTTATTTTATTTTATTTTATTTTATTTTATTTTATTTTATTAGAGATTTTCTTTATTTACATTTCAAATGCTATCCCGAAAGTTCCCTATATCCTCCCCCGGCCCTGCTCCCTACCCACCCACTCCCACTTCTTGGCCCTGGCATGCCCCTATAGTTACTTCTTAATGCATGGCCTACTGTTCTCTGTTGGAAAGGCATTTTTTTTTCTGGTTTCATAGATCAATTTCAGTACTGAGTGAAATTGTACTCAAAGAAAAAGACTTAGTTGGTTATACCCAAGATGCTCCTGCAGCTGGCCCTGATATAAATGATGAGATCATGGGTTTAAGTAAAGGGTGTACAGCCAATGGAACAAGTGGGACATGGGAATATTTTATGTAGGTTCTGAGCCACCAAGTACTGGGGAGCTGACTGACTGGCAAAATCACAATCATTTTTATCTGTGTTTTCATGCATTTGTGACTCTGGTTCCAAGATATGAGGAGTTTCATGTATAGAAAAGAAGTGTTTGTGGGTAAATTGAATGAAAAATTTAGATTCCAGCCACCTTGACCCGAATTTAATTTTCTTTTTTCTTTTTGGTTATTTTATTTATTTATATTTGAAATGTTCCCTCCCTTCCTGGTCTCGCCTCCACAACTTCCCATCCCATCCCCTGCCCATTTCTTCTAAGAGGTTACTCCCCTACCCACCCACCCACTTCCCTCTCACCACTCTAGCATTTCCCTAGGCTGGGGCATCAACTCCCCCAAAGGACCAAGGGCATCCCCTCCCATTAATGCCAGATAATGCAATAATCTGCTACATATGTAGGTGGAGCCATTGGCCCATCCATGTATATTTTTTGGTTGGTGTTTCAGTCCCTGGGATATCTGGATGGTCCCATTAGTTTGTATTGTTTTTCTTCCTATGAGGTTGCAATCCCCTTCGTCTCCTTCAGTTCTTCCCCCAACTCTTCCATTTGGGTCCTTGGGCTCAGTCTAACGGTTGGCTGTGAGTATGTGCATCTGTATTAGTTAGATGCTGGAAGAGCCTCTCAGAGGACAGCTATACCAGGCTCCTGTCAGCAAGCACTTCTAGGTGTCAGCAATAGTGCCAGGTTTTGGTTTCTGCAGATGGGATGGACCTCTAGGTGGTGCAGTCTCTGGATGCCCTTTTTTTTGGTCTCTGTTCCATTTTTGGTTCCTGTGTTTCCTTTAAACAGGAAAAATTCAGGGTTAAAAATTTTGAGATAAGAGAGCATTTTCAACAAATGTTGCTGGCACAACTGGTGGTTATCATGTAGAAGAATGCAATTTATCCATTCTAATCTCCTTGTACAAAGCTCAAGTCTAAGTGGATCAAAGACCTCCACATAAAACCAGATAAACTGAAATTAATGGAGAAGAAAGTGGGAGAAAGCCTCGAAGATATGGGCACAGGTGAAAAATTCCTAAACAGAACAGCAATGGCTTCTGCTGTAAGATCAAGAATTTACAAATGGGACCTCATAAAATTGCAAAGCTTCTGTAAGGCAAAAGACACTGTGAATAAGACAAAAAGGCCACCAACAGATTGGGAAAGGATTTTTACCAATCCTAAATCTGATAGGGGATTAATATCCAATATATACAAAGAGCTCAAGAAGCTGGACTCCAGAAATTCAATTAACCCATTAAAAAATGGGATTCAGAGCTAAACAAAGAATTCTCAACTGAGGAATACAGAATGGCTGAGAAGCACCTGAAAAAATGTTCAATATCATTAATCATCAGGGAAATGCAAATCAAAACAACCTTGAGATTCTACCTCATACCTGTCAGAATGGCTCAGATAAAAAATTCAGGAGACTGCAGATGCTGGCGAGGATATGGAGAAAGAGGAACACTCCTCCATTGCTGGTGGAATTGCAAGCTTGTACAACCACTCTGGAAGTCAGTCTGGAGGTTCCTCAGAAAATTGGACATATTACTACTGGAGGATCCAGCAATACCTCTCCTGGGCATAAACCCAGAAGAAGTTCCAACTGGTAATAAGAACACATGCCCCACTATGTTCTTAGCAGCCTTATTTATAATAGTCAGAAGCTGGAAAGAACCCAGATGTCCCTCACCAGAGGAATGGATACAGAAAATGTGGTACATTTACACAATGGAGTATTGCTCATCTATTAAAAACAATGAATTTATGAAATTCTTGGACAAATGGATGTATCTGGAGTATATCATCCTGAGTGAGGTAACCCAATCACAAAAGAAGTCATTTGATATGCACTCACTGATAAGTGGACATTAGCCCAGAAACAGAACACGGAAGATACAATTTACAAAACACAAGAAAATCAAGAAGAGGGAAGACCAATGTGTGGATACTTCATTCCTCCTTAGAATAAGGAACAAAATACCCATGAAAGGAGTTACAGAAACAAAGATTGGAGCTAAGATGAAAGGATGACTATCCAGAGACTACCCTACCCAGGGATCCATCCCACAGTCAGCCACTAAACCCAGACACTATTTCATATGCCAGCAAAATTTTGCTGAAGGGACCCTGGTATATCTGTTTTGTATGAGGCTATGCCAGTGCCTGGCAAATACAGAAGTGTATGCTCACAGTCATGTATAAGGTGGAACACAGGGCCCCAATGGAGAAGCTAGAGAAAGCACCCAAGGAGCTGAAGGGGTCTGCAACCCTCTAGGTGGAACAACAATATGAACTAACCAGTACCCCCCAGAGCTTGTGTCTCTAGCTGCATATGTAGCAGAAGATGGCCTAGTTGGCCATCACTGGGAAGAGAAACCCCTTGGGATTGCAAACTTTATATGCCCCAGTATAGGGGAATGCCAGGGCCAAGAAGTGGGAGTGGGTGTGTAGGGGAGCAGGGCCGAGGGAGGGTATAAGGAAGTTTTAGGATGCATTTGCAATGTATATAGAGAAAATATCTAATAAAAAGAGAAAAGTCCTTTGAGAGCATAAACACACAGTCTACACAAATTATTCATGAAATCAATATGAATACATGTGAACATGTCATTTAGACACTGTGGTAAGATATCAATTTTTATCTAGCTGTCCTCTGTGGTGTTAATTTCCTCCTGGACTCCTACATTTTAGTCTGACAGATTATGAATGCAAGAGGATTACAAGGAGTTGAAAGAACTTGGCCTCTTGAAAACTTCCAGAAATTCAAGTATATACATATTTTTCTTCTATGGACCAATTACTATGCCTCATGGTTTTGAAATTAAATCTTCTTCTGGGGAGCATGCTTTGGGTGTACCAATCCCATAGCTAATTCATGTGAAAAATAAGTCCCGGGACCTCTCATCTCTGATCTCATTTTATCAGTTCAAGTTCAAACCTGTCACTCAGGAGTCTAAAATATGACATGTACTTTAAGTCCTCTTAGCTGATTGCAATTACCTTGTCTTTTATCAAAGAGGAACTGTTAATCAAACTATTATTCTTTCAATGAAACTTCTCAAAGATGTTTTTATTGTTGGCGGCAAAGCAGACTCTTCTGTCTACCAGGACTGAACCTGTGTCCTATTTTTCCTTGACCAAAATATTATCTGCGTAGGGTAGTGGGCCAGAGTCATGATCCATTGTGTATATAGGAGTTATAATGTACTGGTAATAGTAAATAGTCAGTTTGTATTTGATGGGTGAGTAAAAGAATTCATGTAAATAATAGAAGAAATTTATCAGTATTTGGTTCAATAACAATCTTATTTTAATCAATGTTCTAATTCTGTTTTATGGGAAAGTTTTCAACATAGAAAATTACACTCCTAAACAATTTTCCAATTCATATAGCAAAATTTTAACTAAAACCCACTAAGCTATAATTTTAATAAAGATTGAAATTAATTTTTTGCTAAAAAACAAAAAAATTGAGATGGGTGAGTAGCATCATCCCTCAATTAGAGGTCATGCCTATCTACTGGAGGTGGCGTCTACAGGTTCTACCTGACCTTTGTTGTGTATTTAGGCTAAAGTCATCCCAATTGATTCCTTGGATCCTATCACATTCCTGGTGTCTGTGACTTTCTAGTGGATCTCCAAGTTCCCTACTCCCCACGGCTATTTATTTTTACTTATTCTCCTGGTCTTTTGGACTTCTCTCCTCTCTCTTCCCATAACTGATCCTGCCCCCTTTTTACTCCTTCCTTTATCTCTCTACAGGTTCCTCCCTCACTTTACCTCCTGTGATTATTTTGTTCCTTCTTCTAAGTAGGATTGATGCACCCACATTTTAGCCTTCCTTCTTGTTCTTGTTATTCTTGTTCTTGTTATTCCATCTTCTTAAACTTTATGGTCTGTGAGTTGTATTGTGGATATTCTGAACTTTTGGGCTAATATTCACTTATCAGTGACCACAACTTCAGTGTCATTGAAGGAGCTGGAACTTTATTCTCCCTAGCAGCCTTCAGAGTGAAGCCTAAGCTTACCCAGGGTTACCACGAGACCTTAAGAAAACACTAATCAATTATCAAATGTTTGCCATACTCAGTCAGTGATAAAAGGATAGCTTCAGTTGTTAAGCAATCAAATTAGTCATATTTTGTTAAGGTATAACAGAAATCTAAACATAAATCTATTGTGAAGATGAGAGGAATAAATGCTATAAATTCTGGTACAAAATGAAACTAAACTGAAATGTAATATATTAATAAACTAATAAATGCCTCTTCATTATCTAGATGGATACAAGTAAATGTCAGAATACTAGCTCAACATACTGGAAGCAAGGCCTGGAGAACATTTCTATCATGAAGAGTAGAGACTGCATCCCAGCACCTATGCCAGGCCCTACATACCAGGAACTCTAGCTCCAAAGAAACCTTTGGATCTCCACAGACACCTATATACATATATGCACATACACTCACAAGTCACACACCTACAACTATTTTTAAAAATGCTAGAAACAATTCTCTGTAGAAATCAGAACCTGGGTGATTGGAAGGTCTGGGCCTTGATAGGATGTTTATTATTATTTTTCATTTTTTACATGTATGCACATGTTCACATATCATATTAATAGAGTGTTAATTGAAAACCTAGATTTTTTGGTTGCTTTTAAAATAACTTTTTTATTTTTTAATTTTCAAAATTTTAAAACTTCAGTTATCTTTTCTTGATTACCAGAGAGGGACTTTCTTGACACCGCAGCAGTCTATCATGGTGACACTTATGAGACCATCCACTAAAGGTTTCCACATCCACATTTTGGGTTATAGTTTTAAAGGTTTCATTTTATGGACTTTTGGCTCCATCCATTTTGGACATGTGTTAAAGTAGAGCATTACTGTGGAAAATGTGAGTACAGCTTGTTACCTCAGGGTATCCAGGAAGGAGGGAAGAGAGGAGAGAGGAAGAGGGAGAGAAAGAATATAAAGATAGTTACCTGGGTACCTGCTTTCTCTCCTGCTTTGTTAAAGTTTCCACTATATCCCCATAGAAAGTTGAAGAATGTCTCTTAGTGAGTCAATTTATGAATAAGCTCAGAGGCTTCATAAGCTAATAACTTCCTCTACTGCTTCATAGTTGATTAAGATGACAACATGTTTACTTTGAGGGGAAATTTGGATCCTAGCTACAACAATAACTTTTATTTCTGTATAAATATACTAGAAAGTACACACATATTTTATTTTTAACATATTTCCAATTAAGATGTCTTATGAAATGAAACAGTACCTAACAGAGTCACCATTGACTCAGCCAATACTGAAAAAACGATTTAAAAATACAATTTTTATTTGAAGCACTCTTATGTCTGTTTAGATCTTGTGGTACATTTTATTTCTTTGAATACTTCTTTAAGCAAATTTTTATTATCTTTCTAACAATTGTTTGTTAGTATTGATTGTTACTATGAGCACTTGAGTCTGCATGAGGAAAGATATGGCCAAAAGGAGGAGCAGCCATGAGGACATTATCCCGAGCAGTCAGTTGAGAACAGACTCCAGCCTAGAGTACTAGTTTGAAGTTCCAGATACTGTTTCTGAGACTTAGTCTTTCACTCAGGAACTATATTATCACCACATAGAATTTTGTTTTTAGTAATGAATTTTACTATGGAAAATAACTGAAAATCATAGCAATCCTATATTACAATGCTTGTGATGTAAAGTTCCCTTATAGTCTGCATTCTCAATCCCCCCAAAAACACATCCATTCAATCCATCCTCCACACATTTCCACACCATATCCATTCATAATGGTGATTTTTTTTTATCGTAGCTTGTGAACTGGCAAACAACCAAGAGTATTAAAGTTGTGTTTTTTCTTTCTTTTAATTTCATTTCATTTCCTTTTATGAGATTGGTTTATGTTATTTGATTTCTCATTAAACTTTATGTTTGTGAATTTATTTTATGATATCTCTGATATGCCAAGACTCCCTTGCTGCAAAGGATAGTAAAATATGGATAACTGCTTAGAAGCAGTTTATTTCATTAATTTTTTTCTATATTTTCCATCCAACATTTTGGTGTACTCATGATATGAAGAATAGCCTAAGCATCTATATATTCTAAACTTATGTTTTTTCTTTTACACCCATTCATTATTTCATCTATGCACCAGTAATAATTCAGTTTTATAAGTACTTTTCATTTTAAATCTTTTTAAAAAGGTTTACTTATTTTATGTATATTAGCAGGCAGGCATTAGCTCTAATTACAGATGGATGGGAGCCACCATATGGTTGCTGAGAACTGAACTCAACACCTCTGGAAGACCATCTAGTGCTTTAGCTGATGAGCCATCTCTCCAGCACTTGTTTTACATTTTAACATTATGGCTGGGGCTTGTATATGAATCTTAGCTGCAGAGTTAAGGTGAAACTAAATTGGATCCTCCAGACCACTATTCTTTTTGAAAAAAGTTATGTGTCATAACTTTAACTACCTATTCTTTTCAGGTTCTGCTGTGAAAATTCTTGGTGACATTGAGAAAACCTGAGGTACATGCTGTGACTTTAGTTTTTTCTTTCTAGACCATTTATAAACATGCTGCTCCATCATGATTCACAGTGTTTCAGCTGACTCATTCACTGTAACTCTTTTACCTACTATCAAATTGATTCTATTTGGAAAAAAAAAAAAAAGAAAACCAAGAAGATCTGTTCTTGGAGTTACTGGAGTTTGTGATTTAATATTAAAGGATCAGAGAGATTTAAAAGATGGATCAAGTGGTGAAATGATTTGCTTCAGTACAACTAAACCTAGCAAAACTGTTTATATGCAGTTGGAGAATTTACTGAAGTACTCTTCAGGGTCTAGTAGAAGAAGTAAGGTACTAGATTAAAAAAAATCTGTGCAGAGTGACAATAGTGGATACCATGGCTAGAAAACAAAAACAAAAAAATCAAACAAACAAAAAAGAGGGATGGGGAATAGGCAATGGCTGCTCATAGAAAATTATTATGACATTTTTATTATTTTTGTGGGTGTACATGCTTGCAATGTACACATTTGTATTTGTAGATAAAGGTGGGTCTATTCTTGTCTTTTAACTTGTTTGACACAGGGTATCCTTCATTGTTTGATGCCTTAGAAAAGCTAACTGACTGTGTACTCTGAACTGTCTGGCTTACAAGTTCCTGGGGATTCTTCTGTTTCTACCTTCCATTCTGCCACTGGAAGGCTGGGGTTACAGACAGGAGGAACTATGGACTATTTATAGTTAACTTCCAGGAATATGAATTGGGGTAAGCAGACTTTTGTGGCCAGAAATGTTTTAATTTTGAGCCATTTCCCTGGCTTTGAGTATGTTTTTGGGGGGAGCGGGAGGAGGACAGTGTTCTAAAGTGGGTGGTGGTGATGGTTACATAATCTCTGAATCCATTAAAATCTTTTAAGTCATACTTTAAACAAATTAATTATTTGTAAAAAATGCTGTCAAATTGTGTTCTTCCAACTCTAAAACTTACATTGTTATTATATAAGTAATTAAAATTATCATAGAAGACTTCCCCAATTCCTAGCAGCTTTATACTATGCTTTCTCACAAAACATAAATATATAAAAGCAGATACCTCATTTTAGTAGAATGTGGATTTTTGGCTTATAATAACATTTCTTAACTTAGGAGAATCCTACTAGAAAAAAAAAAGTGTGTATTTACTAATTTATGACATTGCTTTAATTCTTTGCCGTGTGTGTGTGTGTGTGTGTGTGTGTGTGTGTGTGTACATGTGCGCACGTGTGCACACATATGTGTGTGTATAATGTCTGGTAGTAGGTCTCTGCATTTGCTCCTATCTGCTAAAAGAAGATACATCTCTGTGGTTGTTGGAATAAGACATTGATCTACTGATATAGGAGTATTGCATAATATCACTAAGACTCATTTTATCATCTCTCTCTGTCTCTCTCTGTCTCTCTCTGTCTCTCTCTGTCTTTCTCTGTCTCTGTCTCTCTGTCTCTCTGTCTCTCTGTCTCTCTCTCTCTCTTTCTCTCTCTCTCTCTCTACTATTAGTATTTGGTTTTACCCAGGGCCAATGGGATAGCTAGTTTCTTTTTCTTGGTCACCCAAGCAGTAGAGAGTATTATTGTATTCCAACTTATTGAGAGAGCCTTAGGTCAAATCAGACACTGGTTACTCGCACAAGCTTTGTGCCACTTTTGCCTTAGCATGTTTTGCAGGCAGGGCAGCATTGTAAATCACAGGGTTTGTGGCTGAATTGGGGTTTACATTTCTATTTTAGTAGCTGAAGAGAATCTTTCCATTCTAAAGGAACTAGAACACAGGAGTGACAGTTCTCTGTAATCAACAGCTCACCTCTCCTTGTTCAAAGTGTTGTCTGGGTGTTGTCTTCAGAAATGGAGCCTTGCTGTCAGTCTGTGTAGAGCAACTTATTGTTTTGGAAATAGACTCAGATGTTTGATGGCTTGCATAGGAACTCCTTTGGCCAACAAGTCAATGAAATAAAACCCAGTCTCAATACTGGAAGCTTTGCATGTGAGAAAAGATGGCCAGTTGGACTCTATCTCCGTCATTATTTGGAGACTTCATTAGAATCATCTATATAAATATTTTAAGAAAGTTGGGTTTTTGTGTATTGTTTATTTTGTATATATGAGTCATATTGTTTGGGTTATAAATAAATGTTGGATTTTTCAACCTACTATTTTGAAACTTGATATATTCATTTCTATTATGAAAAATGATGGATTTAAAATTTATCAGCCTTCACTGTCAAAAAGATTACTTTCATTATTTGATTTTCTGATAGGATATTTTCAATTTTTCCAACATTTATTTCATATTTTTCATCCTGAAAAGAAAAAATTAGTAAATCATGTTAAGTAGCTCATTAATTAAAATACTTTGTTTACCATTGCAAACATGGTTGATTTAGCACAAATTTTTTAAAATGAAATAACACAAACCAACTAGCAGGTTTCTAGCCAAAGGAATAGAAAGAAAATGAGATTGAACTGTTCAAACCTATTGAAATTACAGTTGAACTTCTGGAAGTTTAGATGGCTACTTAATAAAAATGCCCGAATTTTCTAAAGACTGAATTAAATATTAGAGATATGATATTTTTACATTGTATATGTAAAATATTAATAATTTGTAGTAGAGAAATTAATCCAAAAATGATGTGACCTATGCCTGTTGCTGGAAGTTTGTTTCTAGGACCTTAGACTCCCTTTTTGTCTGTGTGTCCCTGCCCACATCCCCTGCCACCTAACTTGGGCTGAAGTTCTAGCTCTGTCAGTGGCCATACCAGACAACATAACTCCAGGTAGGCCATCCACTCACTGACATTGACCACTACCAATCCTATCTCAAGTCTACTTTCCCGTCCTTGTCACTATGCCCCAGTTCCTGACTCCCGTGAAGAGGCCCTGCTAGACCAGGAACCATGACCATCTAGCAAGCAGAACTCCAGGTAGGCTGCCCTCTTGTAGACATTCAGTACCTGCCCAACCTACTCCTATCCTAATCCCCTTCTTTTTACCATGACCTAGGTGCAGAAATTACCCAAGTCTGGTAGAGACACTCTGATCAACCATAGGCTACACTGTCCAGAAGAAGAGAGAGGAAACAGAAACCAAGGAACAAAATACCCATCCAACAAAGAGAAACTCAGAAATGAGCATCTAGAACAACAATCATGTTTATAAAGATTCCTAGATGCTAGTATACAAAGACAATCAAAATAGCCAAGGCAATATGTAATTAACATATCACAGTTATTCTACTACAGCAAACTGTGAATATTCCAAGAGACCTGATGCACAGGAAAAAGACCTTAAAGCCAACTTTAAGTAAAAGAAAGAATTTTTTAAAGAGGAAAAAAAATCAACAAATCACTTAAGAAAATGAGGAAAGTGTAATAAAAAAAATTGGAGAAAATAAATCCCTCAAAGCAAACCAAGAAAGACCCAAAAGAACAAAAAGTTGAAATAAATAAATAAAACTATTCAATACCTGAACATGGGAATAGAAACAACAAAGAAAACACAAGTTAGCCTTCCAGTCAGCACCAGCAATGAACCATCTTGGGTGTGAACTCAGCAGACAGTACCATGGTCCTCAGAGGACTCTCCACTGCCCAGGTGCCCTAGCATGCCCAGGATCCTAGGATCACTGGTTAGTGGAACACAACATCTGTTTCAACATATCCAGGAGTGGCTGTGGCCAGCAGAAGCAGGGACACAGGAACCCCCTCCTGTACCCCACCTCCAACCAGTTGCTCGGGTTCCTTCCAGTCTGTGCTGGCCTACCTTGGTTTCGAACTCAGTGGACAGTCCCATGGTTCCCAAAGGAGGTACCACATCCAAGTGCTCCAACACACTCAGGACTTTAGAATCCCAGGATCCCAGGATCCCAGGACCTTGGTCATACCAGGATCTCAGGGTCTCAGAGAAAGCTTGACTGCCAAGAACTCTGACTCACCCAGGATCCCATCACAGGATCACAGAATCTCAGGATCACACAGAAAGCTGGACTCTGAGAAGTTCTGACTCAACTGGGATTATAGGAAGGGCAGGCTCCAATCAGATATATTGAGGGCAGGGAACACTTCAGATAATCAGATGGTAGAAGGCAAGCATAAGAACAGAAGCAACAGAAACCAAGGTTACTTGGCATCATCAGAATCTAGCTCTCTCACCATAGCAAGTCCTGGATACACCATCACACCAGAAAAGCAAGATATAGATCTAAAGTCACTTCTCATGATGATGATGGAAGACTACAAGAAGGACATAAATGTCTCCCTTAAAGAAATACAGGAGAAGACAGGTAAACAGTTAGAAGCCCTTAAAGAGGAACCACAAAAGTCCTTTAAGGAATTACAGGAAGACACATCCAAACAGGTGAAAGAATTGAACAAAACCATCCAGGATCTAAAAATGGAAGTAAATGGAAATAAATAAATCACAAAGGGAGCCAACTTTGGAGATAGAAAACCAAGGAAAGAAGTCAGGAGCCCTAATGCAAGCATCACCAGCAGAATACAAGAGATGGAAGAAAGAATCTCAGGTACAGAAGATACCATAGAAAACTTTGACACAACAGTCAAAGAAAATGCAAAACGCAAAAAGATCCTAATCCAAATATCCAGGAAATCCAGGAAACAATGAGAAGACCAAATCTAAGGATAATAGGTATAGAAGAGAGTAAAGATTCCCAAGGGCCAGTAAATATCTTCAACAAAATTATAGAATCCAACCCATACACAACCATCAAACCCAGACACTATTGCATATACCAGCAAGATTTGGCTGACAGGACCCTGATATAGGTATCTCTTGAGAGACTCTGCCAGTGCCAGCAAATACAGAAGTGGATGCTCACAGTCATCTATTGGATGGAACACAGATCCCCTAAAGAAGGAGCTAGAGAAAGTACCCAAGGAGCTAATGGGGTCAGCAACCCTATAGGAGGATTAACAATATGAACTAACCAGTACACCACAGAACTGTGTCTCTAGTTTTATATGTAGCAGAGGATGGCCTAGTTGGCAATCAATGAGAGGAGAGGCCCTTGGTCTTGCAAAGATCATATGCCACCATACAGGGGATTGCCAGGGCCAGAAGTGAGTGGCTTGGGGATCAGGGTGGTGGGAGGGTAGAGCAGAATTTTGGGATAGCACTTGAAATGTAAGTGAAGAAAATATCTAATAAAAAGTGAAAAAAAAAACAACAAACAAACAAAACAAAGAAAACTTCCCTAACCTAAAGAAACTGATGCCCATGAACATACAAGAAGTCTACAGAACTCCAAATACACTCAACCAGAAAAGAAATTCCTACTGTCACATAATTATCAAAACACCAAATGCACACAAAAAAAGAAAGAATATTAAAAGCAGTAAGGGAAAAAGGTCAACTAACATATAAAGGGCAGACCTATCAGAATTACACCTGACTTTTCCCCAGAGACTACCAGAAGATACTGGGCAGGTGTCATAAGACCCTAAGGGAACACAAGGGCCAGCACAGGCTACTATACCCAGCAAAACTCTCAATTACCATAGATGTAGAAACCAAGGTATTCCATAACAAAACCAAAATTACACACTATCTTTCCACAAATTCAGCCCTTCAAGGATAATAAAGGGAAAACTCCAGCACAAGTAGTATGCTCTAGAAAAAGAAAATAATCTTTCATCAAACCTAAAAGAAGATAGCCACATGAACAGAATTCTAACTCTAACAACAAAAACAACAGGAAAAAACAATGACTTTTCGTTATTATCAATGTACTTAATTCCACAATAAAAAGACATAGGCTAACAAACTGGTTACATAAATAGTACTCAACACTTTGCTGTATACAGGAAACTACCTTATGGACAAAGACAGAGACTACTTCAGAGTAAAAGGCTGGGAAACAATATTCCAAGCAAATAGTCCCAAGAAACAACCTGTAGTAGCCATTCTAATATTGAATAAAATTGACTTTCAACCCAAAGTTATCAAAAAAGACAAGGAGGGTAATTTCATATTCATCAAAGATAAAATCCACCAAGATGAACTCTCAGTTCTGAACATGTATCATATGCAAGGGCATCCACATTCATTAAAGAAACTTTTTAGTAAAGCTCAAAGTATGCCGGGAGGGCTTTACCACAGCATCTGGGGGAGCCATCTTGGGTTCCCGGATACTCCAAGACTGGTCAGCGCAGGTGAGAGTGTGGACTGCAGAGGCTAACAGCTTCTGGGATAGGCAGAAGCCAAAGAGCTTCAGGGACAGACAACTTTTCAGACTCCAGACATCCAGGCACCCTCCCTGCCAGAGGAGGGGTGTCTGGCCCGCCTGGGAAGGCTTTGCCACAGCATCCTGGGGAGACATCTTAGTTCCCGGATCCTGCTGAGACTACTCTGCGCAGGTGAGAGTGTGGACTACAGAAGCTATACAGATTCTGGGACAAGCCTTGTTTCGGGCCTTCATCTTCTGCCAAGAGGCAGGTCTCAAAGCCAGATATCTGTCCACCTTCCCTGCAAGAGAAGCACTTGCCTGCAGAGAGTGCTCTAACCACTGAAAGTCAGGAGAGATCTAGTCTTCCAGGTCTGCTGATAGAGGCTAACAGAATCATGAGAGGAACAAGCTCTAACCAGAGACAACTATAACAACTAACTCCAGAGATTACCAGATGGCGAAAGGCAAACGTAAGAATCTTACTAACAGAAACCAAGACAACTCACCATCATCAGAACCCAGCACTCCCACCTCAGCCAGACCTGGGTACTCCAACACACCCAAAAATCACACCGGATTTAAAAGCATATCTCATGATGATGGTAGATCAAGAATGACTTTAATAACTCAAAGAAATACAGGAGAACACTGCTAAAGAGGTACAAGTCCTTAAAGAAAAAGAGGAAAACACAACCAAAGAGGTAAAAGTCCTTAAAGAAAAACAGGAAAACACATTCAAACAGGTGATGGAAATGAACAAAACCATACTAGACATAAAAAGGGAAGTAGACACAATAAAGAAAACACAAAGTGAGGCCATGTTGGAGATAGAAACCCTAGGAAAGAAATATGGAACCATAGATGCAAGCATCAGCAGCAGAATACAAGAGATGGAAGAGAGAATCTCAGGTGCAGAAGATTCCATAGAGAACATCGGTAAAACAATCAAAGAAAATGCAAAATGCAAAAAGATCCTAACTCAAAACATCCAGGAAATCCAGGACACAATGAGAAGACCAAACCTACAGATAATAGTAGTAGATGAGAATGAAGATTTTCAACTTAAAGGGCCAGCAAATATCTTCAACAAAATTATAGAAGAAAACTTCCCAAACCTAAAGAAAGACACTACCATGAACATACAAGAAGCCTACAGAACTCTAAATAGACTGGACCAGAAAAGAAATTCCTCCCGACGGGACACCCCAAAGCTACCCACAAGAACTGCCACGGGATCTTAAGACCTCTGGTGAGTGGAACACAGCTGCTGCTCTAATCAAATCGTACGGGAACTGAGACTGCATTAATTAGGGAAGCAGAAAACCCGGCCTGATCAGGGGCACAAGTCCCTTCCAGTCCCGTAGCTTGGGTGCAGAGTCTCCTGAAACCTGCAAGCTACCCACAAGACCCGCTACCGGATCTTAAGACATCTGGTGAGTGGAACACAGCTGCTGCTCTAATACAATCACATGGGACCTGACACTGCATTAATTATGGAAGTAGAAAACCCAACATGATCAGGGGCACAAGTCCCTTCCGGTCCCTGCCAGCACCGGGTTACCTTGGGCATGGAGTTTCAGGACACCCACAAGGTATACATAGGACCCTCCACGAGATCTTAAGACCTCTGTGAGTGGATCACAACTTCTGTCAGGAGGCAGGTTTGAACACCAGATATCTGGGCACCTTCCCTGCAAGAGGAGAACTTGCCTGCAGAGAGTACTCTGAACACTCAAACTCAGGAGAGAGCTAGTCTCCCAGGTCTGCTGATAGAGGCTAACATAAACACCTGGGGAACAAGATGTAACCAGAACAACTACAACAACTAACTTCGGAGATTACCAGAAGGCAAAAGGCAAATATAAGAATCTTACTAACAGAAACCAAGACCACTCACCATAATCAGAACGCAGCACTCCCACCCCACCCAGTCCTGGGCACCCCAACACACCCAAAAAGACAGTTCCTGATTTAAAAGCCTATCTCATGATGATGGTAGAGGACATCAAGAAGGACTTCAATAACTCACTTAAAGAAATACAGGAGAGCACTGCTAAACAGGTAGAAGACCTTAAAGAGGAAGCATAAAAAGCCCTTAAAGAATTGCAGATAAACACGACCAAACAGGTGATGGAATTGAATAAAACCATCCAAGACCTAAAAAGGGAAGTAGACACAATAAAGAAAACCCAAAATAAGGCAACACTGGAGATAGAAACCCTAGGAAAGAAATCTGGAACCATAGATGCAAGCATCAGCAATAGAATACAAGAGATAGAAGAGAGAATCTCAGGTGCAGAAGATTCCATAGAGAACATAGGCATAACAAATACAAAATGCAAAAAGATACTAACTCAAAACATCCAGTAAATCCAGGACACAATGAGAAGACCAAACCTACAGATAATAGTAGTAGATGAGAATGAAGATTTTCAACTTAAAGAGAGGGCAAATATCTTCAACAAAATTATAGAAGAAAACTTCCAAAACCTAAAGAAAGACATGCCCGTGAACATACAAGAAGCCTACAGAACTCCAAATAGACTGGACCAGAAAAGAAATTCCTCCCGACACATAATAATCAGAACAACAAATGCACTAAATAAAGATAGAATATTAAAAGCAGTAAGGGAAAAAGTTCAAGTAACATATAAAGGCAGGCCTATCAGAATTACACCAGACTTTTCACCAGAGACTATGAAAGCCAGAAGATCCTGGACAGATGTTATACAGACCCTAAGAGAACACAAATGCCAGCCCAGGCTACTATATCCAGCAAAACTCTCAATTACCATAGATGGAGAAACCAAAGAATTCCATGACAAAACCAAATTCACACATTATCTTGTCATGAATCCAGTCCTTCAAAGGATAATAACAGAAAAAAAAACCAATACAAGGATGGAAAACATGCCCTAGAAAAAGCAAGAAAGTAATTCCTCAACAAACCAAAAAGAAGACAGCCACAAGAACAGAATGCCAACTCTAAAAACAAAAATAATAGGAAGCATAATTACTTTTCCATAATCTCTCTTTTTTTTTTTTTTTTTCGCTTTTCACCGACTTTATTGGCTGTGGACTGTGGCGGGCGGGCTCTGCACCCGACTGTTGGGTTCACTTGCTCTTCACCTTCTGGCTCTCCGTCTTCTTGGGCAGCAGCACGGCCTGGATATTGGGCAGGACGCTGCCCTGCGCGATGGTCACACGGCCCAGCAGCTTGTTGAGCTCCTCGTCGATGAGGATGTTGTTGTGTTACCTGCCAACTCCAGGATCTCGCACTTCCGCCAGGTACACGTGCGCTCCCGCGCCCATGCGCTCCATGTAGTTGCCCTTCCAAAGCAGCCGGTGAACGCGGCCCACAGGGAACTACAGGCCCGCGAGTGACGAGCACGACTTGGCCTTGGCACGCACCTTACTGCCCTGCTTGCCTCGCCCAGACATACTCGACCCCACGCCTGGAACTCCAACACCAGCTCACTCAGTTCACAGACACAGTGCCTACTTTTTCTTAATCTCTACAGACCGGCTACACAAACAGGACCCAACATTCTGCTGCTTACAGGAAACCCATCTCAGGGAAAAAGACACACACTACCTCAGAGTAAAAGACTGGAAAACAATTTTCCAAGCAAATGGTATGAAGAAACAAGCTGGAGTAGTCATTCTAATATCGAATAAAATCGACTTCCAACCCAAAGTAATCAAACAAGACAAGGAGGGACACTTCATGCTCATCAAAGGTAAAATCCTCCAAGAGGAACTCTCAATTCTGAATATCTGTGCTCCAAATGTAAGGGCAGCCACATTCATTAAAGAAACTTTAGTAAAGCTCAAAGCACATATTGCACCTCACACAATAATGGTGGGAGACTTCAATACCCCACTTTCATCAATGAACAGATCATGGAAACAGAAACTAAACAGGGACACAGTGAAACTAACAGAAGTTATGAAACAAATGGACTTAACAGATATCTACAGAGCATTTTATCCTAAAACAAAAGGATATACCCTCTTCTCAGCACCTCATGTCACCTTCTCCAAAATTGACCATACAATTGGTCACTAAACAGGCCTTAACAGATACAAAAATATTGAAATTGTCCCATGCATCCTATCAGACCACCATGGACTAAGACTGATCTTCAATAACAACATAAATATTGGAAACCTGACATTCACATGTAAAATGAACAACATTCTTCTTAATGATACCTTGGTCAAGGAAGGAATAAAGAAAGAAATTAAAGACTTTTTAGAGTTTAATAAAAATGAAGCCACAACATACCCAAACTCATGGGACACTATGAAAGCATTTCTAAGAGGGAAACTCATAGCTCTCAGTGCCTCCAAAAAGAAACTAGAGAGAGCACACACTAGCAGCTTGACAACATTCCTAAAAGCTCTAGAACAAAAGGAAGCAAGTTCACCCAAGAGGAGTAGATGGCAGGAAATAATCAAACTCAGGGGCGAAATCAACCAAGTGGAAACAAAAAGAACTATTCAAAGAATCAACCAATCGAGGAGCTGGTTCTTTGAGAAAATCAACAAGATAGATACACCCTTAGCCAGACTCATGAGAGGGCACAGGGACAGCATCCTAATTAACAAAATCAGAAATGAAAAGGGAGACATAACAACAAACCCTGAAGTAATCCAAAACACCATCAGATCCTTCTACAAAAGGCTTTACTCAACAAAACTGGAAAACCTGGATGAAATGGACAAATTTCTAGACAGATACCAGGTACCAAAGTTAAGCCAGGATCAAGTTAACGATCTAAACAGTCTCAAATCCCCTAAAGAAATAGAAACACTCATTAATAGTCTCCTGACCAAAAAAAAAGCCCAGGATAAGATGGGTTTAGTACAGAGTTCTATCAGACCTTTAAAGAAGATCTAATTCATTCTGCACAAACTATTTCACAAAATAGAAGTAGAAGGTACTCTACCCAACTCATTCTATGAATCCACAATTACTCTGATACCTAAACCACAGAAAGAACCAACAAAGATAGAGAAGTTCAGACCAATTTCCCTTATGAATATCGATGCAAAAATACTCAATAAAATTCTTGCTAACGGAATCCAAGAACACATTAAAACAGTCATCCATCCTGACCAAGTAGGCTTCATCACAGGGATGCAGGGATGGTTTAATATACGGAAATCCATCAATGTAATCCATTATATGAACTAACTCAAAGCCAAAAACCACATGATCACCTCATTAGATGAGAAAGCATTTGACAAAATCCATCACCCATTCATGATAAAAGTCTTGGAAAGATCAGGAATTCAAGGCCCATACCTAAATATGATTAAAACAATCTACAGCAAACCTGTAGCCAACATCAAAGTAAATGGTGAGAAGCTGGAAGCAATCCCACTAAAATCAGGGACTAGATACGACTGCCCACTTTCTCCCTACCTATTCAACATTGTAGTTGAATTCCTAGCCAGAGCAATTCGACAACAAAAGGAGACCAAGGGGATACAAATTGGAAAAGAAGAAGTCAAAATATCACTTTTGGCAGATGATGTGATAGTATATATAAGTGACCCTAAAAATTCCACCAGAGTACTCTTAAACCTTATAAACACCTTCAGTGAAGTCGCTGGATATAAAATTAACTCAAACAAGTCAATGGCCTTTCTCTACACAAAGAATAAACAGGCTGAGAAAGAAATTAGGCAAACAACACCCTTCTCAATAGTTACAAATAATATAAAATACCTTGGTGTGACTCTAACTAAGGAAGTGAAA
Source organism: Mus musculus (assembly GCF_000001635.26). Lineage (NCBI taxonomy): Eukaryota > Metazoa > Chordata > Mammalia > Rodentia > Muridae > Mus > Mus musculus. The sequence continues at coordinate 18,095,628 of NC_000075.6, read as the reverse complement.
GATCTGTATGAGAAGAACTTCAAGTCTATGAAAAAAGAAATCAAAGAAGAGCTCAGAAGATGGAAAGATTTCCCTTGCTCATGAATTGGCAGGATAAATATAGTAAATATGGCTCTCTTGCTAAAAGCAATCTACAGATTTAATGCGATCCCTACTAAAATTCCAATTCAATTTTTCAACGAATTCGAAAGGGCAATTTGCAAATTCATCTGGAACAACAAAAAATCTAGAATAGCAAAAACCATTCTCAACAATAAAAGAACCTCTGGTGGAATCATCATGTTTGACCTCAAACTGTACTACAGTGCGATTGTGATAAAAACTTCATGTACAGGTATAGCGACAGATAAGTAGACCAATGAAATAGAATTGAAGACCCATAAATGAACCCACACACCTATGATCACTTGATCTTTGACAAGGGAGCAAAAACTATCCAGTGGAAAAAAGACAGCATTTTCAACAAATGGGGCTGGCACAACTGGTGGTTATCATGTAGAAGAATGAGAATTGATGCATTCTTATATCCTTGTACTAAGGTCAAATCTAAGTGGATTAAGGAACTCCACATAAAACCAGAGACACTGAAACTTATAGAGGAGAAAGTAGGGAAAACCCTCGAAGATATGGGTATTGGGTAAAAATTCCTGAATAGATCAGCAATGGCTTGTGCTGTAAGATCGAGAATCAACAAATGGGACCTCATAAAATTGCAAAGCTTCTGCAAGGCAAAAGACACCGTGAATAAGACAAAAATGCCACCAACAGATTGGGAAATGATCTTTAACTATCCTAAATCAGATAGGGGGCTAATATCCAACATATATAAAGAACTCAAGAAATTGAACTCCAGAAAATCAAATAACCCCATTAAAGAATGTGGCTTAGAGCTAAACAAAGAATTCTCACCTGAGGAATACGGAATGGCAGAGAAGCACCTGAAAAAATGTTCAGCATCCTTAATCATCAGGGAAATGCAAATCAAAACAACCCTGAGATTCCGCCTCACACCAGTCAGAATGGTTAAGATAAAAAATTCAGGTGACTGCAGATGCTGGCGAGGATGTGGAGAATGAGGAACACTCCTCCATTGTTGGTGGGATTGCAAGCTTATACAACCACTCTGGAAATCAGTCTTGTGGTTCCTCAGAAAACTGGACATAGTACTACCAGAGGATCCCGCAATACCTCTCCTGGGCATATATCCAGAAGATGTTCCAACTGGTAAGAAAGAAACATTCTCTACTATGTTCATAGCAGCCTTATTTATAATAGCCAGAATCTGGAAAGAACATAGATGTCCCTGTCAATAAGACCAAAATGCAACCAACAGGTGTTCCAACAATAAATTCTTGAAATTCTTAGACAAATGGATGGATTTGGATAATATCATTTTAAGTGAGGTAACCCAATCACAAAAGAACACACATGGTGTGCACTCACTGATAAGTTCATATGAGCCCAGAGCTCAGAATACCTAAAATACAATTTGCAAAACACTGGAAACCCAAGAAGAAGGAAGACCAAAGTGTGGATATTTGGAAGTTGTTACAGAGACAAAGTGTGGAGCAGAGTCTGAAGGATTGACCACTCACTGACTGACCTACCTTGGGACCCATCCCATAAACAACTACCAAATCCAGACATAATTGCAGATGCCACCAAGAGCTTGGTGACAGGAGCCAGATATAGTTGTGTCCTGAGAGGCTTTGCCAGTGCCTGGCAAATACAGAAGTGGATGCTCACAGTCATCCATTGAACAGAGCACAGCATCTCCAATAAAAGAGCTGGAGAAAATATCCAAGGAGCTGAAGGGGTTTGCAGCCCTCTAGGAGGAACAAGAGTATGAACTAACCAGTATGCCCAGAGTTCCCTGGAACTAAACCATCAAATAAAGAGAACATATGGAGGGGCTCGTGGCTCTAGCTGCATATGTAGCAGAGGATGATCTAGTAGGTCATTAAAGGAGGAGAGGCACTTGGTCCTGTGAAGGTTCTATGCCCTTGTATAGGGGAATGCCAGGGCCAGGAATTAGGAGTGGTTGGTTTGGGGAGCAGGGGGAGGGGGTGTGAATAGCTGATTTTCTGAAGGGAAACTAGGAAAGGGTGTAATCTCCCCCCAGCCTGAAGCAGGTTGAGCCAGACCTTGACCTTGCTGCCACTAAGGGGATTACCTAGGGTGAAGCCTTCCTCCCTAGTCACTCTATTGCTCAGCCACTGCCACTGTTCCTCAATCTGAGAGGCCCCTGAGCTATTCCGGAGACTACACGCTATCCTGCACGTTGTCACCTGCAGCTGGTTTGAGGCTCCAAGGATGAATTGGCAGGAATGCCCCCCCCCCCTTTATAAGCACATTTGCCATTAAACATTTGAGCCTTGATCAGGAACCTTGTCTTGGCTCTATTTTTCTCCCAACCACCTAGTTTCCCCGCTTTTTTCAGATCCAGCTTCCCTCCCAGGTGTACCCGTTTCTTGTGAGCCGCAGGCTGGCTTTCAACAGTTTAGCATATGATCGTGGGACATGAGAAATGTCAGAAAAACTCTGGAGGAACGCTGCTTAGTATGGAGCTCCAAGGGAAGAAAAAGAAAAGAATCGTATCGGGGCATGGTGAAGCAACAGGTAAAGTGTTGCTAGAGGTGCAGAAAGATACGGGCTAAGGTTGGAATCAGTGCTAACCCAATGCTGGATTCACTTAGGTCAGCAGCGAACCAGGAACTAATCAGGCAGTTGTCCGAAGTTTTAAAAAAAACTGCTTTAGGCGAGAGGAAAAAGGGTTTAAATAATTAGGTGGATGTCCGCAGACGGGAGCTGCATCAGGGGGCAGAAACAGGGTTTGTAATAATAAAATAATATAGAGGAAAATGGATTTTGAAACTCTCCCAGAGGAAGAGAGAAATTTCGGGGAATGCCTGCCTTTTTCTCTCTAGCCCATACAGTAGAAGTTCTCTGACCTCTCTGTGTTGTCTGACATCTAATCTAATGTCTGGTGCACCGGTCAGTTCACGTGTTCAATCCATGTGTGTCCATGCCTAGTTGTCTGAATGACTGAATATTCTGTGTTTCATGTTGGAAAATAAAGATGGCTAAAACTTTATCTGCTGGTTCAGCAAGAGAGTGGCCACAAGCTTTAGCCAGGATCAGGCACAGCAGGGGAGCCACTGCTGGAAAAGCTGCTCTCAAAGAAAGGGTGTCTGCAGCCTCTTGGTTTTTGGGCAAAAATGCTGATAGATGGTTTTTTCCTGGAGGGTTCTCTGCAACCGTGATTATTGCATTTAGCTAGGACAAGGTGTTTTTTATCTTATACTTATAGCTAGAAAAATTGAAATTCTTTGATTGGTCTAAATTTATTAGACTCGTGTAGCCACTTCATTTGTTTTTTTTTATTGGTCTTAGATGTGTAATATGCTCTGCGTGTCTTCATCACAAGACTATTAGCTTATAAGTTATTGGGTATGATCAAAAAGGTGTAACACTGGTTACTAGAAAGTTAGCTTTAAATTGGTAACTCAGGTTTGGAGTCTTTCAAACACGTGGCATAAGGCAGGCCAAGAGGCTGGGCCTCTTAGGATACTACTAGTTGAGATAATACTTAATGTGATTCTTATCCTAGAAAGTAGAATTAAAGATAAGATTTAAAGCAATATCTCTTTAATGAAGCATTGAAACTTGCACTGTCATTCATTCATAGGTATAAATTGGCAGCCAAATTTTGCAATGTGATAGTGAAGTTTTGATGTTTATTCTAAGGTGATAAATTGTTTTGAAATTGGGTTTTGCTTTCCCAAGTGTGATGGTTTGTATATTCTTGGACCAGGGAGTGGCACCATTTGGAAGTGTGGCCTTGTTGGAATAGGTGTGAGCTGGTTGGAGTAGGTGTGTCACAGTGGGTGTGGGCTTAAGACTCTCAGACCAGTTGCCTGAAAGTCAGTCTTCCACTAGCAGTCTTTGGATGAAGATGTAAAACTCTCAGCTCTGCCTGCGCCATGACAGCCTGGATGCTGCCGTGCTCCCACCTTGATGATAATAGACTGAACCTCTGAACCTGTAAGCTAGCCCCAGTTAAATGTTGTTTTTTATAAGACTTGCCTTGGTCATGGTGTCTGTTCACAGCAGTAAAACCCTAAGACAGAAGTTGGTACTGGGAGTGGGTATTGCTGTGATATGCCTGACCATGCTTTTATTTGAAAGAATGCAGATTTTTGGTTTTTGGATTTGGAACTCATTGGAATGCTTTAAATGGGGCTTAATGGGTCATCCTAGTAGGAATATGGAAGACTTTGTTGCTGGGAGTAATTTGAACTGTGTTGACATTGCCCAAGAGATTTCAAAGAAGTAGAATTTCAGTTTGTGGCATAAAGACCGTTTTTGTGGTATTTTGGTGAAGAATGTGGCTACTTTTTGCCCTTGTCTGAAAAGTCTGCATGAGGCTAAGGTGAAGAGACTTGGATTAATTGCATTAATTGCATTGACAAAGGAAGTTTCAAAAAAACCCAGCAGAGACTTTGTTCTCTGGTTAAGTCTCACAAAGAGAAGTTTGAACAAGCATAGCAAGCTTAGAAAGGCAAAATATAAAATATATGGTTCGAGCATTAAAGGCATAACAGGAATAGGTGTGACCTGGTTAGAGTAGGTGTGTCACAATGGGTGTGAGCTTAAGTCTCTCACCCCAGTTGCCTGAAGGTCAGTCTTCCACTAGCAGTGTTTTGGATGAAGATGTAAAACTCTCAGCTCTGCCTGCACCATGACAGCCTGGATGCTGCCGTGCTCCCACCTTGATGATAATAGACTGAACCTCTGAACCTGTAAGCCAGCCCCAATTAAATGTTGTTTTTTATAAGACTTGCCTTGGTCATAGTGTCTGTTCACAGCAGTAAAACCCTAACTAAGACACTGAGGTTGTAGTTATAGTCTAATATCGCAAAAGAAACTTAAAAGTTCTGAAATCTGTCCTCACAGCAAGAGGAACTAAGCTCAGAGTAGCCTCTGAGTGGCTTGTGTGACTTCCTTTTGTCTTGCAAATGGTGCCTAAGGAAGCTCTGGAGACTTGCCTCTCCTTGCCTTCAGGGAAAATTCCTTTTAGCTAAAAGAGCACCTTTGCAGATCTACCCAGATATTGTTCTAAATAAAGTTAAATTCTAAGCTTATAAAAGGTCAATCAGGCTGTAGAATTTGTCAGGGCATTGCGATTTGACTTGCCTACTTAATGTAAAGTTATTATAGATTTAAGAGTTTGTTTTTTCCTTTGCATCCGGAAAATTGTAAAGAGCTTGCTTCTAGTGACCTTGTAATCATTGGAAAATTTTGCCTCTAGGTATGGCTTATATAGCCTTACCTCATGTAAGAAAAATTCTTAGAGTCTCTGCTTCAATACAAGAAGCTAAGAGTTTGAATCTTTCATTGTATATTGTTTCCAAAGTGGAAAGTATTTTATTAGCTAATGCCTCTCAAAGGAAGTTTACTTTAAATCCTTGCTCTCACACAAGCACACAAGGAGCTTTTAAGGTCTGGGGAGTAGCTGTTGCTCCAGAAAAGATTCAGAGGCAATATCTTTTTAATGCTTAGAGTTTTAGTTATACTATAATATTGTGGTACAGAAAATCTAGAACGAAAAACTGATTTGCTTCAAAATTTTATTTTCAAAAGCTTCCAGGAGATGTTAATTGCCTAAGACCTCACCTTAAGCTCACCACAGGAGAACTTAAGCTTTTGTTAGGTGCTATTAAGTGAGATGCAAATTAACTGGCAAAGAACTAAAGGCTTTGCAGAAAATAAAGAAAGCTTTTATATTGTTATCAATTATAATCAATGGTAATTAAATATTAGCTTTGCCCACAGCAATTCTTTGGCAAGAGAAAACATTATTGTAAAGTCATTTTTCTTCTCCTCCCGGCAGACCGTTGGCCCACATGGAGCTAGCTGGCTGCTGGCTGCTGGCTGCTGGCTGCTGGCTGCTGGCTGCTGGCTGCTGGCTGCTGCGGGGCAGGGCCATGGGTTATGCAGCTTTCCCTGAGTGGAGGTGGCACAGGAGGCCACCAGAAAGTGGGTGCCTTTGTGGGGAACTCAGGAGAGGGCAGCGCTTGCCATTGCCCCCATGAGCCTCTGCCTGTCCCCTCTGAGGGTAGCCATATTTTTCCCATTAGGACTGGGGGTGCTCTGCTGCCCTCGCTCGGGCTTCCTGGCCTATAACAGATTGGGCCGCCTCAGCCTCTTGGGCCTGGGAGAAGGGCCAGAGGCATGCTAGGCAGAGGTGGCATTCACCTCAAAGCACAGTTTTAACATCCTATTAAGGCTGCTGTGGTGCTAATAAGGAATTGTAAGATATATTCATATATTTCAGAAAACCTATAACAAAAATTGTGTCTTAAGAACCTAAGTGTCGGCAGAGCTTCTGGGCGGCGCCATCTTCAGCTCCAGATAGCCGGCCACCTTCCTGGTGAGAGCACGGGGGTCTGCCAGGCCTGAGAGGTTTGTGGCACAGGCGCCGGCGGGAGCCTTCTTGGCTCCAGGACTCCGCGGAGGGCAGGCTGCACGGGTGACCGTGTGGAATACAGAGTGCCAGCCGTTTCTGGGACGGGCGAGAGTCGCAGAGCTTCTGGGCGGCGCCATCTTCAGCTCCAGACAGCCGGCCACCTTCCTGGTGAGAGCACGGGGGTCTGCCAGGCCTGAGAGGTTTGTGGCACAGGCGCCGGCGGGAGCCTTCTTGGCTCCGGGACTCCGCGGAGGGCAGGCTGCACGGGTGACCGTGTGGAATACAGAGTGCCAGCCGTTTCTGGGACGGACGAGAGTCGCAGAGCTTCTGGGCGGCGCCATCTTCAGCTCCAGACAACCAGCCACCTTCCCGGCAAGAGCCACAGAACTTCTGAGGCAGCGCCATCCTCAGCTCCAGACGGCCGGCCTCCTTCCGGACAAGAGCCACAGAGCTTCTCAGGCGGCGACATCTTCGACTCCAGACAACTGGCCACCTTCCTGGCCAAAGCAACACAGCTTCTGGGAAAGATCCTGTTTTGGGCCTTCACCTTCAGCCAGGAGGAGGTCCAAACACCAGATAACTGTACACCTTCCCTGAAAGAGGAGAGCTTGCCTACAGAGACTGCTATGACCACTGAAACTCAGAGAAGAGAGCTTGTCTCCCACGCCTGCTGATAGAGGGTAACAAAATCAACAGAGGAACAATCTCTTAACAAAGACAACTATAACAACTAACTCCAGAGATTGCCAGATGGCGAAAGGTAAACGTAAGAATCCTACTAACAGAAGCCAGGACCACTCACCATCATCAGAACCCAGAACGCCCACTTCGCCCAATCCAGGACACCCTAACACACCTGAAAAGGTAGACCTGGATTTAAAAGCATATCTCATGATGATGGTAGAGGACATAAAGAAGGAATTCAATAACTCACTTAAAGAAATACAGGAGAACACTGCTAAAGAGTTACAAGTCCTTAAAGAAAAACAGGAAAACACTGCTAAAGAGTTACAAGTCCTTAAAGAAAAACAGGAAAACACAACCAAACAGGTAGAAGTCCTTATAGAAAAACAGGAAAACACATCCAAACAGGTGATGGAAATGAACAAAACCATACTAGACCTAAAAAGGGAAGTAGACACAATAAAGAAAACCCAAAGTGAGGCGACGCTGGAGATAGAAACCCTAGGAAAGAAATCTGGAACCATAGATGCCAGCATCAGCAACAGAATACAAGAGATGGAAGAGAGAATCTCAGGTGCAGAAGACTCCATAGAGAACATCGGCACAACAATCAAAGAAAATGGAAAATGCAAAAAGATCCTAACTCAAAACATCCAGGAAATCCAGGACACAATGAGAAGACCAAACCTACGGATAATAGGAGTGGATGAGAATGAAGATTTTCAACTCAAAGGACCAGCAAACATCTTCAACAAAATTATTGAAGAAAACTTCCCAAATCTAAAGAAAGAGATGCCCATGAACATACAAGAAGCCTACAGAACTCCAAATAGACTGGACCAGAAAAGAAATTCCTCCCGACACATAATAATCAGAACACCAAATGCACTAAATAAAGATAGAATACTAAAAGCAGTAAGGGAAAAAGGTCAAGTAACATATAAAGGCAAGCCTATCAGAATTACACCAGATTTTTCACCAGAGACTATGAAAGCCAGAAGAGCCTGGACAGATGTTATACAGACACTAAGAGAACACAAATGCCAGCCCAGGCTACTATACCCAGCCAAACTCTCAATTACCATAGATGGAGAAACCAAAGTATTCCACGACAAAACTAAATTCACCCATTATCTCTCCACGAATCCAGCCCTTCAAAGGATAATAACAGAAAAAAACCAATACAAGGACGGGAACCACGCCCTAGAAAAAAACAAGAAGATAATCCCTCAACAAACCTAAAAGAAGACAACCACAAGAACAGAATGCCAACTTTAACAACAAAAATAACAGGAAGCAACAATTACCTTTCCTTAATATCTCTTAATATCAATGGACTCAATTCCCCAATAAAAAGACATAGACTAACAGACTGGCTACACAAACAGGACCCAACATTCTGCTGCTTACAGGAAACCCATCTCAGGGAAAAAGACAGACACTACCTCAGAGTGAAAGGCTGGAAAACAATTTTCCAAGCAAATGGTCTGAAGAAACAGGCTGGAGTAGCCATTCTAATATCGGATAAAATCGACTTCCAACCCAAAGTTATCAAAAAAGACGAGGAGGGACACTTCATACTCATCAAAGGTAAAATCCTCCAAGAGGAACTCTCAATTCTGAATATCTACGCTCCAAATGCAAGGGCAGCCACATTCATTAAAGACACTTTAGTAAAGCTCAAAGCACACATTGCACCTCACACAATAATAGTGGGAGACCTCAACACACCACTTTCATCAATGGACAGATCGTGGAAACAGAAACTAAACAGGGACACAGTGAAACTAACAGAAGTTATGAAACAAATGGACCTGACAGATATCTACAGAATATTTAATCCTAAAACAAAAGGATATACCTTCTTCTCAGCACCTCACGGGACCTTCTCCAAAATTGACCATATAATTGGTCACAAAATAGGCCTCAACAGATACAAAAATATTGAAATTGTCCCATGTATCCTATCAGACCACCATGGCCTAAGATTGATCTTCAATAACAACATTAAGAATGGAAAGGAACATTCACGTGGAAACTGAACAACACCCTTCTCAATGATACCTTGGTCAAGGAAGGAATAAAGAAAGAAATTAAAGACTTTTTAGAGTTTAATGAAAATGAAGCCACAACGTACCCAAACCTTTGGGACACAATGAAAGCATTTCTAAGAGGGAAACTCATAGCTCTGAGTACCTCCAAGAAGAAATGGGAGAGAGCACATACTAGCAGCTTGACAACACATCTAAAAGCTCTAGAAAAAAAGGAAGCAAATTCACCCAAGAGGAGTAGACGGCAGGAAATAATCAAACTCAGGGGTGAAATTAACCAAGTGGAAACAAGAAGAACTATTCAAAGAATTAACCAAACGAGGAGTTGGTTCTTGGAGAAAATCAACAAGATAGATAAGCCCTTAGCTAGACTCACTAGAGGGCAAAGGGACAAAATCCTAATCAACAAAATCAGAAATGAAAAGGGAGACATAACAACAGATCCTGAAGAAATCCAAAACACCATCAGATCCTTCTACAAAAGCTTATACTCAACAAAACTGGAAAACCTGGACGAAATGGACAAATTTCTGGACAGATACCAGGTACCAAAGTTGAATCAGGATCAAGTTGACCTTCTAAACAGTCCCATATCCCCTAAAGAAATAGAAGCAGTTATTAATAGTCTCCCAGCCAAAAAAAGCCCAGGACCAGATGGGTTTAGTGCAGAGTTCTATCAGACCTTCAAAGAAGATCTAATTCCAGTTCTGCACAAACTATTTCACAAGATAGAAGTAGAAGGTACTCTACCCAACTCATTTTATGAAGCCACTATTACTCTGATACCTAAACCACAGAAAGATCCAACAAAGATAGAGAACTTCAGACCAATTTCTCTTATGAATATCGATGCAAAAATCCTTAATAAAATTCTCGCTAACCGAATCCAAGAACACATTAAAGAAATCATCCATCCTGACCAAGTAGGTTTTATTCCAGGGATGCAGGGATGGTTTAATATACGAAAATCCATCAATGTAATCCATTATATAAACAAACTCAAAGACAAAAACCACATGATCATCTCGTTAGATGCAGAAAAAGCATTTGACAAGATCCAACACCCATTCATGATAAAAGTTTTGGAAAGATCAGGAATTCAAGGCCCATACCTAAACATAATAAAAGCAATCTACAGCAAACCAGTAGCCAACATCAAAGTAAATGGAGAGAAGCTGGAAGCAATCCCACTAAAATCAGGGACTAGACAAGGTTGCCCACTTTCTCCCTACCTTTTCAACATAGTACTTGAAGTATTAGCCAGAGCAATTCGACAACAAAAGGAGATCAAGGGGATAAAAATTGGAAAAGAGGAAGTCAAAATATCACTTTTTTCAGATGATATGATAGTATATATAAGTGACCCTAAAAATTCCACCAGAGAACTCCTAAACCTGATAAACAGCTTTGGTGAAGTAGCTGGATATAAAATTAACTCAAACAAGTCAATGGCCTTTCTCTACACAAAGAATAAACAGGCTGAGAAAGAAATTAGGGAAACAACACCCTTCTCAATAGTCACAAATAATATAAAATATCTCGGCGTGACTCTAACTAAGGAAGTAAAAGATCTGTATGATAAAAACTTCAAGTCTCTGAAGAAAGAAATTAAAGAAGATCTCAGAAGATGGAAAGATCTCCCATGCTCATGGATTGGCAGGATCAACATTGTAAAAATGGCTATCTTGCCAAAAGCAATCTACAGATTCAATGCAATCCCCATCAAAATTCCAACTCAATTCTTCAACGAATTAGAAGGAGCAATTTGCAAATTCATCTGGAATAACAAAAAACCTAGGTTAGCAAAAACTCTTCCCAAGGATAAAAGAACCTCTGGTGGAATCACCATGCCTGACCTAAAGCTTTACTACAGGGCAATTGTGATAAAAACTGCATGGTACTGGTATAGAGACAGACAAGTAGACCAATGGAATAGAATTGAAGACCCAGAAATGAACCCACACACCTATGGTCACTTGATCTTCGACAAGCAAGCTAAAACCATCCAGTGGAAGAAAGACAGCATTTTCAACAATTGGTGCTGGCACAACTGGTTGTTATCATGTAGAAGAATGCGAATCGATCCATACTTATCTCCTTGTACTAAGGTCAAATCTAAGTGGATCAAGGAACTTCACATAAAACCAGAGACACTGAAACTTATAGAGGAGAAAGTGGGGAAAAGCCTTGAAGATATGGGTACAGGGGGAAAATTCCTGAACAGAACAGCAATGGCTTGCTCCGTAAGATCAAGAATTGACAAATGGGACCTAATGAAAATCCAAAGTTTCTGCAAGGCAAAAGACACCGTCAATAAGACAAAAAGACCACCAACAGATTGGGAAAGGATCTTTACCTATCCTAAATCAGATAGGGGACTAATATCCAACATATATAAAGAACTGAAGAAGGTGGACTTCAGAAAATCAAATAACCCCATTAAAAAATGGGGCTCAGAACTGAACAAAGAATTCTCACCTGAGGAATACCGAATGGCAGAGAAGCACCTGAAAAAATGCTCAACATCCTTAATCATCAGGGAAATGCAAATCAAAACAACCCTGAGATTCCACCTCACACCAGTCAGAATGGCTAAGATCAAAAATTCAGGTGACAGCAGATGCTGGCATGGATGTGGAGAAAGAGGAACACTCCTCCATTGTTGGTGGGATTGCAGGCTTGTACAACCACTATGGAAATCAGTCTGGCGGTTCCTCAGAAAACTGGATATAGTACTACCGGAGGATCCAGCAATACCTCTCCTGGGCATATATCCAGAAGATGCCCCAACTGGTAAGAAGGACACATGCTCCACTATGTTCATAGCAGCCTTATTTATAATAGCCAGAAGCTGGAAGGAACCCAGATGCCCCTCAACAGAGGAATGGATACAGAAAATGTGGTACATCTACACAATGGAGTACTACTCAGCTATTAAAAAGAATGAATTTATGAAATTCCTAGCCAAATGGATGGACCTGGAGGGCATCATCCTGAGTGAGGTAACACATTCACAAAGGAACTCACACAATATGTACTCACTGATAAGTGGATATTAGCCCAAAACCTAAGATACCCAAGATATAAGATACAATTTCCTAAACACATGAAACTCAAGAAAAATGAAGACTGAAGTGTGAACACTATGCCCCTCCTTAGAAGTGGGAACAAAACACCCTTGGAAGGAGTTACAGAGACAAAGTTTGGAGCTGAGATAAAAGGATGGACCATGTAGACACTAGCATATCCGGGGATCCATCCCATAATCAGCTTCCAAATGCTGACACCATTGCATACACTAGCAAGATTATGCTGAAAGGACCCTGATATAGCTGTCTCTTGTCAGAGTATGCCTGGGCCTAGCAAACATAGAAGTGGATGCTCACAGTCGGCTATTGGATGGATCACATGGCCCCCAATGAAGGAGCTAGAGAAAGTACCAAAGAAGCTAAAGGGATCTGCAACCCTATAGGTGGAACAACATTATGAACTAACCAGTACCCCGGAGCTCTTGACTCTAGCTGCATATGCATCAAAAGATGGCCTAGTCGGCCATCACTGGAAAGAGAGGCCCATTGGACACGCAAACTTTATATGCCCCAGTACAGGGGAACGCCAGGGCCATAAAAGGGGAGTGGGTGGGTAGGGGAGAGGGGGTGGGTGGCTATGGGGGACTTTTGGTATAGCATTGCAAATGTAAATGAGCGAAATACCTAATAAAAAATGGAAAAAAAAATCACAAAAAAAAAGAACCTAAGTGTCTGTTCCTTGTTCAAAACAGTAATTGATTGTTATAGAATATTAATATTTGATCTATTGCATAGCATCATTTTAAATAAAATTGACAATCATAACCCTAAAGATAAGTTCAAAATTGTTCTTATGCATGCTTTTGTATCTTCTATTAATTCATACATGCATGCATCTCAATTACTGTGTTTAAAAACAGCCCTTTTATGGGAGAAAAGTATATGTGAATTGGATCACTCGTTTATTTTTTTGAGTTTTCTCCTGCTTCAGCACAGATAATTAAATTGTGTGCTGGAGACGGTGTTTTAAAATGTTGAATAATCAAGCTCTAATTTGTATCTTTATATATATATATATATATATATATATATATATATATATATATATATATATATATCAGAGCTTACAATTGCTTAAAATTGTTCATCCCTCAGATCCTATTAATTATCAAGCTTGCAATTGCTTATGCAACTCATAAGAAAAAATACTGTTCCTTTAAGAAGACTGTTTTTGGACAGTTAAGAATTTGTCTTGGGTTGCATGGAAAAGACCCCCAGGATTTGCTTTTGTGTTATAGAGGTTTACATAAAGCTTTAGCTGATAAGGATTACAGATAGCTCCTGAAAGGATACAAACCCAGAATCCTTATAATTATTTGAGTTTTAGACTTACTAATCAAGCTGTTTTCCCCCAGAAGATAGTTATTCGCAGAGACAACTTAAGGACTTTGAAAGATTTTCAAAAATTGTTAGGTGATATTAATTGGCTTTGCCCCTATTTAAAGCTTACTACAGGGGAGCTGAAACCTTCATATGATATTCTTAAAGGGAGTTCTGATCCTACCTCCCCTAGATCTTTAACCTCAGAAGGATTGCTGGCCTTACAACAAGTGGAAAAAGCTATTTAAAAGCAATTTGTCACTTTTATAGATGACTCTTTGCCTTTACATCTGTTAATTTTTAATACGATTCATGTGCCTAAGTATTGTTATTACAAAAGTCTCCTCTAATGTGGATATATTCAAGGATTTCTCCTAAATGTAATATCTTGCCATATTATGAAGCAGTAGCTCAGATGATTATCCTTGGAAGGAAGCAGGCACTAACTTATTTTGGCAAAGAGCCGGATATTATTGTTTAGCCTTACAGCGTAGGTCAAGACACTTGGCTGAAACAGCACAGTACAGATTGGTTGGTTGCTCAAATAGGGTTTAAAGTAACTATAGACAGGCACTACCCTCAAGATAGGTCGATAAAATTTTTAAAGGTATATGAGGTGATATTTCCTAATATGACCTTTTTACAACCCTTACACAATGCTGTTCTGGTGTTTACTGATGGCTCCTCTAAAGGGCGAGCTGGATTTCTTATAGTCAACAGGTAATCATAAAGACTCCTGGCCACTCAGCTCAATTAGCAGAATTAACAGCAATACTGAATGTCTTTCAGTCTGTGAATGAGGCTTTTAATATTTTTACTGATATTTTTATGTTGCACAATAGGTAACCCTTATTGCAGACCTGTGGTACGTTTAACTTTAATACGCCAGCAGGACCCTTGTTTTCACAATTGCAAAACACCATTCTTTCCCAAAAACATCCATTCTATATTGGCCACATATGATCTCATTCTGGTCTTCCTGGACCTTTAGCTGAAGGCAATGATTGCATTGACAGAGCTCTAATAGTAGAAGCCTTAATTTCAGATCCTGTTGCTTTAGCCAAACATGATCATGAAAAATTTCATCTCTCTAGCCATACCTTAAGGCTCCGACATAAGATCACTAAGGAACAGGCAAGAATGTTTGTAAAACAATGTCCTAAATGTATTACATTATCTCCAGTGCCACCTTTAGGAGTTAATCCACGAGGTCTTATGCCTAATCATATTTGGCAAATGGATGTAACTCATTATGTGTAATTTGAAAAATTAAAATATATACATGTTTGTATTGACACTTGTTCAGGATTTCTTTTTGCTTCTCTTCCTCTAAATTTGTAATTGATCATTGCCTAGAAGCCTTTAATGTTATAGGACTGTCTAAACTTATTAAGACAGATAACGGGCTATCCTATTCTAGCAAAAATTTTAGTTCATTTTGTAAAGAATTTGGCATAAAACATAAAACTGGAATTCCTTATAACTCCATGGGACAAGAAATAGTTGAATGTGCTCATTGCACTTTAAAAAATTGGCTATATAATCTCGTTCTTTATATTTTAAAAACAGTAATGGTTTAAGATAATATTTTGATATTTTTTGAGAATGTGTATGTCAAATTGTAAAAAATTTGCTCTTGGTGTCCTCAGTTCCTACCTGTTTCCACATAATGGTGTTAATTCTTGAGGACCTATACTTAATCAATTGCTGCAAATTAATGCTCTTATTTCTGATTAATGAATGAATAAGTTATGCACATGTGACTATTAATGACTTTTCAAGCTTTCTAGTTACAACCGTTCTTCAAGAGAAACAATTGAATGTATAATTAGTCACTGCCCTTGTTATATTAATACAGACTATAACAGTCAAGCATTTGAAATATTTTGTCAACAATTTATTAATTCTCAAGGACAGGTTATTGTAGAACTTTAAAAACTCTTCTTAAAAAAACAAAGGAAGGGGGAAATTATATCCCCATGCACATTATTTAAATCATAGTTTTATTTTAAGAATTTTGAAATTTGGATGTCCAAGAACTTAATAAATGCCTCATAGTATCTTAAAAACCAGACATAATCATGTCTAGGTGAGATGAAAAGGATCTACTTAATGACATAAGGCTTGATCCTGAACATCTACCTTATTGGGAAAGGGAAAAGCATAGGTTTTCTTCACAGAACGCTGAAGAAGCAGGATGGCTAATTCGTTTGACAAGCTGACAGGTGAGTTCGCTGAGTGCCCTGACTTTAGTGACAAGAAAGCTGAATTTGGTATATGTTTTTGACTCACCTTTGTTTGCCATTTTCCTCATTTGGACAAGCTAAGCTGCCTTGCTTTAAGCTTTTTAAACCTTATGGGACATAGAACAGTAGAGACCGTGTAATCTGACTTAGAAAGATTAGTCGCAAGAAAGTTATAGTGATTCTTCTCCTTCCCTCATTGTGACCAGTTATTCTAACTCCATCTTGGACTGGTCTAGTAATAATTCCAGTATTAGAGATTCCTAAGGAAGATAGCTAAAATCTTAATTACCTAGCAAAGTTAATTTGGAGCACAGCCTCCACTCCCAGAAAGTTATAGCCTTTCTGTGGTTCTCAAAGTCACCTCCCCCATACAGGGAGCTCAGAGTTTAAGACTGATCATTGCTAATTTGCAATTGAATGGAGTACCTGGACTTTTGTACTGTTGCTTTTCAATGTCTCAACTTTGTTTTTCAAGCAGGTCAGTCAATGCCCTTCAACCTGACTGCAACAGGTATGCAGCCTCACCTCCAACAGCGCAGGTGGCAGTTACTAATCTTTATCAAGAAGCATTCTAAGTACATATTGTGGCTTTGGTCTGAATTGGGAATAAGCTGTGCTAATGAGGGCCTGACAGTAAATGACAGGCACCCAGATCTCAGAACCATACAATCTAAGATAGAGGTACATTCCAAAAGGCTGTGGCTGTTGATGACACACCACAGAGCCATGTTTTGTGTGAAATATAACACAAACTAGCTGCATGAAGCCTCCATGACGGAATTTGGATGGTTCGGGAAGATCTAAGATTTCCTAAGACAGGTGCAGCAGCCAGCCACCATAACTCCCAGGCAGGACTATAGATCATAAATAAATTTTATGCCTCAGTCCAGTATTTTTTTAATATTAATAACAGGGAGGAAATTGTAACCTCCACCCCCCCCCCCCCAGCCTAAAGCAGGCTGAGCCAGACCTTGACCTTGCTGCCACTAAGGAGATTACCTAGGGTGGAGCCTTCCTCCCTAGATCACTCTATTGTTCAGCCACTGCTGCTGTTCCTCCTGCTGAGAGGCCCCTGAGCTATACCAGAGACTACACTCTATCACGCACATTGTCACCTCTAGCTGGTTCCAGGCTCCAAGGATGAATTGGCAGGAATCCCCCTCCTTTGTAAGTGCCTTTGCCATTAAACATTTGAGCCTTGATTAGGAACCTTGCCTTGGCTCCATTTTTCTCTCGACCGCCTAATTTCCTCTTTCTTTCCCCAGGTGTACCCGTTTCTTGTGAGCCACAGGCCGACTTTCAACAAAAGGGGATAACATTTGAAATGTAAATAAAGAAAATATCTAATTAAAAAAAAAGAAAACACAAACTAAAAGAACTGTGGAAATAGAAAATTTAGGCAAGTAAAATGGCACTACAGACACAAGCATCACCAACAGAATATAAAAGATGAATCTCAGGCATTTTAGATAGGGAAGGAAAAGTCACAGTGGCCAAATAAAATGTTAAATCTAAGAAAAAATTACTGACACAAAATATCCAGCAAATCTGAGACACTATGAAAAATCAAACCTAAGAATAATAGGGATAGAATAAAGACCCAAAAATTTTTCAAAAATTCATGGAACAAAATGTTTCTAATCTAAAGAAGGAGATCCCAATATAAGTACAAGAAACTTTCAAAACACCAAATAGATAGGGCCAGACAAGAAAGTTATTTTGCCATATAATAATGAAAAAAATAAACATACAGAACAAAGAATAAATTTTAAAATCTGGAAGGGGAAAAGACCAAGGAGCATATACAGGCAGATCTATAATAATTACACTGAAATTCTTAATGGAGATGATAAAAGTCAGAAGGACATGGACAGATATCCTGCTCACTCTAATGGACCACATGTGTCAGCCCAGATTACTATACTCAGCAAAACTTTCAATCACCATAGAGAGAGAAAATAAGATATTCTATCACAAAGTCAAATTTAAATAATATTTATCCACAAATCCAGCCCTACAGAGGTAATAGAAGAAAAACTCTACCCCAAGAAGGTTAACTACACCCAGTGAAAACTCAGGAAATAATCTAATCCAGCAAAAACAAATTAAGGAAAACACACACATACCACCACCACAACCACCACCACCATCAAAAAAACAAAACAAAACAAAAAAAAAAAAAAACAGGAATTAATGATCGTTGGTCATTGATATCTCTCAATATTCATGAACTTAACTCTGCACAAAAAGACACAGACTAACAGGATAAATGTGAACTCAGAATCCATACTTCCACTGCCTACAAGAAGCACAAGTCAGTGTCAAAGGTAGACATACTCCTCAGAGTAAAGGATTGGGAAAACAAAACAAAACAAACAAACAAACAAAAAACCAAGCAAGTGGATACAAGAAACAGCTTTTTTTATCCATTCTAATATCTAAGAATGTTGGGATAGCAAGTGTGACCAAACATACCCACATTAGTGTCACCTTCTTAATATAAAATTTCTTTAAGCTACAACCTAAACAGACAGCCCCCTTTCTGCTCCATCTGTGCATTGGCACTGTTCTATCATCTTCTTTGTTCTTTGCACCATAACTACCTAAACACACAGTGGATAATGCTTACTCAGCATTTGTGCTATGTATCATTTCTCTTTACACTGAGCTGTTAAGTTCTACAATGGAAGGGTCATTATGTATTGTGCAAAGAACAAAACCCAGCACATACATGTTATTGATATGCTATTTCTCAGATATTAATTTAAAAAGAATACATTTATCAGTGATTGAATTGAATAAATGTGCAGTAATAGGAATCACTATGGAATGTAGAAAAATATTTCTCTACATTCCCAGATTGCCATTTGCCAGAAGAGTTACTCAAATTTTTAATCTGTCACTCTATTTCTTTATTTGATAAATTAATATAATAATGCCATTTATAAAAATTACATTTAAGTGAATTGATGTATATACTAATTCTTGATATTGCAGTGGTGAATATTTAAAATCAGTACTCAGTGTGTGTGTGTGCACTTGTGAATGTGCATAAGTGTGTGTAGAGTTTACATGATAATAGTTAATGTAATGATGGTTTGTATTTCAAGCTACAATCAATTTGAAGTAAACTGGTAAGTATGTAAACATCCTAGAAACTGAAAGGTGAAAAAACCTTATAAACTCAAATTTTTGAGACAGGTGAAATCTTCAGATGTCAGTAGTTTATGATAGACAGGCTCTACATGTGAATTTTGGATCCTGATATAGTAGTATTGTCAGCAATAATAAAAGATTATAAAGGCACACAGTTTTTTGAAACATCAAATGAAAGGCTACTTTGTTTTAAATTCTTTTAGACATGGGGTGGGATTGAATCATTGTGATACCTGTTCCACCAAGTGGATATTTCAAATGGGACACAGGTACAGAGGTTTTTATTTTGATATTCTTTCCCAATTTTGATTTCACCAGACACATATAAGATCACTGGGGAAAAAAAATCTATCTTGCACCTAGGCAAGAAAAGAAACCCTCACTAAGTGTTAACTAAAGCTCAGCTTCCTTCAAGGTTTGTAGCTGCAGATAATCTCAAGTACGGGAACATGAATGTCAGGAACAGAGAGAAAACTGCCTCCAATTTCTGAGAACTACATTTGTCTTATAATGACTACAGTTGTCTCAGTACCATTTAACGTTTGCTGAATGGAGCTGTGTGAGTCAGATCTGGCCCCAAAATGTATGGTCATTATTGCCTTGTAATTTCACTGTCAGGTTAACTGGTCGGATTTTTCCTTTGGATTTGGCTACTTTTAAAATGGAAAGAGATAGGAGGAAAGAAAGAAAGAAAGAAAGAAAGAAAGAAAGAAAGAAAGAAAGAAAGAAAGAAAGAAAGAAAGAAGGAAAGGAAGGAAAGGAAGGAAGGAAGGAAAGAAGGAAGGAAGGAAGGAAGGAAGGAAGGAAGGAAGGAAGGAAGGAAGGAAGGAAGGAAGGAAGGAAAGAAGGAAAAGAAATACAGCCCTATTGCCAAATGACTTAGAAAAAAAAAGACAATCTTTGTACTTAGTAGTAGAGCTGGTGTCACCTTAGGGTGAGGAATTATTACTCTTTAGATTTAATTAGTACATTCCTAGGGTTGTGAGAATTACATACTCTTTTCTTAAGAAAATGAATGTGCTCCAAGAAGCTCACTTGTCTCTTTTCAATGAACACACAGTCCTTTCTTGTGACATTGATATTTACTGACTAATTATGTATACATGCATAATTACACTACTACATCCCATATTATACATTCATGTAAAATATGAAAATGATCCCAACCAATACAGATATTCCAGAGCCTGTCCAATTATGCCCCACATCGTCAAACACAGGATGATAGAACAATATCTAACAATTTTACATAGCTGAAGTGAATTATTCATTTTCCAGTGTGATTTTTAGAAGTTGTTGCCAAGAGCTATAATGGAAAGAGAGTTATATCCCAATCTAACATGAAGTAGGGTGTCTCTATGCTTTCAATTATCTAAGAGAAAGCACACACATTGATTATGAGGACAGTGGAAAAATATCTCCATTTTGTGCCTTGCTTTATTAGCTATAGTCTCAATTGTCTCTACTTTATTTAATAAGACGAGTAGTTATTATTCTTGTTAAAGAAAAAGACAAAATAATTTTAATGTTTGTACTACTTCCTTTATATTGAGACACTTTTTAAGAATTCAATAAATGTCGTCCCCCCCCCCCCCTTTTTTTTCCTGGGAGTAACTTGAATCTTCAATGTTTAACTCTATCTCAATACTCTGAAGAAATTTATGTGTAAATGAGAATGGACAAAAATATTAGGTTTGACAATTATCATTGAAAATGTATTATCATTGTACCCAACTTGTCTCTATATTTATTTGCTAATTACCATGATCTACCAAGTGCTCAGAAATTTAACTATTTTAAATTTAAAGGAGCAGCTATTTAAACTTGCCTGGCCATGCTTTCACAAGACTTCTTTCTTTACAATTTTACTCCACACAGATTTGGCACTGGGTGTCCAAAGACAGGTTAGGGACAAGAGGAAGCTAGGGGAAAACAAAGCAAAGAGCAGCTTCAAGTTTTTTCACAATCGCTTGCTGATTGCTTCCTGTATACTTCTGTGTAAAATAAAAACATTATTTTATACCCTCTGATCAAGAAAATTTTTGTCTAATCACCTTTCCATGTGTTCTAGGAAATCTCATGTTCTAAATTTCTATCCATGGCCATATCATTTCAGAAAGTAATCATTTGATTTCTTTAATTCTCATTCATAATGTAAATAACTAAATTCTATAAAAAGAAAAAGTTTTGAATATATGCAAAAAATACTTAAGATTTTTTTTCTTGACATACAGGGAATGAGATGTGTTACTTTTCTGAAGTAGAGGGACAATTGTGTATTTCATCTCAGATCTCTTATTTCCTGAAACGAAGAGTAGGGTGAAGTGAGGAAGCAGAGGGACATTACTCATTCCCTCTCATCATTTCTCTCATTTGGACAAAGGAACTCAGGAAATTGTGGTCTGGGTCCAGAAAGAGCCTCAGAAGAAACACAGACATTATGGTAGCTTACAAACTGTTGTAAGCAATATTGTAACTATAAGGCTTAGATATAGAAATATCTTTGTATGAATCTGTAATAGGAAAAACACAATCACAAACTAAGGTTCCTCATCCGGAAGATAATGCCCCATTCTTCAAAAACCAAACCCAAATTTAAATCAAACAAACAACAACCAAAACCTCTTTAAGTTGGTTTGAGCCAGAAAGAAATGAAATTACTTAGAACATCTCAAGCCAGAACATGGGCAAAATACAACCAGACTTGCCAAAACATCACAAAATAACCCCATCTCACTGCTTCAGAGAGTCATTTTTCCCTTCAGAAACCTTTCGAGACAGGCATCCAATGTTGGTGTTTCAGTACTTCTGTCTCCAAAACTCTCATTGGAATGGACCATTATACTGTTTCCAGCATGGGGAAGGGAGCATTTCTTGCCCATTGTTCCAAACTCTTCCACATTCTTCCTATGAACCAATCCCAAAGACCCAAGAACCACTGGTCAGGTTTATTACAACAATGGTCCCATTCTTCAGTTTTCTCCATTAATCAGTTGTCTTATTTCTGTAAGAAAATGCCTAAGCAGAAGCAACTTAAGTAGAAAAGAATTTATTTTGACTTACATTTCATGGCAATAAATCAATTATGGTTGAGAAAGCATGGTGTCAGGACCAAAAGCTAATGATTGCATTGCAGCTGTAGTCAGAGAGCAGAGAATAGTGAATACTTATGTTCCTTTTGGTTTTCCCTTTTTATTCATTCTAGGATTCAGCTCATTGAATTATGCCATTCATAGTTAAAGTTTGTCTCCAAACTTCAATTAACCTAATATTGAAAATCTCTCACAGACATGCTCAGATGCTTGAGGCCTACAGGAATCCAGATTCTGTGAAGCTGGTTGCTATTTCCACAATAATATGACTCTTCACCTAGAACAATAACTAAAAGTAGCCATTTTATCTTGATATATACTCTGGCTCTATGAACATCTGTCTGTCTGTCTGTTATCTATCTATGCATATATATGCATAAGTTCAGTTGGTTTATTCAAGTAATACTATATAAGATTATATATAAAGTTTCTAGTTAAAATGAGAAAACTTTATATATACCTTTTTGAAATGAACGAATTTAAAGCAATCTAACTCTCACATTTGCTCTGTCATTGAGAGCTTTTCCCATGTTCTTGATGAGTTTTGTGCAGACATAAAAATTAAATTATTAATTTAATACTTGAAAGTAGTATTCACTTTATATTTAAGTTAAAATATTGATCTATAAGTTTTTAGTTTTAACTGATGTTATCATAGTTTTAATAAATCTCTTACATTTAACTGTACCCTTCTAGTCACAAATATAACAATTATATTCCTTAACACATTAATTTTCCTTTATAAAATTCACATAATAAATGTTAATTTCTTACTAAGCACTTCAATTATTTAATAAATAAAATCATTCCCTTGAGGCAAGTGATAAGAAAGTGACCCTGAATGGGTATTACAATCAGTTTTTATACTTTTTAGGGACACAGGTTACATCAGCTAGGTTGCAGTTCAAACTTACTGGCTAAGCTTGCTGGTATTGACCTTTAGATCTATTGGCTAGCAAGCATGGCATGCATTTGAACTCTACCTGGGACTTTCCAGAGGGTCAGGTGACTATTAGTACATTCTGAGGATTTTTTACTTCAAAATGTTCCTGTGGGTGGAGAATGGAACTTGCACTAGCCTTGATGCCAGGCAGGAGGGGGAAGCTGTAAGGAGGGTGTGGGACTGTAAACGCCCTTAAGGTCCCTCATTCTTTCCTATTTCATATACAAGCTCTAATCCTGGAACTAAGCTCAGGGGTCTTGGGTAACTAGCTCATATTCTTCAGGTCCTGTCCTCAGTGTCTTATATTTTTGGTGCAGGACCATCAGCTGCACTGCTCATATTCTCTCTTGTATGAAGTCTATAAACTTATTCAATATGCAGGGTCCAAAGGTCAACAATGGTAGGAAGAAAATTAGTGATCCTAACAAGGTGGATATGAGGGTGGTTAACCAAGGGGAGGAGTTAATCCAAGACTCGAACCAGCCCTGACTCTGTTCTCTCTTCTGCTTGACTAGCCCTTCTCTCACCTTGGCCATTGAATTTTTAACAAACCCAGAAAAAGTGGTTGGACTCCCACTTTTTTATTTGATATTTTCTTTATCTACATTTCCAGGTCTCCCCTTCAGAAGCACCATATCCCATTTCCCCTCTCCCTACCTCTATGAGGGTACTCCATGACCCACCCACCCACTCCCGCCTTCCCATCCTGGCATTTCCCTAAACTAGGACATGGAACATCCTCAGCCCCAAGGGCTACTCCTCCCACTGATGTCAAACAAGGCCATCCTCTACCTCATATGAGGCTGGAGCCATAGATCCACCCAATTGTACTCTTTGGATGGTGGTCCTGTCCCCAGGAGGTCTGGGGGTGATGGCCAGCTGACAATGTTGCTCCCCACAATGAGGCTGCAAACCCCCTCAGCTCCTTCAATCCCTTCTCTAATTCCTCCACTGGGGACCCTGTGCTCAGCCAAATGGTTGGTTATGAGCTACACCTCTGTATTTGTCAGGCTCTGGCAGAGCCTCTCAGGAGACAGCCACATCAGGTTCCTGTCAGCAAGCACTTCTCAGCATCCACAACAGCATCCAGGTTTGTGGATTATATATGGGATGGATCTCCAGGAGGGGCAGTCTCAAGATGGCCTTTCCTTCAGTTTCTGCTCCACACTTTGTCTCCATATTTCCTCCGTGAATATTTTGTTCCCCCTTTTAAGAAGCACTGAAGCACCCACATTTTGGATTTCCTTCTACTTGGGCTACATATGGTCTGTGAAGTGAATCTTAGATGTTTGGAATTTTTGGACTAATATCCACTTATCAGTGAGTGCATACCATGTGTGTTCTTTTGTGGTTAAGTTACCTCACACAGGATGATATTTTCAAGTTCCATCCGTTCGCCTGTGATTTTAATGACGCCATTGTTTTTAACAGTATTAAAAACTGTGTAGTATTCAATTATGTAAATGTACCACATTTTCTGTATCCATTCCTCTGTTGAGGGACATCTGGATCCCTTCCTCCTTCTGGCTATTATAAATATGGCTGCTATGAACATAGAGCACATGTACTTATAAATGTTTTAGCATCTTCTGGGTATATGCCCAGGAGTGGTATATCTGGGTCCTCAGGTAGTATTATCTCCAATTTTCTGAGGAACTGCCAGACTCATTTCTAGAGAGATTATACCACCTTGCAATCCCACCAGCAATTGAGTTCTCTTTCTCCACATCCTGCCCACCATCTGCTGTTACCTGAGATTTTGATCATAGCCATTCTGACTGGTGTGAGGTGGAATCTCTGGGTCGTTTTGATTTGCATTTCTCTGATTATTAATGATGTTGAACATTTCTTTAGGTGCTTCTCAGCTATTCGAGTTCCACAGTTGAAAATTCTCTGTTTAGCTCTGTACCTCATTCTTTAATAGGGTTATTTGGTTCCCTGGAGTCTAACTACTTGAGTTCTTCATATATATTGAATATTAGCCCTCTCTTGGATGTAGGGTTGGTAAAGATCTTTTCCAAATCTCTTGGTTGCTGGTTTGTTCTACTGACAGTGTCCTTTGCCTTACAGAAGCTTTGCAATTTTATGAGGTGCCATTTGTCGATTTTTGATCTTAGAGAATTAGGTTTTGGTGCTCTGTTCAGGAAAATTTCCCCTGTGCCCATGTGTTCAAGGCTTTTCCTCACTTTCTCTTCTGTTAGATTCCATGTATCTGGTTTTATGTGGAGGCACTTGATCCACTTGGAATGGAGCTTTGTACAGGGAAATGAGAATGAATCAATTTGCATTCTTCTACATGTTGACTTCCAGTTGAATCAACACAATTTGTTAAAAATGCTGTCTTTTTCCCACTGGATAGTTTTAGCTCCCTTTTCAAAGATCAAGTGACATAGGTGTCTGGGTTTATTTCTGGGGCTTCAGTTCTATTCTATTAATCTACTTGCCTCTCACTGTACCAATATCATGCAGGTTTTTTTTAAAAAATCACTATTGCTGTGTAGTAAGCTTGAGCCCAGGGATGGTGAGTTCCCCAGAGGTTTTTTTATTGTTGAGAATAGTTATTACTACGCTGGGTTTTTTGTTACTCCAAATGAATTTGAGAATTGCTCTTTCTAACTCAATGAAGAACTGAGTTGTAAATTTGCTGGGGATTGCATTGAATCTGTAGATTGTTCTCAGCAATATGGTCACTTTTAGTATATCAATTCTGTCATTTGACAAGCATGGGAAATGTTTCCATCTTCTGAGGTCTTCTTCGATTTCTTTCTTCAGAGATTTGAAGTTCTTTTCATACAGATCTTCTACTTGCTTAGATTCACACCAGGATACTTTATATTGTTTGTGACTATTGTGAAGGGTATCATTTTCCTAATTTCTTTCTCAGCCTGTTTATCCTTGGAGTATGGGACAGCTACTGATTTGTTTGAGTTAATTTTATATCTGGCCACACTGCTGAATTTGTTTATCATCTGTAGCAGTTCTCTAGTGAATTTTGTGGTCTCTTAAGTATACTAGTATAACATTTGCAAATAGTGATATTTTGACTTCTTTTTTTCCAATTTTATCCCAATGACATCCTTTTGTTGTCTGATTGCTCTGGCTAGCATTTCAAATACTATATTGAATAGGTAGGGAGAGAGTGGGAAGCCTTGTCTAGTCCCTGATTCTAGTGGGATTGCTTCAAGTTTCTCTCCATTTATTTTTATGTTGGCTACGCATTTGCTGTATATTGATTTTACTATGTTTAGGTATGGGCCTTAAATTCCAAATTTTTCTATGACTTTTACCATGAAAAGGTGTTGAATTTTGTCAAATGGTTTCTCAGCATTTAATGAGATGATCATGTTTGTTTGTTTTCTTTTTTTTTTTCCATTTTTTATTAGGTATTTGGCTCATTTACATTTCCAATGCTATACCAAAAGTCCCCCATATCCACCCACCCCCCACTCCCCTGCCCACCCACTCCCCCTTTTTGGCCCTGGTGTTCCCCTGTACTGGGGCATATAAAGTTTGATAGTCCAATGGGCCTCTCGTTCCAGTGATGGCCGACTAGGCCATCTTTTGATATATATGCAGCTAGAGTCAAGAGATCCGGGGTACTGGTTAGTTCATAATGTTGTTCCACCTATAGGGTTGCAGATCCCTTTAGCTCCTTGTCTACTTTCTCTAGCTCCTCCATTGGGAGCCCTATGATCCATCCATTAGCTGACTGTGAGCATCCACTTCTGTGTTTGCTAGGCCCCGGCATAGTCTCACAAGAGACAGCTACATCTGGGTCCTTTCAATAAAATCTTGCTAGTGTATGCAATGGTGTCAGCGTTTGGATGCTGATTATGGGGTGGATCCCTGGATATGGCAGTCTCTAGATGGTCCATCCTTTCATCTCAGCTCCAAACTTTGTCTCTGTAACTCCTTCCATGGGTGTTTTGTTCCCAAATCTAAGGAGGGGCATAGTGTCCACACTTCAGTCTTCATTCTTCTTGAGTTTCATGTGTTTAGCAAATTATATCTTATATCTTGGGTATCCTAGGTTTGGGGCTAATATCCACTTATCAGTGAGTACATATTGTGTGAGTTTCTTTGTGAATGTGTTACCTCACTCAGGATGATGCCCTCCAGGTCCATCCATTTGGCTAGGAATTTCATAAATTCATTCTTTTTAATAGCTGAGTAGTACTCCATTGTGTAGATGTAACACATTTTCTGTATCCATTCCTCTGTTGAGGGGCATCTAGGTTCTTTCCAGCTTCTGGCTATTATAAATAAGGCTGCTATGAACATAGTGGAGCATGTGTCCTTCTTACCAGTTGGGGCATCTTCTGGATATATGCCCAGGAGAGGTATTGCTGGATCCTCCGGTAGTACTATGTCCAATTTTCTGAGGAACCGCCAGACTGATTTCCAGAGTGGTTGTACAGGCCTGTACTCCAACCAACAATGGAGGAGTGTTCCTCTTTCTCCACATCCACGCCAGCATCTGCTGTCACCTGAAGTTTTGATCTTAGCCATTCTGACTGGTGTGAGGTGGAATCTCAGGGTTGTTTTGATTTGCATTTCCCTGATGATTAAGGATGTTGAACATTTTTTCAGGTGCTTCTCTGCCATTCGGTATTCCTCAGGTGAGAATTCTTTGTTCAGTTCTGAGCCCCATTTTTAATGGGGTTATTTGATTTTCTGAAGTCCACCTTCTTGAGTTCTTTATATATGTTGGATATTAGTCCCCTATCTGATTTAGGATAGGTAAAGATCCTTTCCCAATCTGTTGGTGGTCTTTTTGTCTTATTGACAGTGTCTTTTGCCTTGCAGAAACTTTGGAGTTTCATTAGGTCCCATTTGTCAATTCTCGATCTTACAGCACAAGCCATTGCTGTTCTGTTCAGGAATTTTTCCCCTGTGCCCATATCTTCAAGGCTTTTCCCCACTTTCTCCTCTATAAGTTTCAGTGTCTCTGGTTTTATGTGAAGTTCCTTGATCCACTTAGATTTGACCTTAGTACAAGGAGATAAGTATGGATTGATTCGCATTCTTCTACACGATAACAACCAGTTGTGCCAGCACCAATTGTTGAAAATGCTGTCTTTCTTCCACTGGATGGTTTTAGCTCCCTTGTCTAAGATCAAGTGACCATAGGTGTGTGGGTTCATTTCTGGGTCTTCAATTCTATTCCATTGGTCTACTTGTCTGTCTCTATACCAGTACCATGCAGTTTTTCTCACAATTGCTCTGTAGTAAAGCTTTAGGTCTGGCATGGTGATTCCGCCAGAAGTTCTTTTATCCTTGAGAAGACTTTTTGCTAACCTAGGTTTTTTGTTATTCCAGACAAATTTGCAAATTGCTCCTTCCAATTCGTTGAAGAATTGAGTTGGAATTTTGATGGGGATTGCATTGAATCTGTAGATTGCTTTTGGCAAGATAGCCATTTTTACAATGTTGATCCTGCCAATCCATGAGCATGGGAGATCTTTCCATCTTCTGAGATCTTCCTTAATTTCTTTCTTCAGAGATTTGAAGTTTTTATCATACAGATCTTTCACTTCCTTAGTTAGAGTTACGCCAAGATATTTTATATTATTTGTGACTATTGAGAAGGGTGTTGTTTCCCTAATTTCTTTCTCAGCCTGTTTATTCTTTGTATAGAGAAAGGCCATTGACTTGTTTGAGTTTATTTTATATCCAGCTACTTCACCGAAGCTGTTTATCAGGTTTAGGAGTTCTCTGGTAGAATTTTTAGGGTCACTTATATATACTATCATATCATCTGCAAAAAGTGATATTTTGACTTCCTCTTTTCCAATTTGTATCCCCTTGATCTCCTTTTGTTGTCGAATTGCTCTGGCTAATACTTCAAGTACTATGTTGAAAAGGTAGGGAGAAAGTGGGCAGCCTTGTCTAGTCCCTGATTTTAGTGGGATTGCTTCCAGCTTCTCTCCATTTACTTTGATGTTGGCTACTGTTTTGCTGTAGATTGCTTTTATCATGTTTAGGTATGGGCCTTGAATTCCTGATCTTTCCAAAACTTTTATCATGAATGGGTGTTGGATCTTTTTTTTTTTTTTTCCATTTTTTATTAGGTATTTAACTCATTTACATTTCCAATGCTATACCAAAAGTCCCCCATATCCACCCACCCCCACTCCCCTGCCCACCCACTCCCCCTTTTTGGCCCTGGCGTTCCCCTGTACTGGGGCATATAAAGTTTGCAAGTCCAATGGGCCTCTCTTTCCAGTGATGGCCGACTAGGCCATCTTTTGATATATATGCAGCTAGAGTCAAGAGCTCCGGGGTACTGGTTAGTTCATAATGTTGTTCCACCTATAGGGTTGCAGATCCCTTTAGCTCCTTGGCTACTTTCTCTAGCTCCTCCATTGGGAGCCCTATGATCCATCCATTAGCTGACTGTGAGGATCCACTTCTGTGTTTGCTAGGCCCCGGCATAGTCTCACAAGAGACAGCTACATCTGGGTCCTTTCAATAAAATCTTGCTAGTGTATGCAATGGTGTCACCGTTTGGATGCTGATTATGGGGTGGATCCCTGGATATGGCAGTCTCTACATGGTCCATCTTTTCATCTCAGCTCCAAACTTTGTCTCTGTAACTCCTTCCATGGGTGTTTTGTTCCCAAATCTAAGGAGGGGCATAGTGTCCACACTTCAGTCTTCATTCTTCTTGAGTTTCATGTGTTTAGCAAATTATATCTTATATCTTGGGTATCCTAGGTTTGGGGCTAATATCCACTTATCAGTGAGTACATATTGTGTGAGTTTCTTTGTGAATGTGTTACCTCACTCAGGATGATGCCCTCCAGGTCCATCCATTTGGCTAGGAATTTCATAAATTCATTCTTTTTAATAGCTGAGTAGTACTCCATTGTGTAGATGTACCACATTTTCTGTATCCATTCCTCTGTTGAGGGGCATCTAGGTTCTTTCCAGCTTCTGGCTATTATAAATAAGGCTGCTATGAACATAGTGGAGCATGTGTCCTTCTTACCTGTTGGGGCATCTTCTGGATATATGCCCAGGAGAGGTATTGCTGGATCCTCCGGTAGTACTATGTCCAATTTTCTGAGGAACCGCCAGACTGATTTCCAGAGTGGTTGTACAAGCCTGCACTCCCACCAACAATGGAGGAGTGTTCCTCTTTCTCCACATCCACGCCAGCATCTGCTGTCACCTGAATTTTTGATCTTAGCCATTCTGACTTGTGTGAGGTGGAATCTCAGGGTTGTTTTGATTTGCATTTCCCTGATGATCAAGGATGTTGAACATTTTTTCAAGTGCTTCTCTGCCATTCGGTATTCCTCAGGTGAGAATTCTTTGTTCAGTTCTGAGCCCCATTTTTTAATGGGGTTATTTGATTTTCTGAAGTCCACCTTCTTGAGTTCTTTATATATGTTGGATATTAGTCCCCTATCTGATTTAGGATAGGTAAAGATCCTTTCCCAATCTGTTGGTGGTCTTTTTGTCTTATTGACGGTGTCTTTTGCCTTGCAGAAACTTTGGAGTTTCATTAGGTCCCATTTGTCAATTCTCGATCTTACAGCACAAGCCATTGCTGTTCTGTTCAGGAATTTTTCCCCTGTGCCCATATCTTCAAGGCTTTTCCCCACTTTCTCCTCTATAAGTTTCAGTGTCTCTGGTTTTATGTGAAGTTCCTGAATCCACTTAGATTTGACCTTAGTACAAGGAGATAAGTATGGATTGATTCGCATTCTTCTACACGATAACAACCAGTTGTGCCAGCATCAATTGTTGAAAATGCTGTCTTTCTTCCACTGGATGGTTTTAGCTCCCTTGTCTAAGATCAAGTGACCATAGGTGTGTGGGTTCATTTCTGGGTCTTCAATTCTATTCCATTGGTCTACTTGTCTGTCTCTATACCAGTACCATGCAGTTTTTATCACAATTGCTCTGTAGTAAAGCTTTAGGTCTGGCATGGTGATTCCGCCAGAAGTTCTTTTATCCTTGAGAAGACTTTTTGCTATCCTAGGTTTTTTGTTATTCCAGACAAATTTGCAAATTGCTCCTTCCAATTCGTTGAAGAATTGAGTTGGAATTTTGATGGGGATTGCATTGAATCTGTAGATTGCTTTTGGCAAGATAGCCATTTTTACAATGTTGATCCTGCCAATCCATGAGCATGGGAGATCTTTCCATCTTCTGAGATCTTCCTTAATTTCTTTCTTCAGAGATTTGAAGTTTTTATCATACAGATCTTTCACTTCCTTAGTTAGAGTCACGCCAAGATATTTTATATTATTTGTGACTATTGAGAAGGGTGTTGTTTCCCTAATTTCTTTCTCAGCCTGTTTATTCTTTGTATAGAGAAAGGCCATTGACTTGTTTGAGTTTATTTTATATCCAGCTACTTCACCGAAGCTGTTTATCAGGTTTAGGAGTTCTCTGGTAGAATTTTTAGGGTCACTTATATATACTATCATATCATCTGCAAAAAGTGATATTTTGACTTCCGCTTTTCCAATTTGTATCCCCTTGATCTCCTTTTGTTGTCGAATTGCTCTGGCTAATACTTCAAGTACTATGTTGAAAAGGTAGGGAGAAAGTGGGCAGCCTTGTCTAGTCCCTGATTTTAGTGGGATTGCTTCCAGCTTCTCTTCATTTACTTTGATGTTGGCTACTGTTTTGCTGTAGATTGCTTTTATCATGTTTAGGTATGGGCCTTGAATTCCTGATCTTTCCAAAACTTTTATCATGAATGGGTGTTGGATCTTGTCAAATGCTTTTTCTGCATCTAACGAGATGATCATGTGGTTTTTGTCTTTGAGTTTGTTTATATAGTGGATTACATTGATGGATTTTCGTATATTAAACCATCCCTGCATCCCTGGAATAAAACCTACTTGGTCAGGATGGATGATTGCTTTAATGTGTTCTTGGATTCGGTTAGCGAGAATTTTATTGAGGATTTTTGCATCGATATTCATAAGAGAAATTGGTCTGAAGTTCTCTATGTTTGTTGGATCTTTCTGTGGCTTAGGTATCAGAGTAATAGTGGCTTCATAAAATGAGTTGGGTAGAGTACCTTCTACTTCTATTTTGTGAAATAGTTTGTGCAGAATTGGAATTAGATCTTCTTTGAAGGTCTGATAGAACTCTGCACTAAACCCATCTGGTCCTGGGCTTTTTTTGGTTGGGAGACTATTAATAACTGCTTCTATTTCTTTAGGTGATATGTGACTGTTTAGATGATCAACTTGATCCTGATTCAACTTTGGTACCTGGTATCTGTCCAGAAATTTGTCCATTTCGTCCAGGTTTTCCAGTTTTGTTGAGTATAGCCTTTTGTAGAAGGATCTGATGGTGTTTTGGATTTCTTCAGGATCTGTTGTTATGTCTCCCTTTTCATTTCTGATTTTGTTAATTAGGATTTTGTCCCTGTGCCCTTTAGTGAGTCTAGCTAAGGGTTTATCTATCTTGTTGATTTTCTCAAAGAACCAACTCCTCGTTTGGTTAATTCTTTGAATAGTTCTTCTTGTTTCCACTTGGTTGATTTCACCCCTGAGTTTGATTATTTCCTGCCGTCTACTCCTCTTGGGTGAATTTGCTTCCTTTTTTTCTAGGGCTTTTAGATGTGTTGTCAAGCTGCTAGTATGTGCTCTCTCCCGTTTCTTCTTGGAGGCACTCAGAGCTATGAGTTTCCCTCTTAGAAATGCTTTCATTGTGTCCCATAGGTTTGGGTACGTTGTGGCTTCATTTTCATTAAACTCTAAAAAGTCTTTAATTTCTTTCTTTATTCCTTCCTTGACCAAGGTATCATTGAGAAGAGTGTTATTCAGTTTCCACGTGAATGTTGCCTTTCCATTATTTATGTTGTTATTGAAGATCTGTCTTAGGCCATGGTGGTCTGATAGGATACATGGGACAATTTCAATATTTTTGTATCTATTGAGGCCTGTTTTGTGACCAATTATATGGTCAATTTTGGAGAAGGTCCCGTGAGGTGCTGAGAAGAAGGTATATCCTTTTGTTTTAGGATAAAATGTTCTGTAGATATCTGTCAGGTCCATTTGTTTCATAACTTCTGTTAGTTTCACTGTGTCCCTGTTTAGTTTCTGTTTCCACGATCTGTCCTTTGAAGAAAGTGGTGTGTTGAAGTCTCCCACTATTATTGTGTGAGGTGCAGTGTATGCTTTGAGCTTTACTAAAGTGTCTCTAATGAATGTGGCTGCCCTTGCATTTGGTGCGTAGATATTCAGAATTGAGAGTTCCTCTTGGAGGATTTTACCTTTGATGAGTATGAAGTGTCCCTCCTTGTCTTTTTTGATAACTTTGGGTTGGAAGTCGATTTTATCCGATATTAAAATGGCTACTCCAGCTTGTTTCTTCAGTCCATTTGCTTGGAAAATTGTTTTCCAGCCTTTCACTCTGAGGTAGTGTCTGTCTTTTTCCCTGAGATGGGTTTCCTGTAAGCAGCAGAATTTTGGGTCCTGTTTGTGTAGCCAGTCTGTTAGTCTATGTCTTTTTATTGGGGAATTGAGTCCATTGATATTAAGAGATATTAAGGAAAAGTAATTTTTGCTTCCTTTTATTTTTGTTGTTAGAGTTGGCATTCTGTTCTTGTGGCTGTCTTCTTTTTGGTTTGTTGAATGATTACTTTCTTGGTTGTTCTAGGGCATGATTTCCGTCCTTGTATTGCTTCTTTTCTGTTATTATCCTTTGAAGGGCTGGATTTGTGGAAATGTATTGTGTGAATTTGTTTTTGTCGTGGAATACTTTGGTTTCTCCATCTATGGTAATTGAGAGTTTGGCCGGGTATAGTAGCCTGGGCTGGCATTTGTGTTCTCTTAGTGTCTGTATAACATCTGTCCAGGCTCTTCTGGCTTTCATAGTCTCTGGTGAAAAGTCTGGTGTTATTCTGATAGGCCTTCCTTTATATGTTACTTGACCTTTCTCCCTTACTGCTTTTAATATTCTATCTTTATTTAGTGCATTTGTTGTTCTGATTATTATGTGTCGGGAGGAATTTCTTTTCTGGTCCAGTCTATTTGGAGTTCTGTAGGCTTCTTGTATGATCATGGGCATCTCTTTTTTTATGTTTGGGAAGTTTTCTTCTATTATTTTGTTGAAGATATTAGCTGGCCCTTTAAGTTGAAAATCTTCATTCTCATCAATTCCTATTATCTGTAGGTTTGGTCTTCTCATTGTGTCCTGGATTACCTGGATGTTTTGAGTTAGGATCCTTTTGCATTTTGTATTTTCTTTGACTGTTGTGTCGATGTTCTCTATGGAATCTTCTGCACCTGAGATTCTCTCTTCCATTTCTTGTATTCTGTTGCTGATGCTCGCATCTATGGTTCCAGATCTCTTTCCTAGGGTTTCTATCTCCAGCGTTGCCTCGCTTTGGGTTTTCTTTATTGTGTCTACTTCCCCTTTTAGTTCTAGTATGGTTTTGTTCATTTCCATCACCTGTTTGGATGTGTTTTCCTGTTTTTCTTTAATGATTTCTACCTGTTTGGCTGTGTTTTCCTGCTTTTCTTTAAGGGCCTGTAACTCTTTAGCAGTGCTCTCCTGTAATTCTTTAAGTGACTTATGAAAGTCCTTCTTGATGTCCTCTATCATCATCATGACAAATGTTTTTAAATCTGGATCTAGATTTTCGGTTGTGTTGGGGTGCCCAGGACTAGGTGGGGTGGGAGTGCTGTGTTCTGATGATGGTGAGTGGTCTTGATTTCTGTTAGTAGGATTCTTACGTTTGCCTTTCGCCATCTGGTAATCTCTGAAGCTAGCTGTTTTAGTTGTCACTGTTAAGAGCTTGTTCTTCAGGTGACTCTGTTAGCCTCTATAAGCAGACCTGGAGGGTAGCACTCTCCTTAGTTTCAGTGGGCAGAGTATTCTCTGCAGGCAAGCTCTCTTCTTGCAGGGCAGGTACCCAGATATCTGGTGTTCGAACCAGACTCCTGGCTGAAGTTGTGTTCCACTCACTAGAGGTCTTAGGATCTCGTGTGGAATCCTGTGTGGGCCCTTGCGGGTGTTTGGCAAGACTCTGCTGGCAAGGTAGCCCAGGGGTCGAGTGGAGTTGAAGGGGCTTGTGCCCCAGATCAGGCCTGGGTAGCCTGCTTCCCTATGTACCACAGTCTCAGGTTCCTCGCGATTGGATTGGGGCAGGCGCTGTGTTCCACTCACCAGAGGTCTTAGGATCCCATGGGGAGTCCCGTGTGGGCCCTTGCGGGTGTTGGGCAAGACTCTGCTCGTTTGTTTTCTTTAGTTTGTTTATATAATGGATTATATTCTTGGATTTCTATATATTGGACCATCACTGAATCCCTGGGATGAAGCCTACTTGATCATGATGAATGGATGTTTTGATGTTTCATTGGATTCCGTTTGTGAGATTTTCTATTGAGTATTTTCGTATTGATATTCATAAGGGAAGTTGGTCTGAAGTTCTCTGTCTTTGTTGTGTCTTTGTGTGGTTAGGTATAAGCATAATTGTGGCTTCATATAAGGAATTGGGAAGAGTACCTTCTGTTTCTATTTTGTGCAGTAGTTTGGAGAGTGTTGGTATTAGGTATGCTTTGGAAGTCTGATAGAATTCTGCACTAAATCCATCTGGTCCTGGACATTTTTTTGGTTGAGAGACTTTTAATGATTGCTTATATTGCTTTAGAGGTTATGGGACTGTTTAAATGGTTTATTTGATTCTCATTTGGTACCTGGTATCTGTCTAGACAATTATCAGTTTCATCCATATTTTCCAGTTTTGTTGGGTATAGGCTTTTGTAGTAGGATTTGATGATTTTTTGGATTTCCTTGGCTTCTGTTGTTATGTCTCACTTTTCATTTCTGATTTTGTTAATTAGGATACTGTCCCTGTGCACTCTAGTGGGTCTGTCTGTCTAAGGGTTTATCTATCTTGTTGATTTTCTCAAAAAAACTAGCTCCTGGTTTTGTTCCTCCTTTGTATAGTTCTTTTTGTGTCTACTTCATTAATTTCAGCCCCGAGTTTGATTATTTCCTGCTGTCTACTCCTCTAGGGTGTATTTGCTTCTGTTTGTTCTAGAGCTTTCAGATGTACTGTCAAGTAGCTACTGCATGCTCTCTCTAGTTTCTTTTTGAAGGTACTCAGAACTATGTGTTTTCCTCTTAGCACTGATTTCATTGTGTCCCTTAAGTTTGGGTATGTTTTGGTTTCATTTTCATTAAACTCTAAAAAGTATTTAATTTCTTTCTTTATGCCTTCCTTGACCAAGTTATCATTGAGTTTTGTTCAGTTTCCAAGGGTGTGTGGGATTTCTATTGCTTATGTTGTTATTGAAGACCAGTCTTAGTCTGTGGTCTGATAGGATGCATGGTATTATTTCAATATTTTTTTATCTGTTGAGGCCTGTTTTGTGACAGATCAACTATGGTCACTGTTGGATAAGGTACTGTGAGGTGATGAGAACAAGGTATATTCTTTTATTTATTTATTTTTTTAGGGTAAAATATTCTATAGATATCTGTTAAATCCATTTGGTTTATAACTTCTGTTAGTTTCAATGTAGCTCTGTTTAGTTTCTGTTTCCATTATCTGTCCATTGATGGAAGTGGAGTGTTGCTGTCTCCCACTATTATTGTGTGTGGTGCAATGTGTGCTGTGAGCTTTAGTAAAGTTCCTTTTATGAATGTGGGTGCCATGACAATACGAGCATAAATTTCAGAACTGAGAGTTCTTCTTGGTATATTTTTTCCTTTGATAGGTATGAAGTGCCCTTCCTTATCTTTTTTGATATCTTTAGGTTGAATATCAATTTTATTTGATATTTGAATGGCTACTCAAGCTTGTTTCTTGGGACCATTTGCTTGGAGAATTGTTTTCCAGCCTTTTACTCTGAGATAGATTTTGACACTGAGTTGCATTTCCTCTAGCAGCAAGATGTTGGGTCCTGTTTATATATTCAATCTGTTAGTCTATTTCTTTTTTATTGGGGGAATTGAGTCCATTAATATTAAGAGATATTAATGAGAAATGTTTGTTGCTTCCTGTTATTTTTGCTGTTAGAAGTGGAATCATGTTTATTTTCCTATCTTCTTTTTGGTTTTTTAAAAGAAGATTATTTTCTTGCTTTTTCTCCGGTGTGGCTTTCCTCCTTGTGTTGGAGGTTTTCATTTCTCATCCTTTGTAGGGCTGGATTTGGGGAAAGATATTGGGTAAATTCATTTTTGTCATGGAATATCTTGGTTTCTCCATCTATGTTAATTGCGGGTTTTGCTGGGTACAGTAGCCTGGGCTGGCATTTGTGTTCTCTTAGGGTCTGTATGACATCCTCCCAGAATGTTCTGGCTCTCATATTCTCTTTCGATAAGTTTGGTGTAATTCTGATAGGTGTGCCTTTACATGTTACTTGACCTTTTTCCCTTACTGTTTTTAATATTCTTTCTTGTTTTGTGTATTTGATGTTTTGATTATTATGTGATGGTAGGAATTTTCTGGTCCAATCTACATGGTGTTCCATAGGCTTCTTTTCTGTTCATGAGCATCTCTTTTTAAGGTTAGAGAAGTTTTCTTCTATAATTTTGTTGAAGATATTTACTGGCCCTTTATGTTGGGAATCTTTACTCTCTTTTATACCTATTATCCTTAAATTTGCTCTTCTCATTGTTTCCTGGATTTCCTGGATGATTTGGGTTAGAAGCTTTCTGCATTTTGCATTTTCTTTGGATGTTGTGTCAGTGATTTCTGTGATATCTTCCTCACCTGAGATTCTCTCTTCTATGCTTTGTATTTTGTTGTTGATGCTTGCATCTATGACTACTGATCTCTTTCTTAGGATTTCTATATCCAGGGTTGTCTCCCTTTGAGATTTCTTTATTGATTCTATTGCTATTTTTAGATCTTAATTTTCTTTCAATTCCTTCACCTGTTTGGTTGTGTTTTCCTGTAATTCTTTAAGGGATTTTTGTGTTTCCTCTTTAAGGACTTCTACCTGTTTGCCTGTATTCTCATGTATTTCTTTAAGAGAGTTATTTATTTTCTTCTTTAAATCCTCTATAAGCACAATGAGATGTAACTTTAAATCAAAGTCTTGCTTTTCCAGTGTGTTACGGTGTCCAGGACTTGCTGTGGTAGTAGAACTAGGTTCTAATGATGCCAAGTAGCCTTGTTTTCTCTTGGTAAGGTTCCTTTGCTTGCCTTTCACCATCTAGTTATCTCTACTGTTCTTGCTGTCTATGGCTTCAGCTTGTCCCTCCTGTGGGTCTGAATGCCTGTGCTAGCTATCCTAGGAGACCAGCTCTCTCCTTGCAGAACTTGTTTACAGAGGGCTGTACATGAACAAAGTCCATGTGCAGATGGTGACTGGAAGGATCCTGTCCCGGCTGCTTCACTGTTCATGTGTCCTGTATTTTCTTGGCCTGCCAGCTCCAGATAGTTCTTGGAGAGAAAGTGGAGAGCTCACCTCTGAGCCTGGGAATGAGAGCATTTCTAGGAGACCTGCTCTGTCGTGTGCACAGAGGGCTGTGGAATAGCCTCAGAACGCGGGTGTAGATGATGTCGGGAAAAATCATGTCCTATCTGCTCTACTGTTCCTGTGCCACATGTGCTCCTCAGCATCTCACCCTGGAAAGTTATTGGAGAGAAGGTGGCTATCTCACCTCTGAGCCCCTTCCTTCCTTCCTTCCTTCCTTCCTTCCTTCCTTCCTTCCTTCCTTCCTTCCTTCCTTCCTTTCTTTCTTGTTTCTTTTCAGCATCTTCAATGTTTTGTACATATTTTAAATTGGGGAACTTTAGCCTGGCAACTTTGGCCTATGCTTTCTTTCCTCCTCCTCCTCCTCCTCCTCCTCCTCCTCCTCCTCCTCCTCCTCCTCCTCCTCCTCTTCTTCTTCTTCTTCTTCCTCCTCCTCCTCCTCTTCCTCCTCCTCTTCCTCCTCCTCCTCTTCCTCTTCCTCCTCTTTCTCTTTCTCCTCCTCTTCCTTTTTCTCCTCCTCCTCCTCCTCCTCCTCTTCCTCCTCCTCCTCTTCCTCTTCCTCCTCCTCTTCCTCTTTCTCCTCCTCTTCCTTTTTCTCCTCCTCCTCCTCCTCCTCCTCCTCCTCCTCCTCCTCCTCCTCCTCCTCCTCCTCCTCCTCCTCCTCTTCTTCTTCTTCTTCTTCTTCTTCTTCTTCTTCTTCTTCTTCTTCTTCTTCTTCTTCTTCTTCTTCTTCTTCTTCTTCTTCTACATTTTGAGCAATTTGTAGTAAGAAAAGCCCAAATCTAAGAATGTTTAAGTATGAATCTTTCCTTTCCCTTCACTCTAATAAAATAGAAAATAAAGTGTAGACAATACAGATAGAACTCACTCTAAGAAGCTTTGGATAATGAGCCATTCTCTACAGTGACATTAATAACTTGTCTCCACCATCCGTTAGTATGGTACTACAAAACAGCAGATGGCCTGGTGTGAAGTGTGTTCACAGGGCTCTGTTTATGGGGAATCTATGCCAAGAACTATGTTTGTTTCTTTTTTCTAAGTATCCCCCTAAATGGATATATTTTTTGGATTTCCTATGGAGAGTATTACTAGGGTGACAATTTAATTTAAATCTGTATGGCCTCCATGGGACACTAGCTTCTAAATTATTCTATTCTATAGTTTAGGATTAATATATTACTCTTCTGGGACTCAAATAAATTCTTCTGGCCTTCAGGGAAGATTCCAGAAGTTACCTTTGAGTTAGTCTCAACATCACTAGTGTTTCTGCAGAAGACTACAAATCTATAGTGTTCACTGATAAGTTTAATTTTTTTTTTACTTCATATTCCTTCACTAGCACATTTTACTTACATTTCCCATTTTAATCTAAGAATTAAGCATCATCAATATGTATATGAATCTGTTTATTTAACAAGCTATCTTATGTTTAAGAGATGGGCTATAGGATTTTAAGGGCCATTTAACTCAATCACCAGAGTCTTTTATGTGGTATGTTATGCTTTAATTCTTCTAGTTGTCTCATTATCTATTCTAGTTTGGATATTCTAAAGATAAGTTGAACTCAGAGAAAATTGCATTCTTAGAATTATTAGACTAAAGTGTAGGGCAAATATTTATAAAGAGGCTAAACACAAAAAGAACAGGGGCAATGGCGTAGAGCTTTGATGAAATAGGATTGGTTTGCTTGTTCTTTGCCTTTCAAGCTCTGCTTACCTGAAGGCACCGTGCAAAACAGAAACATCCATTACTTTGCACACAATGGTTTAGTAAGAAAAGAGATGCACATATTGGGAAATATCAAGCCCTCAGTGTTTATGCCCCCTATTTTTCACAGCTTGAATAACAATAGTAATAATAGATACTACTACTACTACTACTACTACTACTACTACTACTACTACTAATTCCAGCACTTACTTTATGCTAGGCATTTAAATATTAAACATTTACTTATTGTTCCCATTTGTGGAGAATTATGATCTTGTTAAAATTCTTGTACAGATTGTGAATTCTTCAAAGGCCATTGATTTCTGAGTTTTGGATTTATCATAGTAACTGACTCATTATCTACTCAGAAGTGTGGACTAATTAATTAATTATTTAAGAATTCATGGAAGATTTGAAATATAGGCAGTGAAGAATATTTACTGGATCATTACTAGTAGTCAACTTTTAATTACATTTATATTTCTATTATACTTAGAAAAATCTAAATATAATATTGGTAGATATTAAGATATGCAAACATATGGAGAGGAAATAAGAATGCCAGTCATAACTGAGCATACACATCAGTTCCTGATCAGTATCAATACTTCTTTTCTTTTTTAAAAAAATATTTATTTATTATATGTAAGTACACTGTAGCTGTCTTCAGGCACTCCAGACAAGGGCATCCAATCTCATCACAGATGGTTGTGAGTCACCATGTGATTGCTAGGACTTGAAATCAGGACCTTCGGAAGAGCAGTTAGTGCTCTTAACCGCTGAGCCATCTCTCCAGTCCCTAAATACTTATTTTCTATGAATATCTTCTTTAAACTATACCTGCCTTTTATGAGATGATAATGACAACTTTGAAAACTCTATTTATACTCTCTTTTACTCCTTATATTTTTATTTTATATGTGTGTGTAAGAAGTGTGCTCTCCAGTGCTATTTATTTTTGGGCTGCATAAACTATGGCTTATGTAGAAACACATTGTTTTTCAACATTATAATCTCCAATTTATCTAATGTTTGCACATGGCTGTAGTTTATTGTATAATATTTCACTTTGTCAATAAGCTCTGTGCTATTTAGCCTTGTCAGTGGGCCTCATCATGTTTCTTGAATGTGAAGTGCTGTTATAAACAGTTTTAGACATGTTTTACATTTGGGCTGGAATTTCTACCTGGCACACACTTACAGTTAGAATTAGTGAGATTAACAGCTTTGCATTTCAACATTTCACAATAATATCTATTAACTTATGGAAGAAATTGCTTTATCTCCTTGAATAAGATAGCATAACAATTCCAAAGTTGCATCTCTTTCAAATTACTTACCTTGCCTTCTCTATAGTGGTCAAAATATTGTAAAGCATTATAATTAGACTGGTTCTGAAGGCTTTGTAATTCCATTCCCTTGCTGACTCCTCTGCTAATTTCTTTAGGAAAGAAAATAAAATGTGAAGCAACAATTCCCACCTCTTTTTCTTAAATGACAGCCATCACCAACACAGAACAAAGTAGATACATTTAATTATTTATACATTTAACTTGAACTTTGCATAATTTATCCTTCTCTAGGTTGTTGTATTCTGATCTATACTTATAAGAAAAACAAAAGAAATTTAAACATGATTTATCAATAAAAGTATTATTATTGTTATTGTCATTGTTTTTTGAGGCAAGATCTCATGTAGCCCGGCCTCAAATGTCCTGCACAATTGAGGATGAACCTGAATTTCATGCCTCTACCTACCTGTTTACATGTGCCTATCCACATGTTTACACATGTTCAGCGCTGCATTTACAGGTATACATTATCATATCTGCCCAGTTTGTGCAGTACTGGGGATTGGTTTCAGAGCTTTGTGCTTTCTAAGCAGGCTGTCTACAAATGGAGTCTCATTCTCATATCATTAAAAGTATATTTCACTTACAAATATAAAGTATTTGTACAGTTAATTATATACATACAGAGACGTCATTATTAGGCATCCTAAAAATTCTAGCCCACACTGGAATGTTATTCCTTCAAATAATTTTTCACTAGAGAATAACCCAAAAACTGTCTCATTGCAGTTATACAGTGACCCATTTGGCAGACTTCTCCTCAATAGATTATGTTTATAGTCCATGTTTGTAAATTATCTGTATTGTTCATATTTAGATGGTGTAAATGATACCAATAGGTTTATTTTGAGTGCATAATAAACTGCAGCCTTCATACCATGTGACTTGTTTCCTTGTTTTTCAGAAAGGAGTACAATAGGGAAATCTAAGTAACTGGATAAAGATGGAGTCTATCAAGGTATCCATGCATCCTCAATCAGTCATGAGCATGACAGTGGCAAAGGTGACTAGAAGTAGATATGAGGCTATTCATCTAAATTATAATTATAATGTAGGAATTTTAAGATTTCAAACTTCAACAACCAAGGAAATCTATCATCAGCAGTTAAAAAGGTAAGCACAATCAACTTTCTTGCTTTTATTATATTTTATTTGATATCAGGTTTGGATTTTGTGCATGTTTGTGTTTTTTTTAAAGTAAAAGTTTATTGAGACAAAGTTATGGCTATGTGCTATTTTGTATATATGTTTCTTTGTTACAATAGAAATTAATGCTTTTCATTTAGATGTTTTCAAAATATCTAATGGTTTATAATAAGTATACTATGGAAATTTATACAATGAAATACAATGTCACCTTTATCTCTTTGGTGGGGGAACTTACCATATATTTAGAAAGACAAATCATAAGTAGAAATATCTTGTTTACTGAGCAAAATTCCTGTGATTGACTACTGTTTTTTGTACTTATTACTAGTTGTGAATAAGATTGTGGGAAAGGTAAGCAGTTATATTCCTGAAAATAACACAGAAACTACAAGAGGCTTTTGTGGGAGGAATCATGGGTACATGTCTACATTCCTAGAGTGAAACTTTTCTATGAACTATTTTAAAAGACGAAGTACATATATTTGAAAGTTTTGCTAGTAAATATATTATTGAGCCTTAGAGGAAAAGTTAGTTTCCTCATTTAAGGCAATATATAATAATACATAATCATAAATTTGGTTATAAAATCTTTCATAGTCCTCCCTCCCTTTACATTTTTTTTTTATTTTTTATTTTTTATTTCTTGAGACAGGATTTATCTGTGTAGCTTTGACTGAACTGAACTCACTCTGTAGACAATGGTGACCTCAAACTCAGAAATCAGCCTGCTTCTGTCTCCCCAGGGCTAGGATTAAAGGGGTGTGCCAGCACTGCTCAGCTTTAAATTCCTATAACTTAATTTTCTATCATTATTAATATTATTAATATTTTTATTATTACTACTACTACTACTACTACTACTACTACTATTTCACTTATTTGCTCTATATCTCACTCATTGCCTCCCACCTAGTCACTCCTTCTCATAATTCTTAACACATCCCTCTTCCCCTCTTCTCTGAGCAGGTGAGGGGCCCCTTAACATTCCCCAACCCTGGCACATCAAGTCTGTATGAGGATAAGTAAATCCTCTCCCACCGAGGCCTAACAAGGCAGCCAAACTAGAAGAACATATCCCACTTATAGGCAACAGATTTTGGAATAGTCCCATGCTCCAGTTTTTCAGGACCTACATGAAGACTAAGATGCACATCTGCTGCATATGGGAAGACCTAGGTCCAGTCGATGTATGTTCCTTGGTTAATGTTTCAGTTTCTGAGAACTCCAGAGGTTCATGTTAGTTTTCTCCGTTAGTCTTCTTATGGAGTCTTATTCTCTTAGGGGTAACAATCCTTCCACTGTTTCTTCCACAAAAGTCCCAAAGCTCCATCCATTGTTTGGCTGTGTCTGCTTCTGTCTGAGTCTGGGTGGAGCCTCCCAGAGGACAGCCATGTTAGACTCCTGTATACAACCTTAACCAAGTTATCATTAATGGTGTCAGGAATTGGTGCTTATCTATATGATGGGTCTCAAATAGGGCTGGTTATTGGTTGGCCATTCCCTCTGTTCCAGTTCCATCCTTTGCCCCTGCCTTTCTTGTATGCAGGATAAATTTTGGGTAGAAAGTTTTGTGGATGGGTTGGAGTTCCTATCATTCCACTGGGGTTCCTGCCTGGCTGCAGGAGGTAGTTTCTTCAGGTTCCATATCCTCAATGCTGTGAGTCACAGCTAAGGACACCTCCACTGAATCTTGGGCAAATTCTGTATCTGAGGTCTCTGCCTCTTTCTGGAGATGCTTCCTACCTCCCTACCTCCCCACCCTGACAATTGCAGAATGATTTTCATTCATTCCCATTGTCATCTGGCCATTCCTTCTGTCTCTCCCTACACCTGATCCTGAACTTGTCCTCCTGTCCCCACATCGCTCTCACTCCTGCTA
Source organism: Mus musculus (assembly GCF_000001635.26). Taxonomy (NCBI): domain Eukaryota; kingdom Metazoa; phylum Chordata; class Mammalia; order Rodentia; family Muridae; genus Mus; species Mus musculus. The sequence goes on along the minus strand of NC_000075.6, from coordinate 18,051,081 downwards.
TCACCTCCTATGATATTTTATTCCCCATTGTAAGTGAGATTCAAGCGTTCTAATTTCTGTCTTTCATCTTATTTAATTTATTTGGATCTGTGGAGTATAACATGGGTATCCTGTATTTTATAACCAATATTCTATACATTTCATTTTGGGACTGGGTTACCTTACTCAGGCTCATATTCTCATGTTCTTTACATATGCCTGCAAAATTCATGATGTCTTTGTTTTTAATAGCTGAATAGTATTTCATTGTGTAGAAGTAACACATTTTCTTTACTCATTCTATAGTTGAAGGGCATCTAGGTTGTTTCCAGCTTCTGACTATTATGAATAAAGCTGCTATAAATGTTCCACCTAGTCCTCCCTACTGGGACAGACCCCTAGTTGGTTTGCATCCCTGAAAACTCCATATCTTGATACATCTTAGAGGACCCACTGTGCTCAGAGTAGTTGGTAAGAATCCCCCAAGCCCCTGTCCCAAGTCCCTGAGCTGCTCCCAGGAGCCTGGTGGACTCTGGACTCAAACCCACCAAAACCCAATCTCCAGAATATCACTTACCTTCCTTATATCCCTCCCTCCCCTTCTACCTGGTCCTTGCTGCTGGAGCAGACCCCTAGTTGGTCTGTTCCTTGAAGACTCCATATCCCAATCCATCCTACTGGACTTGCTGCACTCAGAGCAGTTGAGGACCTGTTGCACTCAGAGCAGTTGAAGATTGATTGCACTCAGCACAGTTGGACAACAGCTTGACTGCTCCACAGAAGACCCAACAGTCTGAAGACTTTCCAGGAGATCTACAACAGCCAGTGTAACAGATCAGCAGCTTCTCTGACACTGTGAAGAGCCCCCATTTGGAAGGCCCAACAGGTGGTCTTATATAGCCAGGGCCATAAGACTACCAGGAGACCTGAAGCATCCCAGGGACAAAATAGGCAGACTCCATACAGTCATCTAGATCAACAAACACCAGGGATATGCAGATAGCAAAAGGCTAGCACAAGACCATAAGCAACAGAAACCAAACACGTGGGCATCACCAGAACCCAGTTCTCCCACCATAGCAAGTCCTGAATACACCAACACACTTGAAAATCAGAAACCTGTCCTAAAATCCTATCTCATGAAGATAATAGAGTTTTTCAAGGAGGATATCAATACTCACTGAAAGACATATAGGAAAACACAGGCAAACATGTAAAAGAATTGAATAAAAATCATCCAAGACTTAAAGTGGAAGTAGAAACAATAAAAAACCCCACAAATGGAGGCAAACCTGGAAATGGAAAACCTGGGAAAGAGGTCAAGAATATAAGATGTAAGTATCACCAACAGAATACAGGAGATGGAAGAATCTCAGGTGTAGAAGATATAGTAGAAGATGTTGATACACTGTCAAAGAAAATTAAAAATTAAAAAACAAAACAAAACAAAACAAAACAAACCTCCTAACCCAAAGCATCCAGGAAATTCAGGACACAATGAAAAGACCAAATCTAAGAATAATCAGAATAAAGGAGAACGAAGATTACCAGATCAAAGGACCTGAAAATGTCTTCAACAAAAATCGTAGAAGAAAACTTCCCCAACCTAAAGAAAGTAATAGACATAAAGGTACAAGAAACCTATAGAATACCAAAGAAATGGGACCAGAAAAAAAAATCTTCTTGTCACATAATTTATCAAAACACTAAATGAGTAAAGAAAGAATATTAAACTTTCAAGGGGAAAAGGCCAAGTAACATACAAAGGTAGACCTATCAGATTGACACCATACTACTCAACAGAGACTATGAGAATCAGAAGAGCCTGTTCAGATGTCATGCAGACTCTCAGAGAACACAAATGCCTGTCCAGGCTACTATACCCAGCAAAACTCTCAATCAACATAGACGGTGTAGTGGCTATTCTTGGTTGTCAACTTGACTATATTTGGAATGAACTACAATCCAGAATTGGAAGGCTCACCAGTGACCCTTATCTAGAGGCTTGGAGATCCTTATCTGGATCTTGGTATGGAGATCTTGAGCCATATTGGCTATGGATTCCAGAAGATTCAATCTCCGAGTTTAAGGAACACACCTTTAATCTGGGCTACACCTTTTCATCTGAGTTTAAGGGTGTGGTGGAACACACCTTTAATCTGGGCTACACCTTCTGCTGGAGACAGTATAAGGACATTGGAAGAAGGGAGTCTAGCTCTTGCTCTTGCTCCTTCGCCTGCTTGCTATGTGAGACTGAGTAACTGCTAGATCCTTGGACTTCCATTCACAGCTGCGACTGAACAATTATTGGGAATTGGGCTGCCGACTGTAAGTCATCAATAAATTCCTTTACTATCTAGAGACTGTCCATAAGTTCTGTGACTCTAGAGAACCCTGACTAATACAGACGGAGAAAACAAAATATCCCAGAACAAAACCAAATTTAAACATTATCTATTTACCAACCCAGTACTACAGAGGATCCTGGAAGGAAAACTCCAACACAAGGAAGATACTTGCAACAAAGAAAGGACGAGATATTAAGCACCTCACAACAAACTCAAAAGCAGAGAGCCACAGCATGTAAAATCACCTACAAAACCAAACATGTCAGGAATCAACAGTCATCTCTCTTTAATATCGCTCAATATTAATGGACTCAACTTACCTATAAAAAGACATAAGCTAACAGACTGGATACGCAAACAAGATCCAGCATTTTTCTGCATACAAGAAACACACCTCAACAGCAAAGACTGGTACTATCTCAGAGTAAAAGGATAGGAAAAGGATTCCAAGCAAATGGTCCAAGGAAACAAGCATGAGTTGCTGTCCTAAGATACAATAAAATAGACTTTCAAACAAAAGTTATCAAATGTGATTAAGAAGGACATTTCAGAGTCGTCAAGGGAAAAATCCACCAAGAGAAAGTCTCAATTTTGAACATCTATGTCCCAATTGCAAGAGCACCCAAATTCATAAAAGAAACTTTACTAAAACTAAAAACTCACAGTAAACTCCACACAATAATAGTGGGAGATTTCAACATCCCTCTCTCACCAATGGACAGGTTGTTTAAACAGAAGTTAAACAGAGACACAGTAAAACCAAGAGAGGTTATGAACCAAATTGATTTAACAGACTTTACAGAATATTTCATTCTAAAACAAAAGAATACACCTTCTTCTCAGTACCTCATGTTACCTTCTCCAAAATCGACCATATAATTGATCACAAAACAACCCTAAACAGACACAAGAAAATTGAAATAATACCACGCACCCTATCAGACCACCATGGCCTAAGGGTGGTCTTCAATAACAGCAAAAACTACAGAAATCCCACATACACATGGAAACTGAAAAACTCTGTACTCAGTGATAACTTGGTCAGGGAAGGAAAAAAGAAAGAAATTAAAGACTTTCTGGAATTTAATGAAAATGTTGACACATCAAACTCAAACTTTTGGACATAATGAAAGCAGTGTTAGGAGGAAAGTTCATAGCACTAAGTGCCCTGGTAAAGAAACTGGAGACATCTTACACTAACAATTTAACAGCACATCTGAGAGCCCTAGAACAAGAAGAAGCAGACTCACTGAAGAGGAGTAGAAGGCAGAAAATAGTCAAATTCGGGGCCAAAATTAACCAAGTAGCAACAAAGTAAATAATACAAACAATCAGCAAAATGAAAACCTTTGAAAGAATCAACAAGATTCAACACCCCTTGCCAAACTAACTAAAGGGCCAAGAGGCAGTTTTCAAATTAATAAAATCAGAAATGAAAAGGGAGACATAACAACAGAAATGGAGGGAATTCAAAAAAATCATCAGATCCTACTATAAAAGCCTGTATTCAATGAAACTGGAAAATCTAGATGAAATGGGTGGTTTTCTAGACAGATGCCACACACTAATGTTAAATCAAGAGCAGGAAAACTATCTAAACAGGCCCATATCACACAAGGAAATAGAGGAAGTCATTAAAAACCACCCAGCTAAAAAAAGCCCAGGGCCAGATGGATTTAGTGCAGAATTCTACCAGACTTTCAAAGAAGACCTGGTAACAATTTTCCTCAAACTATCCTATAAAATAGAAACAGAAGGAATAATACCTACCTTGTTCTATGAAGGCACAATTACTATGATGGGTAAACCACACAAAGATACAACCAAAAAAGAGAACTTCAGACCAATCTTGTTTATGAATATCAGTGCAAAAATAATAAAATTCTTGCAAACCAAATCCGAGAAGACATTAAAACCATCATTCAACATGATCAAGTAGGCTCATCCCAGGGATGCAAGGTTGGTTTAATATATGAAAATCCATTAACATAATCCACTATGTAAACAAACTCAAAGGAAAAAAAAAAAACACATGATCATCTCCTTAAATGCTGAAAAAACATTTGAGAAAGTGCAACACTCCTTCCTGTTAAAAGCGATCAGGAATTCAAGGCCTACTATACCTAAGCATAATAAAAGCAATTTACTATTAACCAACAACAAATATCAAATTAAATGGATAATCATTGAAGCAATACCAGTAAAATTGGGGACAAGACAAAGATGCCCTCTCTCCCCATATCTATTCAATATAGTACTTGAAGTGTTAGCTAGAATAGTAAGACAACAAAAAGAGATCAAGGGGATACAATTTGGTAAAGAAATAAAGGTATCATCATTTGCAGATAATATGATAGTATACATAATCAACCCTAGGAGTGCTACCAGAGAATTTTTCCAGCTAATAAACAACTTCAGAAAAACTGGCTGGATATAAAATTAACTCAAATAAACCAGTACCCTTATTTTATACAAAGGATAAACAGGCTGAGAAAGAAATTAGGTAAACAATTCCCATTACAATAGCCACAAATAGTATAAAGTAACTTGGGGAATCTTTAACCAAACAAGTGAAAGACATTTATGACAACAACTTCAAGTCTCTTAAGAAAGAAATCGAAGAAGATCTCAGAAAATATAGAGATCCTCCATGCACATGAACTGGCAGAGTTAACATAGTAAAAATGTCCATTCTAACAAAGGCAATCTATAGATTCAATGCAATCCCCTTCAAACTCCCAACCCAATTCTTCAAAGACATGGAAAGAGCAATTTTCCAACTCATCTGGAAAAGCCAAAAAAAAAAAAAAAAAAAAAAAAAAAAACAGAGTAGTGAAAACAATCTTTAACAATAAAAGAACAGCAGGGGGAATCACCATCCCTGACCTGAAGGTTTACTACAGAGCAATAGTGTTTAAAACTGTATGGTATTCGTACAGAGACAGACACATTGATCAATGGAATAGAATTGAAGACCCAGAAATAAAACCACACACTTACCATCACTTCATCTTTGACAAAGAATCCAAGAATATACAACGGAAAAAAGAAAGCATCTTCAATAAATGGTGCTTGTCTAACTTGTATGTAGAAGTATGAAAATAGACCCATTTTTGTCACCTTGTACAAAGCTCAAGTCCAAGTGGATCAAGGACCTCAACATAAAACCAGATACACTGAATCTAATAGAAGAGAAGTTGGGCAAGAGCCTCAAACTTATTGGCACAGGGGGAAGTTTCCTAAACAGAACTTCAATGGCTCATGCTCTAAGATCAAGAATTGATAAATGGGACCTCATAAAAGTGGAAAGCTCCATAAGTCAAAGGACATAGTCAATAAGACATATCAGCAACCTACTGATTGGGAAAAAAAAATCTTCACTAACCCCACATCCGATAGAGGGCTAATATCCAAAAGATATAAATACCAAGTATACATGCTTTATTTTCTACAAATGCTTAAGAAGTTTTTACTACTATTAAATATATCTCCCAAAAAAATTACAATTTTTTAATGAAACACACTATCTGACTTCGTACATTTTGTTGAACTACTGGATATAAACTGTATATTTAATTGTATAATAAATTTTAAATGCAATGAATCATTTCATATAGTCCTTTCTACAGAAAGCCTAGAATGTGTTTTAAATAAAAGAAAATTAACTTAAAACTTTTGAAAATATATCATCAATTAATTAATGATTAAATTAATCAAGGAATTAATTTTGCATGTCCTGTGTAAAATTTATGTTAAACACTGTACTTGGATGTTATTAAAACTGAGAAAAAAAACTAGAAGAAAATTTTAATATAAAATATTCACAGATTTAAAAAAAAGAGGAACTCAAGAAGTTAATCACCAAAAAAATCAAACAATTCAGGCAAAAATTGGGGTATAGAACTAAAGGAGAATTCACAACTTGTATTCACAATCTGGAATGGCTGAGAAACATCTAAAGAAATGTTCAAAGTCCTTAGTGAAGAGAGAAATGCAAATCAAAATGACCCTGACATTCTTCCTTACACCAGTCAGAATGTCTAAGATCAAAACCTCAGGTGACAACACATGTTGGAGAGGATGTGGAGAAAGAGGAATATTCCTCTGTTTCTGGTGGGATTGCAAACTGGTACAACCACTCTGGAAATCAAGCTGGAGGTTCCTCAGAAAATTGGAAATAGATCTACCTGAAGACCCAGCTACACCACTCTTGGGAATATACCCAAAAGATGGCCCACCATGCCACAGGGGTACATGTTCCACTATGTTCATAGAGGCTTTATTCATGATAGCCAGAGGCTAGAAACAACCTAGATGTCCCCCAACAGAAGAATGGATGCAGAAAATGTTATTCATTTACACAATGGAACACTACTCATCGATTAAGAATGAGAACATCCTGACTTTTGCGGGCAAATGGATGAAACTGAGTGAAGCAACTCAGACTGAAAAGGACATGCATGGCATGTACTCACTAATAAGTTGAAATTAGCAAGGCAAACAAACAAACAAACAAACAAAAAACAAACATAGAGAATATACAAGATATGGTCCACAGAATTCAAAAGGCTCAACAACCTGAAGTGCCCCATTGAGGATGCTTCTGTACCACTTGGGAGAGAGAAAAAAACAATCACAAGTGGGGAGGGATGGAAGGATTTGGGAGGGAAAGTGGACTGGGTGGGGGAGTAGTGGGGAGAGAGGGAAACCTAGTCTGATATTGGGTGAGGGAAAAGACTGAAGCCCTGAGGATCAGCAGAAAGAATGCAAACAGGCAACATCAGGAAATAGGAGCTTGGGGGTACCCCCCAGAATGCACCAGAGACCCGGGAGGCAAGAGACTCCCAGGACTCATAGGCAGGACCTTTGATGAAATTTCAGACAGTAGGAGAGGGCTCTGAGTGTCATAAAACATGTACAGTCATGAGTTAGACTACCCCAAAACACTCTCTGCCCAAAGTTACCCTGTCACAGAGACTGTGAGTCAGGAGAGATACCCCATGAGTCAAAACTTCCATGGATCTCAAGAGACATGCTCAGTGGCCTGCCTCTGGGATCAGGATCAGGGTCATTTGAATGCAGTTTACTGAGTACTCAAGCTTTGATGAATTAATAATGTGACTTCAAAACTCCACCATCACTGAAATGTCATCCAGACAAAAAAGTAACATTAGCATTAACTTATAGATCAAATGGAATATATATATAAAACATATACCACCTAAACACATTCTTTTCAACTTTTATCACTGTATAATTTTTTCCTCAAATATATCATATTTTAAAGTAATAAACTAAGTCTTCATGGATACAAAAAAAGTAGGTTTAACTTTTTTCTTATCAGATCACAATGGAATGAAACCAGAAGTCAACTACAAGTTTAATGAGAAATTTCAGCCAAATAAATGGGGATTATATAATAAACTTTTGGATAAAAAAGTTCTCAAATAACCATATAAAGCCCATTACTAATTAGCCTTATACCAAAATTGTATACACGTTGATGAAGAAAGCTCTAATATTCTGGAAAATCCAGTTCAGCAACACAATGTAAATATACCAAGCCATAATACAAGTTGGTTTCATTACAAAGATGTGAAGATTGCTTAACATGTGCAAATCAATAAATGCAATATTGATTAAAAAATCAAGAATAAAAGTCATGCAGGAGCCTAAATAAAACCAAGAAAGTATGTGTTAGAGTCACCAAGTTTTCATAATAAAAACCCTATATAAAATGCCATACATCTCTGCATCGTAAAGGTAATATATGAGCAATTCAGAAAACCCATCAAACTGCATGGAAAAAACCATTCCCACCAATTCATCCTTGGAGCCTGGAACCAGCTGCAGCTGATGATGTGCAGGATAGGGCGTAGTCTCTGGAATAGCTCCGGGGGGCCTCTCAGCAGGTAGCTGTACCTTGAAGAGGAACATTGACAGTGGCTCAACAATAGAGTGATCTAGGAAGGAAGGCTCCACCCTAGATAATCTCCTTAGTGGCAGCAAGGTCAAGTTCTGGCTCAGCCTGCTTCAGGCTTGTGGGAGGCTACAACATCTTTTAGAAACCTCAGAATCCTTAGATCACTTACAGACTCCACAGTCCCTTCATAGTCTTTAGAGACTCCATAATGATTAATACCTTTAGTACCCTCAGCAGATTCCTTAGCGCTCTAAAGTATTTGAGAACTCTCCATGCCTCCACAACCCTCAGAACATTCAGAACCCTCATTATCCTCATCAAACTCAGAGCCTCACGTTTGTGCATTCAAGGTCAGTAAAGCACTAGAAGAAGCTCTTTGGGTTGCATATATTTCTAATATATAAGAAGTAATAAGGACGTTAGCTGGTAAACGACGAGGATGGGGTAGCATTGGCCTCAAAGCACAGAACAAATATGGTTCCTTGACTCATAATGTTGTATTAGGCATTTTTATTTTTAATTTTTAAAAATTTTATTTTATTTTTGGAAGTAACAAGGAGGGCCTAAGGGGAACATTTAAATCTTACTGAAAAGATTAGATATTGGAGGTAGATAGAGAGAGGGACCAGAGTGGGGGGAGGGTTGTAAGGACAGGAATGGGAGTGATGAGGTAGGAGGAGGATGGAGAGGGAGAGTACTGGAGAGATAACTGGATTAGGGGGCTGTAGCATGAAATATAATAAAGAATCCCTTGCTACCACAAGCAAAGCTCCAGGAGACTGTTGGGCATGTTCTCAGCCCGGCAGAACCTCTGTCTCAGAGCTCCCAAATCTCTCCACCCAGCTCACTAAGTTGCCATGGTGGACCGTTGCCACACCAGCCCCATGCTTCCAAATTCCTGTGGCTGGTTGGAGTGCCCTGCCACTGTATCTTTTCTCTGGAGCTCAGTTGAGTTGCTTAGTGAAGGAAACACCATACAATCTTAGTTTAGAGTCAAAAGACAACACAATCCCTGGGTGTAGCAACTAGCAATTACAATTAGTAAATTCTAAACTATTCTAAGTTATATATCCTCTGGTAGCGGATCCCTATGGATCCTCCACCTGAACTGGGGACCTTTGTTTGTTCTCCATCAACTCTCCCATCCAAAACATAAGTGTCCTTCTTCTGCTTCCTGCTTCCTCTCTGTGATCCAGAAATTCAGCCTAATTACCCATTCCTTGAAATCTTTATTCATTAAGGGAAGGTTCACTTGAAGTCACCTGAGTACTTGATTCACTCCGCTTCCCAGGCAGCCCCTCTTGGGAAGAAGAATTAGCATCAAAATACAAACAGCACCAGGACAATCCACAACAGGAGGAATCTTTAGGATTAGCTAGAAACCTAGGACAGTGGAAACTCGCAGGAATCCAAGGGTGACCCTAGCTACTACCACTAGCAATAAGGAATATGGATCCTAAACTGGACATCTCCTGTAAACAGGCAAGAGGGATTGGGATAGCAAAACAGCCATAGAATCTTAGAACCACAACTTGTTCTTTCTATAAAATGCTCAGAGGTAAAAGACTGAGCAGAATTTGAGGGGAGGGTTAACCAATGACTGACCCAGTTTAAAAACCATGCCATGAGAAGGAACCCACCACTGACACTATTAATGACATTCTGCTGTACTTGCTGGCATGGCCCTAACACAACTCTCATAAAAAGCTTTATCTAGCAACTGATCAAGACTGATGAAGAGACTCACAGCCCAGTATTAAGTGGAGCTTGGGTTATTCTGTGAAAGAGGTTGGGGAGAAAGGATAGAAGGAGCCAGATGGGTAAAGGACACCACAAGAATCTGTACAGAATCAACTAACTTGGGCTCACAGTTGCTCATACAGACTGAACTGCCAACCAGAAAGCATGCATGGGAGAAAGATAGGTCCTCTGCACATATGTAACAGGTATCCAGCTTAGACTTCATGTGAGACTCCTAAAAGTGGGAGCAGGGGCTATTTCTCACTTGCTGCTTGCCTTTGGATCCCTTTCTCCTTAACTGTGCTGGCTTGTCTAGCTTCAATAGATGAAGAAGCACCTAGCAATACTGCAACTTGATATGCCAAGTTTGATTGCTATCCATTGGAGAACTTCCCGTTTTCTGAGTAGAAGAAGAGTGAGGGTTAGGTTGAGGAAGAGGTGAAAGGGAGGGGCTTGGAGTAGAGAAGGAAGGGGAAGCTGCCCTAGTGTAGCGATTGAGTTAGTGAGCAGGGAGAGGGGGTGGGATGGGGGGTTCGGAAGAAAAATGACAAAAGAAGATAAAATTTGAAATGTAAGTAAAGAAAATAGCTAATAAAAATGCAAAAATAGAGGCTATCAATAGCCAGCATTATTATCTTTTATTTTTATTTTCCAATATTCCTTTCTTTGAGGCCTTTTGGGTATATTTTATGGCTTCTCGTTTTGTGTTTTTATGGAGTTTCTGAATGTGTGAATAAGTATGTCTCTGGGTCTATATTTGTTTCTTGGTCATTTCTTGGTCTTTCCCTCTTATTTGTTTTGTCCTATTCCAATGCATTTGTTTTTGTTTTATTACTTTATTTTATTATTATCCCTCAGAATTCTCTTTATTTTCTAATTAGAGACAGAAAGAGAATGGATTCAGATGGGATGGGAGGTAGGAAGGAACTAGGAGGAGATGATAGATAGTTAGGCTGTATATATGGAAATATAAACTCTATTTGCAACAAAAGAGAACAGTACCTTAAATATTCAAGGAAATTAACAAGTGAACTACAAGAAGTACTATAGGAATTCTAGAAATTATATGGGTAGAATACATGGTCTTATCTGTGAAGAAATCATTCTTGGGGGATTCTGAGATGGGCTTTGTTTCAGATTCAATGAATAGGCCCTATGTGCAGTGAAGTGGAATGCTCAACCAAATCTATAGGACATTTGTGTCACACTCCTTTATGGAGTTCAGGAACTATTTCATATTGTATGTAAGAGATAGAGGCCAGGGAGTACTAGAGGAAAACAGTGTGATCTGAAAATGACATGACCACTGCACTCATGAAACCACAGAAGCTATGATTGCCTGCAAAACACCCATACAAGACTAATCCAGTCAATATTCTAGCATTGCCAGAGATTGGCTCACAAGTTCCCCTACTGCTACTGTTTCAGTTATTGACAACTGAAGGCTTCTGAAGAGGGAAGAACCAGTTTTCTTTAAGGGTGTGGTCCATGGTAGGTCGGCATTGCTCTGGTGGGTGGTACCACATTCATGAATATATTGGTAGAACAAAGTGGTCTAAGTGGGTTATTAAAAACAAACAAACAGAAAAAAGAGGATGATGTATCAGATAATAAAGGATGGGTTGGTGAATCTCAAAGGATCAAAATGCAATGTGTATATATACATATGTGTGTGTGTGTGTGTGTCTGTGTATGTTTGTACATATGCATATATATGATATTCTCAAAGAATTAATAAAAATACACATGATAAAAATTTGACTTGAATAAAATAAACTTATACTATATAATTCTGGGTTTCAATCCTCAATGAAATAAATCAAGATCTCTAGAGAAAACAAAATAATTTTTGGCACTAGTTCAAATTAGCAACATAATTGATGACTGATGATAATCAGTGGAAATTCAGAGGACAGAGTAGGCAATATCTATCAGCAACAAACTTTACATGTCTGTGCCTTGTGTGAATATTATCATAATTAGGTACTACCTACTGTTTCTGTGTGATTCCCCCATCATGGTAAAAGCAAGGAAAAATAAATCTATTTCTCTCAAGATTTCTTCTAGTTTTAGGAGTCAAAGGTAAAGAAGGCATGCAGATAAGATTCACTGAAAAAGTATTCTGACTGCATGCATGCATACTCTTTGTTACATTAATTGTTTTATAGCGAATACGTACGTGGATGCTAACTTGACATAGTACATGGAAAGAACAACACCACATGGAACAAATGTATTCTTTATGTATTGTCAGCAAATATACATATTGGCATTTAAAAGCAAAAGAGTCACTATTCTTATGACAACATCAAATAAAATTAGTTAACATTGTTTGAACTCTGAGTTGATTGTTCCTTTTGGCAAAGAATTATTGGGGTTGTCCAGGATTAATACAGTTTCAGTCATCTGTAGAAGTATGTTCAGTCTACCTGCTAGCACAGGCTTACTTGTTTACAATAAAATGGTTAATTGAACTTTATGAAAATAAATAAACAAATCACTGATGTTTCCATGTTACTAAAACAGGAGAAAGGAATCAGATACTGCTAATTATTGCAGATTTTGCAAAGTATAAAGATACATTTACAAATGAGTAAGTACATTGAGTTGACAAACTTTCTAATTGTACATAGAAGATTAGTTTTTCAAACACTCTGTCTAGAGTTTGATGCGGAATAGTGCTGTTTTGAGACAGTGTCTTTTAATTTTGGTGGTATAATATTCTCCTTAAATGAATTGAAGTTCTCAGGTACTGAATTACTTGACTGCATTAGCCTTCTGTGTGAATCAGAAATACAGAAAGAGGAATAAGAAAAAGAGAGGAGTGTTAAGGAAGTAGCCTACAATTTATCAAGGTATAGGTGAAGGTATCACACTTTGCAAATACGTATTACACACACACACACACACACACACACACACACACACACACATACACAGAGAGAGAGAGACTGTTAAATAACAAGAATTGATATACACAACCTCCCTTCCTTTCATTTGAAACTTGCTTCTACTAAAATAAATTATTTTTGACAGAAATTTTTATTCATGTCAACTAACCCTTTGTATATTCCTCAAAAAATCCACACCGAATCTAGGAAAAGATAATTTTAATAGAAGCATTTCAGTGCAGAAGGTTGCATGCCTGTCAATGTTTCAGATAACTTCTCCATGAGTTTTGAAGATTGTGTTTGTATCAGAGCAAGCACTGACAAGAAGTCATAATAAAGCAAGTGTATTCTCAATGCTTGGGGAATCTAAAAGAAATGAGTACTTTGCTCTGGACAAAATGAAAGCAATGATTATTATTTCCTATTTTATGTCAGAATGTTTTTAAAATTAATTAATTAATCTGTTTCTTATTTATTCACTTTTCATCCCTCTCTTTGTCCTGAACCCTGGAATATCAAATCTCTGTGAGGCTAGGTGCATCCTTTCCCACTAGTGGCCAGACAAGGCAGCTCAGTTAGAAGAACAAAGGGCAGCAGATTTTGGAATAACCCAATGCTCCAAAATTAAAAGACACTATATGAAGACCAAGCTGAACATCTACTATATATGTACAGTGAGGCCGAGGTATAGTCTGTGAATGTTCTTTGCTTGGTGGTTCTGTTTCTGAGAACCACAGGGTTCTGGTTAGTTTTCTCTGTTAGTTTTCCTATGGAGTTCTTAACCCCTTCTGGGAGAGGCACAATCCTTCGTCCCATTTGTTTACAAGAGTCCCCAGATTCCATCCACTATTTGGTTGTGGGTGTCTGCATCTGTCTGGCTCAGCTACTGGGTAGAGCCATTCCGAGAATAGCCATGCTAGACTTCTCTCTGTAATTATAACAGAGTATCATTAGTAGTTCCAGGGATTGGTGCTTCCCCATGGATTGGTCTCAAGTTGGGCCAGTAATTGGTTGGCCATTCCCTCAGTCTCTGCTTGATCCCTTTTCCCTGCATTTCTTGTAGGCAGGATAAATTTTGGGTAGAAAATTTTTTGTTTGGATTGATGTCCATCTCATCCCTATAGGGTTCCTGCCTGAATATAAACAGTGGTCTCTCCAGGTCCCATATCCCCAGTGTTTTAAGTCACAGCTAGTGTCTTCTGCATTGATTCTTGGGCAACTCTCTTATCCTAGGACTCTGTATCATCTTGGAGATGCCCCCTACCTCCGCACCCTTGGCAGTTGCAGAATTACATTCATTCTCATGGCTATCTGGTCATCCCTAATATCCTTATACACAAAGGATGGGAGGATTTTCTTTCTGGTTCAATCTATTTGGTGTTCTATAGGCTTCTTTTATGTTTCTTGTCTTCTATTTCTTGAGGTTAGGAAAGTTTTCTTCTATAATTTTGTTGTTGATGTTTTCTGTCCCTTTGAATTAGGAATCTTCTCTCCTCTCCTCTCCTCTCCTCTCCTCTCCTCTCCTCTCCTCTCCTCTCCTCTCCTCTCCTCTCCTCTCCTCTCCTCTCCTCTCCTCTCCTCTCCTCTCCTCTTCTCTTCTCTTCTCATTCTTTAGGGACTTGAGGTTCTTGTCATACATATCTTTCACTTGTCTAGTTAGTTAGAGTTATGCCAAGATATTTTATATTGTTCAATGGGTATTGTAAAGGGTGCTGTTTCATAATTAATTTCTCAGCCAGGTTATCATTTGTATAAAGGAGGGCTACTGTTTTCTTCAAGTTAATTTTGTATCCAGACACTTTATTTAAGCTGTTTATCAGCTGTAGGTGTTCTCTGGTAAAAATGTTGGGGTTGATTATGTATATTATTATATCATCCATAAATAGACATACTTTGACTTCTTCTTTTCCAATGTTATCCCTTTGATTTCTTTTAGTGGTCTTGTACTCTTGTACTGGCTAGAACTCCAAGCACTATATTGAATAATAGGAAGAGAGTGATTAGACTTGTCTTGCCCTTGATTTAATGGAATTGTCATTAATTGTTCAGTTTCACTTTTGTGGAGTACAGGCTTTTGAAATAAGACCCAATGATTCTTTGAATTTCTTCAGTGTTGGTTGTTATGTCTCCCTTTTCATTTTTGATTTTGTTTATTTGAATACTGTCTCTCAGATTTTTGGCTAATTTGGCTTTGTGTTTGTCTAGTTTTTTGATTTTCTCAAAGAACCAGCTCTTGGTTTCATTGATTCTTTGTATTGTTTCTTTGTTTCTAACTGATTTGTTTCAGCCCTGATTTTGATTCCTGCCTTCTCCTCACCATTGGTGTGGTTGCTTCCTTTTTTTCTAAAGCTTTCAAGTGTACTTTCAAGGTGCTAGTATGAGAACTTCCTAATTTATTTACAAAGACACTTAGTGCTATGAACTTTTCTCTTAGCA
Organism: Mus musculus; assembly: GCF_000001635.26. Classification (NCBI taxonomy): domain Eukaryota; kingdom Metazoa; phylum Chordata; class Mammalia; order Rodentia; family Muridae; genus Mus; species Mus musculus. Next base: position 18,035,764 of record NC_000075.6, on the reverse strand, counting down.
CTGGTTTCATTGCATCATGTGCCTTAATTTTCATTGTATTATAGTCTAATTTTTCTATTTCTTCCATGAATCAGAGATCATTGAGTAGAGAGTTGGTCAATTTCCATGAGTGTGTAGGCTTTCTGTTGTTTATGTTGTTGTTGAAATCCAGTTTTAATCCATGGTGGTCTGATAAGATACAATGCATCGTTTCAATTTCCTTGTATCTGTTGATGCTTGCTTTGTGAATGACTATTTGGTCAGTTTTGGAGAAGGATCCATGAAGTGTTACTGAAAGAAGGTTTTGTGTGTGTGTATGTCTGTGTGTGTGTGTGTGTGTGTTTGGGTGAACTATTCTATAGATGTCTGTTAGGTCAATTTCATTCAGAATGTCTGTTAGTTTTATTTCAATGTTTAGTTTTTGTTTCCAAGACCTGTCAATTAGTGAGGATGAGGTATTAAAATCCCCCACTATTAATGTGTGGTATTTGATGTACAATTTAACATTTAGGAATGTTTCTTTTACAAATGTGGATGCCCTTGTGTTGGAGCATAAATGTTCACAATTGAGATATTATCTTGGCAGAATTTTACTTTGATGAGTATGATGTAACCTTCCCTGTCTCTTTTGATTACTTTTGGTTGAAAGTCTATTTTATTAGATATTAGTATAGTTACTCCAGCTTGCTTCTTGCGTTTGTTTGCTTGGAAAATATTTTTCTAGCCCTTTACTCTGAGGCAATATCTATCTTTATTGATGAGATAGTATATATATATGTATATATATATATGTATACACACACACACACACACACACACACACACATATATATATATATATGCATATTACAAAATGATGAATACTGTTTCACATTCATTCTGTTTAGCCTGTGTCTTTAATTGTGGAATTGATTCTATTGATGTTGAGAGATATTAATGGCAAGTGATTGTTATTTTCTGTTATTCTGATGCTCTTGGTGTCAGTGTGTAAGTGCATGTGTGTTTCTGTGTCTGCATGTATTTGTGTTTGTGTGTTTTTCCTTTCCTTGTTTTTGCCTGTTTGGATATACTTATTTCCTTTATATTTTTCTGCATATAGTTTCCCACCTTGGGTTGAAGTTTTTCTTCTAGTATTTTCTATATGATTGGACTTGTGAATAGATACTATTTGTATTTGTATTGAAATATCTTGTTTTCTTCATCTATGGTGATTGAGAGTTTTGGTGGTTATTGTGGGGCTGTGATAGGCAGTCTATTTTGTTCGAATGAGGCTTGCTTTGGTGACCCAGTAGAAAACTCTACTAGGGACAGAAAAGTGAGCCACATTTCCCAGAGTCAGGTGCCCGATACCACAGAGCCCCCAACTCCATAATTCTGTGACTATCAGTCATGCAGAAAATATTCCAAGCTTCTGCCATTCTGACTAGGCTCCACCCGCAGAGTTACCTGACTATAGCCATGTTTGCTTCTTCTCACAGTTACCTGATGGCCCAGCCCACTATAAAAGGGGCTGGTTGGCCCCTCCTCATTTTCTCTCTCTAAGTCTCACTTTTCTTACTCTCATCTCTAGCCCTTCTTCTCTCTTTCCCTCCCCCTCCCCTCCATGTGGCCATAGCCAGCCTCTCTCCTCCCTCTTTCTACCGATTCTTTCTCCCTGCCTTTTTACAACAAACCTCTAAAGCCATAGACTGTCTCTGCTCATCAAGACCTGCAATGCTTGAATGATGGGATAGGCTTTCCCCTAAAGAGCTGTGTCTAACTGCCTGTTGCCTGCTGGAAGGCATTCCTACGCTCCAGCCACAGACTGGAGCAAGGACTCTCACCCACATGGGAACCACCTAACATCTCCCTCTCCCCCTGCCCTCTCCTCTCTTTGGCCCCGGGCTGATAGAGCTATCCCCAGGGCCCCTATTCTGTTCTCAACTCTTCCACAGTGTCCAATGGTGTCTGGGATGCCTGAGACTGAGAACCTAGTACCTAGAACTGCCCCTTATCCACCTGCTGAGCTGGGGTTTAGTGGCTTCTCACAGCCAGATACCCACCCAGGGCCATGTGAAAAGCATGGGGCAATCATTCCGTGTCCCCACCCCCACACCCCCGCCCAGAGCACCAGAACTCTGGTGGGAAACGGTTTTCTCCCACTTCCTTTATTCCCCCACACCCACTGACCTGCAGGTTATAGTTTTCTAGATTGGTATCTGTGGATTTTTAGAAATTGAAAGTTATCTAATAGCTAGAAGACATCATTTAGATATTAGAGTCTCTGTCGAGAATTGGGGATAATTCTGATAGGTCTACTTGTTATGCTACTGACTTTTTCCCCATGCTGATTAAATATACATTCTTTGTTCTATAGATTTTGTGTTTTTATTACTATGTGCTGGGAGAACTTTCTTTTCTGGTCCAGTTCAATTGGTCTTCTATAAGCTTCTAGGATATTTAAACTCATCTTTTTTTTAGGATAGAAAAGTTTTCTTCTCCACATGTTACCTCCTCCAAAATTGACCATATAATTGGTCATAAAACAGGCCTCCACAGATACAAAAATATTGAAATTATCCCATGCATCCTAGTTGATCACCACAGACTAACACTGATCTTCAAGAACAACATAAATAATAGGAAGCCAACATTCACCTGGAAACTGAACAGCACTCTACTCAATGATTCCTTGGTAAAGGATGAAATAAAGAAAGAAATTAAAGACTTTTTAAAGTTTAATGAAAATGAAGCCACAACATACCCAAACTTATGGGACATAATGAAGGCAGTCCTAAGAGGAAAACTTAGACCCGAGTGATTCCAAAAAGAAACTAGAGAGAGCATACACTAGCAGCCTGATAGCAAACCTAGAAGCTTTAGAACAAAAGGAAGGAAATTCAACCAGGAGGAGTAGACTGAAGGAAATAATCAAACTCAGGGCTGAAATCAACCAAGTTGAAATAAAAAGAACTATTCAACGAATCAACCAAACCAGGAGCTGGTTCTTTGATAAAATCAACAAGATAGATAAACCCTTAGCCAGACTAACTAGAGGGCACAGGGACAATATCCTAATTAACAAAATCAAAAATGAAAAAAGAGACATAACAACAGAACCTGAGGAAATCCAAAACGTCATCAGATCCTACTACAAAAGGCTATACTCAAGAAAAACTGGAAAACCTGCATGAAATGGACAAATTTCTAGACAGATACCAGGTACTAAAGTTAAATCAGTATCAGATTAACGATCTAAACAGTCCCATTTCCCTTAAAGAAATAGAAGCAGTCATCAATATTCTCCCAACAAAAAAATTCCAGGACCAGATGGATTTAGTGCAGAGTTCTATCAGACCTTCAAAGAAGACCTAATTCCAACTCTCCTCAAACTATTCCACAAAATAGAAACAGAAGGTACTCTACCCAATTCATTCTATGAAGCCACAATTACTCTGATACCTAAACCACACAAAGATCCAATAAAGAAAGAGAACTTCAGACCAATTTCCCTTATGAAAATCAATGCAAAAATATTCAATAAAATCCTTGCAAACCGAATCCAAGAACACATTAAAAGATCATACATCATGACCAAGTGTACTTCATCCCAGAGATGGGGGGGATAGTTTAATATATAAAAATCCATCAAGGTAATCCACTATATAAACAAATTCAAAGACAAAAAACACATGATCATCTCGCTAGATGCTGAGAAAACATTTGACAAAATCAAACACCCATTCATGATAAAAGTCTTGGAAAATTCATGAATTCAAGATCCATACCTAAACATGATAAAAGCAATATACAGCAAACCAGTAGCCAACATCAAACTTACTGGAGAGAAACTCGAAGCAATCCCACTAAAATTAAGGAGTAGACAAGGCTGGGCACTTTCTCAATACCTATTCAATATAGTAATTGGAGTCCTAGCCAGAACAATTCGACAACAAATGGAGATCAAGGGGATAAAAATTGGAAAGGAAGAAGTCAAAATATCACTATTTGAAGATGATATGATAGTATATATAAGTGACCCCAAAAATTTGACCAGAGAACTCCTAAACCTGATAAACAGCTTCAGTGAAGTAGCTGGATATAAAATTAACTCAAACAAATCAATGGCCTTTCTCTACACAAAGGATAAACGGGCTGAGAAAGAAATTAGGGAAACAACACCCTTCACAATAGTCACAAATAATATAATATACCTTGGTGTGAATCTAATTTAGGAAGTAAAAGATCTGTATGATAAGAACTTCAAGTCTCTGAAGAAAGAAATTGAAGAAGATCTCAGAAGTTTGAAAGATCTCCCATGCTCATGGATTGGCAGAATTAATATAGTAAAAATGGCTATCCTGTTGAAAGTAATCTACAGATTCAATGCAATCCCCATCAAAATACGAACTCAATTTTTCACTGAGTTAGAAAGGGCATTTTGTAAATTCCTCTGTAATAAGAAAAAACCTAGGATAGCAAAAACTATTCTCAACAATAAAAGAACCTCTGGTGGAATCACGATGACTGACATCAAGCTGTACTACAGAGCAATTGTGATAAAAACTGCATGGTGCTGAGACAGTGAAAGACAGCTAGGTCAATGGAATAGAATTGAAGACCCAGAAATGAACCCACACACCTATTGTTCACTTGAACTTTGACAAGGGAGTTAAAATCATGCAGTGGAAAAAAGATAGCATTTTCACAATGAACCCACACACCTATTGTTCACTTGAACTTTGACAAGGGAGTTAAAATCATGCAGTGGAAAAAAGACAGCATTTTCACAAATGGTGCTGGCACAATGATGGTTATCATGTAGAAGAATGCAAATTAATCCATTCTTATCTCCCTGTAGAAAGCTCAAGTCTAAGTGGATCAAAGACCTCCACATAAAACCAGAGACACTGAAATTAATAGAGAAGAAAGTGGGGGAAAGTATTGAAGATATGGGCACATGGTAAAAATTCCTAAACAGAGCAGCAATGGCTTGTGCTGTAAGATCAAGAATTGACAAATGGGACCTCATAAAATTGCAAAGCTTCTATAAGGCAAAAGACACTGTCAATAAGATGAAAAAGCCACCAACAGATTGGGAAAGGATTTTTACCAATCCTAAATCTGATAGGGGACTAATATCCAATATATACAAAGAGCTCAATCCTGAACTCCAGAAAATCAAATAACCCTATTAAAAATGGGGTACACAGCTAACAAAGAATTCTCAACTGAGAAATACTGAATGGCTGAGAAGCACCTGAAAAAATGTTCAACATCCTTAATCATTAGGGAAATGCAAATCAAAACTACCTTGAGATTTCACCTCACACCAATCAGAATGGCTAAGATGAAAAATTCAGGTGACAGCAGATGCTGGTGAGGATGTGGAGAAAGAGGAACACTCCTCCATTGCTGGTTGGATTGCAAGCTTGTACAACCACTCTGGAAGTCAGTCTGGAGGTTCCTCAGAAAATAATACTACCAGAAGATCCAGCAATTATTGTCCTGGGCATATACCCAGAAGATGGTCCAACTGGTAATAACAACATATGCTCCACTATGTTCATACCAGCCTTTTTTATAATAGCCAGAAGCTGGAAAGAACCCAGAAGTCCCTCACCAGAGGAATGGATACAGAAAATGTGGTACATTTACACAGTGGAGCACTACTCAGCTATTAAAAAGAATGAATTTATGAGATCCTTGGGCAAATGGATGTATCTGGAGGATATCATCCTGAGTGAGGTAATACAATCACAAAAGATGTCACTTGATATGTACTCACTGATAATTGAATATTAGCCCAGAAACTTAGAATACACAAGACGCAATTTGCAAAACACAAGAAAATAAAAAAGAGGGAAGACCAACGTGTGGATGTTTAATTCTTCCTTAAAAGAGGGAACAAAATACCCATGGTAGTAGTTACAGTGACAAAGTTTTAAGCTAAGATGAAAGGATGGACCATCCAGTGACTACCCCACCCTGAGATCCATCCCATAATCAGCCACCAATCCCAGACACTAGTGTATATGCCAGCAAGTTTTTGCTGTAGGCACCCTGATATAGCCGTCTCTTATGAGGCTATGCCAGTGAGACCACTAAACAGAGCTAAGTTAATGTAAAACTTATGGCCTTTTGTTTCAAACATTACAGGTTGCATATATATATTTATGATAGTTTGATATTGAACTTTTGAACATCCTCTGTTCTAAAGAAAAATATCTAAAACTTATGAAGAAATGAAATAATAATTTTCTGATTTGGAAATATCAATTTAATTCAGACCATTTAGTTGGTTCTTAAACATTGTTTGAATAATACATAACACGTAGAATAGGAGCCAGTCATTCTCTCTGTTAAGCACAGTCAACGGAGTTGTACTTCTTTTTTTTTCTTTTTTTTCTTACGTATTTTTTTTCAATTACATTTCCAATGCTATCCCAAAAGCCCCCCCCCCCCCACTTCCCTACCCACCCATTCCCATTTTTTGGCCCTGGCATTCCCCTGTACTGGGGCATATAACGTTTGCCTGACCAATGGGCCTCTCTTTCCAGTGATGGCCGACTAGGTCATCTTTTGATACATATGCAGCTAGAGTCAAGAGCTCTGGGGTACTGGTTAGTTTCTATACTCTTTCAATATCACCTAATGGTTATACTCTCCATGTCTTTGTACGATGGGAATGTAAGCTAAAGTGAGATGAGTCACTTCCTGATCTGACAACGTTCAGATTCACTGTTATCAAAATGTAACAGAAATACTCAGATGCTTGTTGGTGAACAACTTATTTGCTTATGATCTCAATGATGATGACTCAGATGAGCAAAACTGCAAAAGAAAATCTGTTGTGAACAGGAAAAACTCATCATCAGTTTTATAGTTGAGAATTGGAAGAGAGTTGACAACTAGCACAATCTGGTCAATCCCAACAGCCTTTAAAAAAATATTAAACAGAACCCAGAAATGAGAATGCTCTGGCTGTACACACACACACACACACACACACACACACACACATCTCCAGGTGAATTCATGAAAAACAGATACACTTGAAGTCCTGATTGGGAGATACACAAGGAAGGAAATAAGGAAGGAAGGAAGGAAGGAAGGAAGGAAGGAAAGAAGGAAGGAAATAAGGAAGGAAAGAAGGAAGGAAGAAAGGAAAGAAGGAAAGAAGTGTCGTAGTCATGGTTTCTATTCCTGCACAAACATCATGACCAAGAAGCAAGTTGGGGAGGAAAGGGTTTATTCGGCTTATACTTCCATACTGCTGTTTATCACCAAAGAAGTCAGGACTGGAACTCAAGCAGGTCAGGAAGCAGGAGCTGATGCAGAGGCCATGGAGGGATATTATTTACTGGCTTGCCTCCCCTGGCTTGCTCAGCCTGCTCTCTTATAGAACCCAAGACTACCAGCCCAGAGATGGTCCCACCCACAAGGGGCCTTTCCCCCTTGATCACTAATTGAGAAAATGCCCTACAGTTGGATCTCATGGAGGCATTTCTTCAACTGAAGCTCCTTTCTCTGTGATAACTCCAGCTGTGTCAAGTTGACACAAAACTAGCGAGTACAAGAAGGAACGAGGAAAGAAGGAAAGAAGGAAAGAAGGAAAAAAGAAAGAAAAGAAAAGGGGGTTGAACAGAAGGAAGGGAAAGAGGAGGTGACATTTCCGTCTGAATGGCACTTGACATATTTACAAGTTTCGCTTTTATAGAAACCCGATGTACTCTACCTAATATATTAAAGAAAAGTAATTGTTTCAGAAAAGTTTTAAATTTACAAAAAACTTACAAAGATTGTGTAGAGCATTCCCATATACATGCTCAGTCACTTCCTCCTATTAGTGTCACCATATTTTAGTGTAGTGTATTGTAATTAATTAACTAATACTGAAAGTTATTATTAATTAGTCAGGGTACATGATTTTTCTTCTATAGTTTTTAATTAATAGGTTTTTGTCTTGCTTTTTAACTAGAATATGCAAGTGTACTGAGTAGTGGCATCTACTTCTGTTTTTATTTGTTGTTAGAGCTTAATGCCATTACTTTCAAGTTAGATTTGCCATGATTGGTACATCTGATGAAGAAAGATGACTTTTTCATTCTATCACTTCAAGAGAACATGCTTATTGCAATTAACCATAATCATTCATATGAGCAATGTCTCTCCTCAGTTTTTTCCTTATAAAGTTATTTTTATCTTCTTCTCTTGGGTTCTTTTATTAAATAATCCATTGTACAAAGTGAAAAGTCATACACTCCCTCTCTGACAAACATTTGCATAAGTTATTTTCTATCCATTTCATGCATTATCTATCTATTCTTTCCCATTTGGTTATTAATTCGATCATTGAACTTATATAAATATAATGTAACAGAGTTATGTTAGATAAACTGCTGAGTATTAATTTCTCTTCTATAGGGTGTGAATGTCCCTTGTGCATGTTGGGGGAGGGGAAGCAGGCAAGTTAAACATGGCCTGGGATTTCCTAAATAATGTAGGTTTATCTTACATCTTTCTGGCCCCAGTTTGAGAATTCATCACCTATCTAAGGATCTGTCACTTCTTTACTGGAGAATAATGTTAGAGTAAGATTGATGAGAGTGTTTATAGCTCATTGAAAGTTGTCAATCCCAGGACCATCTCTTGAACTAGTTAGGTAGGGATGGGCCATATTTCTTCTTTATTCTTGAGGGAACTTTGTCAGAAATGAGGTACATTCTGAGTGTTGGAACTGTATCTATAGTGTGTGAGCATGTGTGTGTCTGGGTGAATGTGTTAAGAGACTGACAACAAGAAAGATTAATGAGACATTTATTTTTAATAAAGTTATATGATCTTTTCTCCTTTCTAACTTTTGTGATGAAGTGTCACAATACTTACATAATAAGATGTAGCAAAGGACTGACAGGACTCTGTGATATGAATCAATATACCATATAAAGGATGTGTGAGCACCAGCACACTATAGGAAACCAGTCAATTTGGTAGTCAGAGAAGCTTCTACAAAAATAAAGGTAAAGTGGACAGTCAGATGGGAAATAGTGGACAGTGTGTAAGTTTGTCACACACCTCAGAGTAGTGCACTAGTTAAAATTTACGAACTTCTTATTTTTGGTACCTTCTACTTAATATTTTTGGCTGCAGTTGGTGATAAGTGACTGACACTGTGATGGTAAAGCCATTAATAGAAAGTGGAGGGGTGGTTGGGTGCTGGAGAGATGGCTCAGCGGTTAAGGGCACTGACTACTCTTCCAGAGGTCCTGAGTTCAATTCTCAGCAACCACATGGTGGTTCACAACCATCTGTAATGGTGTCTGCTGGTCTCTTCTGGTATGTCTGAAGATGGTGACAGTGTACTCATATACATAAAATAAATAATTCTTAAAAAAAAGAAAGCTGGACAGTATATTGCTAACTAATTCTGTCCATAGATGCATGCCTATGAAAACTCTGTTACTGTTTGTGTCTGTGGTAATCATGAAATGATCTTGTCGTGAGGCCTATAATACTGATTAACTCACACAGGTTTCAGTCTAATCCTGAAACCTTTACTCCAACAATGGGAAATATGATTCATTCCAATGCTTGTTTTTTAAGCCCTGTAGATGTAAGATTCAAATATTGAACATTTCCTAAGTTTTATACCTGGAAAACATCGGAACACAACCCAAAGTGTAGGTAAAGTACTAAGTCAAATTTGAGTGCTTTGGAGGTCTTTATTTTATACTATGTTCTGCATGGGCCATGGTGGTTAAAGGTTTTGAGGGTTCACCTTTAGAATGACTTCTAAGTTCTGAAATCAAACCCAGATCATGTGTATATGTATGTATATGTGTATGTATGTATGCATGTATGTATGTGTGTATGTGTGTATACATACATATGCACATAAAACAGTCTACCCATTTTTTTTGTCACTACGCATCATCAGAACAAAATATAAAACAATCCTAGCTCTTCCCCCATCTAACAACGTGTTTTGTGCATTGTGTGCTAAATAGCAATCAGAACCACTGTGAATTTTACTTTGTTGCCTCTCAATCATCATTTTTGACATGCATAGACGAGAAAGCTGCCTAGTAAATTGGACTTTTACTCTTTGATTGCTGTTAGTAATAATATTCATGAGCTCAGAACATTTTTAGTTTTCTATGCATTGGGAATTGTTCCACTGCCATGATTTTTGCTTTTGTTTTTATGCTTTATGCAAGAATATACTATTTACACTTTTCTATTTGTATGATAAATAGATATGATAGTTTTATTTTTAAAGAAGTTTGGCAAAGTGATTTAGTCTTAGTATATCTAAGTAGAGATCAGTTTTCCTGTGATTCCAATATTTTTTCTCATTCTATTGGTATTTTTTGTGTAAATTGCAAGAGTATCCTTTCAGACCCAGCCATCTGTTTGGAATGGGCTAAAAGCAATTTTATCAGGAAACAGGGAAAGTAAACTTGGCAACTCATTCCAATTCTAAGTTAATATTTTAAAAAATGAATATTTGTAATAGTATTGAATCTTTTGTGTATGTTGGTTGATGTATCTGAATTGGTGCTCTAGAATACTTTCAGGTGGTAGCAAATCAACTTCCTAAAATACATTGAGGCTGTATTAGGATTTAGGCCTCATATGAATGCCCTGCACACTGACCTACACTACTGTTCGTAGTCTATACGCGAACAGCAATCTAAGTCCTGCTCTCATAGACCACGGTCAGGTATGGCAGTGGTCTTGTACCATGCCTTGTCATCTCACTTTTCAACACATCAGATGAATCTCCCAAAGCACAGCCACCCTCACAGCACACTTCTCATTGTAAAGCTATATGTATCTTCATCTTCAAAATACCAATCCCATTGTAACACAGACTATGTTTGTTCCTTGCCTTTTCTTATCCTCTGAAGTTGGCTTTTGTGTTTATCCCCATTCTTGTGAAGAAGATTCACTTCCTGCTTCAGCTAAACCTCACCTCCTGGAAGGACAGTCTATGCCTCTCCCTCTCCCTCTCCCCCTCCCCCTCCCCCCTCCCCCTCCCCCTCCCCCTCCCCCTCTCCCCCCCCTCCCTCTCTTCAAATCTTATTCACTGCTTTAGGCTCATTGACTCCCTCTATGCCTTTTCCCAACAAATAGACCCAGACTATTTACTTGTTATGCCTGATAAGTACCTAGTGATAAGATGTGTACCCTTAATGTCCTGCTTGTTTAGTTGACACATATTCTCTTAGAAAGTGTTTTACTCTTTATGCATCACTATTCCTTTTTCAGGCATTTTGTTGCAAGTTCAATGCATTTTAAGTCTTGATCTTCATATTGCCTTGTGCAGGGGTAAGAGAAGGGCCCTCAGCTAAAGTAACCTGCAATTAAAAAAACAATTAACTTGCAAATGCATAGTTTCTTTTTCTTTTTTTAAACAATAAAATTTTATTTTGATGAAAAACTCAAGTTTACAATCATTTAGTAAATGAAGAGCAAAACAGTTCGAATTCCTATCCCATAATTCTTAAGAAAAAAGCATTAGTAAATAAATATACAAACACATTAAGGGTAAGGCAGACTGGACAATAAACCACCTCTTCACATTCACCTTCCCTGAATGTGACTCACTCTAAAAGGGCTGTGGGGCTCTGGAGATGAGTGAACCAACATTATGAGCATCAAATTTCATCCTAATTGTTTAAATAACCCAAGATAAATATGTTTCTGCTTGTTGTGGGACAACTATACATACTGAACTGAGGAATACTCTGATGGAAGCACTTATGTTATACTATGCACCACAGCTCTAAAATGGCTTCAACATCTCCATTTAACGACTATCTATAAAGTGCAACAGTAATTAATATTCTGCATCTTACCTGGGGCATGGTGAGTATCAATCTGCACAGAAAGCACCCCACCTGCCACACTCCCACCACTTCTGAGAAGATCTAGATGTGTGAAAAAACTACCTCCATACAGAGAAACAATTTCACAAATCTACTGGTAAACAGATACATTTATAGAACTGGTGCCAGGATGCTAAAGTACTCATTAAAAAACCATTCAGCTAACACTGCAGGATCCTAAACATTTGAATCTCTCTCTCTCTCTCTCTCTCTCTCACACACACACACACACACACACACACACACACACACACACACACACACACACACACACACACAAAAGTAACCCCGCCATGCAGAATGAGGAGTACAACATCACTGATTTCAGGAACATCAGCATCACAGCATTGGATTCTGTGCATCAGGATCGAGGCGGGGTGGTTAGGATAATATCCAGCTTATCCACCTGTGAAGTAGGTTGCATGACTATCAGCTGGTCCTGGGGAATGTTTGGAGCAGCTGCTGTCAGGTTGGTGATAGATTTACTCTTTATACACTCTTTCCTTCCTCCTTCTCCCAGGACATTCCATTGAAGGGTCTTTGGCCATAGTTGTAAATGACTTCTGGATTTTTCTTTACTTTTTCTTTGTAGGTAGGTTAGCCTTCTATTCCCAATGTAATCTTCTTAAGACCCCTCTCTTTCAAAACTGATTTGACCACATCTCTATTTTCAACATACTTGAAAAGTCTATATAATTTTGTGCTATAAATAATCTGTGAATATTGCTCTCCCATCTGTGGTGAATATTCCTCATCCCAATCAACTACATCATCATCTGGAAGCACTACAATATGGCACTCTCGTTCCCCACTCTGGATGCTTGCTACCACGAGAGGGAGGATCATTTCTTCCAGATAAAATTCGAATTGTCTACAATCACCACCATTTGATATCTCATGCATGAGGGCACTGAGATCTCGACATTTAATTGTTCTGTATTCAAAAGAGATACAAAGGAAATCTCATGTTTCTCTCAGTTCAGGAATAGATTTGCCATCAAGACAGGATGATCCCTGTCTTATAGTAATCCAAAATAGCTCAAAACACAGTAAAAGCAATTCTTTCTGCCACCTCATATTCTCCCTTTTCATTAGGACATGTGAAATGATGTTCCCTGCCAGATCCAAACATCCTGCCCAACATTGTATCTGACTGTGCATTAAAAATGGATGGTTCCATAACAAATCTGGCGTTATCCACTATTAGTGTGACTCGCTCAGATGTCCTCACATTCCAAGCCCCTTCTTTTGCATTCTCACACACAAAGACCATTTCCCCAGATGTCTTATAGCCACCATCTGAGCTTGACTGACTGGTGTGACTGCCACTGTTGCCAACACAGCTCATGGAGCCATTCAGAGATGCTCTTTGAGGACGAGGACTGCTTGGACGAGACGTACTATGGTCTTTTTCTCGTTCAATATGATGCTGCCTTGTTGGTGAAGTCACATTTCGAATAAACGGAGTGAGCTGAGACTGCTCTCTCATGAGATGAAGCTCGTCATCTGTCATGTGACCTTCGTTTATCTCTTGATCTCTCACGTTTTCCACTAGCACCATGCAGATTCATTTTAGTCTCCTTTAGCAACACGTGAGGCAGTACTTGAATATTTATAAAGTTTACAAGATTTACTCTGCAATTTCAGATCCCAATTCTCTGGATCACCAGAGTTACTGTCATAGGGATGAGCCGTCCTGCCATCCCACTTCAAGTTTCCTCACACTACTGCTCTGAAACCACACATGTACCACCCATAATCCAGTTAGAAACATAGGTGTTCCATTTCTTCTCCCTCATGGAGCTCCAGCCTGCTTAGATAAACCGCCCTATTGTGATGCGCCTTCTTAGGGGTTGTCACTAAGGTGACCCAAAGATGACAGAAAAGGGGCAAGACACTCGGTTACTCTGCCCTGCTGGCCCCTGAGGGCCGACTGAGGGTCGAACTACTAGAGTTAGCAATGCTCTGCTTCCTCCGCTTACTTAACTGGATCCCTCCAGTGCTAGGTGTGAGGCGGCCACTCCACCAGCTATGCCTACCAGAACCACCTCAGCAGATTGCACGTAAATGCATATGTTTATATTAGCAAATATCATTTCTTTGGTTTTCTTATGCTGTGGCCTGTCCGTTTCCTATTATTGTTGAAAAAGTTACTCTCAGAAAAAAGTCAGAGTGTTAAAGATCACCTGGGTCGCTTATTTATACAAAGATGCCCAAACTAGGGTATAATGTGTCTCTATATGTGGTAATTTGGAATTTTTCCCCTTTTACTTCATTTAGTGAAAAGGCTATGAAGTTTGAATCACAGACCCTGTCTTAAAAAGTGTATTTTAGCTGAATTGTTGCACACAGTGCTATTGATGTAAATGCTGCAATCTCAAAGCAATGCATATGTGGTCTTTCTGGTTAAAATTTAAAGTATATCAGTCCAGGATGGAATCTTTATAGCATCTGATTGTAGAAAGGAAAATATTTTGACAGATACTAAAAATTAATACAGACCATTCAATCTATATAGGCTTTGTACTTTGTATATAAGCATGTGAAAAGAAGATCCAGGTACCTGGTGCAGTTGAAGGTAGGGGGTCCTACTCAGAAATCTGTCATGTAGTTAAGTACTAGCCTCAGCTTTCCTGCCACCCAGGGTACCCATGCTCACATTTGTCATGACATGCCATGTGTTCTGACCTTGTTCCACCTGAACAAGCTGGTGATCCATATCTTCCCATATCTTATAGTAGGAAGGCTCCATGTAACTGCTACCTTTATACTAATGGGCTCAATCGGTGTTCCAGAAGCTACTGTTGGTGAAGTAAATCACATTTAAATATTAGAATAGGCACCATAATTTATAAAAAGCAAAATGAGAAAAAAAACTATCAGTTGAACTAACAGAGTGATCTGTAGCACAGTTGTTCAACATCCTCATACCTCACAAATACAATTCAGAATAAAACTATAAAAGGCGAGAGATGCTCAAGGTTATGAATAGTTTCTTTATTTCACAAACTTCAAGATTTAATTGTGCAATATGTATCAGGAATGCACTGGACAAAGGTGTTTTTAGATTGCTTTAGAAAGAGTTTCTTGATAGAAATTAACATTATTTCTGGATAAATAGAGATACTATGTCATAGAGAAGAAAATAAAAATAATATTACACTTTACTATAATGGAAATCATAAAATCTGCAGCTACTGGGTCCAAAGTTTTTTCTTAGATGACTTTAAATTTGACATAGCTCTCTCATCTGCAGAGGTAAAAAACATCACCCATGTTTCGATATTTACCAATATTTAACATTTTCAGTTCATGTCTTTGCATCTCATGAACATCTCACTGTGATTTCCTCCTGTCCTGTGGGCCTGTGATATGTGCTAAAAGTGTTTCTTTCCTCTTGTCTTGCTTGTCATTCCTGATATTTGCTAATGCATTCACAGGTTTAACATACAGATTGAGAGATTATATCTCCTCTATATAACATTATTTTAATCCAAAGAATTATGAATTCATAGGTTACATCAAGTCAGTGTAAAAGTGGATAATCCTTTTATCCTCTCCAAATGAGAATGGAATTTGGTCATACTTGTATATAAATTTCTAAAATTCTATTTACTATAAGTAAGGAATATAATGCATCAGTGTGCCAGAGATGAATACTACACTATCACCCATAATTCTTTACTCTGTTCTTGTTACTTTTTGTTCAACCATTGTGTTCATGGTCTGCATATATGTGGATACTCATGACATTTATGTTCAAATAGTCACCATTATGACGATATTAAAATATGGGACTTCTAAAGGTGAATTGGACACAAAGGCAGAGCTCTCATAATTAGAGTTAGTGTTCTCATCAATGAGGTAATAGAGAGCTGATTGTCTTTTTTGCAAGTGGTGACACAGTGCAAGATGTGACTCTGAACCAAGAAGCTAGACCTCAGCAGGCAAGGAACCCTTTGGTTTCTTGATCATCATTTTTCTAACCTTCAGGACTAAATCAAATAAATAAAATCATCCTGTTTATGCGTTCTTTGCTTGGTAGTTTACAACAGTATTAACAGTCAAATGTTTTTAGGTAGTAAATAAAATCTGTCAATGAGCATTATGATGGCAAACAAGGACATGGGCAAAGGGAAAAGCTAAGGATATGCAGTTGGCAAGCACAATAGTCACATTACACCACCAAATACAAATCCTGTTTCCACTATGCACTGCTTTTGAAAATTCAGACCAATAAGTAAGTTTTCCAGTATTAATTTCCCCCTAATTAGAAAACAGGACAACTTTGACATCTAAATGACGTCACAAACAAGAGTTACCACAGGGGCATATATATTGAAGTTGATATTCTTCATCTCAAACTATTAATCTAATTAATCTCCAGTAAACACAAATTCTATGTTATATAGAACTCCATGTTCTCTCATTCCATGGTTAGTTCCAGTTCATTTATGCACAAAATTATTTTTCAAAGATTACTTTTTAAAATTTTGGAAATTATAACAGTATCTAAAAATGTAAAAAAAAATTGGAAAAACTGAATTCTAGAATTGTTTTGGAAACAATCTCATCACAAACCCAAATGGTTCTGTGTGTCTCTCCTGTATCTCAGGCTTCCTCCCAGGAAATGCTGCCCTGACTGCACTTGCAGTTTCAGTCTCTGTTTTACATTTTCATCTAGTTTTACATGTATGTATTTGTGTTAGTGTATTTCATTTGGGCAATATTCTCATGAGTGTGACTTTCCCTTCTTGTGTCCCTGACATCAAGTATATTATTCACTTCAGTCACCATGTGTTATTTCTTTACATAGGTTGTCACATACTTTTTCTTCTTTACTGGACTGAAATTGATTACATCCTTTTTAGGATTGCATCTACATTGCTGCCATGACTATTATACGCATAACTTGAATCAGTTGTGAATTTATTTATTTATTTATTTATTTATTTATTTATTTATTTTTGTAAAAAGTGTTCTATTCTAATGCTTTAAACTTTGCCGTTCTTTGACGCCTTTGTTGTTTTCCATTGCCTAGTTAAGGTAGTTACCCCACTGTGACTTATTTGTATACAGAGAAGTTGTCTCCAGAGGTACTATTGGGATTTCTACTGTCCCCATGTTTTCATGTAAAGCATCACGATTTACTAACTATTCTGGAATTTTATATTTTAAAATGAATTAAATATCTAGACTTTTTTTCTAGTTTCTATAGAGTGTTTTTCTCTTTTCTCCATTACTATTGCATCTTTCTGTAGCCACAGTGCTCACTGAAGCCTGTCTCCATCTTTGCTTTACCCTAAGTAAATGATAAGTTCACTATAAGATCACAGTTGGGATTTTAAAATTTTTATTGGCCATAAAAACCCATTAGAGAGAATGACATATCAGAATCTCAAGACATTTTCCCTCTCAGAAACATTTGTGTCATTTCTCTCAGAGTTTTATACATTTCTAGAAATATCTTATGAATCTGTTTTTAGACTTATATCTTGAGATCTGAACTCATGCATGCTTTTCAAAGTGACATCTATAAGTTTAGCTTTTAAAACATGGAAACACTCTTAGTTTTCACAATCAATTCATAAATGCCATGGATGGTTGAATTTTAAAATACACAATTGTATCACTTATGACTATCAATTTTTTTACTCGTCTCCATTTTCTACCTCTATTTGTATTGTATAATGTGCCATTATGATTGTAAGAATGTTATAGAGCTGTGGTTATGGAGGGTAATCTTTGTTACTCAGTTTGCAGGAAACTTCAACTGATTCCATGATAAGGACAGGGTTTCCAGCATGTATGTGTTGACAGGAACAGTATATCTTATTATCTCCAGGTTCATCTACTTGAAAACATTTATTTGCAATTTGAAAATCTGTATGTTTTGTATTTTCTGTCACCATTCATAGATATGGTGCTAGTCACAGGAAATGATTTTGTATTTCTGTCTTCTGTCTTTTTGTATATAGCAGACATATCAATCAGGATTGGTGATTACAGTTTCATTAACAAGAAAACATAAAACAGACACACACACACACACACACACACACACATACACAGAGTTTTACGATAATCTAAAATTTGAGAATCATACCTGAGAATAAAAAATATAAGTGAAATTGTAGAACATTGCCTTTCAGAAAGTAAAAATCCTTGTTCCCTTATGGTTCTTTATCTGTTCATACCTTACATATTTTTCTTAATTTCATAATTTCTGCTTTCCTCTATATTCTTTTCCTTTCTTTCTTTGACACTCTCATGCTTTAATATTCTAATGTCTTCAAAATCATTATTGCTTTATTACTATTTAATTATCAATAAAAGTGTTTACATTGTGAAGTATTTTTTAAGTGTTATTAAAGTATATCACACAGGTTTTAATATATATTAATATTATTGATTTGAAAATATTTTCTCAATTCTCTTTTGCTGTCTTTGTTTTGTCCATTGATTATTTAGAAAAGTAGTTAATGCCTGTGTGCATTGGAAACCTATTGGTGCTTTACTTATTAAATATACTATTGTCAAAGAATATAATCTGATTTTAATCTAGGAAGTTTATTCAAGAGTTCACTGTTATTCAGTATTTCATGTTCAATCTAAGATGTGGAAAATAGCATGGTCAATCTCTTAATATTCCTGCAGAATCAAATCTGAATCTGATTGTGGGCTACTATTACCCTTTAGTTATATGAGATAGAAATGTCTCCTGTCAGTCACATAAAGTATGTGCTCACTGGTGTAGATCCTGAAGTGTCCAGGACAGTAGTCTCTGCATTGCTATATGCCCCAGTACAGGAGAATGCCAGGGCCAACATGTGGGAGTGGGTGGGTAGGGGAGCTGGGTAGGGGGAGGGTATAGGGAAGTTTTGGGGTAGCATTTGAAATGTAAATAAAGAAAATATCTAACAAAAATATTGAAAGAAAAGAATTCAAGAAAGTGCAAGGCATTAGTAGGAAGGAACCTCGAGTCCTTTAAAACTCTCTTCCCATCAGCTTTTCTTGCCTACAAATCTATGATTGTAGTTAAATTACATCACCTCAAGAAACATGACTTAAAAGTCAAAATGGAGAGTCTCCTTATATATGAAAAAAGTACCACCAGAGACAGTAAGAAGAGTAGAAGAATCTTTCTTTAATACCTTTGGAACACTGATGACTGTGTTGACATTATGATGTTGGAATCTAGCCTCCAAAAATACGAAGAAGTATATTGATGCTGTTTTAGGGCACCCAATTAGTGTTAGTTTGGTAGGAAAAACTTCAGAAGCTATAACCTTCTATGTGCCTGGATTGCTCTTATTTACCAGACTTTCCTGACCCTTCCTGGATTATTCTACCCATTTTCTCAGATCTCTTAATATTTTATGGGCTAAACTTTGTATATAAAGTTTTTCTATCTGCCTATATTCCCTTCCTTGGTGAGTTTACCTAGTCACGACTAAATCAATGCATGCTCACAGAAATTCCGTAGATGTGCATTTCCAATATGGAGCACATAGACATGCATTTCCCTGTGTAATAGCCAGCTGTCAACTTCACATATCCCTTTGATTTCTAATAGGCATATCAAATTGAGTATGGCATGCCAACAAACTAAACTCCAAGCATAAATTATGTATGCTCTCATTCCCATCATTTCTATAATCTTGAAGATTTATTTACTTTTCTTGTATGCTTCTGATTGTTTTACCTGTATGTATACAACTGAAACATGAATTCAATGCCTATGAAAGCCAGAAAAATGTATTATATACCCTGGAACTAGAATTGAAGATAGCTATCAGCCAACACATGTTGGTGCTAGGAACTAAACCTGTGACCTCTGAAAAACATCAAGTGTTCTTAACTACAGAAACTTTTCCTATCACCCTCTTTTTTTTTTCATTTTTTATTAGGTATTTAGCTTTCCAATGCTATACCAAAAGTCCCCCATATCCACCCACCCCCACTCCCCTGCCCACCCACTCCCCCTTTTTGGCCCTGGCGTTCCCCTGTACTGGGGCATATAAAGTTTGCAAGTCCAATGGGCCTCTCTTTCCAGTGATGGCCAACTAGGCCATCTTTTGATATATATGCAGCTAGAGTCAAGAGCTCCGGGGTACTGATTAGTTCATAATGTTGTTCCACCTATAGGGTTGCAGATCCCTTTAGCTCCTTGGCTACTTTCTCTAGCTCCTCCATTGGGAGCCCTATGATCCATCCATTAGCTGACTGTGAGAATGCACTTCTGTGTTTGCTAGGCCCCGGCATAGTCTCACAAGAGACAGCTACATCTGGGTCCTTTCAATAAAATCTTGCTAGTGTATGCAATGGTGTCAGCGTTTGGATGCTGATTATGGGGTGGATCCCTGGATATGGCAGTCTCTACATGGTCCATCCTTTCATCTCAGCTCCAAACTTTGTCTCTGTAACTCCTTCCATGGGTGTTTTGTTCCCAAATCTAAGGAGGGGCATAGTGTCCACACTTCAGTCTTCATTCTTCTTGAGTTTCATGTGTTTAGCAAATTATATCTTATATCTTGGGTATCCTAGGTTTGGGGCTAATATCCACTTATCAGTGAGTACATATTGTGTGAGTTTCTTTGTGAATGTGTTACCTCACTCAGGATGATGCCCTCCAGGTCCATCCATTTGGCTAGGAATTTCATAAATTCATTCTTTTTAATAACTGAGTAGTACTCCATTGTGTAGATGTACCACATTTTCTGTATCCATTCCTCTGTTGAGGGGCATCTAGGTTCTTTCCAGCTTCTGGCTATTATAAATAAGGCTGCTATGAACATAGTGGAGCATGTGTCCTTCTTACCAGTTGGGGCATCTTCTGGATAAATGCCCAGGAGAGGTATTGCTGGATCCTCCGGTAGTACTATGTCCAATTTTCTGAGGAACCGCCAGACTGATTTCCAGAGTGGTTGTACAAGCCTGCACTCCCACCAACAATGGAGGAGTGTTCCTCTTTCTCCACATCCACGCCAGCATCTGCTGTCACCTGAATTTTTGATCTTAGCCATTCTGACTGGTGTGAGGTGGAATCTCAGGGTTGTTTTGATTTGCATTTCCCTGATGATTAAGGATGTTGAACATTTTTTCAGGTGTTTCTCTGCCATTCGGTATTCCTCAGGTGAGAATTCTTTGTTCAGTTCTGAGCCCCATTTTTTAATGGGGTTATTTGATTTTCTGAAGTCCACCTTCTTGAGTTCTTTATATATGTTGGATATTAGTCCCCTATCTGATTTAGGATAGGTAAAGATCCTTTCCCAATCTGTTGGTAGTCTTTTTGTCTTATTGACGGTGTCTTTTGCCTTGCAGAAACTTTGGAGTTTCATTAGGTCCCATTTGTCAATTCTCGATCTTACAGCACAAGCCATTGCTGTTCTGTTCAGGAATTTTTCCCCTGTGCCCATATCTTCAAGGCTTTTCCCCACTTTCTCCTCTATAAGTTTCAGTGTCTCTGGTTTTATGTGAAGTTCCCTGATCCACTTAGATTTGACCTTAGTACAAGGAGATAAGTATGGATCGATTCGCATTCTTCTACACGATAACAACCAGTTGTGCCAGCACCAATTGTTGAAAATGCTGTCTTTCTTCCACTGGATGGTTTTAGCTTCCTTGTCGAAGTTCAAGTGACCATAGGTGTGTGGGTTCATTTCTGGGTCTTCAATTCTATTCCATTGGTCTACTTGTCTGTCTCTATACCAGTACCATGCAGTTTTTATCACAATTGCTCTGTAGTAAAGCTTTAGGTCTGGCATGGTGATTCCGCCAGAAGTTCTTTTATCCTTGAGAAGACTTTTTGCTATCCTAGGTTTTTTGTTATTCCAGACAAATTTGCAAATTGCTCCTTCCAATTCGTTGAAGAATTGATTTGGAATTTTGATGGGGATTGCATTGAATCTGTAGATTGCTTTTGGCAAGATAGCCATTTTTACAATGTTGATCCTGCCAATCCATGAGCATGGGAGATCTTTCCATCTTCTGAGATCTTCCTTAATTTCTTTCTTCAGAGATTTGAAGTTTTTATCATACAGATCTTTCACTTCCTTAGTTAGAGTCACGCCAAGATATTTTATATTATTTGTGACTATTGAGAAGGGTGTTGTTTCCCTAATTTCTTTCTCAGCCTGTTTATTCTTTGTATAGAGAAAGGCCATTGACTTGTTTGAGTTTATTTTATATCCAGCTACTTCACCGAGCTGTTTATCAGGTTTAGGAGTTCTCTGGTAGAATTTTTAGGGTCACTTATATATACTATCATATCATCTGCAAAAAGTGATATTTTGACTTCATCTTTTCCAATTTGTATCCCCTTGATCTCCTTTTGTTGTCGAATTGCTCTGGCTAATACTTCAAGTACTATGTTGAAAAGGTAGGGAGAAAGTGGGCAGCCTTGTCTAGTCCCTGATTTTAGTGGGATTGCTTCCAGCTTCTCTCCATTTACTTTGATGTTGGCTACGGGTTTGCTGTAGATTGCTTTTATCATGTTTAGGTATGGGCCTTGAATTCCTGATCTTTCCAAAACTTTTATCATGAATGGGTGTTGGATCTTGTCAAATGCTTTTTCTGCATCTAACGAGATGATCATGTGGTTTTTGTCTTTGAGTTTGTTTATATAATGGATTACATTGATGGATTTTCGTATATTAAACCATCCCTGCATCCCTGGAATAAAACCTACTTGGTCAGGATGGATGATTGCTTTAATGTGTTCTTGGATTCGGTTAGCGAGAATTTTAGTGAGGATTTTTGCATCGATATTCATAAGAGAAATTGGTCTTAAGTTCTCTATCTTTGTTGGGTCTTTCTGTGGTTTAGGTATCAGAGTAATAGTGGCTTCATAAAATGAGTTGGGTAGAGTACTTTCTACTTCTATCTTGTGAAAAAGTTTGTGCAGAACTGGAATTAGATCTTCTTTGAAGGTCTGATAGAACTCTGCACTAAACCCGTCTGGTCCTGGGCTTTTTTTGGCTGGGAGACTATTAATAACTGCTTCTATTTCTTTAGGTGATATGGGACCGTTTAGATGATCAATTTGATCCTGATTCAACTTTGGTACCTGGTATCTGTCCAGAAATTTGTCCATTTCGTCCAGGTTTTCCAGTTTTGTTGAGTATAGCCTTTTGTAGAAGGATCTGATGGTGTTTTGGATTTCTTCAGTATCTGTTGTTATGTCTCCCTTTTCATTTCTGATTTTGTTAATTAGGATTTTGTCCCTGTGCCCTCTAGTGAGTCTAGCTAAGGGTTTATCTATCTTGTTGATTTTCTCAAAGAACCTACTCCTCGTTTGGTTAATTCTTTGAATAGTTCTTCTTGTTTCCACTTGGTTGATTTCACCCCTGAGTTTGATTATTTCCTGCCGTCTACTCCTCTTGGGTG
This sequence comes from Mus musculus, assembly GCF_000001635.26. Taxonomy (NCBI): domain Eukaryota; kingdom Metazoa; phylum Chordata; class Mammalia; order Rodentia; family Muridae; genus Mus; species Mus musculus. The sequence continues at coordinate 18,012,524 of NC_000075.6, read as the reverse complement.
AATTTGCTTCCTTTTTTTCTAGGGCTTTTAGATGTGTTGTCAAGCTGCTAGTATGTGCTGTCTCCCGTTTCTTCATGGAGGCACTCAGAGCTATGAGTTTCCCTCTTAGAAATGCTTTCATTGTGTCCCATAGATTTGGGTACGTTGTGGCTTCATTTTCATTAAACTCTAAAAAGTCTTTAATTTCTTTCTTTATTCCTTCCTTGACCAAGGTATCATTGAGAAGAGTGTTATTCAGTTTCCACGTGAATGTTGGCTTTCCATTATTTATGTTGTTATTGAAGATCAGTCTTAGGCCATGGTGGTCTGATAGGATACATGGGACAATTTCAATATTTTTGTATCTATTGAGGCCTGTTTTGTGACCAATTATATGGTCAATTTTGGAGAAGGTCCCGTGAGGTGCTGAGAAGAAGGTATATCCTTTTGTTTTAGGATAAAATGTTCTGTAGATATCTGTCAGGTCCATTTGTTTCACAACTTCTGTTAGTTTCACTGTGTCCCTGTTTAGTTTCTGTTTACATGATCTGTCCTTTGAAGAAAGTGGTATGTTGAAGTCTCCCACTATTATTGTGTGAGGTGCAATGTATGCTTTGAGCTTTACTAAAGTGTCTCTAATGAATGTGGCTGCCCTTGCATTTGGTGCGTAGATATTCAGAATTGAGAGTTCCTCTTGGAGGATTTTACCTTTGATGAGTATGAAGTGTCCCTCCTTGTCTTTTTTGATAACTTTGGGTTGGAAGTCGATTTTATCCGATATTAAAATGGCTACTCCAGCTTGTTTCTTCAGTCCATTTGCTTGGAAAATTGTTTTCCAGCCTTTCACTCTGAGGTAGTGTCTGTCTTTTTCCCTGAGATGGGTTTCCTGTAAGCAGCAGAATGTTGGGTCCTGTTTGTGTAGCCAGTCTGTTAGTCTATGTCTTTTTATTGGGGAATTGAGTCCATTGATATTAAGAGATATTAAGGAAAAGTAATTGTTGCTTCCTTTTATTTTTGTTGTTAGAGTTGGCATTCTGTTCTTGTGGCTGTCTTCTTTTAGGTTTGTTGAGGGATTACTTTCTTGTTTGTTCTAGGGGGTGATTTCCGTCCTTGTATTGCTTCTTTTCTGTTATTGTCCTTTGAAGGGCTGGATTCGTGGAAAGATATTGTGTGAATTTGGTTTTGTCGTGGAATACTTTGGTTTCTCCATCTATGGTAATTGAGAGTTTGGCCGGTTATAGTAGCCTGGGCTGGCATTTGTGTTCTCTTAGTGTCTGTATAACATCTGTCCAGGCTCTTCTGGCTTTCATAGTCTGTGGTGAAAAGTCTGGTGTAATTCTGATAGGCCTTCCTTTATATGTTACTTGACCTTTCTCCCTTACTGCTTTTAATATTCTATCTTTATTTAGTGCATTCGTTGTTCTGATTATTATGTGTCGGGAGGAATTTCTTTTCTGGTCCAGTCTATTTGGAGTTCTGTAGGCTTCTTGTATGATCATGGGCATCTCTTTTTTTATGTTTGGGAAGTTTTCTTCTATTATTTTGTTGAAGATATTAGCTGGCCCTTCAAGTTGAAAATCTTCATTCTCATCAATTCCTATTATCCGTAGGCTTGGTCTTCTCATTGTGTCCTGGAATACCTGGATGTTTTGTGTTAGGATCCTTTTGCATTTTGTATTTTCTTTGACTGTTGTGTCGATGTTCTCTATGGAATCTTCTGCACCTGAGATTCTCTCTTCCATTTCTTGTATTCTGTTGCTGATGCTCGCATCTATGGTTCCAGATCTCTTTCCTAGGGTTTCTATCTCCAGCGTTGCCTCGCTTTGGGTTTTCCTTATTGTGTCTACTTCCCCTTTTAGTTCTAGTATGGTTTTGTTCATTTCCATCACCTGTTTGGATGTGTTTTACTGTTTTTCTTTAATGATTTCTACTTGTTTGGCTGTGTTTTCCTGCTTTTCTTTAAGGGCCTGTAACTCTTTAGCAGTGCTCTCCTGTAATTCTTTAAGTGACTTATGAAAGTCATTCTTGATGTCCTCTATCATCATCATGAGAAATGATTTTAAATCTGGGTCTAGACTTTCGGTTGTGTTGGGGTGCCCTGGACTACGTGGGGTGGGAGTACTGCGTTCTGATGATGGTGAGTGGTCTTGATTTCTGTTAGTAGGATTCTTACGTTTGCCTTTCACCATCTGGTAATCTCTGAAGCTAGCTGTTTTAGTTGTCACTGTTAAGAGCTTGTTCTTCAGGTGACTCTGTTAGCCTCTATAAGCAGACCTGGAGGGTAGCACTCTCCTTAGTTTCAGTGGGCAGAGTATTCTCTGCAGGCAAGCTCTCTTCTTGCAAGGCAGGTGCCCAAATATCTGGTGTTCGAACCAGACTCCTGGTAGAAGTTGTGTTCCACTCACTAGAGGTCTTAGGATCACGTGTGGAATCCTGTGTGGGCCCTTGCGGGTGTCAGGCGACTCAGCTGGCAAGGTAGCCTGGGGGTCGAGTCTCGAGTCGAGCGGAAGGGACTTGTGCCCCAGATCAGGCCCGGTAGCCTGCTTCCCTATGTACCGCAGTCTCAGTTTCCGCGTGATTGGATTGGGGCAGGCGCTATGTTCCACTCACCAGAGGTCTTAGGATCCCGTGGGGAGTCCCGTGTCGGCCCTTGCGGGTGTTGGGCAAGACTCTGCTGGCAAGGTAGCCCGGGGGTCGAGTCTCGAGTCGAGCGGAAGGGACTTGTGCCCCAGATCAGGCCCGGTAGCCTGCTTCCCTATGTACCGCAGTCTCAGTTTCCGCGCGATTGGATTGGGGCAGGCGCTATGTTCCACTCACCAGAGGTCTTAGGATCCCGTGGGGAGTCCCGTGTGGGCCCTTGCGGGTGTTGGGCAAGACTCTGCTGGCAAGGTAGCCCGGGGGTCGAGTCTCGAGTCGAGCGGAAGGGACTTGTGCCCCAGATCAGGCCCGGGTAGCCTGCTTCCCTATGTACCGCAGTCTCAGTTTCCGCGCGATTGGATTGGGGCAGGCGCTATGTTCCACTCACCAGAGGTCTTAGGATCCCGTGGGGAGTCCCGTGTGGGCCCTTGCGGGTGTTGGGCAAGACTCTGCTGGCAAGGTAAGCCGGGGCTCGAGTCTCGAGTCGAGCGGAAGGGACTTGTGCCCCAGATCAGGCCCGGGTAGCCTGCTTCCCTATGTACCGCAGTCTCAGGTTCCGCGCGATTGGATTGGGGCAGGCGCTATGTTCCACTCACCAGAGGTCTTAGGATCCCGTGGGGAGTCCCATGTGGGCCCTTGCAGGTGTTGGGCAAGACTCTGCTGGCAAGGTAGCCCGGGGCTCGAGTCCAGCGGAAGGGGCTTGTGCCCCAGATCAGGCCGCCCGGGTAGCCTGCTTCCCTATGTACTGCAGTCTCAGGTTCCGCGCGATTGGATTGGGGCAGGCGCTATGTTCCACTCACCAGAGGTCTTAGGATCCCGTCGGGAGTCCCGTGTGGGCCCTTGCGGGTGTTGGGCAAGACTCTGCTGGCAAGGTAGCCCGGGGCTCGAGTCGAGCGGAAGGGCTCCTATCACCCTCTTAATTGACTTTTTATTCTCAATTATTATGATCTAATTTTTGGCAACATACTCACCATAAGAATGTGTGCCTCCTACTCATTGGTGAGTAGCAGGACTGTTATGGGGATAAGGAAGCAATTTCTCATTGTATTTGAAGTTTATTCCACAGGAGAGAATGTTATGCCTGTTATTGTATCTTAGGGTTTTTATTGCAGTGATAAAATACCATGACCAAAAGAAAATTGAGAAGAGAAGAATTTATTTCAGTTTTTAGATTCACATCACAGTCCATCATCAAGGGAAGTCAGGGTAGGAACTCGGGCAGGTCAGGAACCCAAAGGCAGGGTTTTACAAGAACACTACTTAATGGCTATCTTCTCATGACTTGCACAGTTTGTTTTCTTATATAACCTAGGACCACATGCTTAGGATTGACACCATCTGCAGTGAGCTGGGTCATTCCACAGCAATCATCAATCAAGACTTGTTCTACAGGTCAGTCTCAAGGAAACATTTTCTCAATTGTCATTCCCACCTTGCAGATGATTCTAGCTGTATCAAATGTGTACAAAAATAGCAAGCTAAAAGTTGTTGGCTGGGCACCACCTACCCCAGGATAGAACTTGCTATTATTGTTTTGCTAAGTGGTCATGTTACTGATTTTTTTTTAAATACTTGTGTTTATAATCCAGAGACCAGGGCTGGCTTCAACCTTGTTCAGAAAAACTTCATTTTGTAGTTGACAGTAATCATTGGAAAGATGCATACTGGCCAGAGTGCTGAGAATAAGTTGGTGAGTGCCCAGTCCCTCATGAGACATCTATATTAATTCTGTCATCATCACAAAGGAATACAAAGTATATAAGAGCTGTAGAATAGAGACAATTGCTGTGACTTGCTGTCTTCTGGACATGACATGCATATCAGTTATGATTTCACTTCATCTCTGATTATTTGAAAAATACTTACACAAGATAAGACCAGCCAAATCCTGGCATAGATGTAATAAATGGTCTCTAGGCTTTACTCCTCACTGAGGAGTTATTATTGGCAGTAGAATTTTTCCAGAGGAGGGAGAATTATGCTTTACTGAGGTTGTCGAAAATAATGCATTTCTTCTGATACAATGTCTAGCGCCATACCCATGCACATACGAGTAGCATTAGCTGGGCTTAGTGGTGTATAAAAAAATGTAAATTTGGGAGAATGTATGGTGGAGGGGTATGAGAGGAGTAGAAAGGGAAAATGAGGAATAGACATTATTATGTTTTATACACCTACATTAAATTCTCAAAAATGAAGAAAAATGAAAATATAACTCATTTTGTGACAGTTCATAGGTTTTATAAGTTGGCACTGTCCATTGTCACTCAGTTGGATGATAGCTATTGTCTCCACAGTTGTTTTCAGCCTCTTGTGCTCTTCTCTTCAGAGACAGAACCCCCAACTGACTTTCAGAGGGAAGACTCTATCAAGCTCACAGCTCAGAGAGGTTTGCTTTCTCCTCCTTTCCCTGCTTTCTCAATAGCCCAGAGGCTGCCTTTTCATGCAGTCTCAGCGTATTCCTGTTTCTGAGTTGTTAAACATATCTTCTTTCTAGATTTTTCATTGTTTATTTCCAAGACATAAAATGCTTTTTATAGAAAAATTTCAGTTGCTTGCTTCTTACCCCTTACTATTCTTAGTCCAAGTCTCCCATTTTCAATGATGTCTATCTATTCTAAAGTTTTATAAAGACAACCTCTGGTACTTACTATATCAGCCTTTGTTTACAATTTCCGTAGTATTATTCTTTAAACTTCTAACATTCTATTCAGTAAATTTAACTATTTTGGGTCCTAAGCTTCCCTGATACAGAATCTAGTGTCCATGAAGTCTTATCCACAGAAACATCTGCATGACTTTCACGTGATATGTATTTGACATTTGTAATTAATGAACCAATTGCTTGATAAATTTGCATTTTTGCTTGTCATCTGCACATATAAAGGAATTGATTTTGAAGCTGAAGAAAATAGGATATGTGATGTAGCCTGATTTATCCATACTAAATATATTGTAAGCAAGAGGCATGTGGTGTGCACATATAATCACAATACTCAGGAAGAAGAGACAAAATTGTGAGTTCGAACCTCTGTGAACTACCTAGTAGTATATGCTACACAAATATTTATCTTAGATATATGTATATATTACCTAAATATATGCATTTCTTTAATTAATTACAATGTACTAATTCAGTTGACACTTGATTGGTACATAGTGCATCTTATAATATAACCATCTTTTATTTCATTTTTATGTAGAATTACTATATTTCAAACACTTTTCAATATGAACAACACATGGCTTACTAGAAATGAGGCTATTATACATTAATCAACTACTTCTATGTGAATCCATATATATAAACAGAAAACATGTAGAGGTCTACATATATTTGCATATGTAATTACAGACATATTAATCTTACAGCCAATAACTCTGAAAGTTAGATATGACTCTTCCCAATTTGCTGAATAGAGTACTGAAGTTTAAGAATTAAAATAAGCATCAGCATGGTTGGCCTATGGGTAAAATTGCCTGCCTGATGAACGCATTTGGGCTTCAGAATCCATGTATATGAAAAGCAGAGCCACTTCCATAAAAGTTGCCCTCTGACTTTCCCCACCACATACCAAGGCATGCACATTTCTGTTCTCCCTTAGCATACACAATTTACTGATATATATGATAATGTAAAGTGTGATCATTTTCTACAATTAGAAGAGTAATTACTAGAATATCAGAGTCTTCACTTGTTGAAAATCTTTACTCTTTAGGATATAGTTATAGTGCCTCAGAGGCTTATAAATGAGATGAGAGACAAAACCAAACTCATAGCCACAACTGTTTTTCTTAATATTAAAAGAATGTAGCATTATTTGCAATAGAAGACAAAAATATAGTCTTGAGTTATAATTTCTGGTTACTGCATAACAACTCAAAATAGGACATAAAATAGGTGTCTAATGAAAAGGTAGGTAGAAAACTTACACTGAGTTCGTCAAGAGTAGCCGTGCTGGGTGATTGCAATGTGATATTCTATTTGCCTCTTCAATGTTCAGCAGTAAAATAAAATCTCTGTGAAATAAGAAAAATAGCTTTTATCTGAATGGATAGATTGTTTGAAGATTTATACTGTAAAATGTACCTATGAAGCAGACTTTTAAACTCTCATTGTAGCAGGAGCTCATAGTAAGCCTATTTTACAGAAGAGGGAACTGAGGTATAGAATGGTGGTGACTTCTGAGGAATATTATGAAATTTAGTAAGGTTATGAAGCTATTGGTATGATTTGAAGGCTAAGTATGGGTTTAGAATGTAGGCTTGTGGTGACATCAGAGACACTCCGAATTTCAGATGACAATAAGTGACATGGCAGGTTGTATCTGTTTTGGTTTTGGTGATGGTCTCCAGGACCCACTGTCGAGCACTGAATTATTATTTGGCTTGACTTATTCCCCTTAAGACATTGTGATAGGAGCTCATTCTCCCCTACACAGAGATCCTACTCAAATTCTTTGAAAATTATCATCCAGATCTTGCAAATATCTTTTCTGAATGAGTGTTTAACAGCAAGAAATTAGAAAAATAGTTTTATTCATAAATACAAAGGAGTAATTTCTCTAAAATTTCTATGAGTCAAAATGATTTTACTTTCTTCACTGTTATTATCCCAAACTAAAAAAGTACAAAAGAATTTTATTTAGGTAAGAGTAGTTAGTCTTCCTATGGAGTTCCTACGCCCTTAGGGTCCTTGATCCTTCCTTCTATTCATCCTTAAGAATCTTCAAGCTCTATCCACTGTTTGACTGGATATCTGCATCTGTCTGAGTCAGCTGATGAGTAGAGCCTCTCAGAGGGCAGCCATGCTCGACTCCTGTCTGCAAGAATAACAGAGTATCACTAATAGTTTCAAGGGATTGGTGTTTTCAAACTAACCTGAACCCTTGGGTCTTTCAGAGACTGAAACACCAATCAGAGAACATACACAGGCTGGACCTAGGCCTCTTCAAGCATATGTAGCAGATGTGCAGATGGATCTTCATGTGAGTCTCAAACAAATGGAGTGGGGCTATCCCAAAAGCTATTGCCTGTACATGAGATATGTTCTTCTAGCTGGGCTGCCTTATCTGGCCTTAGTAATAGAGGACCTGCCTAGCCTCACAGAGACTTGATATGCCAGAGTAGGGGGGACACCCATTGGAGGCTCCACCTGCTCATACGATGAGGAAAGGGGGAGAGGAAAAGGACTGTCAGAAGGAGGTGCCTGGGGGGGGGGGCAGTGAGCAGGATGTAAAGTGAATAAGTAAAAATAAATAAATAAATAAATAATAAATAAATTCCCCAAAAAAGGATAGTCAATGATTTAAGGCTCAGGACATTAAATATTAATAGTTCACAAAATTTATTCCACTTCTGAGCAAGCATCTTTATTGATCATAAGCATTACAATAAGAGTTAGGGTATAAAAAATGCATGTAGTCAGAGATATTGTGTACTTAGGGAGACATAAGTTATTGTGGACCTTTTCAGAAGTCATATGGCCTTGTATTAAATGGTACTGTGGAAATAAAATACTGTGATGAAAAGTTTAATATCCGTGTTGTAGGAATCACACACAAATAAAGAGACGACACTGGCTATGAAAGACTTTAAGGATAAAAGTGCAGATGAGAAGCAATCATTTAGTTAGAGAAACCCTACTGTATTTTGTAAAGAATGTGAGGTTTTGAGGAAATATGGTTGTGGAGGGAAAAGGCTTTGTTATCACTTCAGCTTGCAAGAGGCTGTATGGTTACTATACTCTAACAGTGTTCTATGAGCTAACAGTCTTTGCATACAAAGTGTTCGATATATAGTTGGCAAGCTGATTCAGTTCTAGCTTTGATGAAAAATCAACTACTCTTGGAGTTTATTGAACAGAGATTAAATTTTTTAGATGCTTTTGAGAAGACAGAATAAACTAATTTTTGTGGCTTGTCATGCTCTATTTCTTCTTTCTACTCAAGTGGTTTGCAGTGAGCTTAACTGTCATTCTCAGTATTAATAAGCTACTCTAATTTACAGAGAAAAATTCAGTAATATTTGGATACATCTTTATCCAATAAAACAGAAGGCAGTTTAAGTGTTTCATTTTGTGCTTTACTCTGAACTCTCTCAGCAGAAAAAAACCACACATATTCAAGTCTATTTTCTTCTTCTTCTTTCTACCCAATCCCAAGTCAGAAGTTCAGGGAATGGAGTGGTTTCATTTGATTTTTCTTTATGATCCATGTTCAAATAGTTCTCCTATGGGCTCTGCTTTCTGCCTCACATCAGACAAAGAGCTGTAATGGGAACAAAAAGAGATGAGAGAAAAACAAAAAATGAAGGCCCATTTCAGAAGCTGTCACAGACTTTTCCAGGTAAACACTTCTGCCAGTGTAAGCACTGGAGAAGGTCTTCAGTGATTTATCTGGAGCTATTCTGTAGGGGCCTTATCACGACCTTGTTCCCTGACAAGCTTCACCAGCAATTCTTCAGATGCTCTCACATTCTTGTCAATTCCGTCCCCTTTAGCAGTCTCCTATTGCATCATCCTATTGAGAGACTCGCATTCAGAGCCTGGAAACACTGCTCCAGTTGACTGGCATAAAAAAATTGTACAGCAAAAATGGGTCTTTACTATCTACAGCCAAGAGTGCTCCAGTGAGCCTCCTGCTCTTCAATCTAATTTCACTTCTATTTGAAAAATCTTGGAACTCATGTCAGAGCCTCACAATAAGCTGCTGAGTCTTATTCAGGCTGGAGGCACAGGTCAGGCTTGTGTATTTGGGCTGCTCAGTTAAGTGTAAAAATGACCATTTTCTTTCTGGGTAGTGGCTTTATGTTTGTCTTACTTCTTGGGCTTCATATTCGGTCAGTGTCAGGAGATGATGCTACTCTTTGCTACTTAAGGGATTGTACAATATTTTCAAGGTGCTGTCTAAACATCTCTTTGAGGATGGCAAAGAATTGCAATAGAGTCTGACTTTTGTTTCTGAGTAAGTTATGAAACAATTGATAAATCTAACGGGGGCCATGAGGACAAGAGTCAAAACTAAACCTTTGTAAATAACAGAACTAAGCCTGTGATTCTAGCTTGTTGTTAGTGCAAAGTCGTTGCCTTTAACCACTGACTTGGGCTAATACACTGGTTGAATTATTTCTTAGGGAGGCACAAGGGGGCAGAGTGACTTCATCTGTCCAAAGAAACAAGGTAGAGAGGACCTCAGCTCAGCATCTGAATTTCAGAGAAAATGTAAAGGGAAGTGCAAGGGAGGCAGAAGCAGAAGGTCCTCTTGTAAAGAATGAAGGGACATTATCCTCTATGACATGCTTAACAATATAGGTAATAGAATAACAAACAGTGTTATTATAAAGGAGTACACAAGATAGGTGGAGCATTAATTATAAACTCTGTCATGAGACAATAGGACTACAGTGACAGAAGTGGATCTGTGTTATAATTATCCAAATAAACATTAAAATAATGTACACATTCAGAGTCTTAAATGCAGTGTTTCCTTCCTCCCTCCTTCTCTCCCTCCCCCTCCCTCCCTCCCTGCCTCCCTGCCTCCCTTCCTCCCTCTCACCGTTCTTTCTTTCTTTCCTTTCCTTCCTTTCCTTTCCTTTCCTTTCCTTTCCTTTCCTTTCCTTCCTTCCTTCCTTCCTTCCTTCCTTCCTTCCTTCCTTCCTTCCTTCCTTCCTTCCTTCCTTCCTTTTCTTCTTTGTCTTTTGTGTGTGTGTGTGTGTGTGTGTGTGTGTGTGTGTGTGTGTGTGTGTGAACCACAGAGTTTTATTTGGTTCACTTAAAATAATATAGGTGAGGGGTTATTTACAGGAACAAAAATGATCCACCAGATTGGAGAGGGTCTTTCAAAGTGATTCTGATGGTTTCTGCTTCTTTCAAATAGGTGGCCTGGTCTGAGAGTGTTCTTTGCAAACTTTTTTGTCTGAGAGTGACTCTCATCTGTCTGTCTTTATTGCTTGTTGGTGGCAAAACACTTTTGGACATACTCTTTGTTTCTACGTAGATTGTAGACTTTTCTTTTTTAGTTCTTTTTCTTTGATTTCAATTTTTATTGCTTTGTTTGTAAATTTCACATCAGGCACCCCAATCCCACTCATCTCTCTATCCTTCTGTACTTACCATTCATCCTTGTAGCCCGTTCCCCAAAGAATCTCATTGTAGAGTTTGTAGTGCCAGAGTGTGTCCCACAGTACGCCTTTTTGTTCACACTTTTTGTTTTGTTTTTCCTTTGTGTCTGAGGTTTTTGTTTTGTTTTGTTTTTTTTTTTATAGAATATTTTCTTTATTTAGATTTCAAATGTTTCCCCTTTTCCAGGTCACCCCTTTAGAAACATCCTATCCCATTCCCCCTCCTCCTGCCTATATGAGGGTGCTCCCCCACCGACCCACACACTCCTGTCTACCAGCCCTAGAATACCCTTATGTTGGGGCATCGAACACCTAAAGCCTCGAGGGCCTCTACTCCCACTGGTGTCTAACAAGGCTATCCTCTGCCACATATGCAGCTGGAGCCATGCATTCCTCCATTTGTACACTTTGGTTGGTGGTCCAATCCCTGGTAGCTTTGTGGGGGAGGGCTGACTGACTGACAGTGTTGCTCTCTCCATGTGGCTGCAAACACCCTCAGCTCCTTCAGTCTCTCTCTAACTCCTCCATCTGGGACCACTTGCTCAGTCCAATGGTTGGCTGTGAGCAACCACTTTTTTGTTGTTGTTTGTTTGTTTGTTTGTTTGTTTTCAGGCTCTGGGAGAACCTCTTAGGAAATAGTTATCTCAGGCTTCCATCAGCAAGCCCTTTCCAGCATCCACAATGGCGTCCAGGTTTGGTTACTGTACATGCCCAGGTGGGGCAGTCTTTGAATGGCTTTGCCTTCAGTGTCTGCTCCATATTTTGTCTCCATATTTCCTCCTGTGAATATTTTGTACCCCCTTCTAAGAAGCACTGAAGCATCCACACTTCGGTCTTCCTTCTTCTTGGTCTTCATATAGTCAGTGAATTGAATCTTGAATATGCAAAACTTTTGGGCTAATATCCACTTATCAGTGAGTACATACTGGATGATATTTTCAAGTTACATCCAATCGCCTCTGAATTTAATGAACCACTGTTTTTAATAGCTGAGTAGTATTCCATTTTGTAAATGTACCACATTATCTGTATCTATTCTTCCATTGAAGGAAATCTGAATTTTTTCCAGATTCTGGCAATTATAAATAAGGCTGCTATGAACATAGTGGAGCTGTGCCCTTATTACATGTTGAAGCATCTTCTGGATATATGCCCAGGAGGATAGCTGGATTCTCAGGTAGTACTAAGTCCAATTTTCTGAGGAACTGCCAGATTGATTTCCAGAGTGGTTGTATCAGATTGCTGTCCCACCAGAAACAGAGGAGTATTCTTCTTTCTCCACATTCTCACCAGCATCTGCTGTCACTTTGGTTTTTGATCTTAGCCATTCTGACTGGTGTGCGTGGAATTTCAGGGTTGTTTTGATTTGTATTTCCCTAATGATTACAGATGTTGAACATTTCTTTAGGTGCTTCTTAGCCATTCCAATTTCCACAGTTGAGAATTCTCTGTTTAACTGTGTTCCTCATTTTAGTTATTTGGTTCTCTGAAGTTTAACTTCTTGAGTAATTAGTATGTATTGGATATTAGCTCTCTATCAGATCTAGGATCATTAAAGACTATTTCCTCAATCTGTTTGTTGTTGTTTTGTCCTGTTGACAATGTCCTTTGACTTACAGACACTTCACAATTTTATGAGGTTCCATATGTCAATTCCTTTTTTTAACAGATGTTAATTTTTAAAATTTCTTTTTCATTAGATATTTTCTTCATTTACATTTCAAATGTTATCCCCTTTCCTAGTTTTCTCTCCGAAAATATCCTTTCCCCTTTCCCATTACCTTGCTCCACAACCCACCAACTCCTGCTTCCTGGCCCTGGCATTCACTATACGGAGGCATAGAACCTCCAAAGACCAAGGACCTCTCCTCCAATTGATGACCAACTAGGCCATCCTCTGCTACATATGCAGCGAGAGCCATGAGTCCCACCAGGTGTGTTCTTTGATTGGTGGTTTAGTCCTAGGGAGTTCTGGGAATACTGGTTAGTTCATATTGTTGTTCCTCCTTTAGGGCTGCAAACCCCTTCAGCTCCTTGAGTACATTCTCTAGCTCCTTCATTGGGGACCCTATGCTCTGTCCAATGGATGACTGTGAGCATCCATTTCTGTATTTGCCAAGCACTGGCAGAGTGTCTCAGGAAACAGTTATATCTGACTCCAGTTTGCAGAATCTTCTTGACATCTGCAATAGTGTCTGAGTTTGGTGGTTGTTTACGGGATGGATTCCCAGATGGGGCAGTATTTGGATGGTCATTCCTTCAATCTCTGCTCCACACTTTGTCTCTGTAATTCTTTCCATGGGTATTTTGTTATCCCTTCTAAGAAGGATTGAAACATTCATACCAAAGGCTTCTTTCTTGAGTTTCATGTGTTCTGCAAATTGTATCTTGGGTATTCTGAGCTTCTGGGCTAATATTCACTTATCAGTGAGAAAATATCATGTGTGTTCTTTTGTGATTGGGTTACCTCACTCAGGATGATATACTCTAGATCCATCCATTTGTCTAATTTCATAAATTCATTGTTTAAGTAGCTGCATAGTACTTCATTGTGTAAATATACAATATTTTCTGTATCCATTCCTCTGTTGAGGGTTCTTATCACCTTCTGGCTATAATAAATAAGGTTGCTATAAACATAATGGAGCATGTGTCCTTATTACAAGTAGAGTAGGAAAATCTAGGTATATGCCCAGGAGTGGTATTGCTGGATCTTCTGGTAGTACTATGTCCGATTTTCTGAGGAACTGTCAAATTGGTTTCCAGAGTGGTTGTACGAGCTTGCAATCCCACCAGCAATTGAGGAGGGTTACTCTTTCTCCACATAGTCACCAGCATCTGCTGTCACCTGAATATTTTATCTTAGCCATTCTGACTGGTGTGAGGTAGAATTTCATGGTTATCTTGATTTGAATTTCCCTGATGATTAAGGATGTTGGACATTCTTTTAGGTGCTTCTCAGCCATTTGATATTCCTCAGTTGAGACTTCTTTGTTTAGCTCAGTTCTCCATTTCTTAATAGCATTATTTGGTTTTCTGGAGTCCAACTTTCTTGAGTTCTTTCTTTATATTGGATATTAACCCCCTATTGAATTGAGGATTGGTAAAGATCTTAATCCAATCTGTTGTTTGCTGTTTGCTGTTTTGTCTTATTGACAGTGTTCTTTACATTGCAGAAGCTTTCCAATTTTATGAGGTCCCATTTGTAGTTTCTTGATGTTACAGCAAAAGCCATTGCTGTTCTGTTCAGGAAAATTTTCCCTGGACCCATATCTTCCATTCTCTTCCACAGTTTCTCCTCTATAATTTTCAGTGTCTCTGCTTTATGTGGAGTTCCTTGATCCACATAGACTTGAGCTTTGGAAAGGAGATACGAATGGATCAATTTGCATTCTTCTACGTCCTAACTACTAGTTGAGTTAGCATGATTTGTTGAAAATGCTGTCTTTTTTCACAGGATGGTTTTAGCTCCCTGGTCAAAGATCAAATGACCATAGGTGTATTCATTTCTGGGTCTTCAATGATATTGCATTGATCAACTTGTCTGTCACTGAACCAGTACCATGCAATTTTTATCACAATTGCTCTGTAGTACAACGTGAGATCAGGGATGGTGATTCTGCTAGAGGTTCTTTTATTATTGAGAATAGTTTTTGCTATCTTAGATTTTTTAATTATTCCAGATATATTTTCAAATTGCCCTTTCTAACTCTGTGAAGAATCGAGTTAGAATTTTGGAGGGGATTGCCTTGAGTCTGTAGATTAATTTCTTAAAGATAGCCATTTTTACTATATTAATCCTGCCAATATATGGGCATGGGAGATCTTTCCATCTTCTGAGATCTTCTTTGATTTCTTTCTTCAGGGACTTGAAGTTCTTATCATACAGATCTTTCCCTTCCTTAGTTAGAGTCACACCAAAGTATTTTATATTATTTGTGACTATTGTGAAGGGTGTTGTTTCCCTAATTTCTTTTTCAACCTGTTTTTCCCTTGTATAGAGAATTACCAATGAATTATTTGAGTTAATTTTATATTTAGCTATTTCACTGAAGTTGTTTATCGGGTTTAAGAGTTCCCTGGTGTTATTTTTTTTAAAAATTAGATATTTTCTTCATTTATTTTTCAAATGCTATCCCCAAAGCCACCTATAGCCTCCTACACCCTGTTGCCCAACCCACCAACTCCCTCTTCCTGGCCCTGGCATTCCCCTGTACTGGGGCATATAATCTTCCCAAGAACAAGGGCATCTCCTCCCATTGATGGCTTACTAGGGCATGCTCTGCTATATATACAACTAGAGACACAGCTCTGGGGGAGCACTGGTTAGTTCATATAGGTTTCTTTAGCTCCTTAGATACTTTCTCTAGCTCCTTCATTAGGGGTCCTGTGTTCCATCCAATAGATGACTGTGAGCATCCACTTTTGTAATTGCCAGGCACTGTCATAGCCTCACAAGAGAGACCTATATCAGGATCCTGTCAGCAAAATTATTCTGGCATATGCAATAGTATCTGGATTAGGTGGTTGTATATGGGATGAATCCCTGGTGGGGCAGGCTCTGGATGGGACTTTCTTCTGTCTTAGACCAGAAATTTGAATCTGTGATTCCTTCGATGGGTATTTTATTCCCCATTCTAAGAAGGAGTGAAGTATCCACACTTTGGTATTCTTTATTCTTGAGTTTCATGGTTTTTTTTTTTTTTTTTTTTTTTTGCAAATTGTATTTTGGATATTCTAAGTTTCTAGGCTAATATACGCTTATCAGTGAGTGCATATAATGTGTGTTCTTTTGTGATTGGGTTATCTCACTCAGGATGTTATCTTCCAGATCCATCCCTTTGCCTAAGAATTTCATAAATTCATTATTTCTATATAGCTGAGTAGTACTCCATTGTGTAAATGTATCACATTTTCTGTATCCATTCCTCTGTTGAGGGACATCTGGGTTCTTTCAATTTTCTGGCTATTATAAATAAGGCTGCTATAAATGTAAAAGAGCATGTGTCCTTATAACAAGTTGGACCATCTTCTGGGTGTATGCCCAGGAGAGGAATTGCTGGATTCCATTAGTACTATGTCCAATTTTCTGAGGAACTGCCAGACTGATTTTGAGAGTGGTTGTACTAGCTTACAGTCCAACCAGCAATGGAGGGCTGTTCCTCTTTCACCACATCCTCACCAGCATTTGCTGTCACCTGACATTTTGATCTTAGCCATTCTGACTGGTATGAGGTGGAATATCAGGGTTGTTTTGATTTGCATTTCCCTGGTGATTAAGGATGTTGAACATTTTTTCAGGTGCTTCTCAGCTATTCGGTATTCCTCAGTCAAGAAATCTTTGTTTAGCTCAGTACCCCATTATTTAATAGGGTTATTTGGTTTTCTGGAGTCCATCTTCTTGAGTTCTTTATATATATTAGCTAATAGTCCCCTATCTGAATTAGGATTGGTAAAGATCCTTTCCCAATCTGTTGGTGGCCTTTTTGTCTTATTGATGGTGTCTTTTGCCTTACAGAAGCTTTGTAATTTCTCAATCTTACAACAACAGCCATTTCTTTTCAGTTCAGGAATTTTTTTTCCCCTGTACCCATATCTTCGAGGCTTTCCCCCCTTTCTCCTATATAAGTTTCAGTGTCTCTGGTTTTATGTGGAGTTCCTTGATCCATTTAGACTTGAGCTTTGGAAAGGAGGTAAGCATGGATCAATTTGCATTCTTCTACATCCTAACTGCCAGTTGAGTCAGCATGATTTGTTGAAAATGTGGTCTCTTTTCCACTGGATGGTTTTAACTCCTTTGTCAAAGATCAAGTGACTATAGGTTTGTGGGTTCATTTCTGAGTCTTCAATTCTATTCCATTGATCTACTTGTCTGTTGCTGTACCCATCCCATGCAGTTTTTATCACAGTTGCTCTATAGTTCAGGTCAGGCATGGTGATTCTGCCAGAGGTTCTTTTATTGTTGAGAATAGTTTTTGGTATTCTATGTTTTTTCTTATTCCAGATGAATTTGCAAATTGCCCTTTCAAACTCAGTGAAGAATTGAGTTGGAATTTTGATCGGGATTGCATTGAATCTGTAGATTGTTTTTGGCAAGATCTATCCACCTTCTGAGATCTTCTTTGATTTCTTTCTTCAGAGACTTGAAGTTCTTATCATATAGATCTTTCACTTCCTTAGTTATAGTCACACCAAGGTATTTTATACTATTTATGACTCTTGTGTCGGGTGTTGTTTCCCTAATTTCTTTCTCAGCCTGTTTTCTTTTGCGTAGAGAAAGGCCACTGATTTGTTTAAGTTAATTTTATAACCATCTACTTCACTGAACCT
Organism: Mus musculus; assembly: GCF_000001635.26. Classification (NCBI taxonomy): domain Eukaryota; kingdom Metazoa; phylum Chordata; class Mammalia; order Rodentia; family Muridae; genus Mus; species Mus musculus. Next base: position 17,995,457 of record NC_000075.6, on the reverse strand, counting down.
GTTTATCTGGTTTAGGAGTTTTCTGGTGGAATTTTTTGGGTCACTTTTGTATACTATGATATCATCTGCAAATAGTGACATTTTGACTTCTTCCTTTCCAATTTGTATCTCCTTGACCTCCTTTTGTTGTCTAATTGCTCAGGCTAAGATTTTGAATACTATATTGAATAGGTAGGGGAAAGTGGGCAGCCTTTCTAGTCCCTGGTTCTAGTGGGATGGCTTCAAGTTTCTCTCCATTCAGTTTGATGTTGGCTACTGGTTTGCTGTAGATTGCTTTTATTATGTTTAGGTATGGGGCTTGAATTCTTGATCTTTCTAAGACTTTTTTCATGAATGGATGTTGGATTTTGTCAAATGCATTCTCAAAATCTAAGGAGATGATCATGTGTCTTTTGTTTTGAATTTGTTTATATAGTAGATTACATTTATGGATTTCTGTATATTGAATCATTCCTGCATCCCTGCGATGAAGCGTACTTCATCATGATGGAAGATCATTTTGATGTTTTCTTAGAATCCATTTGTGAGAATTTTATTGAGTACTTTTGCATCGATATTCATAAGGGAAATTGGTTTGAAGTTCTCTTTCCTTGTTGGGTCTTTGTGTGGTTTAAGTATCAGATTAATTGTGGCTTCATAGAATGACTTGGGTAGAGTATCTTCTGTTTCTATTTTGTTGAATAGTTTGGGATGAATTAAAAATAGATCTTCTTTGAAGGTGTGATAGAAATCTGCACTAAACCTATTAGGTCCTGAGCTTTTTTTAGTTGGGAGACTATTAATGACTGCTTCAAATTTTTTAGGGGATATGGGACTGTTTATATCATTAATCTGATCCTGATTTAACTTTGCTACATGGTATCTGTCAAGCAAATTGTCCCTTTCATCTTGGTTTTCCAATTTTGTTGACACTATAGGCTTTTGTAGTAGAATCTGATGGGTTTTTTTTTTTTTTTTTTTGGATTTCCTCAGATTCTATTTTTATGTCTCCCTTTTCATTTCTCATTTTGTTAATTAGGATATTGTCCCTGTGCCCTCTAGTTATTCTGACTTGATTCTTTGTATAGTTCTTTTTATTTCCACTTGGTTGATTTCTGCCCTGAGTTTTATTATTTCCTTCCATCTACTCCTCTAGGTTGAATTTGCTTCCTTTTGTTCTAGTGCTTTCAGGTGTTCTGCCAAGTTGCTTTGTGTGCTCTCTCCAGGTTCTTTTTGGAGGTACTCAGAGCTTTGAGTTTTCCTCTTAGGACTGCTTTAATTGTGTCCCATAAGTTTTGGTATGTTGTGACTTCATTTTCAGTAATCTCTAAGAAATTATTAGTTTCTTTATTTTTTCTTTGACCAAATTATTGAGTATAGTGTTGTTCAGCTTCCATGTTTATGTTGGCTTTTCATTATTTGTGTTGTTATTGAAGATCAGCCTTTTTCCATGGTAATCTGATAGGATGCCTGGGATTATTTCAATATTTTTGTATCTATTGAGGCCTGTTTTGTGACCGATTGTATAGTCAGTTTTGGAGAAGGTGCCATGAGGCACTGAAAAGAAGGTATATCCCTTTTTTAGGGTAAAATGTCTCATAGATATGTGTTAAATCCATTTGTTTCATAACTTCTTTTAGATTAACTGTGTCTCTGTTTAGTTTCTGTTTCCAGGATCTGTCCATTGATGACTGGGGTGTTGAAGTCTGCCGCTATTATTGTGTGAGGTGCAATGTGTGCTTTGAGCTTTACTAAATTTATTTTATTGAATGTGGACTCGCTTGCAATTGGACCATAGATGTCTAGAATTGAGAGTTCATCTTAGTACATTTTACCTTTGATGAGTATTAAGTGCTCCTCCCTGTATTTTTTGATAACTTTGGGCTGAAGGTCTGTTTTATTCGATATTGGAATGGCTACTCCAGCTTGTTTCTTCAGACCATTTGCTTGGAATATTGTTTTCCAGCCTTTTACTCTTAGGTAGTGTCTGTCTTTTTTTCCTGAGGTGGGTTTGCTGAATGCAGCAAAATGTTGTGTTGTGTCTTGCTTATTTAGCCAGTCTGTTAGCCTATGTCTTTTTATTGGGAAATTGAGTTCACTGATACTAATAGATATTAAGGAAAAGTAATTGTTACTTCCTGGTTTTTGTTTATTTGTTTTTAAAGTTGAGAGTCTCTTCTTTTGGCTGTCTTCTTTTAGGTTTGTTGAAGGATTACTTTCTTGCTTTTTCTAGGGCATAGTTTCCCTCCTTGTATTGGAGTTTTCCCTTTATTATCCTTTGAAGGGTTGGATTGGTGGAAAGATGTTGTATTTATTTGGTTTTGTCATGGAATACCTTGTTTTCTTCATCTATGGTACTTGAGAGTTTTGCTGGATATAGTAGCCTGGACAGGCATTTGTGTTCTTCTAGGGTCTGTATGATGTCTGCTCAGGATATTCTGGCTTTCATAGTCTCTGGGGAGGAGTCAGGTATAATTCTGATCAATCTGCTGTTATATGTTACTTGACTCTTTTCATTACTGCTTTTAATATTCTCTGTTTATTTAGTTCATTTGGTGTTTTGATTCTGGAGGAATTTCTTTTCTGGTCCAGTCTATTTGAAGTTCTGTAGGCTTTTTGTATGTCCATGGGAATCTCTTTCTTTAGGTTAGGGAAGTTTTCTTCTATAATTTTGTCAAATATATTTACTAACCCTTTAAGTTGATAATATTCATTCTCATCTATACCTATTATCCTTAGGTTTGGTCTTCTCATTGTGTTCTGGATTTCCTGGATAGGATCTTTTTGCATTTTGTATTTTCTTTGATTGTTGTGTTAATGTTTTCTATGGAATCTTCTGTACCTGAGGTTCTCTCTTCCATCTCTTATATTCGGTTGGTGATGCTTGTGTGTATGGCTCCTGATTCATTTTCTAGGATTTCTGTCTCCAGAGTTGACTCTCTTTGTGATTTCTTAATTGCTTTACTTCTATTTTTAGATCCTGGATGGTTTTTGTTCAATTTCATCATCTGTTTGGTTGTGTTTTCCTGTAATTTTTAAAGGTATTTTAGTCTTTCTTCTTTAAGAGCTTCTACTGTTTTACCTGTGGTCTTCTGTAATTCTTTTTTTTAATTGGGTATTTATTTCATTTACATTTCAATGGTATCCCAAAAGTCCCCCACACACTCCCCCACCGACTCCCCCACCCACCCACTCCCACTTCTTGGCCCTGTCGTTCTCCTGTACTGAGGCATATAAAGTTTGCATGACTAATGGGCCTCTCTATCCACTGATGGCCAACTAGGCCATTTTCTGATTCATATGTAGCTAGAGACACGAGCTCCAAGGGGGTACTGGTTAGTTCATATTGTTGCTCCACCTATAGGATTGCAGATCCCTTTAGCTCCTTGGGTACTTTCTCTAGCTCCTCCATTGGGGGCCCTGTGGTCCATCCAATAGCTGACTGTGAGCATCCACTTTTGTGTTTGCTAGGCCCCGGCATAGTCTCAAAAGAGACAGCCATATCTGGGTCCTTTCAGCAAAATCTTGCTAGTGTACGCAATGGTGTCAGCGTTTGGAAGCTGATTATGGGATGGATCCCCGGATATGGCAGTCTCTAGATGGTCCATCCTTTCGTCATAGCTCCAAACTTTGTCTCTGTAACTCCTTCCATGGGTGTTTTGTTCCTAATTCTAAGAAGGGGCAAAGAGTCCACACTTTGGTCTTCTTTTTCTTGAGTTTCATGTATTAGCAAATTGTATCTTATATCTTGGGTATCCTAAGTTTCTGGGCTAATATCCACTTATCAATGAGTACATATTGTGTGAGTTCCTTTGTGATTGGGTTACCTCACTCAGGACGATGCCCTCCAGGTCCATCCATTTGCCTAGGAATTTCATAAATTCATTCTTTTTAATAGCTGAGTAGTACTCCATTGTGTAAATGTTGTGATTCCTCTTTAAGAATTCTACATATTTAGCTGTGTTCTCCTACATTTCTTTAAGTGAGTTATTAATGTCCTTCTTAAAATCCTCTACCAGCATCATAAGATGTGATTTTACATCTTGCTTTTCCAGTGTGTTGGGGTAACCAGGACTCACTGTGGTGGGAGTACTGGGTTTTGATGTTGCCAAGTTCCCTTGGTTTTTCTTGGTAAGTTTCTTCCGTTTGCCTTTTGACCAGGTAATCTCTGCTGTTAGGTGTTCTAGCTGTCTTTGGCTAGAGCTTATTCCTCCTGTAAGTCTTCAAGACTGTGTCAGCACTCCTGGGAGACCAGCTCTCTCCTGGCAAGACCAGTGCACAGAGGGCTGAAGATCAGCTCCACCTCCTTGCTGAGGATGAAGGCCTGTAGTAAGACTATGTCCCAGAAGCTCGTTTGCTCTTGTGGCCTGTGCTTTCCTGTGTGGGTCAGCCTTAGGGAGACAACAGAGAGAAAATGGTCCCATTTGTTAATTCTTGATCTTAGAGCATAAGCCATTGGTGTTCTGTTCAGGAATTTTTTCCCTGTTCCCATGTGTTTAATTGAGGATTTTCCCCACTATCTCTTCTATTAGATTCAGTGTGTCTGGTTTTATGTGCAAGTCCTTGATCCACTTGGACTTGAGCTTTTTATAGGGAGATAACAATGGATCAATTTGCATGAGGACTATTTTTTGAAAATACTGTCTTATTTCCACTGGATGTTTTTAGCTCCTTTGTTGAAGATCAAGTGACTGAAGGTATGTTGGTTCATTTCTGGGTCTTCAATTCTATGATATTGATCTCTACCTGCCTGTCACTATACCAGTACCATGCAGTTTTTGTCACTATTGCTCTGTAGTACAGCTTGTGGTCTGGGATGGTGCTTCTCCAAGAAGCTCTTTTATTGTTTAGAATAGGTTTCCCTAGGCTGGATTTTGTTGTTGTTGTTGTTGTTGTTGTTGTTGTTGTTATTCTAAATGAATTTGCGATGTGCTCTTTCTAACATTATGAAGAATTGAGTTGGAATTTTGATGGGGATTGCATTGAGTCTGTATTGTTCCCACTTCTTTACTTGCCAAATTTGGTTGCAATGAATCTGACTTGAGTTTTTTGGTGTCTGCTTCACTATCATTACTGGATCCTCTCTGGAGCTCCTTTTGTATTCCCTGGTGTTTCTCTGTGTCATGGAGATCCTTCAATGTTCCAGGAATTCATAAATGTGGTAGATTTTGTGTTGGGCCAATTCATAGTCCTAGATCTGGGCCTGGATGGTGGCTGATCTGGTCAGCCCTCCAGGTCTCCCATACCAAGGCTTTCCCTCCAGCACTGTTGTAACTAGCTTGTCCAAAGATGCAGCCAGCAAGGGGAAGAGTCAACTTTTCTTCTCTCACACCCACCAGGCTGGCTTAGCAGCAACCACACCAGCAGTACCAGCTCAGTGATGCTGCCCAGGTAATATACAGGACCACTCTCCAGAATACTATAGCCAGTGATGTTCAGAGCCAGCTATCCTGCTCTTATGACCCCTGAGCCATCTTTCCCAGTTGCCCAAGGTGTCAGGGGGCAAGGGGAACAGAAATGTTATTTAAGCACAAGAGGTTTCACCTATCCCAGACTATCACAAGCAACACAAACACTGCCAAGCCTATGGTCCTTTCTAATTTCAAGTTGTACTGCAGAGCTATGGTAGTAAAAACATGTGGCATAGAATTATATACATTAATCAATGGAATAAAATGATGTCTTTCCACATACCTACAGATATCTGAGGTTTTAGTAAAGATGTAAAAAACATATATGGAGAAAAAACAGAAATCTCAATTTTTTTAAAAATTTGTTGTCATGTATTTACATATTACAAACTTCTACCTTGTATGTTACAGAAGATAAAAGCACTTTTATCACTTCTATAGATTTGACTTGTTTTATGATTTGATGTAGCAAAATCATAAAATATGTACATTTCCAATGTCTATCATTTATATTGATGATTGTCTTAGTCACGGATTCCCCCTTGATCACTAATTGAGAAAATACCTTACAGTTGGATCTCAAGGAGGCATTTCCTCAACTGAAGCTCCTTTCTCTGTTATAACTCCAGCTGTGTCAAGTTGACATAAAACTAGCCAGTACAATTGACCCCTTGTCAACTTGACACACAAACACATCACTAGTAAGCCTCAACCTATACATTCTTATTCATCCCCAAGGTCTAAACAACTTTAAACATCCCACAGTCTTTACATATTCCTAAAATTTCAATCTCTTTAAAATATTCATCTCTTTTAAAATCCAAAGTCTTTTTACAATTAAAAGTCTCTTAACTGTGGGCTCCACTAAAATAGTTTCTTCCTTCAAGGGGAACATATCAGGGCACAGTCACAATCAAAAGCAAAAATCAATCTCCAACTGTCCAATGTCTGGGATCCAACTCATGAGCTTCTGGGCTCCTCCAAGGGCTTGGGTCACTTCTTCAGCCATGCCCTTTGTAGCACACACCACGTCCTCTAGGCTCCAGATGCCTGTACTCCACTGCTGCTGCTCTTGGTGGTCATCTCATGGTACTGGAATCTCCAAAACACTGCATGACCCCTTCAGTCCTGGGCCGTCAATTGCAACTGAGGCTGCACCTTCACCAATGGCCTTCCATGGCCTCTCACAGTTCCAAGCCTCAGCTGCTCTGCATGACTCCATCATGCCTTCAAAACCAATACCACCTAGGTGACTCTTACACATTACCAAGTCCAGCCACAGCACAAAGTACAACTTTGACTATCTCTGGAACACAGCCTCTTTGTGCTTTCAGAAAACACTTCCCAGAAGATGTCACCTCAAGATGCTGGTCTCTTCTTCTTCTTCTTTTTTTTAATACGTTTTATTAGGTATTTTCCTCATTTACATTTCCAATGCTATCCCAAAAGTCCCCCATACCCTCCCACCCACTCCCCTACCCACCCACTCCCACTTTTCAGAAATCTCAATTTTTAAAGCTGTGTATCTATATGTAAAAGAATGAAGCTTAATTTTTTTCACTGTTTATGAAAATCAATTCCACATGGATCATAGACCTCAATGAAACTTCAAGAAGAAATAAGAAATGTTCTCTTCAGAACATAGGTTTGATTAGAACTGTGTTGACCCAGAAAATAAGAACAATAGTTATTTTTAAGTGAAGAACCTAAGCATAGATGAGACAATTTTACAAAATTCAAGATTAATTGTAGGATAAGTATTTAAAGTTTTATCATTCTATTCTGAAATCTGTATCTTCCTCTTTTCTAAAATAGTGTTGCTGCAGATATCTAAAAATTAATAGGATCAATAGGAGTAGATGATAAGAATAGAGAAGTTAAAAAATAAATTACATTAAAAAGAAGTTAGTATATCTTTTAACTTTAATATGTAATGAAGTATTTAAAACTTGCTGGTTTAAAAATATGAATTAGCAAGTGTAACAACATAGTTTGCTGAAATGATAAAATTTAAATATCATTTAAAATTCTCTCTTTGTGTGTGTGTGTACGTGTGTGCATGTGTGTGTAAGTCACAAGATAATCTCTAGTGTCTATCCTCATATCTCATCTTATTTGAGACAAGGTCTCTGATTGTTCATTGCTGTGTATGCCAGGAGGGGTGGGGGGGGTGGGAGGGTGGGGGGTGTCTTCCCCTGTGTGGGAGGGCCTGGCGAAATTCCCTCTTCCGCTCCAGCCCGACTGACCCAGCCCTTAGAGCCAATCCTTATATCAAAGTTACGAAGTTAAGGATCCAGCTTGCAGATAAAGCTGTCTCCTGAGAGGCCCTGCCAGTGCCTTATAAATACAGAAGTGGATGCTCACAGCCATCCGTTGAACTGAGCACAGGGTCCCCAATGAAAGAGCTAGAGTATGTACTCAAGGAGCTGAAGAGGTTTGTAGCCCCATAGGAGGAACAACAATATGAACTAACCAGTACTCCAGAGCTCCCTGGGACTAAACCACCAACCAAAGAAAACACCTGGTGGGAATTCTGTCTCTAGCTGCATATGTAGCATAGGATGGGCTAGTCCGTCATCAATGGGAGGAGAGGCCCTTGGTCCTGTGAAGGTTCTATGCCCCAATATAGGGGAATGCCTGGGCCAGAAAGCAGGAGTGGGTGGGTTGGGAAGCTGTTTGAGGGGGGAGGCGATAGGGGGTGTTTGGAGGTGAAACCAGGAAAGGGGATAACATTTGAAATGTAAATAAAGAAAATACCTAATTAAAAAAAAAAGAGGTTAACCTGCTGAGCCATCACTCCATCCCCAAATGATTTTCTTTTGGGGGTAGCATATCCTGTAATTTCATTCATTCATTGCTCGTGACCATTTTCTTGATGTAAAGACAGAGTCCTTATACTTCAGAGAGGGAACATGCGATTCAGTCGCTATCTGAGTTTCACTATAATGCTTCTTGAATCCGGGTCATTAATCACAGTTCTTTCTTTTAATCGAATAGGTCTACTGGTCTCAGCCATTTCTATCTGAGCAAAGACATCTCCTATATATGGCTCAATGTACACAGAAAGGTTGACACACACTGGAAAGACTCAAATTTCACAGGCTCCTCTCTACCTGGTCACCTTCATTTTTAGTTAGTGTTGGATGCCTTTATTTATTTTGACATAAGCTCATGGATTTAAAGAAGAGTACAAATGAATAAGACCCAATGTATATGCATATTTCAACCCTAGGCGGTATCCTATGTGCTCTTATACATCAACGCAGCAAAGCACATAACCACAGACCACAGAATAAGCCTCTTACAAATGTGCCAGGAATAATGGAGAATGGAGCCCCATGGACTTACTAGTCTTGGCATAGGCTTATACTCTGTGTAGATCTCCGATGAATCACTTTACAAGTGCCTTGAAACAGAATACAGATCATATCCCTCTTAATAAAACAAACTACTTCATTTAGTTTGCTTGCCTTTTTCTTTTTTCCTGCCCATTTGTTTTATGGTCCAGAGTCTGTTATTTTCGTTTCTTGCTTGTGGCTCTATTTATGCATGGCTTTTCTTCCCACATAACTCATGCTGCTTTTACTTTAAAGACTCTCTGCTTTTCTTTTAACTTCACCTCATGTGTTGTATAGAGTTATCTCTTTAGACTCTGAATGAGGTCTTATGATTTAGCCAGCCAGAGTAGTTAATGGTATCTTCTTGTCAGAGCTGTCAGTCACAAGAGGGCATTTCATAGCCACACATGTCTAAATCACTGCCTTTTGGTCAGATGTCTGTGTTCCACAGTTAAAGAAAACCAGAGATCTTTTCAGAAGGAAAGTTCCAGATTTGTACTGTTCCCCTATTCAACAATTTCAAAACTATATATTACAGAAAAATTTGAAATGTGCCAAGATTTTAAGCTCTCCAAATATATATTCAAAAAATGGACCCTAGAAAATCAAAGCCTTCATCTGTTACTTTCAGCCAATGTGGACTTTTTCATAACTTTGCAGGATTTGGTTGTTCATGTCTAAAATCTCAGAATTTGGAAAGCTTAGGGAAGAGGATTACCTTGAGTAGAGGCTAACCTGTGCTACACTGTGACAGTCTGCTTTATAAGAAACAAAAAAGAGGACAAGAATTTCTGTTTACCTGAGCTTAATATAGAGTGTTTACTACCATGTTTGTCATATTTAAAGCAGTGGCAAATACTGAGGTCACTCAGATTGGCCAGTTTTCTCTGCTTATATTAGTTTTCTTTCCATTTCTGTGATCAAGTCTTGGACAAGAAGCACTAAAGGGGTGGATTGGTCTGTTTTAGCTTGGAGTTTGAGCTGTACAGTCCATCAGTGAAGTGAAAGGGTGATGGAAGTTAGCTCCATAATGGCAGGAGTATGCAGCTGGATATTCTCATCCCATATCTTGATGTAATGGGAAGCAGATAGGAGACGGGAAATGACATGCTACCTTCAATGAGGCTCCATCTTTAAAGGTCCCATAACTATCATAAATAGTGGGGAAAGAGATGCTGTTTTAGTTAGAGCTTCAGTGTTGTGAAGAGACATCATGACCACAGCAACCCTTATCAAAGAAAGCATTTAATTTTGCTCTCGGACAGCTTCAGAAGTTGAGTCTATTATCATCATGGCAGGGAGCATGGCAGCATAAAGGCAGACATGTTGCTGGAGAAGGAACTAAGAGTTCTACATCTTGATATGCAGGCAAAGAAATTGCATGCCAAACAGGACATAGATTGGTCATAGGAGACATCAAAGGCTGACCTGACAGTAACACTCTTGCTCCAACAAGGCCACACCTACTCCAAAAAGGCCACACCACCAAATCTTGCCATTCTCTATGGCCAAGCGTTCACACATGTAGGTCGATGAAGGACACTGCATTCACACCAACACAGATAAAGACACCAGATTATGGTGGATATTTCACTTTCAAAACATAATAGTGCTAAACTGGGGAATTCAAGGCTGAATCCCTTATGAGAATTCTTTAATATATATGTTTACATCATTCTCCATCTAATTTATGTAGCATTCCTAACATTCACTGTTCCATTTAATTATTTTTAATTTAATATGCAGTGTCTCATTTACATATTTTATTGCAAATATTTCAGCATGAATGATGTATTTGCCAAAGAAACGCAATATTGAAAAGCATGTTTAATCTCCTCCTTTCTTACTGTCATTGACACCTCCTGTGGTATGGAAGACATAGTCAGCATTATCAATCTCTTAAATATGTTTGAAAGAACAGATGCAAACAATTATAATAAAAGGCAGAATTGAGGGCTATACATTTTTAAGATAACAATGAGTTTCTGTAAAGAAAACATTATATTTTTCTTAATTTAATTAACGGCAACCTGAACAATTATATAAGAAAATGCATGAATATTCAAACACACACACACACACCAATCCTACATATTTTTAGTTATGTACATGCTCAAGTTTAGCTTGGTTCTAAGAATCTGTTATTTGAAGATTAAACTGGGCTGGTGGGGAATTGTTTCATACTGTGCTTAGCTTCTTTTCTAGTATATTATGGAAACAAACTTCATTTGGATATGACACTGTGAAATAGAAGGTATTGTACCTCATCACAATCAAATTAGTATCAGATCATTTACTGCTGACACTCTTATTTTTTCTGCGACCATCAGTCAAGTCAAGTTTCCCTGATGCTTGCTCATGCCTTAACAATTTATATTTCCAGTTGTGGTTTTATGACTGTGAAATACAACCCCCAAAGCCTAGATCTTGAAGCTAAGTGAGAGATGAACAATCACTTAGATCTGTGCAAAGGCTATATTATTTTGTGAGAGAAAATCATGCATGCATGCAGCTTTGAAGCATGAAGAAGACAAAAGAAATGTGCTCTCATGAGTGTGGCTTTAAGTTAGGCAGGCACTATAAATATAATGATATCTGCTAAACTAGGCACAAATTTTAAAAATGGTGAATAAGACAGGATCGTTGTGGGAAATATTAGATTGAGGAACTTGCCCTCTCATTTTTTGCTGTATAACCTCCCCTGAAAATCTTCCAGGAAACCTGAAGCAGATGATCTCCCTTCTCTGTGGACTAACCATCTTGCTGGTGTGTTATAGAGATGCACAATGTGGATTATAGATATGTCTTAGTTTGCTCCTCTGTTGCTGTGATGAAACAACATGACAAAAAGCAATTTGTGAAGAAAAGCTTTCTTTCTCCTTACAACTTTCAGGTCATACTCTATCAGTTCAGGCAGGAACTGAAGTAGAGTCCACAGTGGAGTGCTGCTTAATAGCTTGCTCAACCTGCCTTCTCATATAACCCAGGGCCACCTGCCAAAAGGTGTCCCTACCCTCAGTGAGCTTCTCTCCTACAACAAATGCCCCCACAGATTTGCCTAAAGGCAATCTGAGGGAGTCATTTTCTCAATTGAGAATCTACTTTCCAAATAAGTATAGTTGTGTCAAGTTAACAAAACCCAAAACAGGAAAACAACACTCGAATAAGTCATTGGGATTATAAGTGCAATTTTGTTTTGGATTATTTAGGCATTTTTATTGAGAAGGAGTTCATAAATTGTCTTGTAGTCCAAGGTAGCAGTGGGCAATTTTCAGCAAAATATAAACTGAGTTGAAAGTATAAACCACAGGAAATAATTTTCACATCTTTTCATTCTCTGTACTATGTAAACAAAAGACTGTTAATTAAACAAATCTCAATAGTCACTTTTCCCCCAATGTGTCTAAAATATAGTTTCTTTTACCTTTTTTTATTAGATATTTTCATTATTTACATTTCAAATGCTATCCCAAAAGATCCCTATATCCTCCCACCACCCTGCGCCCCTCCCTACCCACACACACTTCTTGGCCCTGGCATTCCCCTGTCCTGGGGCATATAATGTCTGTAAGACCTATGGTCCTCTCTTCCCAATGATAGACAATTGGCCATCTTCTGCTACATATTCTGCTAGAGACACAAGTTCTGAGGGTACTGATTGGTTCATATTGTTGTTCCACCTATAATGTTGCAGATCCTTTTAGCTCCTTGGTTACTTTCTCTAGCTCTGCCATTGGGGGCCCTGTGTTCCATCCTATACATGATAATGAGCATCCACTTCTGTATTTGCCAGGCACTGGCATAGCCTCACAGGAGACAACTATATCAGAGTCCATTCAGCAAAATCTTACTGGCATATGAAATAGTGTCTGAGTTTGGTGTTGATTATGGGATGGATCCCCAGGTAGGGAAGTCTCTGGATGGTCCATACTTTCATCTTATCTCCAAACTTTGTGTCTGTAACTCCTTCAATGGGTATTTTGCTCCCCATTCTAAGAAGGAATGAAGTATCCACACGTTGGTCTTCCTTCTTGATTTTCTTGTGTTTTGCAAATTGTATCTTGGGTATTCAAAATTTCTAGAATAATATCCACTTACCAGTGAGTGCATATCAAGTGACTTCTTTTGTGACTGGGTTACCTCACTGAGGAGGATATCCTCCAGATACATTCACTTGCCCAAGAATTTCATAAATTCATTGTTTAAAATAGCTGAGTAGTACTCCATTGTGTAAATGTACCACATTTTTTGTATCCATTCCTCTGTTGAGGGGCATCTTTCCAGCTTCTGACTATTATAAATAAGGCTGCTATGAACATAGTGGAGCATGTGTCCTTCTTACCAGTTGGAACATCTTCTGGATATATGCCCAGGAGAGGTATTGCGGTATCCTCCAGTAGTACTATGTCCAATTTTCTGAGGAACCACAAGACTGATTTGCAGAGTGATTGTACGAGCTTGCAATGCCACTAACAATGGAGGAGTGTTCCTCTTCCTACACATCCTCACCAGCATCTGCTGTCACCTGAACTTTTGATCTTAGCCATTCTGACTGCTGTGAGGTGGAATCTCAGGGTTGCTTTGATTTGCATTTCCCTGATGATTCTAAGGATGCTAAACATTTTTTCAAGTGCTTCTCAGCCATTCGTTATTCCTCAGGTGAGAATTCTTTCTTTAGCTCTGAGCCCCATTTTTTAATGGGGTTATTTGATTTTTCTGGAGTACACCTTCTTGAGTTCTTTATATATATTGGATATTAGTCCCCTATCTGATTTAGGATAGGTAAAGATACTTTCCCAATCTGTTGGTGGCCTTTTTGTTTTATTGACAGTGTCTATTGACTTACAGAAGCTTTGCAATTCTATGAGGTTCCATTTGTTGATTCTTGATTTTACAGCACAACCCATTGGTCTTCTATTCAGGATTTTTTCCTCTGTGCCCATATCTTTGAGGCTTTTCCTCACTTCTCCTTTATAAGTTTCACTGTCTCGGGTTTTATGTAGAGTTCCTTGATTCACTTAGATTTGACCTTAGTACAAGGAGATAGGAATGGATCAATTCGCATTCTTCTACATGATAACCGCCAGTAGTGACAGCACCATTTGTTGAAAATGCTGTCTTTTTTCCACAGGATGGTTTTAGCTACCTTGTCAAAGATCAAGTGACCATAGGTGTGTGGGTTCATTTCTGGGTCTTCAATTCTAATCCATTGGTCTACTTGTCTGTCACTATACCAGTACCATGCAGTTTTTAACACAATTGCTCTGTAATACAGCTTTAGGTCAGGCATGGTGAATCCACCAGAGGTTCTTTTATCATTGAGAAGAGATTTTTTGTTATTCCAGATGAATTTGCAGATTGTCCTTTCTAATTCGTTGAAGAATTGAGTTGGAATTTTGATTGGGATTGCATTGAATCTGTAGATTGCTTTTGGCAAGATAGCCATTTTTACTATATTGATCCTGCCAATCCATGAGCATGGGAGATCTTTCCATCTTCTGAGATTTTCTTTAATTTCTTTCTTCAGAGACTTGAAGTTCTTGTCATACAGATCTTTTACTTCATTAGAGTCACGCCAAGGTATTTTTTTTATTATTTGTGACTAGAGGGTGTTATTTTCTCTAATTTCTTTCTCAGCCTGTTTATCCTTTGTGTAGAGAAAGGCCATTGACTTGTTTGAGTTAATTTTATATCCAGCTACTTCACTGAAGCTGTTTATCAGGTTTAGGAGTTCCCTGGTGGAATTTTTAGGGTCACTTATATATACTATCATATCATCTGCAAAAAGTGATATTTTGACTTCTTCCTTTCCAATTTGTATACCCTTGATCTCCTTTTGTTGTTGAATTGCTCTGGTTAGGACTTCAAATACTATGTTTTATAGATATGGAGAAAGTGGGCAGCCTTGTCTAGTCCCCGATTTTAGTGGGATTGCTTCCAGCTTCTCTCCATTTACTTTGATGTTGGCTACTGGTTTGCTGTAGATTGCTTTTATCATGTTTAGGTATGGGCCTCGAATTCCTGATCTTTCCAAGAATTTTATCTTGAATGGGTGTCTGATTTTCTAAAACCTTTCTCTGCATCTATCGCGATGAACATGTGGTTTTTGTCTTTCAGTTTGTTTATATAGTGGATTACGTTGATGGATTTCCATATATTAAATCATCCTTGCATCCCTGGAATGAAACCTACTTGGTCAGGATGGATGATTGTTTTAACGTGTTCTTGGGTTCAGGTAGCGAGAATTTTATTGAGTATTTTTGCATCGATATTCATAAGGGAAATTGGTCTGAAGTTGTCTATCTTTGTTGGGTCTTTCTGTGGGTTAGGTATCAGAGTAATTGTGGCTTCATAAAATGAATTGGGTAGAGTACCTTCTGCTTCTATTTTGTGGAGTAGTTTGTGAAGAACTGGAACTAGATCTTCTTTGAAGGTCTGATTGAACTCTGCTCTAAAACCCGTCTGGTCCTGGGCTTTTTTTTTTTTTTTTTTTTTTTTTTTGGTTGGGAGACTATTAATAACTGCTTCTATTTCTTTAGGGGATAGAGGACTGTTTAGATCATTAACCTGATCCTGATTTAACTTTGGTACCTGGTATCTGTCTAAAAATTTGTCCATTTCTTCCAGGTTTCCCAGTATTGTTGAGTATAGCCTTTTGTAGAGGGATCTGATGGTGTTTTGGATTTCTTCAGGATCTGTTGTTATGTCTCCCTTTTCATTTTTGATTTTGTTAATTAGGATGCTGTCCCTGTGCCCTCTAGTGAGTCTGGCTAAGGGTTTATCTATCTTGTTGATTTTCTCAAAAACCAGCTCCTCGTTTGGTTGATTCTTTGAGTAGTTCTTCTTGTTTCCACTTGGTTGATTTTGCCCCTTAGTTTGATTATTTCCGGCTGTCTACTCTTGGGTGAGTTTGCTTCCTTTTTTTTTTTTTTTTCTAGAGCTTTTAGGAGTGTTGTCAAGCTGCTACTGTGTGATCTCTCCAGGTTCTTTTTGGAGTCACTCAGAGCTATGAGTTTTCCTCTTAGAAATGCTTTCATTGTGTCCCATAAGTTTGGGTATGTTGTGGCTTCATTTTCATTAAACTCTAAGAAGTCTTTAATTTTTTTCTTTATGCCTTCCTTGACCAAGGTATCATTAGAAGAGTGTTGTTCAGTTCCCATGTGAATGTTTGCTTTCTATTATTTATGTTGTCTTTGAAGATCAGCCTTAGTCCATGGTGATCTGATAGGATGCATGGGACAATTTCTATATTTTCGTATTTGTTGAGGCCTGTTTTGTGAACAATTGTATTATAAGTTTTGGAGAAGGTGCCATGAGGTCCTGAGAAGAGGGTATATCCTTTTGTTTTAGGATAAAATGCTCTGTAGATATATGTTAAGTCCATTTGTTTCATAACTTCTGTTAGTTTCACTGTGTCCCTGTTTAGTTTCTGTTACCACGATCTGTCCATTGATGAAAGTCGGGTGTTGAAGTCTCCCACTATTATTGTGTAAGGTGCAATGTGTGCTTTGCGCTTTACTAAAGTTTCTTTAATGGATGTGGCTGCCCTTGCATTTGGAGCATAGATATTCAGAATTGAGAGTTCCTCTTAGAAGATTTTACCTTTGATGAGTATGAAGTGTCTCTCCTTGTTATTTTTGATAACCTTGGGTTGGAAGTCGATTTCATTCGATATTAGAATGGCTACTCCAGCTTGTTTCTTCAGACCATTTGCTTGGAAAATTGTTTCCAAAAATTGTTTCTCTTACAGCTTTTAATATTCTATCTTTATATAGTGCATTTTTTTTGTTCTGATTATTATGTGTTGGGAGGAATTTCTTCTCTGGTTCAGTCTATTTGGAGTTCTGTAGTAGGCTTCTTGTATGTTCATGGGCATCTCTTTCTTTAGGTTTGGGAAGTTTCCTTCTGTAATTTTGTTGAAGATATTTGCTGGCCCTTTACATTGAAAATCTTCATTCTCATCTGCCCTATTATCTGCAGGTTTGGTCTTCTCATTGTGTCCTGGATTTCCTGGATGTTTTTAGTTAGGATCTTTTTGCATTTTGCATTTTCTTTGATTGTTGTGCTGATGTTCTTTATGGAATCTTCTGCACCTGAGATTTTCTCTTCCAGCTCTTGTATTCTGTTGCTGATGCTCCCATCTATGGTTCCAGATTCCTTTCCTAGGGTTTCTATCTCCAACGTTGCCTCACTTTAGGTTTTCTTTATTGTGTCTACTTCCCTTTTTAGGTCTAGTATGGTTTTGTTCATTTCCATCACCTGTTGTATTTTCCTGTTTTCCTTTAAGTTCTTCTACCTGTTTGGTTGTATTTTCCTGTTTTTCTTTAAGGACTTGTAACTCTTTAGCAGTGTTCTGTATTTCTTTAAATGAGTTATTAAAGTCCTTCTTGATGTCCTCTACCATCATCATGAGATATGCTTTTAAATATGGGTCTAACTTTTAAGGTGTGTTGGGGTATCCAGGAGTGGCTGAGGTGGGAGTGCTGGGTTCTGATGATGGTGAGTGGTCTGGATTTCTGTTAGTAAGATTCTTGCATTTGCCTTTTGTTATCTGGTAATCTCTGGAGTTAGTTGTTATAGTTGTCTCTGGTTAGAGCTTGTTCCTCTCATGATTCTGTTAGCCCCTATCAGTAGACCTGGGAGACTATCTCTCTCTTAAGTTTCAGTGGTCAGAGTACTCTCTGCTGGCACTGACCGGATGGCTGTACCATATTTTTTAATGGGGTTTTTGAATTTCTGAAGTCCAGCTTCTTGTGTTCATTGTATATATTGGATATTAGTTCCCTATCAGATTTAGGATTGGTAAAAATCCTTTCTCAATCTGTTGGTGGTGTTTTTGTCTTATTGACAGAAGCTTTGCAATTTTATGAGGTCCCATTTGTCAATTCTTGATCTTACAGCACAAGCCATTTCTGTTCTGTTTAGGAATTTTTCCCCTGTGCCCAGGTCTTTGAGGCTTTTCCCCAATTTCTCCTCTATAAATTTCAGTGTCTCTGGTTTTATGTGGAGTTCTTTGTTCCACTTAGACTTGAGCCTTGTACAAGGAGATAAGAATGGATCAATTTGAATTTTTCTACATGATAAGCGCCAGTTGTGCCAGCACCATTTGTTGAAAAGGCTGTCGTTTTTCCACTGGATGGTTTTAGCTCCCTCGTCAAAGATCAATTGACCATAGCTGTGTGGAGTTATTTCTGGGTCTTCAATTCTATTCCATTGATCTCCCTGTGTGCCATTGTACCAGTATCATGCAGTTTTTATCACAATTGCTCTATAATAAAGCTTGAGGTCAGGCATGGTGATTCCACCAGAGGTTCTGTTATTGTTGAGAATAGTTTTTGCTATCCTAGGTTTTTTATTATTCCAGATGAATTTGCAAATTACCCTCTCTAACTTAGTGAAGAATTGGGTTGGAATTTTGATGGGGATTACATTGAATCTGAAGATTGCTTTCGGCAGGATAACCATTTTGGCTATATTAATCCTACCAATCCATGAGCATGGAACATCTTCCCATCTTCTGAGATCTTCTTCAATTTCTTTCTTCAGAGACTTGAAGTTCTTATCATATAGATCTTTTACTTCCTTAGTTAGAGTTACACAAAGGTATTTTATATTATTGATGACTATTGTGAGGGGTGTTTTTTCTCTCATTTCTTTCTCAGCCTGTTTATCCTTTGTGAAGAGAAAGACCAATGATTTGTTTGAGTTAATTTAATATCCAGCTACTTCACTGAAGCTGTTTATCAGGTTTAGGAGTTCTCCGGTGGCCTTTTTGGGGTCACTTATACATACTTTCATATCATCTGCAAATAGTGATGTTTTGACTTCTTCCTTTCTAATTTGTAGTTCCTTGATCTCCTTTTGTTGTCTAATTACTTTGGCTAGGACTTCAAGTACTATATTTAATAGTTAGAGAGAAAGTGTGCAATCTTGTCTACTCCCTGATTTTAGAAGGATTGCATCGAGTTTCTCTCCATTCTGTTTGATGTTGGCTACTGGTTTGCTGTGTATTGCCTTTATTATGTTTAGGTATGGGCCTTGAATTCCTGATCTTTCCAAGATTTTATCATGAATGGGTGTTGGATTTTGTCAAATGCTTTCTCAGCACCTATTGAGATGATCATGTGATTTTTGTCTTTGAGTTTGTTAATACAGTACATTGCGTTGATGGATTTCCATATATTAAACCATCCCTGCATCCCTGGAATGAAGCCAGTTCATGATGGTTTATCTTTTGATGTGTTCTTGGATTGTGTTTGCGAGGATTTTATTGAGTATTTTTGCATCGATATTCATAAGGGAAATTGTTCTGAAGTTCTCTTTCTTTGTTCAATCTTTGTGTGGTGTAGGTATCAGAGTAATTGTGGCTTCATAGAATGAATTTGGTAGAGTACCTTCTTTTTCTATTTTGTGGAATAGTTTGAGGAGAGTTGGGATTAGGTCTTCTTTAAAGGTCTGATAGAACTCTGCACTAAACCTATCTGGTCTTTGAGTTTTTTTTTTTTTGTTGTTGTTGTTGTTTTTGTTTTGTTTTGTTTTTTGTTTTTGTTTTGTTTTGTTTTGGTTGGGAGACTATTGATGAGTGCTTCTATTTCTTTAGGGGAAATGGAACTGTTAAGATCATTAATCTGATCCTGATTTAACTTTGGCACCTGGTATCTGTCTAGGAATTTGTACATTTCATCCAGGTTTTCTATTTTTGTTGAGTATAGCTTTTTTTTTTTTTTTTTTGATTTTTTGAGACAGGGTTTCTCTGTGTAGCTCTGGCTGTCCTGGAACTCACTTTGTAGACCAGGGTGGCCTCGAACTTAGAAATCTGCTTGCCTCTGCCTCCCAAGTGCTGGGATTAAAGGTGTGTGCCATCATGCCCAGCGAGTATAGCCTTTTGTAGTAGGATCTGATGATGTTTTGGATTTTCTCAGGATCTGTTGTTATGGCTCCTTTTTCTTTTCTGATTTTGTTAATTTGGATACTGTCCCTGTGCCCCCTAGTCACTCTAGCTAAGGGTTTATCTATCTTGTTGATATTCTCAAAGAACCATCTCCTGGTTTGGTTGATTCGGTGTAGTTCGTTTTGTTTCCTCTTGGTTGAATTCTGCCCTATGTTTGATTATTTCCTGCTGTCTACTCCTCTTTGATGAATTTGCTTTCTTTCGTTCTAGAGCTCGCCCTGTTTTTTTAAAGATCATAATTGTTTTAGAGAAAAGTATAATTTTGTAGGTATCTAATGGTATTTATCCAATTCCCAAAACTTTCTGCACTGTTCAAATCATAAATATATGTTCTTACTTCAGGGAAGTCTTCTCTCCTCTCCTGGACAAATATCCTCATTATATCTTTCCCCATCACCAGTAAGTACTTCTTGTTCCTTCCTTTCCATTGGAGGTGCTGCTTCCTCAAGATTAATTTTCCCAGCCGGGCATGGTGGCGCACGCCTTTAATCCCAGCACTTGGGAGGCAGAGGCAGGCGGATTTCTGAGTTCGAGGCCAGCCTGGTCTACAGAGTGAGTTCCAGGACAGCCAGGGCTGCACAGAGAAACCCTGTCTCAAAAAAAAAAAAAAAAAAAAAAAAAAAAAAAAAAAAAAAAAAAAAAAGATTAATTTTCCCAGACACCTTGATTAAACTTTATACCTATGAGTTTCAAATCACAACACTTTTGATATATTTCCATACCAATTTCATTTGCTGACCAGATGTGCTGGGAACTTACTATAATTAAGATTGAATTTTATATGTATTTTGTTTTTGCATTACTCATTCCATCTGTGCACTCTGGTGTGCTGTATAATGCTACTTCTATATGTCCAAATTTAGTGTGAATTTTGCTACATAGAATTGTCCAAAAGCTTCCTATTGAGTATTTATAGACGTTGCATGTTTCATTCATATCAAACAAGATTGATCTTTCCTTTAACATGGTGAGGGAAATCCATGTTAAATTATTTTTCAGCTCTTATTTTATTTTATAATAGTTAAAAATTCATGCAAAATAATATTGAAAAAAATTAAAACTTATTTCAAATTCAGGATTCAGAAGTTGAACATACTTTCTCAGGATATATTTCTACTACAAGGGTCTTTTAGGCACAACAATCAGTTGGTACTCCTTCTCTCTCTATTTTTTTTTATAAATTTACATATATATTACATCTATACAAAGTTACACACACACATATAACAGAGAGTGGGGGAAGACAAATTGACAGAAAAGGAGAGAGAAGTATTAGTACCATACATTTGATGGTTAATTATCATTTCATTTTTCAATAATGTTTACATAAACAATTATGGAAATCAAAGCACCTGTGAGATCTGAAAAATGATCTATGTATGAGTTATTCACTAGAAAGGTCTGTATTTTGTCTTATTGAAATTAGATCACATTTTAATTCATGATTCATATCATGTTTTCCCCTTCAATTTCTTTCTTTTCCTTAGACAAAAAGAAATAATAATACCGAGAGGAAGGAAGGAAGGAAGGAAGGAAGGAAGGAAGGAAGGAAGAAAGAAAGAAAGAAAGAAAGAAAGAAAGAAAGAAGAAAGAAAGAAAAAAAGATTCCACTCAGGTTTTAAAATTCTTCTCAATCTATTTTAACACTTTTCTACCTTCTAGGTGGAGGTGCTTGTAAAACATATTGGCCCTAGGCAACCAATGATAATTTCCAAATGGTTGTAATGTCTTGTTGTTCCACAGTTGAGTATAACTCTGAACCTAAAATGCATATGTTGAGGAAATTAGAAGGTAAACTCAACACTTGGTCTTCAAGTGACTAGGAAATACCTTTCTCATCATCAGATCCTCTGTAAAGATTCCAATCCAGTCTCATTCTTAAGTTTTAGCAAAAGTGCTATTAAGACAACTGGCCACCATCCGGACCAGAGGACAGGTGTCCGCCTGGCTTGGGAGGCGGCCTCAGCCTCAGCAGCAGCGGTCGCCATCTTGGTTCCGGGACTCAGCAGAACTTAGGAAATTAGTCTGAACAGGTTAGAGGGTGCGCCAGAGAACCGGACAGCTTCTGTGACGGGCAGAAGCACAGAGCCGCTGAGGCAGCACTCTTGGCGGGCCACAGACAGCCGGCCACTGTCCGGACCAGAGGACAGGTGTTCGCCTGGCTCGGGAGACGGCCTCAGCCTCAGGAGCAGCGGTCACCATCGTGGTTCCAGGACTCCCTGGAACTTAGGATTTTAGTTTGCACAGGTGAGAGTCTGCACCACAGAAGCTGACAGCTTCTGGGAACTGCCAAAGCAACACAGCTTCTGAGAGAGGCCCTGTTTTGGGCCTTCTTCTTCGACCAGGAGGAGGTCCAAAAACAAGATATCTGCGCACCTTCCCTGTAAGAGAGCTTGCCAGCAGAGAGTGCTCTGAGCACTGAAACTCAGAGGAGAGAATCTGTCTCCCAGGTCTGCTGAGAGACGGTAACAGAATCACCAGAAGAACAATCTCTAAACAGAGTCAACTATAACTACTAACTCCAGAGATTACCAGATGGCGAAAGGTAAACGTAGGAATCCTACTAACAGGAACCAAGACCACTCACCATCATCAGAACCCAGCACTCCCACTTCGCCCAGTCCAGGGCACCCCAACACACCCGAAAACCTAGACCCAGATTTAAAAGCATATCTCATGATGATGGTAGAGGACATCAAGAAGGACTTTAATAAATCACTTAAAGAAATACAGGAGAACACTGCTAAAGAGTTACAAGTCCTTAAAGAAAAACAGGAAAACACAATCAAACAGGTAGAAGTCCTTACAGAAAAAGAGGAAAAAACATACAAACAGGTGATGGAAATGAACAAAACCATACTAGACCTAAAAAGGGAAGTAGACACAATAAAGAAAACTCAAAGTGAGGCAACACTGGAGATAGAAACCCTAGGAAAGAAGTCTGGAACCATAGATTTGAGCATCAGCAACAGAATACAAGAGATGTAAGAGAGAATCTCAGGTGCAGAAGATTCCATAGAGAACATCGGCACAACAATCAAAGAAAATGGAAAATGCAAAAAGATCCTAACTCAAAATATCCAGGAAATCCAGGACACAATGAGAAGACCAAACCTACGGATAATAGGAGTGGAGGAGAATGAAGATTTTCAACTCAAAGGACCAGCAAACATCTTCAACAAAATTATTGAAGAAAACTTCCCAAATATAAAGAAAGAGATACCTATGAACATACAAGAAGCCTACAGAACTCCAAATAGACTGGACCAGAAAAGAAATTCCTCCCGATACATAATAATCAGAACAACAAATGCACTAAATAAAGATAGAATACTAAAAGCAGTAAGGGAAAAAGGTCAAGTAACATACAAAGGCAAGCCTATCAGAATTACACCAGATTTTTCACCAGAGACTATGAAAGCCAGAAGAGCCTGGACAGATGTTATACAGACACTAAGAGAACACAAATTCCAGCCCAGGCTACTATACCCAGCCAAACTCTCAATTACCATAGATGGAGAAACCAAAGTATTCCACGACAAAAACAAATTCACACATTATCTCTCCACGAATCCAGCCCTTCAAAGGTTAATAACAGAAAAAAACCAATACAAGAACGGGAACAATGCCCTAGAAAAAACAAGAAGGTAATCCCTCAACAAACCTAAAAGAAGACAGCCACAAGAACAGAATGCCAACTTTAACAACAAAAATAACAGGAAGCAACAATTACTTTTCCTTAATATCTCTTAACATCAATGGTCTCAACTCCCCAATAAAAAGACATAGACTAACAAACTGGCTACACAAACAAGACCCAACATTTTGCTGTTTACAGGAGACACATCTCAGAGAAAAAGATAGACACTACCTCAGAATAAAAGGCTGGAAAACAATTTTCCAAGCAAATGGTATGAAGAAACAAGCTGGAGTAGCCATCCTAATATCTGATAAGATTGACTTCCAACCCAAAGTCATCAAAAAAGACAAGGAGGGGCACTTTGTTCTCATCAAAGGTAAAATCCTCCAAGAGGAACTCTCAATTCTGAATATCTATGCGCCAAATACAAGGGCAGCCACATTCATTAAAGAAACTTTAGTAAAGCTCAAAGCACACATTGCACCTCACACAATAATAGTGGGAGACTTCAACACACCACTTTCACCAATGGACAGATCATGGAAACAGAAACTAAACAGGGACACACTGAAACTAACAGAAGTGATGAAACAAATGGATCTGACAGATATCTACAGAACATTTTATCCTAAAACAAAAGGATATACCTTCTTCTCAGCACCTCATGGTACCTTCTCCAAAATTGACCACATAATAGGTCACAAAACAGGCCTCAACAGATTCAAAAATATTGAAATTGTCCCATGTATCCTATCAGATCACCATGCACTAAGGCTGATCTTCAATAACAAAAAAAATAACAGAAAGCCAACACTCACGTGGAAACTGAACAACACTCTTCTCAATGATACCTTGGTCAAGGAAGGAATAAAGAAAGAAATGAAAGACTTTTTAGAGTTTAATGAAAATGAAACCACAACGTACCCAAACCTTTGAGACACAATGAAAGCATTTCTAAGAGGGAAACTCATAGCTCTGAGTGCCTCCATGAAGAAACGGGAGAGAGCACATACTAGCAGCTTGACAACACATCTAAAAGCTCTAGAAAAAAAGGAAGCAAATTCACCCAAGAGGAGTAGACGGCAGGAAATAATCAAACTCAGGGGTGAAATCAACCAAGTGGAAACAAGAAGAACTATTCAAAGAATTAACCAAACGAGGAGTTGGTTCTTTGAGAAAATCAACAAGATAGATAAACCCTTAGCTAGACTCACTAGAGGGCACAGAGACAAAACCCTAATTAACAAAATCAGAACTGAAAAGGGAGACATAACAACAGATCCTGAAGAAATCCAAAACACCATCAGATCCTTCTACAAAAGGCTATACTCAACAAAACTGGAAAACCTGGACGAAATGGACAAATTTCTGGACAGATACCAGGTACCAAAGTTGAATCAGGATCAAGTTGACCTTCTAAACAGTCCCATATCCCCTAAAGAAATAGAAGCAGTTATAAATAGTCTCCCAGCCAAAAAAAGCCCAGGACCAGACGGGTTTAGTGCAGAGTTCTATCAGACCTTCAAAGAAGATCTAATTCCAGTTCTGCACAAACTTTTTCACAAGATAGAAGTAGAAAGTACTCTACCCAACTCATTTTATGAAGCCACTATTACTCTGATACCTAAACCACAGAAAGATCCAACAAAGATAGAGAACTTCAGACCAATTTCTCTTATGAATATCGATGCAAAAATCCTCAATAAAATTCTCGCTAACCGAATCCAAGAACACATTAAAGCAATCATCCATCCTGACCAAGTAGGTTTTATTCCAGGAATGCAGGGATGGTTTAATATAGGAAAATCCATCAATGTAATCCACTATATAAACAAACTCAAAGACAAAAACCACATGATCATCTCGTTGGATGCAGAAAAAGCATTTGACAAGATCCAACACCCATTCATGATAAAAGTTCTGGAAAGATCAGGAATTCAAGGCCCATACCTAAACATGATAAAAGCAATCTACAGCAAACCAGTAGCCAACATCAAAGTAAATGGAGGGAAGCTGGAAGCAATCCCACTAAAATCAGGGACTAGACAAGGCTGCCCACTTTCTCCCTACCTTTTCAACATAGTACTTGAAGTATTAGCCAGAGCAATTCGACAACAAAAGGAGATCAAGGGGATACAAATTGGAAAAGATGAAGTCAAAATATCACTTTTTGCAGATGATATGATAGTATATATAAGTGACCCTAAAAATTCGAACAGAGAACTCCTAAACCTGATAAACAGCTTCAGTGAAGTAGCTGGATATAAAATAAACTCAAACAAGTCAATGGCCTTTCTCTACACAAAGAATAAACAGGCTGAGAAAGAAATTAGGGAAACAACACCCTTCTCAATAGTCACAAATAATATAAAATATCTTGGCGTGACTCTAACTAAGGAAGTGAAAGATCTGTATGATAAAAACTTCAAATCTCTGAAGAAAGAAATTAAGGAAGATCTCAGAAGATGGAAAGATCTCCCATGCTCATGGATTGGCAGGATCAACATTGTAAAAATGGCTATCTTGCCAAAAGCAATCTACAGATTCAATGCAATCCCCATCAAAATTCCAAATCAATTCTTCAACGTATTAGAAGGAGCAATTTGCAAATTCATCTGGAATAACAAAAAACCTAGGATAGCAAAAACTCTTCTCAAGGATAAAAGAACCTCTGGTGGAATCACCATGCCTGACCTAAAGCTTTACTACAGAGCAATTGTGGTAAAAACTGCATGGTACTGGTATAGAGACAGACAAGTAGACCAATGGAATAGAATTGAAGACCCAGAAATGAACCCACAAACCTATGGTCACTTGATCTTCGACAAGGGAGCTAAAACCATCCAGTGGAAGAAAGACAGCATTTTCAACAAATGGTGCTGGCACAACTGGTTGTTATCATGTAGAAGAATGCGAATCGATCCATACTTATCTCCTTGTACTAAGGTCAAATCTAAATGGATCAAAGAACTTCACATAAAACCAGAGACACTGAAACTTATAGAGGAGAAAGTGGGGAAAAGCCTTGAAGATATGGGCACAGGGGAAAAATTCCTGATCAGAACAGTGATGGCTTGTGCTGTAAGATCGAGAATTGACAAATGGGACCTAATGAAACTCCAAAGTTTCTGCAAGGCAAAAGACACCGTCAATAAGACAAAGAGACCACCAACAGATTGGGAAATGATCTTTACCTATCCTAAATCAGATAGGGGACTAATATCCAACATATATAAAGAACTCAAGAAGGTGGACTTCAGAAAATCAAATAACCCCATTAAAAAATGGGGCTCAGAACTGAACAAAGAATTCTCACCTGAGGAATACCGAATGGCAGAGAAGCACCTGAAAAAATGTTCAACATCCTTAATCATCAGGGAAATGCAAATCAAAACAACCCTGAGATTCCACCTCACACCAGTCAGAATGTCTAAGATCAAAAATTCAGGTGACAGCAGATGCTGGCGAGGATGTGGAGAAAGAGGAACACTCCTCCATTGTTGGTGGGATTGCAGGCTTGTACAACCACTCTGGAAATCCGTCTGGCGGTTCCTCAGAAAATTGGACATAGTACTACCGGAGGATCCAGCAATACCTCTCCTGGGCATATATCCAGAAGATGCCCCAACTGGTAAGAAGGACACATGCTCCACTATGTTCATAGCAGCCTTATTTATAATAGCCAGAAGCTGGAAAGAACCCAGATGCCCCTCAACAGAGGAATGGATACAGAAAATGTGGTACATCTACACAATGGAGTACTACTCAGCTATTAAAAAGAATGAATTTATGAAATTCCTAGCCAAATGGATGGACCTGGAGGGCATCATCCTGAGTGAGGTAACACATTCACAAAGGAACTCACACAATATGTACTCACTGATAAATGGATATTAGCCCAAAACCTAGGATACCCAAGATATAAGATACAATTTCCTAAACACATGAAACTCAAGAAAAATGAAGACTGAAGTGTGGACACTATGCCCCTCCTTAGAAGTGGGAACAAAACACCCTTGGAAGGAGTTACAGAGACAAAGTTTGGAGCTGAGATGAAAGGATGGACCATGTAGAGACTGCCTTATCCAGGGATCCACCCCATAATCAGCATCCAAACGCTGACACCATTGCATACACTAGCAAGATTTTATCGAAAGGACCCAGATGTAGCTGTCTCTTGTGAGACTATGCCGGGGCCTAGCAAACACAGAAGTGGATGCCCACAGTCAGCTAATGGATGGATCACAGGGCTCCTAATGGAGGAGCTAGAGAAAGTAGCCAAGGAGCTAAAGGGATCTGCAACCCTATAGGTGGATCAACATTATGAACTAACCAGTACCCCGGAGCTCTTGACTCTAGCTGCATATGTATCAAAAGATGGCCTAGTCGGCCATCACTGGAAAGAGAGGCCCATTGGACACACAAACTTTATATGCCCCAGAATAGGGGAAAGCCAGGGCCAAAAAGGGGGAGTGGGCGGGTAGGGGAGTGGGGGTGGGTGGGTATGGGGGACTTTTGGTATAGCATTGGAAATGTAAATGAGCTAAATACCTAATTAAAAATGGAAAGAAAAACAAAACAAAACAAAACAAAAAAAAGTGCTATTAATGTGAGATCACCATAACACATTTTTAGGCAATTAGTAAACTTGGAACTTAGTTTCAGTTCATTCACAATATGATCTTCTGCCTTGATTCCATGGGTTTTCATTTGTCAGTCATACTCAGTCTTTGAATACCCATGCAGTCCCAACAGTCAAACCTGCTTTTTACTTTCATTTCCAACAGCTCTTCTATCCTTGGACATGTCCACAACTTTATTAAGATACAGTCATCACTGCTTGTTTGCAGGAAGAGATGGCACAAAAAATACTTGTGATTTAAGTTACAATGAGAAAGTGGTTTTGATAACTGAAGAAGGGTGAGGAGCCTGCCTGATGGTACAGTACATTCTCTCACATCTTTACGTTTCATATTTTTCCATGAATTAATTTGTTTATTCATTTTACATCCTGATCACTGCCCCCTCCCAACCCCCCCCCCCCGAGTCCCTCCTCCTATCCCCCCATTTTTCTTCTGAGAGAGCAGGTATCCCATCCTTGGGTATGCCCCAACCCTGCAAATCAAATCTCAGCAGGGTTAGCAGCATGCTATCCCTCTGAGGCCAGATAAAGTAGCTCAGTTGGGGAATAGATTCCACAGAGAGGCAACAGCCTTAGGGATAGTGCCTGCTCTAGTAATTGGAGGATCCACATGAAAATTGAGCTGCACATCTGCTACATCTGTGCCAGGGGTCTTCTTTGATTCTTTGGTTCATAATAGCATCCAGTATGCTCTAACACTCGCCTGTTTACATTATTTTGATCTAAATCAGTAAAACCTGTTTTGTTCCTCTTTTTGTTTTCTTGATATCTGGTTAGTAGTTTCTCTATAAAGTGGTCATCCAGAACCTCAAAATGGCCTTAGAGCAACAAGTCTTCTTGATCCATACCTGTGGTCTCTAAAACTGTAGGCTAAATATACTTTCACTTTTGATAAGGTAATTATCTAAGTTATTTTATAGTAATGGTAGGTACATAACTAATACAATGCATAGTGAAAACGCATTCAAGAAAAGCAAAATCAAAACCATTTTGAACTGGATTTCCCTTCTTTTTAGAAAGTTGTGTGTGTGTGTGTGTGTGTGTAGTACCATAGCTACCACACAAGAAGTTATAATTATACCAATCTTATTCTGTTATGAGTCTTCTGATTCAGCTCAACTCAAAGAATGTCAAGTAAGGACATTATTTTTTCTGCAAGCATTTTAGGAGAGATTTTGTAATAAGCGAAACATTAGTTGTGGATATTGCAGCATCAAATGTCCCTACAACTGAATTGTCACATGGGCAGCTTCCAGGTATTGTCCCTCCATTTCACATTCAAAGTCATGTGTTTCTTTCTATAGTCTTTCATTCACCAATTTCCTAACTGCACTCGGGCTTGTGCTTAATATAGGCCATGAACTTTAGATACATATACTAGAGACAGCCTATATGATTGTGATGTTTTGGGAACTAAAAGGGGGCAGGGGAAGGAGGGGGAAGGAGGATAGCCCACATCTGGCCAGAGGTTCTCCTATGCTCTGGGCAGGCTAACATGGGAGGGTGGCCAGAGGCTTTCCACTCAGCCCTGGGTGGGCATCTAAGCCACTGACCCCGCACGACGGGGGTGGACAAGGGGCAGCCCCTGACAGGGGTCCAGGGGCAACAAACACCCTGTCACGCCGGGGTTAAGGGAGAGAGGGGTGAGGGAGAGAGGTTCCCACACAGCCAAGAGTCTGAGTGCAGTGGGCCTTGATGAGCAGAGATAGTCTATGGTTTTAGAGCTTTATTATAGAAAGGCAGGGAGAAAGAAGAGAAGGTGAGAGAGAGAGAGAGAGAGAGAGAGAGAGAGAGAGAGAGAGAGAGAGAGAGACTGGCCATGGCCAAGAGGAGACAAATGGGAAAGGGAGAGAGAGAAGAAATGCTAGACAGGAAGAGGGGAGAGAGGAAGAGAGAGGAGAGAGGAGAGGAGAAGACAAAGAGAGAGGAGTGAGAGAGCAAGAAGGGGCCAAACAGCCCCTCTTAAAGTATATTGCTATCTTTTCTGTTGCTAGGTAACTGTGGAGGACTTTAGCCTGAAGGTCAGAAGGCTGGGACATTGCATGCATGACTACTAACAGTGCTTCTCTTGTGGGGACTGAGGGGGCAATAACTTCGACAAGAGCCAGGGTTCCAGGAGACATAAGTGAACTCCTTCTGTCCCATGTAGGTGAATTATCACCATGGGGTCCCAGGGGTCAATACCTCAGTTCGATTGCAGACAAACTGTCAGTGTATAGCTCAATGTCCCAAAGATGTATATTTTTATGATTTATTTCCACTCCTTAGGGTATTGTTGGGAGTAATAGAAACGAAGACAAAGAGACAAGTTGGTTCTGATCTAGGGAAAATTAGGTTGAGATGTGATGAAAAATGAAACCAAAATTCAGATCAGCAGGGGTCCATTACTTACAGATAGGGAGAATGTGTAGGTTCCAGTGTGTTTCAAGAGGATGATGGGAATCTGGGAGTTCAGTTAAAGGGTGCAGTGTAACAGGTGATTAATGGGATTGCACCTTATGAATGACCATGGGGACTGAACCTTATGAATGACTTGGTGTAGAACATAGACTTTTTTTGGGAACTGTTCCTATGAATGACCATAGACGTAGATCTTAGGGTTTCTATGCGGACTACACCTTGTGACTGTCCATGCATATGAATTTTAGGCTTTCCTTGGAAGCTACATAAAGACAAAAGCATAAAGGGGACACTTATTCACATAAATCTCACATTGATATTAGTTACTCTCAAGATTAGTAGCTGTGGAGAGTCTTCAACTTTGTGGTAATGGACCAAGAAAAGTCAAGTAATATCACAAATATCACAGGAAGGAAAAGGTTTAACTCAGCAAATATTATAACTATTAAACTATTATAACTATTGAACACTGATAAAAGACATCAGTCTCACAAGAGTCTAATAGGAAAATAAAGAACAAAATAGAACTGATATACAATAATTCTTTGAACAATTAATGTTAATAAAATGCTCCAAATTTGGTTAAAAAAATTAAAAATGAAAAAATATATTAGTTCAAAATTCACATTCAAAGAGCCCAATAGGATAAAACTCAAACTTTTTTATGGGTAACCATTATGAACTAATTGCTGGGGTTTAACATATTCCTAATTTTTTCCCCTCTTTTATCTTCAAAAGAAAATTTCCTCCTGGAAACCAGCACAACCCATTCTACCCTGGATTCTGTGTATGGGAAGACACAATGTGCACAGCACCAAGCATTGCCTTTAGGATAAAAATAGACACAAAGCCATTTCTTTAATTAGTATAACTAATTAAAATCTTGTTCATTATCATAGATAGAGCCAAAAAATGAACAAAAGATACCAGAAATTGTAAAGCCTGAATGAGAATCCTGGTTGTATGATAAAATCATTCTTTTATTGGAATTAAGAAAGATGATTGGAAGAATCTCTGCAAGAGTTAGATGAGATGACACAACCTCTTTTTTTCTTGAATTGCTACATATTCATACAAGCATATATGTATAAATACACACACACACACCCTCACTTCAATTGCTATATAATGCTACTTGTATATATCTGTTTTGAGAGATGACATTTTGTATCAGATTACACCCAGGCAGGTAAAGATAGCACTAACTGGGCTTAAATGAGTTATTTAAAAACAAAAAATAGAACATGAAGTTGAGAAGTTTCTGGGTAAGGGGATCTGTGAGGATATGGAATAGAAAAAAGGAAGTTAAATATGAAATATATCATTCATGTTTATTTCATGTATATGTATGATACTTTCAATGAATTAATTAAAAAAACATTAAGTCTCTACAAGGTTAGTGGTATCCTCTCCTACTGTGGCCAGACTAGGCAGCCCAGTTAGGGGAATGTATTCCACATACAAGAAGCAGCTTTAGGGACAGCCCCTGCTCCAGTTGTTGAGGGACTCACATGAATACTGAGCTACACATTTGCCACATATGTGTTTCTGGCCTCAGTCCAGCCCATGTATGCTTTTTAGTTGGTTGCTCAGTCTCTGAGAGCTCCCAAGGGTCCAGGTTAGTTGACTCTGTTGGTCCTCTTGTGGAGTTCCTATCCTCCTTGGGGCCATCCATCCTCTCCCCAAGTCTTCTATAAGAGTACAAATATCTGCCCAGTGTTTGGCTCTGAATATCTGCATCTGTTTCAGTCAATTGCTCAGTGGAACTACTCAGAGGACAGTTATGTTAGGCACCTGTCTGCAAGCCTAACAAAATAGACTTGATGTGCCAAGGGAGGCCCATCCTCTCAGAGGAGAATAGGAGGGGTGATGGGGAGAGGAGCTCTGTAATGGGATGAGTGGGAGGGGTGGCAGCAATTGGGATATATATATATATATATCAGAAATAAAGAATTAAAGTACATAAAACATGCCAAAACAGAATAGCCACAAATGTTTTAGTTCCTATGGCTTCATTTAGACCCTTTGTTTAACTCTTGTTTACTTATTTGTTACTCACTAGTGCTAGTGGTAGAACTCCAGGTCTTGAGCTCATACAGCAAATATACCTCTGATCTTGAACTCAAATCTCTTATTTATTCGATTCACATAAGTACCTTTTGTACTGCTGCTTCTTTTAATGTTCAAAAACTCAGTGCTGGAACTGAACCACAGTACTACCTATGTATATGTCTTGTTTTCATGGATCTCATAAGACCAAGGCATATGTTAAATTGACTCTGCCTTTATTGTAACTTAGTATGAAATAGCAGTACCTAAAGATTCTTGTCTTTCGTGCTTTGTTACTGCTATTTGTGGGGAAGAAAATAGGAGAGTAGATTTTTTTCCATTATTGATTTTTCTGCACTTTTATTATTTTGGATCAGGTAAATGCTGGTTTCTTTTGTGAGTTTATGGAAAGGACATATCAAACAGAAATTTACACCTCCCAAGGAGACCAAATTTAAAGAGAATGTGTCAAGATAGTGAATAAACAGACTAGTGTCTAATAGGATAGTCCAAGTCAGACCAGGTTGTTCCATTTGGTCAGAAAGCTTGATTTTAGTGTTTGTAATAGCAGAGGCACAGTCAATTTATTTACACTTGAAAATTATGTTTTTTGTGGGAACAATGTTATAGCAAATGGAGGCTCTGGAATTCTATAGGCCTAGGTTTGAATAAGGGAAACACATTTTCAAAAGCTGAACATGGGTTTTTTAAATGTTATTAAAGCTAAAATATAATTTCATCATTTGCCCTTTCCTTTCTTTTCTCCAAGCTATCTTACATACCCCATTTTCTCTTTGTCAGTTTCATGACCTCTTTATCATTAATTGTTGATATATACTTTTAAAAATATAAATATAACCTGTGAAGTCCATCAATACACTTTCTGTTTTATAACTATATACATACTTACATACATATACATACATATACATGTATCTTCATCATATATATATATGTCTGTGTGTGTGTGTTTGTGATTATGATAGCATGAGAACCTTGAGTGGACATATTGGTAATGAGCATTTTAAGATTAAAAATAAAATTAAATATAAATATCAGAAATATCTAGCTGCATTCTTTTAGTTCCCTGTTCTCAATACTTTATCTGTTTAACACATAGACAATCTTTAAAAAAATGAATTTACACCTAAAGATACCATATTTTCTATAAGACATTCGTAAAATATTAAAGTCATAGCTAGCAACACAACACTATATTTCATGTTTGACTGATGCTTACCTGACAAGTATATCTTCATAAAACATGGACAGTACTTCTTACATTAGGCTGCCACCAAACAACCCTTCAGAGCAATTTGTGGGATCTGCGTTAAACAAACAAAAGTAAACTAGAAACACCACACACATGTACCCCCCACACACACACTTTGAAAATATAGATCTGAATAATTGCTCAGGCTTTAAGATCAGTCATTGATAAATGGAACCCTATGAAATCACAAAGCTCCTGTAAGGCAAAGGACACTGTCAATATGACAAATTGGTAGCCTACAGATTGGAAAAGAATCTTCACCATCTGTATATCTGAGAGAGAGCTAATATCCAAAATTTACAAAGAACTCTAGAAGTTAGACGCCATCATACTAAATAACCCAATTAAAAATGGGGTACAGAGATAAAAAGAGAATATGCAACAGAGGAATCTTGTATGGCTGAGACACATTTAAAGGAATGTTCAAAATCATTAGTTAACAGGGAAATGGAAATCAAAACAATTCTGAGATTGCTTCTTAGACCCATCAGAATGGCTAAGATGAAAAGCTCAAGAGACAGGACATGCTAGCAATAATGCAGAGCAAGAGGAACATTTCTCCACTGCTTTTGGCAGTGCAAACTTGTACAACATTTGGCAGTTTCTCAGAAAACTTGGAATACTTTTATACCTCAAGACCCAGTTATACCAGTCCTGGGCATATACCCAAAAGGTGTTCCAACATCCCGCAAAGACACTTTCTCAACTATATTCACACAGCTTTATTCATAATAGCTGGAAACTGAAAACAATATAGATGTCTCTCAAGTAAAGAATGGATAAAGAAAATGTGGTATATCTACACAATGGGATGGTATTCAGCTATTAAAAAAAAAGGCATCATGCATTTTTCAGGCAAATAGGTGAAACTTGAGAATATCACCCTGAGTGAGGTATTTCAGTCCCAAAAAGACATGCATGGTATGTACTCACTTATAAGTGGATACTAGTCATAAAATACAGGATAACCATGCTATACTCCACAGACCCAAAAATGCTAAACAAGAAAGAAGACCCAAGTGAGGAAGCTTGTAGCTCACATACAAGGGGGAATAAAATAGTTACAAGAGGCAGATGGAGGAAGTCAACTGGAAGGGAGAGGTATAGGGAGGGTATTGGAGGTTTTAGGACAGCCATGAAAATGAATGGAAATCTGCAATTGACTGGGGTGAGGAGGCAGGGGACATCTCTAGGAAAGATGGAGACCTGGGAAAGGGAGGTGCTGAAAAATCAATGGTGTTATCTGAGTTGTGACTCACAACATTGGGGATGTGGAACCTGAAGAGGCTACCTCCTACAACCATATAGGAACCCCATGGAACAAGAGGGACACCCACTGACCCACAAAATTTCCAACATGAAACTTATCTTGTCTATAAGAAATGCAAACATTGTGGATGGAGTAGAAATTGAGGGACTGGCCAACTAATAACCAGTCCAACTTGAGACCTATCCCATGTGTCTTTAGGAACATGTTTTCTTCTGAGAGAATCCACTGAGCATCTAATTCAGACAGATATAGACAACCACAGCCAAACAGTGGATGCAGACTGAAGACTCTTACGGAAGAATAGGAAGAAGGATTGCAGGGCCTCTAAGGGGATAGGAACTCCACAGGAAAACCAACAGAATCAACTAACTTGGACTTCTCTTCCAATCTATTTGATATTCTGTAAACTTCTTCTTTATTTATAGTCATCATTTTAATTGGGGGAAATTTTCTTTTATCATTTTGTTGAAAATATTTTCTCTACTTTGTGCCTGGGAATCTTCTCCTTCGTCTATTCCTATTATTCTTCGGTTTGATCTTTTCATATTATCTCAGATTTCTTGGATTTTTTGGGGTGAGGGGCAGGAATATTTATATTTAACAGTTTCTTTGACTAATGTATCAATTTCTTCAATTTTATCTTCTGTGCTTAAAATTCTCTCTATCATCTCTTATACGCTGTTGATTTTGCTTGTATCTGTAGTTCCTGTTCTCTTCCTTATGCTTTCCTTTTCCAAGATTCACTCTGTTTTTGTTTTTTGTTTTTGTTTTGTATTGTTTCTACTTCTATTTTCAAATATTGAATAGGTTTATTCACTTCCTTCACCTGTTTGATTGTATTTTCTGTATTTCTTCAAGGAATTTATTCATTTCCTCTTTAAAGGACTCTGTTATATTTATAAGATTGGACTTAAGGACATCTTCTTGGGCTTTCATTGTGTTAGCATATTCAGGGATCACTGTAGTAGGATAGCTGGGCTCCAGTGGTATTATATTGCTCTGGTTCTTGTGTTCTTATTCTGGCCTTTAGCCATCTGGTTGTTCTAGACAATAGAGTTCAGAGAACGGCATCCCAGAGTGACTTGGAAATTTTTGAGGCTCACAGGCCTCCTTGTGAAGGCAAAAAAGGGTCACAGGCCAGAAGATGGAGGTCATGGGAGAGTGTGCAGAACACCTCTTCTGACTATGCCTCAGGTTGATGCAGGAGGCAGGAAATTGGTCAGGGAGGGATCTATACTTAATGCTCCTTGGGTCCCTGCAGGCCTCCTCATGATGGGAGACAGGGCACTGCTCACCTCTGCTGATAGTTATTCTTTTATTTCTCTTAATATGCCTTCTAGTGCACCTTCCTTTTACTATGCTATCTCACATTATTCTAAATAATTTGATATTTTAAACTCTTATTCTCACATATTTTAGAAGCCAAATCTTAATATGCTTGAGCCTGAAAAGAGGAGGGGTGATTTTTTTTCTTTTGCCTTACCTGTCATGTTGCCCTCTCCTTTGCTGTGTATAAAAGTATTACATTTAGTTTAACACAGAGTGGCCAATGCTGAGAGCTTGTTGTGTATGGATGAAGGCACAAGACATTTATTTCTGTTATTTTTATTTTATGAACACATATGGTTGCATTGTTTATGGGATATCAGGTGATTTTTTCATATATTTATTATGTAATGTTCAAATGATGCTATTTGTCTACATATTTACCTGAAGGCCCCTCAGTTTACTGTGAGGTAACATGTGGGAACCGAAATCTTGGCTCTGATAGTTAGTAGATTGAAGAAGAATATTCAGAGAATGGATTGCAAACATTATCAAGAAAAACTTCAGTGCAATAATGTACACATCAGTAGTGTCATATTTTCCTTGTTTCTCAATTCTTGATTGCACAGGCAAGTGATAGTCACATAGCAAGTGTGCAGAGGTGGGAAAAAATATCTCTTCATCCCAGGAGAGTGGCATGTTTCCCTACATCCTAACACTTTAATGGGGAGAAATTTGATCGATTAAATTGACTCATTACTTGATGTAGTACCTGGGTCTCACAATTCTCTTCCACCAAGCTTTCTTCCAGCCCAGTGTGAAACGTTTTTGCCTAAAGTTATTCCTCAGATGATTGGGCATTTGAAAACCATTATTTTGTTAAGATGTGGCAAATTTTCAGACATTCATTTGTTTTATTTCTCTCCTGTTTGCTAACGCTCAATTTGGGATGCTCTTTCTGAGGATGACGATAGTCTTACTAGGGTTAGACACAGACTATGTTTCTAAGTTTTCACTGGCGGAAGGCATGAATACAATGGATGTGTTCCCTTTGCACACAAGTAATTCTTGCACTTCCTTCTTAGTCTATCAGGCATAAAGGCAACATTACTTAAGTATTATTAAAGTATATTAAAGACAATGTGTACATTGGTCTGAATTACAGAAGAACATAGCAAAATCAATCAGTATTAGCATTCTCACATGTAGCTAAGGTCACTGCATCTGTATTGCAAGTCTCTCATCTTACAGTTCTCTCATCTCCTGTACCTCACCACATATTCTTCTTTTTTAAAAATATATCCCAACTGCAGTTTCCCCTCCCTTCGCTTCTTCCAGTTCTTACATTTGAGTTAGAATTGTAAAATTACCTCTTGAAACATTACCTCAGCTTCCCTGTGTGTCCCATTCAATCATTTGTTCTATAATGGGTACTTACTCATGTGGCCTTGCATTGCTTGGAGAGTTTTAGGAGTGGGGCAGGACACAAATAGCAAGACCACACTGATTTTTTTTTTCAAGAAGAAAATATTTTACTTTATTCTTTATCTTTTTATCCATTTTATTTTATTTTTATTTATTCTTTTTTACAATTCGGACTTTATCCCCCTCAAGTCCATACTCTGACTGTTTCACATGCCACCCCTCCTCCCACTCCAAGAGGATTTCCCCATCCCCACCCCCATCCCTCCAGACCTCCCCACTCCCTGGAGTCCCAAATCTCTCTAGGGTTTGGTGCATCCTCTCTGACTGAGTCCAGACCCAGCAGTCTTCTTTATATGTGTTGGAGACCTCACATCAGCTGGTGCATGCTTTCTGGCTAGTGGCCCAGTGTTGGATAGATCTCTGGCAGTCCAGGTCAGCCAACAATGCTGTCTTCCTATAAGGCCACCCTCCCCCTCAGCTTCTAGCCTTTTCCTAACTTAACCACGGGGATCACCAGCTTCTGTCCATTGGTTGGGTGTAAATATCTGCATCTGAGTACCTCAGCTGCTTGCTGGGTTTTCAGAGGGCTGTCATGATAGGCCCCTGTTTGTAAGCACACCATAGCATCAGTAATATTGTCAGGCCTTGTGGTCTCCCTTGGAGCTGGATTCCAACTTGGGCCTCTCACTGGACTGCCTTTTCCTCAGGCTCTTCTGCATTTTTGTCTCTGCAGTTTTCTCAGATAGGAACAACTCTAAGTCAGAGTTCTTGATCATGGGATGGCAACCCCCTCCCTCTACTTGATGCCCTGTATTTCCTTTGAAGGTGGACTCTACAAATTCCATCTCCCCACCATAGGGCACTTTATCCAACATCCCTCTCCCTGAGTCCTGAGAGACCTTCAAATCCCAGGTCTCTGGCACATTCCTGAGGGTCCTCCCACTTCCCACCTGCCAAAGCTGCCTACTTCCACTCTCTCTGCTGGCCCTTAGGGCTTCAGTCCTGTTCCACCTATCCATTACCTACTCATGTTCCTCTTTTTCTCTCCCTGTCCCCCCTTCCACTCAGGTCCCTCATCCCTCTCACCCTTCTGTGATTGCTTTCTTCTCCCTCCCAAGTGCTATTGAAACATCCTCTTTTGGGCCCTTCAGCTCATTAACTTTCTTGAGTTCTGTTGATTGTATCCTGGGTATTCTGTACATAATTTTTTTCTAATATCCACTTATTAGTGAGTACATACCACTCATGTCCTTTTGGGTCTGAGTTACCTCACTCAGAATGTTATTTTCTAGTTTGACTCATTTGTCTGCAAAACTCAGGGTGTCTTTGTTCTTAATAGCTGAGTAGTATTTCGTTGTGTAAATGAACCACACTTTCTGTATCCATTCTTCTGTTGTAATACATCTGGGTTGTTTCTGGCTTCTGGCTAACACAAATAAGGCTGCTATGAACATAGTGAAACACATGCCTCTATGGCATGATGGGGCATATTTTGGGTATATGCTCAAGAGTGGTATAGCTAGGTCTTCGGGTATATCTATTTCCAATTTTCTAGGGACCTCCAGACTGATTTCCAGAA
Source organism: Mus musculus (assembly GCF_000001635.26). NCBI lineage: Eukaryota > Metazoa > Chordata > Mammalia > Rodentia > Muridae > Mus > Mus musculus. The sequence continues at coordinate 17,956,234 of NC_000075.6, read as the reverse complement.
TGGTTGTACCAGTTTGCAATCCCACCAGCAATGGAATATCTCAATTAAGAAAACATTTGAAAGACAGACTACTTAGGACACCTCAGACCACGCCCAGGTTTACTAAGAATATTTAGATGATCACTGATAATATTAATTCTTGATTATGATGCTAACTTCTGATATATTGTTACCATTCACTGAACAGAATAGTTTCCTAGTTTAAATATTTTTTTTAAAAATTCTTATTTACACCACATATATTGCAGCGATTGGTCTTGATTCTCTGTCTGTGAGATGAATAGTTTTTATTTGCTTTCATGTTCTGCTGAGTGCTCACCAGAACAGTCTTGCTAAATAAATAATAGCACAAATATATGCTTCTGTACAGTGGAGACTTTTTAAATTGTTGATTAATGACTTTTTAAGCACTTTCAGATAAATATCAGGCATGAAATATTTCTACTTATATATAAATAACCAGCTCTCAACATATGGTGCTCAGAAAGCAATCACAAGTGCAAATTCGGGGAACTGACGTAAGGAGCTGTTCCATATCTAGAATAATTTGTCCTAAAATGCCACAAGCATATGGATATGAAAATTAACATCTCATCTCAGAAAAGCAAAAGAACAACTACAGGAGATGACCCCAAGATGTCTCAGTTCATGTACCAAAGAAACAGCCAGAAAAACACCCTGTCAGAAACTAGTGGGAAGCAGGACTCACCCTGCATATCTCCCTTTCCACACACAGCATAGATTCACTCTTACCTGCTAAGAAAAGCTCTGGTGGAATTTATACAAAGGAAAACATGTGTGCATAGACTTACCAGTGTATGACTCATTAAATTTTCTGCCTTGTTCTTTCTTATAATCAACATAAAGAAATCATACCATCACTGGTGCTTTGAGTAAGCATCTTTAAATTCAAGAGTTTTCCTCCTCCCCCCTTTTCTTCTCCTTCTAATCTTCTCTTCTCTTTCATCTCTCCTTTCCCTTCTCTCTCCTTCTCATTATCTTTTAGTAGTACTTTGAAAGTATAGTCACCAAAACAGGAAACAGGAAAAGAAAGAAGTTTTGTTCTTGTAATTCAAGAGGTAATGGTATTGGTGATGCTCATTTTATAACTGAAACCTGCAGCCACTTGCGGTTCGTTGAATAACCTAATTGTCTGCTACCTGGGAACCAAAATATCATCAACTGATACTCTTCTTTGAACTGACACCACTCCTTCTTCTTTTTTTTTATGGTCATAGCAGTGTTATTTATTTATTTTTATTAGGTATTTATTTCATTTACATTTCCAGTGCTATCCCAAAAGTTCCCTACATGCTCCCCCACCCACTCCCCCACCCACCCACTCCCACTTCTTGGCCCTGGCATTCCCCTATCCTAAGGCATATAAAGTTTGCACCACCAATGGGCCTCTCTTTTCACTGATGGCCGACTAGGCCATCTTCTGATTTATTTTTTTTTCCATTTTTTATTAGGTATTTAGCTCACTTACATTTCCAATGCTATATCAAAAGTCCCCCATACCCACCCACCCCCACTCCCCTACCCACCCACTCCCCCTTTTTGGCCCTGGCATTCCCCTGTATTGGGGCATATAAAGTTTGCAAGTCCAATGGGCCTCTCTTTGCAGTGATGGCCGACTAGGCCATCTTTTGACACATATGCAGCTAAAGACAAGAGCTCCGGGGTACTGGTTAGTTCATATTGTTGTTCCACCTATAGGGTTGCAGTTCCCTTTAGTTCCTTGGGTGCTTTCTCTAGTTCCTCCATTGGGGGCCCTGTGGTCCATTCAATAGCTGACTGTGAGCATCTACTTCTGTGTTTGCTAGGCCCTGGCATAGTCTCACAAGAGACAGCTATATCTGGGTCCTTTCAGCAAAATCTTGCTAGTGTATGCAATGGTGTCAGCGTTTGGAAGCTGATCATGGGATGGATCTCTGGATATGGCAATCACTAGATGGTCCATCCTTTCGTCACACTTCCAAATTTTGTCTCTGTAACTCCTTCCATGGGTGTTTTGTTTCCTATTCTAAGAAGGGGCAAAGTGTCCAAACTTTGGTCTTCGTTCTCTTGAGTTTAATGTATTTAGCAAATTGTATCTTATATCTTATCCTAAGTTTCTGGGCTAATATCCACTTATCAGGGAGTACATATTGTGAGAGTTCCTTTGTGATTGGGTTACCTCACTCAGGATGATGCCCTCCGGGTCCATCCATTTACCTAGGAATTTCATAAATTCATTCTTTTTAATAGTTGAGTAGTACTCCATTGTGTAAATGTACCATATTTTCTGTATCCATTCCTCTGTTGAGGGACATCTGGGTTCTTTCCAGCTTCTGGCTATTATAAATAAGGCTGCTATGAACATAGTGGAGCATGTGTCCTTCTTACCGGTTGGGGCATCTTCTGGATATATGCCCAGAAGAGGTATTGCTGGATCTTCTGGTAGTACTATGTCCAATTTTCTGAGGAACCGCCAGACTGATTTCCAGAGTGGTTGTACAAGCTTGCAATCCCACCAACAATGGAGGAGCGTTCCTCTTTCTCCACATCCTCACCAGCATCTGCTGTCACCTGAATTTTTCATCTTAGCCATTCTGACTGGTGTGAGGTGGAATCTCAGGGTTGTTTTTATTTGCATTTCCCTGATGATTAAGGATGTTGAACATTTTTTCAGGTGCTTCTCTGCCATTCGGTATTCCTCGGGTGAGAAATCTTTGTTCAGTTCTGAGCCCCATTTTTTAATGGGGTTATTTGATTTTATGGAGTCTACCTTCTTGAGTTCTTTATATATATTGGATATTAGTCCCCTGTCCGATTTGGGATAGGTAAAGATCCTTTCCCAATCTGTTGGTGGTCTTTTTGTCTTATTGACGGTGTCTTTTGCCTTGCAGAAACTTTGCAATTTTATGAGGTCCCATTTATCGATTCTCGATCTTACAGCACAAGCCATTGCTGTTCTATTCAGGAATTTTTCCCCTGTACCCATATCTTCGAGGCTTTTCCCTACTTTCTCCTCTATAAGTTTCAGCTGACACCACTTCTTCAAGATGCACCAAGAGAAGGATAGTCATTCTCAGAGTGAAGCTTTGCCTTGGGCAATCTTAGTGCTAGGCCATGAAGACTGTCCTGGGCAGTCAGAGAGAGGCCCCATGCACATAGCACCAGCAAATCCATGACATAGCTAGGGAAGCTGTCTATTTTCCCATCTCTGCTTTTTGAGCTTTTACTTCTTCAGCAGAGGGAACTGTGGACACTAGAGGGAGTGTTGTGATTTTGTTCACACTTCTATTTTCATTTAAAAAACTACTTACATGGTTTATTTATTTAATTTTCATGACTTTATTTATTTTATGAGATTTAATGTAATTATAATACTTCTTTACATTTTCTTTCTTCAAGCCCTTCAATACACCTGCTTACACACTCCAAATTCATAGCCCTCTTTTTATAATTTTTATTGCATGCATATATTTATACTCATATATATTATTTCATATAGTATGTACAGTCAGAGAAATGTGTGTGCTCACATGTTTTAAATAGCACTTTAAGGAGGATGAAAAACTGTTTAATCCAACTTACAAGTGACAAGATTAAACTAGTTTTTCCAATAAAAAAATGAGGAAATCCTTGACATTCAGTTTTGTGGAATGAGTCAGAGAGAATCCCAGTTTTAAAACATTGACATGGCCCCAAACTTGCCAATGTCTGCCTGCCCAGCTCGGGGAGCTACAAGCATAGACCACTTTGCCTACTTTTTATGCAAGTGAGGTAATTGAAATAATGCCTTCCTTGCAAGGTGTTTTACAACTAACTGTGCTATTTTTCTATCTCTAGAGTTTCTCTCTATCACATTCAATTCCTAGCCTTAATTTTAGTTTTAAAAGATAAGGTTCATGGATTTTGGAAATTAATGTTGTCTTGATATTACAGAATATGGGTATTATTATTATTATTATTATTATTATTATTATTATTTTGATGCAAGGTTTCTGTGTGCAGTCCTGGCTGTTCTGGGACTCACTCTGTAGACCAGACTGGCCTTGAACTCGGAAATCCACCTGCCTCTGCCTCCCAAGTGATGGGATTAAAGGTGTGAGCCACCACTGCCTGGCAGGTTTTATTATTATTGTACACATACAAATGAACAAGTGTTATCAAATTTTATTCCTTAGTTCAAATAAATGGAATTCAAATACCACTCTTTCTGATATATTCTATGTAGTTATTATTACAAGTTTGTAGGAAAACTTTTGAAGAATCTGGTATATAAAATCAGGAAAGTTTGGTTGATCCTTCATGTTCCCTTAGGTGGATGGTCACTGCATAATTTTTTGTTGAAGTCTTGCAACTCTCTTCCCTGTGCTGAGAAAGCACATAATATCATAATACATTTTTCTATGTATATGTGTTTATGAACATGATTATGTGTGTGAATATACATGCATGACTGTGGAGGCCAACTGTTAACATCAGAGTATATGTGTATGTAGAAGACATCAATTGACAGTAGGTTATATGTACATGATATATGCATGTGTGCATGCAAGTTGAGGCCAGAGTTCAAAGTCAAGGGTATACGTTTCTGGCTATGAGTATGCATGTGTGTGTGGAAGACACAGGTTTGTGTCATAGTATATGTGCATGCTCATGTGTGTCTATACATCTTCATGAGTGCAGAGGGTAGAGGTCAAGGTCAGGTATCTTCCATAAATTTTCACCTTAATTTTTGAGATGGGCTCTCTGATTCAATTTGGTGTGGACTAATTTGGCTATACTGGTTAACTGGTTTGATATAGGGATTCTCCTGCTTCTACCTTCCCAAGCACATATCACCATGCCTTTTTAAAAAAATAATAAATTCATATTTGTTAACTATGATATGTTTAATTATTACATTTTCATAATGCAATCATATACTCACTCTGTTGTCCTCTCATGTTCCCTTTATAGTCAATCCCTTTCCTCTTCCCAACTAAGTCTCTTCTGCTTTCATGACTTAAATCTGTGTATGTTTGGTTCAATGAGTTTCCATAGACTTGTTTACAGGAACATAGGCATTTTGTCAGTTGGCACACTACTGACAAAAATGTCTATCCCTTTTCTAATCACCCTTTAAATGCACTTGGGTTCTCAGAAGGGTAGTACTTCATGAGACTCACCCTTTTCCTTAACAAAAGGTGGCCAAGCACAAATTTCTGAAGATCTAATATAAACAATCACAGCTGTGTGAGTTCAAGCATGTAACAGCTATGCTGTGTCCATGAAGTCAGTATTGCAAATTTCTTCTTCACCTTCTACATTATTTCCTCTCCTTCTTGGATGAAATTCCCTGAACTTTGGATGTGGTAATGTAGATGTGTTATTTATGGCTGGGCACCCAACAATCACTTAATTTCTGTGCTTTCCCCATTGATTCATCTCTTTAGTGACTACTGCAAAAGTGTTTCTGAACAAAGATAGTAGTAGCACTATGGGCATAAATCTAATTATTTAGAAGTCATGTTGATAGCCACATTATTTCCACTTATCAAAATAGCAGTGGTAGCATCAATATTAAAGACAATGCCTTCTCTAGCCACAGAATTTTGAGCAGGTTTAGTGTACTAGTTGTGAATGCCTGGCTGTGGAAGGAACACCAAATCCCAACAAAACATGGTTAACATGATTAATTACTCCTATAATACATCTGTTACTATTGAGCTAATGGGCTCATCTTTCCTGACTGAGCATTCACTTTTTACATGACTCTGCTGTTTCAACTCAAGTCTTTATTTACTGACTAGAAAACTTCCATAACCCTGGCTTCCAATATGTTTAAAGCCACAGAGTTTCCCACTTACATCTGCCTCTTCTTATGAAAATGGAAATACTTGAGCTATGTGCCCTAATCCATTCTTACCTTGACCTTTGCCTTCACTGACCATCATTTTTGGTCTTAGAGGCCCATAGCAGATATTCCTTTCTTCATAACAACACCAATTTTGTTTCTCAAGAGTAACTTCTTGCTTCAGGAGTTTAAATTTTCTAAGCTCTTTTCTAAGTCTGGAGAGTAAAGAGATCTGAATGTCCTCTTGTGGTCCAGGTTGGAAAATATTTTAAGAATAAGCACAAATTAGCATCGTGATATATGATCCTGACATTATATGTTTCTCTATTTTCTAAAATGTGTACATTAAGCATGCATTACTTTCTTAATTATAAATGTATATTTTTACTGAATGAAGTTGTATTTGAATTATTGTAACTTGATATATTTAAGCCAAACATGTAATAGAAGTTAATTTTTCAAAGATAACATTAATGAAGTACATGCAGTTTAACTTTTAAACCCTGAGTGGTGCCATTTTCCAACTCTATTAAGTTTTAATAACACTTCTTGCCTCTTATATATTATTACTAAAATGGATAATCATTTTTATCTTATTTTAAAAACAACTTAAAGTTATTATAGTTTACTAAAATGTTTGATTTTTTTTTTTTAGAACTCTCAGAGTACTTCTAAAACAAAGAATTATTTAAAGTCCAAAAGCTGAGATTTGAGCAAGAATATCACCTGGTGATTCCACTAATGGTGACTTTGTGGCAAACATAAAATATTCAGTCCTCACTTCCAAAAGTCACTAGAGTTTAAGAATCAAGTAGATGCCTCAACCTAGGTTCTGCTGTTGATTACATTAATCAATTTATGAATCTATATTAACTAAGTAGATTGAAAACACCATCAATTTTTTAGATTATTGAAGAATGTCAATGAATTAAATTGCTACCTTTGTTTTGTATGTTTGTTAGTTTTGTTGTTGTTGTTTGTTTGTTTGTTTTCAAGACAGGGTTTCTCTGTATAGCCCTGGGTGTCCTGGAACTCACTCTGTAGACCAGGCTGGCCTCAAACTCAGAAATTTACCTGCCTCTGCCTCCCAAGTGCTGGGATTAAAGGTGTGCGCTACCACGCCTGGTGCTACCTTTTTTTATAACTGGAACTCAACAACATTTGGGATGAGGAAATGTTAACCACATGTTTCAGATATGGCCTAATTTGTCTGAGCTTAGTACCTACCACACATCATTAGGATGACCTTTCAATAGATTAATAAAGCAAACACCTATCAATTCTCTAAAGACTATCTTTCACTTTCTTAATCTGAAAGGTTGGAGTTAAAGTAAAATACTTAGGAAATGCTGAAACAAAAAGGTGCAGTAAAAATGTTGTGGTTTCTTTTGACTTGTTTTTTTGTTTATTTGTTTTTTGTTTTACTTTTCCTATCAGCTTATAAAGAGGTCCTTGAGTATGGGCTTATATAGGCTGAAAACCACTTATGAAAAGAAGACAGGATTTCATTGCCAAAGATGCAAAAGAGGTTTTACTTACTGTTTGTGTTAGAAATTTATTTTGTTCAGAAAATGTATGGAAACGCTGACACCATTGCATACACTAGCAAGATTTTGCTGTAAGGACCCAGATATAGCTGCCTCTTGTGAGACTATGCCGGGGCCTAGCAAACACAGAAGTGGATGCTCACAGTCAGCTATTGGATGGGTCACACAGCCCCCAATGGAGGAGCTAGAGAAAGTACCCAAGGAGCTAAAGGGAACTGCAACCCTATATGTGGAACAACAATATGAACTAACCAGTACCCCGGAGCTCTTGTCTCTAGCTGCATATGTATCAAAAGATGGCCTAGTCAGCCATCACTGGAAAGAGAGGCCCTTTGGACTTGCAAACTTTATATGCCCCAGTACAGGGGAACGCCAGGGCCAAAAAGGGGGAGTGGGTGGGTAGGGGATTGGGGGGGGTGGGTATGGGGGACTTTTGGGATAGCATTGGAAATGTAAATGAGGAAAATACCTAATTAAAAAAAAAAGAAAATGTATGGAAAAGTTATCTCTTGATGAATTAATCTGTAAACTGTGAAGAGATGATCTAATTGGTTCACTTTAGAGACTACCGAATGCCTAAAGGCTTAACTCCTATTAGGGTATTTCTGCTTCTCTTCCTTATCACTGTGCCTACCAGAAACATTTACATAGCTTATTGATTCAATGAAAGAATTAGAATCAACCATGTTCAGAGAAATATTCTCATGGCAAGTCCTGCCTGGAACCTGTGTAATCTGCAGGAGAGGGAGGCAGAGAGCTCCCCAATCCACCCTACACACACACACACACACACACACACACACACACACACACACAAATGACCAATACTGTGAGCCCAGCAGAGGAGGCTAGAAACTTCCTGTTTTACATAATACACAAGCTATGAAGTACCTCACTTTGGCCACCTGAGTTAATAATTAAAAGATATAGGTGACAAAAGTGACAGGGCCAGGTGACAAAAGTGACAGGGCCAGCCATGAGACTAGAAACCCCAAAGAGCCATTCCCACTCGGTGATTTCGTTCTCTTTTTCCAGGTACTATGTGTCAGAGTGTAATGATTCCATGGTTTATTTAAAAATATAATTTCAAAATATACAATATTTGTCATTCAGATTCACATCTGGAGCAGGTTATCTGGGGAGATCTCTGTGTTGGTTTTCTCCTCTTAGCATTGAACACAATTGTTGTTTTTACCCCAGTTTACCTACTCTACCCAGGCTGTGGTTGTAGTGTTAGATCAAACGCCAGATTTTTAGTGATTTGTAGACTAGTTTAAAATGATAAGGGTTGATAAAACCAGAAAATTCCTTCACTGAGAAACTACTACATTGCTCAGTAGTACTCACCTGCTCTGATAGTATTCTCAGAGTCCCCATCTAGCATAAAGAATGCAAAATAAATGTTGAAAATTAATTTTCAATTTCACTTTCAAACATGTATACAGCACTATGGTAATCCCAAACTACACAGAGATCACCAGTTTGAGAGAAATGAAATTAATTTTAAAAAATCTAGCTTTAGAATAAAAGAGGTAACTCAGTGCAGAAAACCCTCTGGCAACAGACTGCTATGGCTCTGGTTTGGCAGAATCAGACAGAATATTACCTTTAATTCCAGACTTTGTGTTTTTATGATGCTAGGATGAATGCAAAGGAGCCAAGACAACACTGCAGGAAACCTTCATATAGTGAAATATTCTCCTTTCTCCTCTTTTTCTTTTGCTTTTAGTTCCAGGATAACACAACACTCAAATTCAACAGGATTGGTAAGTTGTTTATTATTGTTATTATTATTAATCATTATCATTATTATTGTTGTTGTTGTTGCTATTTTGTACATACTTTTTATTCCTGATTTTTCATCTTTCAGAAATTCATTTTTCATCCTAGCAGATATTTAACCACTGTTACATAATCTGGCAAGGTAGTTAGTTCTTATAAAATTTATTATATATCTACATATATATATGTAGATATATACATATATATATATGTGTGTGAGTGTCTGTGCTTGTACAGAAATACATGCATTTATATACATACAAATTGGTTTTCTATTTCCACATTTATGTGGTTTCTGAAGATTAAAGTCAGTTTGTCAGACCTGCATCATTATGTAACAAATACTTTTATTAATAAAACCTTCTTGCTCTCCTTTTTGCATCCTATTTTACTTTATGCCTTTCTTTCTCCATCTCTGCTTCCTTGTTATGTTTTTGTTTTAATTCTTTCCTGAGTCTTTTGCTTTTTTTTTTTTTGTTTTTGTTGTTCTTTTTGTTGTTTTCTTCTGTATTTTCTTCTTTCCTTTTGAAATTTTACTTATTTATTTATTTTAACATATGTATGTATCAGTCTGTGTGAGTGTATGTGTACCACATATAAGCAGGATCAAAAAAAAAAAAAAGAAAGAAAAGAAAAGAAAAAAAGAAAAAGAAAAAAAAAATCAAAGCAAACCAAACCAACCAACCAACCAACCAAACAAACAAACAAACAAACAAAAACCAAAAATAAACCTCAGGGAACTCAAATCTGCAATTAGATTTGCAGGTTGTTATGATCCATCATGTGACCTGAACTCATCTGTGAGAGCAAGTACATGTAGTCGCTTAGCCATCTTCCCATCTGTACTGGCTAGTTTTGTGTCAAATTGACACAGGCTGGAGTTATCACAGAGAAAGGAGCTTCAGTTGGGGAAGAGTCTCCATGAGATCCAGCTCTAAGGCATATTCTCAATTAGTGATCAAGTGGGGAAAGGCCATATGTGGGTGGTGCCATCTCTGGGCTGGTAGTTTGGGTTTTATAAGAGAGCAGACTGACCAAGCAAGGGGAAGAAAGCCAGTAAGTAACATTCCTCCATAGCCTCTGCATCAGCTCCTGCTTCCTGACCTGCTTGAGTTCCAGTCCTGACATTCTTTGGTGATTAACAGCAATGTGGAAAGTGTAAGCTGAATAATCCCTTTCCTCCCCAATTAGTGTTTTGGTCATGATATTTGTGTAGGAATAGAAACCCTGACTAAGACAAATTGGTACTAGCATAGTGGAGTATTCCTGTGACAACCTGACAATGTTTGTTTTGGGGAGGACTGTGGAAGGACTTTGGAACTTTGGGCTAGAAGATCCATTCGGTGTTAAGAGCTCTGTGGGATGTTGTGTAGGAGCTTGGAAGATAATGTTGAGAACAGTGCAGAAGATGGAGGTCTGGTTTGTGAAATTTCAGAGGGAAGATTAATGACTTTTTTCAGGGCTGTTGCTAATTAATCGTGAAGATTCTGTGGTTCTGGTTAACTGAGGCTGAAGAATCAGATGTGATTAACAAGATACCAGAACGAATAAAGTGAAACCTTTGCATTACTGGGATTATTGATGCTGGTTAGCTGGAGCTAAGATATTAGCAGTGATTAAGAAGAGACCAACATCATTGAGGTGAAATCTTCTGGGAAGTATTTCCTGAGAATACAAAGAGGCTGTATTCCAGAAATAGACAAGGTTGTACCTCATGCTGCAGTGGGACTTGGTACTGTGTAAGAGTCACCCAGGTGGTACTGGTTTTGAAAGCATGAAGGAGTCATACAGAGCAGCTGAGGCTCAGCACTGTGAGAGGCCATGGAAGGCCATTGGTGAAGGTGCAGCCTCAGTTGCAATTGATGGCCCAGGACTGAAGGGGTCATGCAGTGTTTTGGAGATGCCAGTACCATGAATGACCACCAAGAACAGCAGCAGCAGTGGAGTACAGGCATCTGGAGCCTTGAGGAAAAGCTGTGTGCTACAAAGGGCATGGCTGAAGAAGTGACCCAAGCCCTTGGAGGAGCCCAGAAGATCGTGAGTTGGATCTCAGAGTTTAGATGGTTGGAGATTGATTTTTGCTTTTGATTGTGACTGTGCCGTGATATTTTTCCCTCTTGAAGGAAGTTTTTTAGTGAAGCCCACAGTTAAGAGACTTTGAATTTTAAAGTACTTTGAATTTTAAAAGATACTGGATAGTTTAAAAGGATTGAACTTTTAAGTAAAGACTGTGGGACTTTTGAAGTTGTTTAAATCTTGGGGATTAATAAGAAACTAAGGGTTGAGGCTTACTAGTAATGTGTTTGTGTGTCAAGTTGACAAGGGGTCAATTGTACTGGCTAGTTTTGTGTCAACTTGACACAGCTGGAGTTATCACGGAGAAAGGAGCTTCTGTTGAGGAAATGCCTCCATAAGATCCAGCTGTAAGGCATTTTCTCAAAGTAAATAAATAGAATCTTTTCCACCGGATTTTGAGGAATTTTTTTTTTTCCCTACGATTTATGGCCCAAATAGAGACTCACCTCCACTGGTATCATCACTAATGAAATTAATACTATTTCTGACCTCAATTTTCCATACTTAGTTACTTCTTTTCTTTATCTAATTAATTATCTATTTATTTATTCATTTATTAATTTACATGTAAGTGTACTTGGATATCTGACTGTATGCCATATTCCTGTCTCATGTCTTCAGGGGTCAGAATTAGGCAAAGTCCCCTAAAATTCTAGTTGCAGGCAGTTGTGCATCATCCCGTGGACGTACTGAGGACTGACTCCCGATCTTCCAAAAGAGCCAGTACTCTTAACCTCTCAGCTTTGTATTCAGTGTCTTTATATCCCTCACCCTCCTTAAAATGATGCTTTCTTCTTATTCATCTCAATACTCTATATTCTTTTCTGTCTACATCATCATGTAAGACAGTATTATTAAATGGTTTGAGTCAGTTATTAGGCATTCCCAGAGGTAAATTGACATACTATGTCATTGCTGACAGTTATAATTCCCATTTGCTTTGAATTTTGTTATGTTTACCTTCTGCCACTTGGACTTCTACCCTGCCATTGCTTCCTTGTTCCAGTGAAGATGTTATCTCTGTTCATCTACTTTTGTATTCTCTTCATATTTATGATTCAATACTTTTCAGTAGGGGAAATTTCCTCCAAAACCATGTCCTGTAAAATAGTACATATATAGTTTTTTGCATTTCTCCTTACTTATCTTGCTTATCACAAAATGTAGGGCTAAATCTTCAAATTTGTAAAACTGAGATTTATTTCATCATTCTATGTCTCTCCTCTCCCTGCTTAGCTACAGAATAAATGAGCTAATAGTACTATTCTTAGAGATAGATGAAAATAATACATACACACACATAGGATTTGTTAACTTTTATTTCATGTGTATGTGTTTTGCCTACATGTATGTATACATTCTATGTGTCCCTCATATGAAAGGAAGCCAGAAGAGGGTGTTGAATTATTTTAACTGGAAGAGCTAGCTGACAGGTTTAGTTGCCATGTTGTTTCTAGAAATCAAAGCTAGGACCTCTGCATAAGCAGCAATTGATTTTAGCTGCTGATCTATTTCTCAGCCCCAGGAATGATATTTTAAAGGGCACGTTTTTGCCATATTGAGTTTCATATTTACTATTATTCTTTTATTACCATTACTCACAACTGTTTTCCAGGGATATAGTCCATATTTATTAGTATGAGAAGGCACAAGATGCAAAACTACTTGTGTATTTGTCATAATGAGGTACCCAATGATGTCATAGATTGCAACTATCAGTGTCGCTTGGATGCTCATTTTGCTATGGGGATTTATTTTCTTCTAGCAGGGTTGTTGAGTAAAGGAAAGTGATATGACTGGATTTCAGTTTGATATTTATTTCCTAGATCCTCTGACACCTTATTTCAGAACACGAGACATTGCTTTTCAGGTGGAGTGTTTTGAATACACAATAATGAAGCGCTACTGAACTACATTACTCTGAAAAATGCTATACCTTGATGACACAATGAAATAATGAAGAGAGGCTAGAAGTCAAATTACTGTTCATTGTGTTTTTTTTCTTTCTCAGAGGAAACCTTAGTGATTTCAACTCGCATCTTTTAAAAGGCTTAAAAACTAATTTGTAGCCATGTCAATTAGAATTAAACTTATGTGGATATCTTTTATTCCCTAAAATGATATTGAATCCAGAAAATTGAGTATCTGAGGTGCCCTTATTCTCTCTGAAGACAAACTGCAATTTTCCTCCTTGCATAGGAATTGTGCTTTACTTGATCTCTAAAGAAGCTACACTCCCCTTGAAGACAAGCCTTATGAATTAATCAGACACATTCTGAAACATCTGAAAAATAAACATAGATAATCGTATTATCCTTACAGAATTGACACATTTCAATCGAATCACTTGCCATTATGTCAGAAGTCTCTTTTAAATTCTTTAAATCTTCTGATTCTCTAAAGTAATAGAAAAAAATATGATAAAGATCTTGTGGTACCACTTAAAAAAATCTGTCTTGGCAGAATGCTGAGAGATGCATCTGGGTTTGTGACTGAAAATCTTGAGAGTGTATATGGGCATTTTCATCCTCTTCCATATACATTCAAAATATGATACCATAATCATTAAATAATGATCTGATCAAGACATAGGGCTAGCATATGCATCATTTCCTGATGAGCTAAGCCCAATTTGGGGGTGGGGGGCTGAGGCCAGACAGAACATCATGGTTACGGGGACATGTAGTTAAGGATAACAAGGGAAAACAAACCTAGTAAAGAAGGTGAGAAACAAGAGATATACTCCGAGGCCCAGTTAACTAAGTTCTATCTTCCAGTCATCTGCCAATTCCCAATAATCCATCAAACTCTGAGCACAAAAACGGATTAATCCACTGAAGATGTTAGATCCATTGTGACACAACACTTGTCAAACATCTTTTTGTTGGAAGTATATGAACTATAGCACTATCATTATCTTCTATTTGAAGAGAAGAATGTTGAGGTCCATAAGGTTTAAGTAGTTTGTATATGGTTATACAAGGCAGTTAGCAAAGGTTGAAATTGGCTTTGAATATGGACCATGTGTTTCCTATCCAGGTTACACATTAAATTATAGTATGTTTCCATAAAATACAGTCCTGAGAATAGAAGTTGTATTCTTTTCTCTTAAGTAAGCAAGCCATAACCTCATTAAAAATTAGAATTAGCATTATTGAAAAATATTTGATATCATGCTGTGGTTTATATTTAAAGAAACGAGCTTAAAATTATTTTCAATGAAAATAGGCATTATAACTCAAAATACTAATGACACTATAAAGCTATATTTTTCCAATTTATTAAAGGATATATCTGCATACATATTTATACATACAAATATATTTAAACTTATTCTGAAGTGATTGTAGATTCTCATATAGCTATAAAAATAGAAACTTTATACTTATATTTTCTAGTAGAACAGTAGACCTACTTCCGAACACAGTCAAAAATGTGGCATATTACATTACACCAGATCGCATACTATGCTCTAACCATCATGCTGATAAAATGAAAAGTTCCTGAGTAAATGTATCCACACTCCCTCTTTCTGCTCTAGAAGCCTGGCATCCGCGACAGGGATGAGTAGCCTATGGACAGGGATGAGTAGCCTATGGTGTTCTCAGGCCTGTATCTTTTGCTTGAGTCTAGAGGGAAGACTGTTTTTCAAGTTCTGACTTAGTGCTCATCATCTGCTATATGTTGCTCTTTGAAGATTTAAATCATTGTATCACTCTATCTGTATGCACTAATTGCTCTGCCTCTCTTCCACATTCTAAAGACTCTTATTAATGACATATAGGGGACATAATAAGAGAAGGAAGGACAATTTGGGAGAAGGAAGTGGATCAGCTAAAGGGAAGTAGATGAACAGGGAGGGTAATAGGAGCAGCATGAGTAAGAACAGTGTAGCATGTGTGTTAGAAAATTCTATGAAGCCCATTACTTCTCATTTTAACCTAAAAATCATGGTAAAGGAATAAATATCCAAAAGGACTCTTGTTATTCCATCAGACCCCCCAGACATTATAAGGAAATTTCTTATGGCTAACTAGCAATATTAATACTATCTGAAACTTTAACTATTAGTGAGGGCCAGATAAGGTGGACAATTGTAGCCTCCCCCCAGCCTTGAGCAGGCTGGCTCAGGCCTGCTCTGCCACTGTCAGCTAAGCCCACCTAGGGTGGAGTCTTTCGACCTAGGCTATGTCTATTGTTCTGCCACCTCTGCAGTTTCCTCCAAGACAGCACTACCTGCTGAGAGGCTGAACCTGTTCTCCTGACACTATCCTTATGAAAGGAAATCCTGGTGTGGTAGGGGAGGGGATCCCCCACCCCACACCCCCATATAAGCTCAGATTCCTAAGTAAACTTTTGGGCCTTGATCAGTCTTTGTCTTGGTCTCGTTATTTCTCTCATATAGCCCCAGCCTCCCTTTCAGGAACCTGGTTCGTGTAGCTAAGGACAGCTACAGGCAATATTCAATGTTTATGCTCATGTATTGAGAGGCCAAACCTACTTCATCTTGAGACCAGCCTAAAAGAAAAAAAAACTGAGAATTTGGCCCTCAGATGAACACAAGCTGTACCCAAGTACCAGGAAGGACCCCAAGGCTTGTCCTTGCCCAGAGTTATTCCCTTAGCTATTTCCTAGGAACAGTTAACCAAAGATTACTCTGATTGTTCAGATGTACTTTCAGACCATTTGTGATTGTATATGGTCTTGTTTCAGAGCACCCAACTGTCAACTTTCATTCAGGTAGATACTTGCCAGGATAGATGGTCCTCTCACTTAAGTCCATATCCTATAAAACCCTGTCCTTCTGAGAGTTCAAGGGTTTGAGGCTGCTCTTGCCATCCAGTCCTGTTGTGTCAGGGTTGGGTTGCAGGAGAGCCCAAGTTTACCTCCAGTAGATACAAAGGGCCTCAAGTGGAGGGACAGGGTTACTAACCTACATTCATAATTTCTGACTGAGAAGTATTCCTGTCTAAAGCAACTTCAGGGATAAAAAGGGAAAAGAGACTGAAAATTCAATGACCCATCCAACTTGGGATTCAACTCATGGGAGAGGGATGCGCCTAGGCATGACACTATTATTGATGCTATGATGTGCTTACAGTCAGGAGCCTGGCATAGCTCTCCTTTGAGAGGCCCTACCAGCAGTTGACTGAGACAGACATATATAAGTACACCATTTCATTGGACTGAAGTCTGGGAACCCTATAGGTAAATTAGGGTAAGTGTTGAAGAAGCTGAAGAGGTGAGTGACGCCATAGGAAGGCCAGCAGTCTTAACTAACCCAGACACCAGTGAGCTCCTAGAGACTAAGCCATAGCCAGGAGTATACACGGGATGGCCTGCGGCCCCTGACACATATATATTAGAGGTCTGCCTGGCCTAACTTCAGTGAGAGAAGATGTGCTTCATCTTCAAGAGACTTGAGGCCCCAGAGAGGGAAGAGGCCTGGTGCAGGGGGAGTACCCTCTGGGAGGTAAAGGGGAGAAAGAATGGGATGAGGAACTGTGGCAGGAGGGACAGAGTGGGGGGGGGCAATGACTGGAATGTAAATAAATATAATAACTAAAAAGAAAAGCGATCCTGATGATTTCACATCAGAAACAGCTCATTTGTGGTGTTTTGGAGTTCAGGAATACTTCCTGGCATAACAGTACAATGACCCTAACCTAATTTTTCTTGTCTATCTATCTATCTATCTATCTATCTATCTATCTATCTATCTATCTATCTATTTATTTATTTATTTTTATTGGATAATTTATTTAGTTACATTTCAAATGTTATCCCCTTTCCCGGTTTCTCCTCTGAAAACTCTCTATACCATCCTCCCTCCCCCTGCTTCTATGAGGCTGCTCACAGATTACCAACTCCCACCTCCCTGCTTTAGCATTCCCCAACAGTGGGTATGGAGCCTTCCCAGCACCAAGGGCCTCTCCTCCCATTGATGTCCAACAAGGCCATCCTCTGCTACATATTCGGCTGAAGCCATGGGACCTTCCATGATTACTCTTTGGTTGGTGGTTTAGTTCCTGGTAGCTCTTGGGGGTGGGAGGGTCTGGTTGGTTGATATTATTGTTCTTCCTATGGGTTGCAAACCCCTTCAGGTTGTTCAGTCCTTTCTCTAACTCCTTCAGTGGGGACCTCATGCTCAGTCCAATGGTTGGCTGTGAGCATTCACCTCTGTATTTCCAGGCTCTGAAAAAGTCTCTCAAGAGACCATTATATCAGGCTCCTGTCAGCAAGCCATTCTTGCCATCCACATTAGTGTCTGGGTTTGGTGTCTGTATATGGGATGGATCCTGAGGACAGGCAGTCTCTTGATGACCTTTACTTCAGTCTCTGCTCTACCCCTTTTCTCGTTATTTCCTCCCATGACTACTCCATTCCCCCTTTTGAGAAGGACTGAAGCATCCACATTAAGGTCTCCTTCTTTTTGAGCTTCACGTGTCTGTGAATTGTATCTTGGGTATTCTGAGCTTTAGGCTAATATCCATTTATCAATGAGTACATACCATTTGTGTTATTTTGTGACTGGGTTACTTCACTCAGGATGATGTTTTCTAGTACCATCCATTTGCCTGTGAATTATATGTAGTCAGTGTTTTCAATAGCTGAGTAGTATTCCATTGTGTATCACATTTTCTGTATCCATTTCTCTGTTGAGGGACATCTGGTTTCTTTCCTGCTTCTGGCAATTATAAACAAGGAAGATATGAACATAGTGGAGCATGTGTCTTTGTTATATGTTAGAGTATCTTTTGGGTATATGCCCAGGAGTGGTGTAGGTGGG
Source organism: Mus musculus (assembly GCF_000001635.26). Lineage (NCBI taxonomy): Eukaryota > Metazoa > Chordata > Mammalia > Rodentia > Muridae > Mus > Mus musculus. Next base: position 17,938,209 of record NC_000075.6, on the reverse strand, counting down.
TCCTCAAGTAGTACTATGTCCAATTTTCTGAGTAACTGCCAAACTGATTTACAGAGTGGTTGTACCAGCTTGTAACACCACCAACAATGGAGGAGTGTTCTTCTCTCTCCATATCCTCACCAGCATCTGCTGTCACCTGAGTTTTTGATCTTAGCCATTCTAAATGGTGTGAAGTGGAATCTGAGGGTTTTGATTTGTATTTCCCTGATGACTAAGGATGTTGAACATTTCTTTAGGTGCTTCTCAGCCCTTTGATATTCTTCTGTTGAGAATTCTTTGTTTAGCCTTGTACCCTATTTTTAAGTAGGTTTTTTGGTTCTCTGGAGTCTAACTTCTTAAGTTCTGTATATATAATGGATAGTAGCTCTCTATGAAACGTGGATCTCTTCCCAATCTGTTGGTGGCTCTTTTGTCTTATTGACAGTGTTCTTTGCCTAATAGAAGCTTTGCAATTTTATGAGGTCCCATTTGTCAATTTTCGTTTGTTTGTTTGTTAGTTTTTTTTTTGTTCCCGAGGCAGGGTTTCTCTGTATAGCCCTGGCTGTCCTGGAACTCACTTTGTAGACCAGGCTGGTCTACAAACTCAGAAATCCACCTGCCTCTGCCTCCTGAGTGCTGGGATTAAAGGTATGCACCACCACTCCCAGCGTCAATTCTTGATCTTAGGGCATAAGCCATTAGTGTTCTGTTTAGGCAAATTTCCCCTGTTCCCACGTGTTCAAGGCTTTTTGCCAACTTTCTCTTCTATTAGTTTCACTGTATTTGGTTTTATATAGAGGTCCTTGATTGACTTGGATATGAGCTTTGTACAAGGAGATAAGGATGGATTGATTTGTATTCTTATACAGCTGACCACCAGTTGAACCAAAACCATTTGGTGAAAATGCTCTTTTCTCCACTGGATAGTATTAGCTCCTTTGTCAAATATCAAGTGACAATAGGCTATGGGTGCATTTCTGGGTCTTCAATTCTTTTCCGTTTATGTCCCTTTATGACTCAGTATGAATACCATGCAGTTTTTGTCACTATTGCTCTGTAATAATGCTTGAGGTCAGGAATGGTCATTCCCCAGAAGTTCTTTTATTGTTGAGAACAGTTTTCGATATGCGAGGCTTTTTGTTATTCTGAATAAATTCGCTAATGGCTTTTTCTAATTCAATGAGGAATGGAGTTGGAGTTTTGATGGGGATTGCATTGAATCTGTAAATTGCTTCCAGAAAGATGGCCATTTTTAATATATTAATCCTGCCACTCCAAAAGCCTGGTAAATCTTTACATTTTCTGAGATCTTTTATTTCTTTCTTTAGAGACTTGAAGTTCTTCTCATACAGATCTTTCATTTGCTTGGTTAGAGTCAAAGGAAACAGTGATTTTTAACTTCTTCCTTTCCAATTTGTATCTTTTTGTTGTCTAATTGCTCTAGCTAGAAAATCAAGTACTATATTGAATAGATAGGAAGAAAGTGGGCAGGCTTGTCCATCCACCAATTTTAGGGGGATTGCTTCACACTTCTCCACTTAGTTTGATGTTGGCTACTGGTTTGCTGTATATTGCTTTTACTATGCTTAGGTATGTGCCTGTAATTCCCGATCTTTCTAAGACTTTTATCATGAAGGGATGCTGAATTCTGTCAAATGCTTTTTCAGTGCCTAATGAAATGATCATGCGGTTTTTTTTCTTTGAGTTTGATCATGTAGTAGATTAATGTTGATACATTTCCATTTAACGACTATCCCTGCATCACTGGGATGAAGCCTATTTGATCATGGTGAATTATCATTTTGATGTGTACTTGGATTCAGTTTGTGAGAATTTTATTGAGTATTTTTGCATCAATATTTATAAGGGAAATTGGTCGGAAGTTCTTTCATTGTTGGGTCTTTGTGTGATTTATGTATAAGCATGATCGTGGCTTCATAGAACACATGGAAGGGTAGTGTTCCTTATATTTCAATTTTGTGGAATAGTTTGGAGATTGTTGGTATTAGGTCTTCTTTGGAGGTCTGAAGAATTTGACATTAAAACCATCTTGCCCTGAGCTTTTTTTAGTTGGGAGATTTTTAATGACTTCTTCTATTACTTTAGGAGATATGGACTGTTTAGATGGTTTATCTGCTCCTGATTTAATTTTGGTACCCTGTATCTGTCTAGAAAATTGTCCATTGCATCCAGATTTTCCAATTTTGTTGAGTATAGGATTTTTTTTAGTAGGATCTGGTGATTTTTTTTTAATTTCCTGTTTCTGTTATGTCTCTGTTTTTATTTTTGATTTTGTGGATACTGTCTCTGTGCCTTCTCATGAATTTGGCTAAGGGTTTACCTATCTTGTTGATTTTCTCAAAGAACCAGCTCCTGGTTTGGTTGATTATTTGAATAGTTCCATTTGTGTCTACTTGGTTAATTTCAGCCCTGAGTTTGATTATTTCCTGCTGTCTACTTCTCTTGGGTGTATTTGCTTTGTTTGTTTGTTTGTTTGTTTGTTTGTTTGTTCGTTCTAGAGCTTTCAGATGCTAAGCTGCTAGTGCATGCTCTCTCCAGTTTCTTTTTGGAGTCACTAAGTGCTATGCATTTTCCTCTTAGGACTGCTTTTATTGTGACCCATAAGTTTGGCCATGTTGTGGCTTAATTTTCATTAAACTCTTAAAAAGTCTTTAATTTCTTTCTTTATTTCTTCCTTGACTAAGCTATCATTGAGTAGGGCGTTTTGTTCAGCTTCCATGTGTATGTGGGTTTTCTGTTCTTTTTGTTGTTATTGAAGACCAACCTATCTCCATGATGACCTGATAGAATGCATGGTATTATTTCAATCTTCTTGTATCTTTTCAGGGCTATTTTGTGACCAAATATAGGGTCAGTTTTGGAGAAGGTACCATGAGGTGCTGAGAAGAAATTCTTTTTTGGATGAAATATTCTATAGATAACAGTTAAATCCATTTGTTCCCTAACTTCTGTTAGTTTCACTGTTTCTGTTTAGTATCTGTTTCCATGATCTTTACAAAGATGAGAGTGGAATCTTGCAATCTCCTACTATTATTATGTGAGGTGCAATGTGTGCTTTGAGCTTTAGTAAAGTTTCTTTTACTAATATTGTTGCTCTTCCTTTTGGAGTATGGATGTTCAGAATTGAGAGTTCTTCTTGGTAGTTTTTTTCCCTTGATGAGTGTCAATTGTCCTTCCTTATTATTATGGCAACTTTTGGTTGAAAGTTGCATTTATTCTATATTAGAATGGCTATTCCAGCTTGTTTCTCAGAACCATTTGCTTGAAAAGTTATTTTCCAGCCCTTTACTCTGAAGTAATGTCTGTCTTTGACACTGAGGTACATTTTGTGTATGCAGCAAAATGTTGGGTCCTGTTTATATATCTAGTCTCTTATTCTATGTCTTTTTCTCTTTTTTTTGTAGTTCTATTTTTTTTAATTTTTAATATTTTTATTAGGTATTTTCCTCATTTACATTTCCAATACTATCCAAAAAGTCCCCAATACACTCCCACTCACTCCCCTACCCACCCACTCCCATTTTTTGGCCCTGACGTTCCCCTGTACTGGGTCATATAAAGTTTGCAAGTCCAATGGGCCTCTCTTTGAATTGATATTAACAGATATTAATGCAAAGTAATTGTTGCTTTTTGCTATTATTTTGTTAGAGGTGAAATTATGTTTATGTGGCTATCTTCCTTTTGGTTTTTTTTTTTTTTTTTTTTTTTTGTTTTTGTTTTTTTTTGTTTTTTTTTTTTTCCATTTTTTATTAGGTATTTAGCTCATTTACATTTCCAATGCTATACCAAAAGTCCCCCATACCCACCCCTCCCACTCCCCTACTCACCCACTCCCCCTTTTTGGCCCTGGCGTTCCCCTGTACTGGGGCATATAAAGTTTGCAAGTCCAATGGGCCTCTCTTTGCAGTGATGGCCGACTAGGTTTTGAAAGCAGATTACTTTCTTGCTTTTTCTAGGATGTAGTTTCTCTCCTTGTCTTGGAGTTTTCAGTCTATTATCCTTTGTAGGGCTGGATTTGTGGAAAGATATTGTGTAAATTTGTTTTTGTCATGGAATATCTTGGTTTCTCCATCTGTGGTAATTGAGAATTTTGCTAGGTAGTTGCCTTAGCTGGCATTTTTGTTTTCTTAGGGTCTGCAGTACATCTGCCCAGGATCTTCTGGCTTTCATAGTCTCTGTTGAGAAATCTGGTTTAATTCTGATAGGTCTGCCTTTATATGTTACTTGACCTTTTTCCTTACTATTTTAATATTATTTCATTATTTTATGCAGTTGGTATTTTGACTATTATACGACAGGATGAATTTCTTTTCTGGTCCAAACTATTTGGAGTTCTGTAGGCTTCTTATACATTTATGGGCATCTCTTTCTTTAGGTTAGAGGAGAATTCTTCAATAATTTTGTTGAAGATATTTACTGGTCCTTTAAATTGGGAGTCTTTGCTCTCTTCTATACCTATTTTCCTTAGGTTTTGTCTTCTCATTGTGGTGTGGATTTCCTGGATGTTTTGGGTTAGGATCTTTTTGCATTTTGCATTTTCTTTGACTGTTGTGTCAATGTTTTCTATGGTATCTTCTGCACCTGAGATTCTCTCCTTTATCAGGAGAGAATACAAGATAAATTCTGTTGAAGATGCTTGCATCTACAACTCGTGATCTCTTTTTTTTTTCCCCTCCAGGGTTGCCTCCCTTTGTGATTTTTTTTTGTTGTTGTTGTTGTTTCTATTTCCATTTTTTGATCCTGGACCATGTTGTTCAATTCCTTTTCCTGTTTGGTTGTGTTTTCCTGTAATTCATTAAGGAACTTTTGTGTTTCCTCTTTAGGGGCTTCTACCTTTTCCCCTGTGTTTTCCTGTGTTTCATTAAGGGAGTTATTTATATTCTTCTTTATGTTCTCTATCATCACCATAATCAGAAGTGCTTTTAAATCTGAATCTTGTCATTACAGTCTGTTGGGGTATCCAGGACTTGCAGTGGTGGGAGAGCTGTGTTCTCTTGTTGCCAAGTAGCCTTGGTTTCTATTGCTTAGTTTCTTGAGCTTGCCTCTCACTATCTGGTTATCTCTGGTGTTAGTTGGTCTTGCTGTTTCTCTTTGCTGCTTTTCCTTTCTGTGGGCCTGTGTGACTGTGGTCTTAAGTATATCAGCACTCCTTGTGAGACCAGCTCTTTCCTGGTCCATTTGTGTGTAGAGGACTGTGGGATAATTTTAGGTCCAGAGTGCAGATGGTGACCAGAAGGTTCCTGTCCCCAGTTGCTCCACTGTTCCTGTGCCCTGTGTGCTCCTGTCAGGTTCCCCTTTGGAAAGTTATTGGGACAAAAGTGGTGATCTCATCTCTGTGCTTAGGAGTGAGTGAACTTCTTGGGGACCAGCTCTCTCCTGGCCAGATTTGTGGGTAGACTGTAGGACAGCCTTAGGTTCAGAGTGCAGATGGAGATTGGAAGGATCCTGTCTTCAGTTGCTCTGCTGTTCCTGTGCCTACCTTCATTTTCTTTATCTGGTGACATGTTCTAAAAATTGTCTCTCTTGTTGCCAGTCTAGTTTTTGTATTTCTCTCTTCCCACTCCCCCTTGAATCTTATTTTCCATTTTATTTAGGTTCTACATAGAAATATTATTTGAAAATTAATACATTTTTAAATTAAATGTCAATTTTCCAGCCCACTTACATTAAGTAAGTATTAAAATTATGCATCTTTTGGGGTAACTTCTCTCCAGTGACTAATTGTAGTGATTGAATAGACATTGACCCCTGTTGATGACAGCAAGAAATAATCAAGCTCAGGGCAGAAATTAACCAAGTAGAAACAAAAAGAACTATACAAAGAATCAACCAATCCAGGAGCTGGTTCTTTGAGAAAATCAACCAGATAGATGAACCCTTAGCCAGAATAACTAGAGGGCACAGGGACAGTATCCTAATTAACAAATCAGAAATGAAAAGGGAGATATAAGAACAGAATCTGAGGAAATCCAAAAATTATCAGATCCTACTACAAAAGTCTATACTCAACAAAACTGGAAAACCTGGATGAATTGGACAATTTTCTAGGTAGATAACAAGTACCAAAGTTAAGTCAGGATCAGATTAATTATCTAAACAGTCCCATATTCCCTAAAGAAATAGAAACAGTCATTAATATTCTCCCAACCAAAAAAAGCCCAGGACCAGATGGGTTTAGTATAGAGGTCTATCAGACCTTCAAAGAAGAACTAATTCCAATATGCCTCAAACTATTCCACAAAATAGAAATAGAAAGGACTCTACCCATTTCATTCTATGAAGCCACAATTACTCTGATACCTAAACCACACAAAGATCCAACAAAGAAAGAGAACTTCAGACCAATTTCTCTTATGAATATCAATGCAAAAATACTCAATAAAATCCTCACAAACTGAATCCAAGAACACACCAAAAGATCATCCATCATGACTGTTTTATTCCCCCTTCTAATTTAGATTCAAACATCCTTCCTTTGGCCTTCATTCCCTTTATCTTTTTGGGTGTGTGGAATATAGTACGGATATTTCATATTTTATGGCTAATATCCACGTATAAGTGAGTGCATAACATGAATGTCATTTTGAGTCTGGGTTACCTCACTCACAATGGTATTTTCAAGATCCCTCCATTTGCCTGAAAAATTCATAATATCTTTGTTTTTAATGACTGAATAGTATTCAATTGTGTAGATGTGCCACACTTAGTTTATCCAGTCTTCAGTTAAGAGACAGCTAGGTTGTTTCCAGTTTTTGACTATTATGAGGAAAATTTCTATGAACATAGTGATGGGATGTTGGAGCATCTTTTGGTATGCCCAGGATTGTTTTAGCTGGGTGGGTCTTAAGGTAAAACTATTCCATTTTATAAGAAACTGCCAAATTGATTTCCAAAGTAGTTTTACAATTTTGCACTCCCACCAGTAATGGAGAAGTATCCTCCTTGCTCCACATCCTTGCCAACATGTGCTATCACTTGAAATTTTGATCTTAGCTCTTCTAATGGGTATAAGATAGAATATCAGAGTCATTTTGATTTCATTTCACTGATGACTAAGAACTTTGACCATTTCTTTAAGTGTTTCTTGGCCGTTTAAGATTCATCTGTTGAGAATTCTCTGTTTAGCATTGACCAAACCATTTCAGTCAGTCAACAGGTTCTCCAGGGCAGGAGCGAGGATTAAAATGAAAAGGGACAATTAGACAACACCATGGCATAACCCAGTCAGTTCTGAGGGTAAGGTGGGTTTATTTTTTCCCCAATCTGCTTTTATACCATTTTAATTACGTGCAAGTAGTAAGGTTAGTTCTAGGTTAACGAACAAGCAAGACAATAAACACCAATCGTCAAGGAACAAGCAAGACAATAAACAAAGTCCTGTGATCACTGTTTCTAAGGGCTTATCAAGATGACCAAGATATCTGAGCCTACTTCTCTGTCTTAGCCCAAAGTCATATTCTTGCATGAAGCTTACTTCTTTGCCCCTAAAATTAGATTCCTGCCTGGAACCTTCTTTCTTGTTCTGGCCCAATGTCAAATTCCTGCCAAGTGACCCCAAAAGCTCTCCAAAAGCACTGTATCACATTTTTAATTGGGCCATCTGGGTTGCGGGTGCCTAACTTCTTGAGTTCTTTATAATTTTTTTTATATTAGCTCTCTGTCAGATATAGTGTCAGTAATGATCCTTTATCAATCTGTAGCCTGCCATTTTGCCCTATTCATAGTATCCTTTGCCTTATAGAAGCTTTTCACTTTCATGAGGTCCCATTTATCAATTTTTGATTTTAAAGCCCGAACCATTGGTGAGCTGTTTACTATAAACATTCTGAGTGCTAACTAGTTTTTATTGTACAACTAAACAGTATGATGACACTACTTGCCTCCATTTAATAATATATACTGTTTTGGAAAGCTAACATGTTTATTTATTGAGTCATTTACATAATTTGTCTTAGGGATTAAACCTTACTATTATTATATTTGCTATCCTGTATTTGGGGGAAAGTGGACACACACAAATCTTACTAATTTTATGCTATGATCTTTAGTTTTTCATTTTCCAGCATCTACTCAGAGATTTTTAGTAAATTATAAGCGTTCATCTTTTGAATTTTTGTTTCCAAATTATTAACAGTCTCTTGTTAATATATGAGGCTGCCTTTCTCTCCCCTCTATGTCTTTTAGTCAATCTTAAAAGAGATTTTTTTTTCATAATTTCATTTTTCTGTCATGTTTTTTAGATAATTTTTAAATCCATGCTTTCTGGGTAGCTCTTTTGCTTCTCAGTGAAATCCAATCTATTTTTCAACTTTCTTGTCACTTTAAATTTTATTCCTGTCTGCTAGTCACTTCTGTATGTTCCCTTGGAAATTTGTTTCAAATCTATTCAGTCATACTAAAAGTCTCTTTTATCTTATTCACATTTTCAGTTCCCCTGTATTTATCTAGACATGCTGAGCTTACTGGCTTTATATCCACTGCAAATAACCTTAGGTCCTAATATGGGATTGTTGCTTTTGTTCTCTACCCTCTTCTTTGTTGAGGGAGACCTTGTACTGTGATATAAATACATTATTTTGATAGCACATGATTTTTACACTACTTTTGTTCGATTTAGTTTTGTTTGATCTTTCCAGGCTTCTGAGACCACCACTTTAAAATAACTGAGGTATGCCTGCCCCAATGTTTCAAGTAGACACTCAAATAGTCTGCAATGAACCTTTTCCCAAGGCATCCAGTGCTTTGGTTGAAGCTATTCCTATGGAGACAGTCTATAGTTCTGTGTTGGTATCTCCATCTCAACTCCCAATGTACAGCTTATTGTCTTTCATCAGTGTTTTAGCCTTTGGTATTAAAGCTGATAAGCAGGATACCACTCATTTTCTCTTCATCAAGTTGGATGTTATCATGGATGCTTGTTTCCAAATACAGAATTACTATTTTCTCTCAATTTTGGTCCCTGGAATGTCTTACATTTTGTCAACAGAACAATACATGGAAAATGTTATGAACTTACTTTGTTCAGTGATACTTTCTGTAAAAACAGTTCATTTTAATTATAAAATCTTAAACTATACATTTAGATGGATGTCAGTGCTCCTCACATATCAGTATGCTTTAGTGTGCAAGAAATCTGACAAGGCAGTGTTTGCCCACAGCCCGATTTTCCTGTAGTCTATTTGTCTCCACATCAGACCAGGAAGCCCTCCAGGGTGGAACCACAGTCTGTGCATTATTAGACCTAAGCTTCCTACCATATGCCAAGTAGCAGTTCACTGAATTTCACTAGGAATTTTATTTGGAAGTTATATAATATTAGACAACAAACAGCATACCAGCATCCAGGAAAAAATTATTGCCAATCCACTTGCAGTTCCTCAGATATAATTAAGTTGTGAAAATTATAACTGCTGAGCTATTTGACCCTGGGAATAAGACCAACTAACTTCCTTTCTTTTTCTTTCTTTCTTTCTTTCTTTCTTTCTTTCTTTCTTTCTTTCTTTCTTTCTTTCTTTCTCTCTTTCTCTCTTTCTCTCTTTCTCTCTTTCTCTCTTTCTCTCTTTCTCTCTTTCTCTCTTTCTCTCTTTCTCTCTTTCTCTCTTTCTCTCTTTCTCTCTTTCTCTCTTTCTCTCTTTCTCTCTTTCTCTCTTTCCCTCTTTCCCTCTTTCTCTCTTTCTCTCTTTCTCTCTTCCTCTCCCTCTCTCTCTCTCTCTCTTTCTCTCTTTCTCTCTTTCTCTCTTTCTCTCTCTCTTTCTCTCTTTCCCTCTTTCTCTCTTTCTCTCTTTCTCTCTTTCTCTCTTTCTCTCTTTCTCTCTTTCTCTCTTTCTCTCTTTCTCTCTTTCTCTCTCTCTTTCTCTCTTTCTCTCTTTCTCTCTTTCTCTCTTTCTCTCTTTCTCTCTTTCTCTCGTTCTCTCTCTCTTTCTCCCTTTCTCTCTCTCTCTCTCTCTTTCTTTCTTTCTTTCTTTCTTTCTTTCTATGCTATGCAGCAAAGGCAATTCCCTTATAAATTTTCTGTATTATCTATTTGATAAATACAGAAAATTCATTTTTTTCTGATGAGTTAACAGATTTTGTGACTTTCTCAAAGAGCTAGGTTTTTTTTCTATCCCAAACTATATTTACTCTAATAATTATCCAAATAATTATTGCCCCAATTTGTCTAAATATTGAAATATTTTAGCACTTTTTAATTAACTTATATGGTTGTAAGACATTGAAAAAAAATCAAAGCATTTCATGTATTTAATGTTTATTTTTAATTTAAAAATTATCTCCTGAGAAATCCACACATATAATATATTGTGATTCTGCTTATTCCTATTTTCATCTCCATCTCCTTCCAAATACCCCCATCAGTGTAAGAGGAGTTTCTGGCACTAAGGTCTAGTTCCCTAATTGGTTCTTGATTTGTCAATAAAGAAGGCTGGGAGCCAATTGCTGGGCAGAAAGATGGGTCCCAAGAGGACCAGGTCCCAAGAGGGAAAGGAGATGCAGGGAAAGGTAGAGGGCCTTTTTCTGCCATACTTTTCAGGAAAAAGGGCACAGCAATCATGTAAGGCCTCAGGGCAGGTAAGACCTGCAGCCTCTGCTACCTGAGGATGTCCAAGGATGCTGGCAGGGGCTAGCTGTTACCAGCTACTAAATTTTGAGTAGTGGGAGAGATAGAGATAATAAATTGGCAAGGGTATGCCTTGCTAGGCAGCAGTTATCTACGTCCAGCCTTTGTGCCTAACAGGCAGGTTCTAAATTAATATAGCTATTTGTGTGTGTTTTATCATTGGATTCAAGGGTTTCTGGAGTGGGCTGGTTACATGACCCCTGCAGGAGGAAAGAAGGGTAGAAAGAGAGGTCAGGTTAGGCTTGGCAGGAGCTGTGGAGCCAAACTGGGTGGAGCACAGGAGAGGAGCTGGTAGTGTGGCAGTTTCTGGGCAAGACGGTAGTGTGTTTTTGAAATTACATGCAACACATCATCAGGACCCCAGCTTTAAGTCATTTTTTTCCTTTTTAATGCACTATTGGATTAAATTACTGATATCTCTGTGTGGTCATCTACTCGTGGGCAACCTACTAAAGATTACAAACTCAAAGAATGATTTTTCCTCTCCTAGTCTCTAAATCATAAATCCACAGTCAAGAATGGGATTTATATGAGCTTCTCTGTTCTTCATTCTAGAACTTTGACTGCCCATATCTTGTGATGGTCTGACATAGGTAACCTGTACAAGTTCATGAATCCAATAGCCATGCTTTATGTCCACAAGACAGCATGTCTTGGCACTCTCCTTCAATCTATGGTGTACTGGCTACTTTTATGTCAACTTGACACAGCTGGAGTTATCACAGAGAAAGGAGCTTCAGTTGAGGAAATGCCTCCATGAGATCCAACTGTAAGGCATTTTCTCAATTAGTGATCAAGGGGGAAAGGCTCCTTGTGGGTGGGACCATCTCAGGGCTGGTAGTCTTGGTTCTATAAGAAAGCAGGCTGAGCAAGCCAGGTGAGGCAAGCTAGTAAGGAGCATCCCTCCATGGCCTCTGCATCAGCTCCTGCTTCCTGACCTGCTTGAGTTCCAGTCCTGACTTCCTTTGGTAATGAACAGCAGCATGGAAGTGTAAGCCGAATAAACCCTTTCCTCCCCAACTTGCTTCTTGGTCATGATGTTTGTGCAGGAATAGAGACCCTGACTAAAACATATGGCTATTATGTCTTTCCACCTTTTCTTCCACAATGGTCACAGAACTTTGGAAGGGGGTTAATAAGACTGTTCTTTTATTTTATAATGTATGGGATATAGTAAAGTTAGCATAAAACTTTGAAAATATCAAATGAAATTTGAATCGGTTAAATGATATTCTTTATTAAGTAGAAATTACCAGAAAGGGTTTGTATCCTCTTAATATGTGTGAAGGATCTCTGTCCTAGTTTGCTGCCTATTGGTGTGACTATAAGCAACCTGGAGAAGAATGGGTTTGTTTCATCTTACATTTCCAGGTAATAGTCCATCACTGAATGAAGTCAAGCCAGGAACTCAAGGCAGGAACCTAGAGACAGAAACTGAAGCAGAGTTCAAGAAGGAAGGAAATCTGCTTACTGCCTTAATTACTCTAGTTTTCTCAGTTACCTCTCTTATGTCACCCAGGTCTACCTGCATACAGTAATCCTGGACCTTCTATATTAATTAACAATACATGGCCAGAACCAAATCTGATCTAGATAATTTCACAATGGTGCTACTCTCTTTGTAAGTTTTTCTTGGTCACGTCAAGGTCAGAGCTTAAGAACAATAGGTTCCCCTTAGATCTATGATTTCCTTGGGACTTTTGAAAAAAATTATACTAAAAAAAATCAAAAAAACAAAACAAAACAAAAGAAAAGCAAAAACAAACAAAACAACCCCACGACTTTGCTTCTGTTGGGAAGGCTTCATAAAACTCTTGATTACTCCATAAGAGCTGTGAGGTTATGCCACCATTGTCCCTGTATTTCTTGATTTTGTAATTTTACTTCACATAGATGTGTGGACATTGGACTAATTATTTTGTTTATTGTTGTGACAAAACACCTGGGGGAGGGATAAATAAAATAAAGACATGTTTATTTTAGTTCACAGTTTTAGTTTGCAGTATATCATGGTGGACAAGTCATAGCATCAGAAATTATAAAGCTGTTCACATTGTATCCACAGCCTGGAAGCAGAGAGATGATGGGTGTTGGTACTCTGCTTTCTTCAGTTTTACACTAAACCCAGTTCAGTGTAATGTGATGATGTCACCACATTAATGATAAATCTTTACTGGTGACCTCTCTAGAAACACATGTATATACTCTGAAGTACATTTTCCTGGTGGTTGTAAATCTCATGAAGGTGACAAAGAACATTAACTATCTCAGAATTAGGTACAAAAAAAGCAAGCAGAGAGAACAGTAATTATTTCAGTTCTGAAATATTTTATAATTAGAAAGTAGCTATTGACTCTAATGCTAATAGTTTAATTTATCATTATTATATAGAATCTTGTGGTCATCTATCATCTTATTTTATGTGTGAGAAACTTTAACCTGAGCTCTTTGACTTGCATAAGGAATAATGCCTTTCTCAAAATATATCAGTACACAAGAGGAAAATTAAAATTTAAGACTAAAAGGAATTTTAACGATGTCAAAATGGTAATATATTAATGCCTCATATTCATCTTTTTTGGCTCCTTAAACTATTATGTGGTTGTATATCAAAGAAGTTTAAAGCAATCTTAATTTCAAACTTAATTTTACAAGATTGCAAAACGAAACAAAAAATATGTGTTTTTCTCCATTATACAATTAAAACAATGATAAAAGGATCATGTTTTTTTCTTTTTCAATACTTCTCTCATATACCACATCCTTACCACAGTTTCCCCTCCCTCTACTCCTCCCAGTTCCCTCCTTCACCTCTCCTCTCCCCAGATCTGCTTTTCCATTTACTTTCCTAAAGAGCAGGATTCTCAAGACAGTCTGAAGAGATGATCATGGAGCCTCATACTTGGTCCTCTGCAAACAAATTATGGTTATTAGCTTGGTGAGTTTTGTGGGAGTCATAACAGTGTAAGTGTGGTTATCTCTGACCCTTTCACCTATTCCTGTGATCCTTTTCCTTATACTCGGATCATGGCTTCTTAAACTAATAGTAGATTTTCATCATGATAAATTTAATTGGATACACAAAATTAAAGTTTGTTAATCAGGTTAGAAACAAATGTGACCTGTTTATCAGATAATTTCAGAAAATATTTGGGCCCTTGAAAAATCATTTGTGGTTTGATTTATAAGTAAGATTTTGGGTCAATATAGTAGTTATAAATCCATGAATGTGTATACAAATATTTAACATTATTAAGAGATTAAGAAAAGAGAAGTTTATTCATAATTGGCTAGTTTTCAGTCTTTGAGAAAGGAAATCTGTTCTTAAGATTTTTCTATAAACATGGGCTTTGGGGCATTCCAAACTTTGCAATTGAAAAACAATAACCAAGATTCATAGGTGTATTTGAAGCTGCAATGGGACTTCAAAAATCATTTAGTCCGGCCCCTTAATTGAAAAATACTTCCCCTAGTGTGGAACAGTTATGCTATTTCAAGTCCAGGAGCTAGAGCAGAGCAACATATTATATTCCCTTAGGGGGACACCATTGGGCTATGAGTGCTCCTTTTCTCCAAACCTCTGAATTTTGGATCTAACTGTATTAATTACCCTGGCTGTGGATGAACCTAATGGACATTTAGGGACTGAGCTTCATATTAAAGAAAGTTCATGGAAGGCACAGGCCTCTGGTGCATTCCTCCATATGCTAAGGATAAATAAAAGGATTTGCTTCACTTGATACCACCAAGTGACACAGGGGAATGGAAGCCTTCCTTGCACCTCCTTTGGTATATTGTTCATCAGACTGCAGCTTTATGGCTTATTCTTAGCTGAGGTAAAAACTTGAAAAAATGTAAATGAAAAAAGAACATCAAAGAGGAGTCATATCCATCACAATCAGCATTAAAAACAAACACATCCTCATGGAGACAGGGGGCAGGGAGGAGGTATAGAATGTGAAACAATCAGAGGGTGCACCTGGAGGGGAATAAAATTTAAAGTGTAAAAATAAATAAATAAATAAATAAATAAATAAATAAATAATAAAATTGAAAAAAAAACACAGTGTAATGTTTGTTAGATTTTTAAACTTTTCATAGTGAACATTGTTATGGTGATTAAATTATCTGGATCTTGCAGCTGGTTTTTCTTTCCACTGAAGTGATTGCCTAATGCTTCCATTCCTTGAATTTACCAGTTCCGTAGAAAACATGCTCATTTCCAGTCATTTATTGTACCCTCCCTCCCCCTACAGTACATTTTCATAAATATATTCAGTAGTGCTTCATTCCATTTACAAACATCAATAGCGAAACATTACAAGATAATTTTCTATTGATCCTTGAAAACAATTAAAATATATTAACTTCTCCACCAGTAATATATAGCTTGCCTTTCCTTCAATATGATTTGGCTTATGCAATGATATAAGTGTCTACATTTGTGTTACCATTTCTATCTACAAACAATGGAATATAACTAAAGCAGAGGGAAATGATTCTTTCTTGGGGATAAGGTTGTACTGTGTAGCCAAGCTGCTCTCAAACTCAGAATATTCTTGACTGCATCTGCCTCCTGAATGCTGGCATTACAGATGTGTGATACTAAACTTGTCTCATATTGACAATCTTAAGAGATTTCTCCAGTACATGGAAGAGTGTGTGTTTGGGTGGGGTAGGAGTTAAACTTTTTACAATAGAAAAATAATTGAAGATGTGGAAATACTTTACAACATACTTTATTGAAGATGTACACATGCTTTCCAAAAGTAAGTTATAGATAAGTCTGTAGTGTGCAATCATTAACAGAGTTAGTTTAGTTCATATTTTTGATGGCTAACTTTCCTCTGTTATGCTATGGAACCTTTTCTTTTTCAAAGATTCTACTTCTAATATTCTCATTATAAACTATTTGGTTTTAAGGGCTTTCTATGTGTCTATATTCTATTTCAACCTTTTAAGTCAGCAGAATTCTTTTTTTTTTTAAGAGTTGCAGTGAGGATATTTATCCCAAGTCATTGTTTAAAATTTACTTTCTTCATCGCTACTCTATGATTTATCTTTAATATGGATTTCATCTTTAGGAGACTATAATCTGTTAGTTCTCAGAAAAGAACAAACACATGTTTTGTCAGGTTTTGTGGTATGAATGTAAAGTTTCCCATACAGTGCACGAGTTTGGAAATCTGATCCTCAACTAGGCATATTGTTTGAGGAAGCTGTATAATCTTTCATAAATTCATGTCGCTAGAGGCAGTGGACCTTGGGTGGGATGGAGTAGAAATGAATTTTGAGGTCTATTGCTTGGATCAACTACCTAATCTGTCTTTGCTTCTTGATTTGCATGTATATGTAGCCTCATCCATGCTAGCCCCACTCCTTCCAACCATGATGAAATTTATCTGCCACCATGATGAAATATACCCTCTGTTCTTTAAGCTGGTTGTTGTTAGGTGTTTGGGATCAACTATGAGAAAAATGACTGATACTCTTAAGTTATTTTGTGTGTTTTATGTGCACGTGGCACTAAACTAATAATTTATGATTTTATTAATGGTGGGGGTGGTTTCTTCTTTATTTACATATTACCTTTCATGAAAACCATGAAAATAAGTGGTTGATAAAGTTTTCAAAGAAAGTGGTAAATATGTTGTCTAATAGCTTAGAGTAGAGATTAGGAGACACCCATTATTTCTCTAGGGATAGTAAGGTGCTTGAGATGGTACACAGGGCAAATAAGGAGGAGGTAAAGAAACAGAAAGCAGCCAGTCTCCTGGAGCAGAAAACATGGAATGGCAAGTATCATCTGGGATGTTCATGGGAAATCCAATTGTGTGATGATCAAATAGTGTTATTTATTCTCTTACACATTTGGCCGTTTTTAAAAGGTAAACTGCAAAGGGGTAGAAATAGATATAGATAACACTTTCACTTTTGCTGCAATTAACTCCATATTCTGTTGCATAATTCCTCCCTATTTATTTGTAATGGTACACTATCATGAAAATATCTCTTACATTCTAAAAGACTGGAACTTTTGCTAGACGTCACAGCCAAAGTGAATAATACATAATGACATCACTTAGCACTGTTATCTATTCTGTATTCAGCTTGTTTGTTTAGCCTGAATTTTTATTACTTCTTTTAAGTTTTGAAATTTGAGGCATGACATTTTCTGGCATCCAAACCTTCTGTTTTACACTTTCAGCTGTCTTTCAAATTCATGACTTCTCTTTTCATTAAAAGTTGCTTTATTCATATATTTATATATATATGTTTATATGTATATTCCTAAGCACACTCAGCTTGTATCATGTATCATGTTATTTGTATGGGTGTTTTCAGGGCTGATCTTTAAAAGGACATTGTAACAACCAATCTTACTTATTCTGAATTTCCTATGTAAACAACTTTTATAACATAAACTAATGCATAGTTTTAGTCTTGAGTTATGAAGTCTTCCATGCCTCTAATCCAAAGATTAGATGCACGTAGATATCCTTGTTATGACAAGGTGATCTTAGGTGTCAGCTTGACTATATCTGGAATCAACTAAAACTGAAGCAGCTGAGTCATGTCTATGAGTGATTTTTTTCTTTTTTCTTTTTTTTCAATTTTATCAAAGTTTTATTTGTTCTTTTTTATTAGATATTTTCTTTATTTACATTTCAAATGTTGTCCCTTTCCTGGTTTCCCCTCTGAAAAGCTCCATCTACTCCCCTTGCTCACCAACCCACCCACTCCTACTTCCTGGCCCTGGCATTCCCCAACACTTGGGCATACAGCCTCCACAGGATGAAGGGCCTCTCTTTCCATTGATGACTGACTAGTCCATCCTCTGCTACATATGCAGCTGGATCCATGAGTTCCACCATGTGTACTCTTTGGTTGGTGATTTACTCCCTGGTAGGTCTATAAGTACTTGTTGGTTCATATTGTTGTTAGTCCTTTGGGACTGCAAACCCCTTCAGTTCCTTGGGTCCTTTCTCGTCATTGGGGACACTGTGTTCAGGCCAACTGTAGGCTGTGAGCATCCACCTCTGTATTTGTTAAGCACTGGTAGAGCCTCTCAGGAGATAGCTATAACAAGCTTCTGTCAGCAAGCACTTGTTGGCATTCACAAAAGTGTCTGTGTTTGGTGATTGTGTATGGGATGAAGATTTTTTTCTTTCTTATTTGGCTCTTTTTAGTCGGGAAGATCCACTCTATATCTGGAACACACTCTCTGGTGATGAACCACATAAAAGGACATAGACGAGAAAAGCACTTTCTTTATCTTTTCTTTCTATCATGTCTCTGTCTCTGTCTATCTCTGTCTCTGTTTATCTCTCTGTGTGCCTCTGTCTCTCTGTCTCTCTGTCTCTCTGTCTCTCTGTCTCTCTCTCTCTCTCTCTCTCTCTTTCTCTCTCTATTTTACTCTCTCTTTGAGAGAGGTACTCTAGAGAGTCCTGGCTATCCTGGAACTCTCAGTGTAGACCAGGTGATATCTACCTGCCTCTGTCTCTCACAGGATTAACATCATGCAACACCACACCCAGCAGGAAGCATTTTATGCCTTCTTGTCCTCACTTTCACTGCAACAGTTACCTACCCTGATGCTCATACATTTCTTTGCTGATATTAGAACCTACTTCTTCAATATTGCAGTGTAGATTGATAGTCAGCTAAAACATCCATAGGATTCATAAACATTTCATCAGGCAATAGTCATTGCTAGACTGGCTGAACCATTATCTACAAACCACTTAATATATCCCTCTTTAATAATAATATAATTTTATTATATCTAATAAATTATGTATGATATATAAAATACATATTATATATTATAAATGAATAAGCTCTAGAACAAAAGGAAACAAATTCACCCAAGAGAAGTAGAAGGCAAGAAATAATCAAACTTAGGGCTGAAATCAACCAAGTGGAAACAAGAAGAACTATTCAAAGAATCAACCAATCAAGGAGATGGTTCTTTGAGAAAATCAACAAGATAGATAAACCCTTAGCCAGACTCACTAGAGGGCACAGGGAAAGCATCCTAATTAACAAAATCAGAAATGAAAAGGGAGACATAACAACAGATCCTGAAGAAATCCAAAACACCATCAGATCCTTCTACAAAAGGCTATACTCAACAAAACTGGAAAACCTGGATGAAATGGACAAGTTTCTAGACAGATACCAGGTACCAAAGCTAAATCAAGATCAGGTTAATGATCTCAACAGTCCTATATCCCCTAAAGAAATAGAAGCAATCATTAATAGTCTCCCAGCCAAAAAAAGCCCAGGACCAGACTGGTTTAGTGCAGAGTTCTATCAGACCTTCAAAGAAGACCTAATTCCAGTTCTTCACAAACTATTCCACAAAATAGAAATGGAAGGTACTCTACCCAACTCATTCTATGAAGCCACAATTACTCTGATACCTAAACCACAAAAAGACCCAACAAAGATAGAGAACTTCAGACCAATTTCTCTTATGAATATCGATGCAAAAATCCTCAATAAAGTTCTTGCTAACCGAATCCAAAAACACATCAAAACAATCATCCATCCTGACCAAGTAGGTTTCATCCCAGGGATGCAGGGATGGTTCAATATACGGAAATCCATCAATGTAATCAAGTATATAAACAAACTCAAAGACAAAAACCACATGATTGTCTCCTTAGATGCTGAGAAAGCATTTGACAAAATCCAACATCCATTAATGATAAAAGTCTTGGAAAGATCAGGAATTCAAGGCCCATACCTAAACATGATAAAAGCAATCTACAGCAAACCAATAGCCAACATCAAAGTAAATGGTGAGAAGCTGGAAGCAATCCCACTAAAATCAGGGACTAGACAAGGCTGTCCACTCTCGCCCTACCTATTCAACATTGTACTTGAAGTCCTAACCAGAGCAATTCAACAACAAAAGGAGATCAAGGGTATACAAATTGGAAAGGAAGAAGTCAAAATATCACTTTCGCAGATGAAATGATAGTATATATAAGTGACCCTAAAAATTCCACCAGGGAACTCCTAAACCTGATAAACAGCTTCAGTGAAGTAGCTGGATATAAAATTAACTCAAACAAGTCAATGGCCTTTCTGTACACAAAGGATAAACAGGCTGAGAAAGAAATTAGGGAAACAACACCCTTCTCAATAGTCACAAATAATATAAAATACCTTGGCGTGACTCTAACTAAGGAAGTGAAAGATCTGTATGATAAGAACTTCAAGTCTCTGAAGAAAGAAATTAAAGAAGATCTCAGAAGATGGAAAGATCTCCCATGCTCATGGATTGGCAGGATCAACATTGTAAAAATGGCCATCTTGCCAAAAGCAATCTACAGATTCAATGCAATCCCAATCAAAATTCCAACTCAATTCTTCAACGAATTATAAACAGCAATCGGCAGATTCATCTGGAATAACAAAAAACCGAGGAAAGCAAAAACTCTTCTCAAGCATAAAAGAACCTCTGGTGGAATCACCATGCCGGACCTAAAACTGTACTACAGAGCAATTGTGATCAAAACTGCATGGTACTGGTATAGTGACAGACAAGTAGACCAATGGAACAGAATTGAAGACCTAGAGATGAATCCACACACCTATGGTCACTTGATCTTTGACAAGGGAGCTATAACCATCCAGTGGAAAAAAGACAGCATTTTCAACAAATGGTGCTGGCACAACTGGGGGTTATCATGTAGAAGAATGCGAATTGATCCATTTCTATCTCATTGTACTAAGGACAAATCTAAGTGGATTAAGGAACTCCACATAAAACCAGAGACACTGAAACTTATAGAGGAGAAAGTAGGGAAAAGCCTTGAAGATATGGGTACAGGGGAAAAATTCCTGAATAGAACAGCAATGGCTTGTGCTGTAAGATTGAGAATTGACAAATGGGACCTCATAAAATTGCAAAGCTTCTGCAAAGCAAAAGACACCGTCAATAAGACAAAAAGGCCACCAACAGATTGGGAAAGGATCTTTACCTATCCCAAATCGGATAGGGGACTAATATCCAATATATATAAAGAACTCAAGAAGGTGGAATCCAGAAAATCAAATAACCCCATTAAAAAATGGGGCTCAGAGCTAAACAAAGAATTCTCACCTGAGGAATACCGAATGGCAGAGAAGCACCTGAAAAAATGTTCAACATCCTTAATCATCAGGGAAATGCAAATCAAAGCAACACTGAGAATCCACTTCACTCTGGTCAGAATGGCTAAGATCAAAAACTCAGGTGACAGCAGATGCTGGCGAGGATGTGGAGAAAGAGGAACACTCCTCCATTGTTGGTGGGATTGCAAGCTTGTACAACCACTCTGGAAATCAGTCTGGCGGTTCCTCAGAAAATTGGACATAGTACTACCGGAGGATCCCACAAAACCTCTCCTGGGCATATATCCAGAAGATGTCCCAATCGGTAAGAAGAACACATGCTCCACTATGTTCATAGCAGCCTTACTTATAATAGCCAGAAGCTGGAAAGAACCCAGATGCCCCTCAACAGAGGAATGGATACAGAAAATGTGGTACATTTACACAATGGAATACTACTCAGCTATTAAAAAAATGAATTTATGAAATTCCTAGGCAAATGGATGGACCTGGAGGGTATCATCCTGAGTGAAGTAACCCAATCACAAAGGAACTCACACAATATTTGCTCACTGATAAGTGGATATTAGCCCAGAAACTTAGGATACCCAAGATATAAGCTACAACTTGCCAAACGCATGAAATTCAAGAAGAACGAAGACCAAAGTGTGGACACTTTACCCTTTCTTAGAAATGGGAACAAAACACCAATAGAAGGAGTTACAGAGACAAAATTTGGAGCTGTGACGAAAGGATGGACCATCTAGTGATTGCCATATGCAGGGATCCATCCCATAATCAGCTTCCAAATGCTGACACCATTGCATACACTAGCAAGATTTTGCTGAAAGGACCCAGATATAGCTGTCTCTTTTGAGACTATGCTGGGGCCTAGCAAACACAGAAGTGGATGATCACAGTCAGCTATTGGATGGGTCACACGGCCCCTAATGGAGGAGCTAGAGAAATTACCCAAGGATCTAAAGGGATCTGCAACCCTATAGGTGGAACAACAATATGAACTAACCAGTACCCGGGAGCTCTTGTCTTTAGCTGCATATGTATGAAAAGATGGCCTAGTAGGCCATCACTGCAAAGAGAGGCCCATTGGACTTGCAAACTTTATATGCCCCAGTACAGGGGAATGCCAGGGCCAAAAAGGGGCAGTGGGTGGGTAGGGGATTGGGGGGGTGGGTATGGGAGACCTTTGGGATAGCATTGAAAATGTAAATGAGGGAAATACCTAATTAAAAAAAAAAAAGAAGTCTACTAAGGATTCAGGTTGTGGTTTTTGATAGATTCATTTGTTAACAATTGCCTTTTCCCCAAATCCATCTTGGAAAGGAGATATTTACAGCTTATTTGCTCATGTTTGCCCGAGAAACTCTGGCTCACTTAAGAAAATATCAAAACTGGCTTTGGAAACAGAAAGAGCAGAGTAATACTCAGATGGGAAGGATGATGGTACCTTTCCTAGCATTTCTTCTTTTAGGTACTCACAAAGTCTTCAGTCAGATCTTTTTTCACTATTTCTCCATTCCTCTCTTTTGAAACCAGAATATTACTGTTGGCTACTCTGTATTGCACATGTTACCTGATCTTTCTTTTTTAAATTCTGACTCAACAAGTTAATTACCTCAAGCCTCACAACAAGTGTTAGACAGGAGTTGTGAAGAGGGCTAGGATTATCAAAGAGTATCAGGACTTTTGAGATGACTGAGACATATCTTGAATTGTGCGATGAGGATAAGACTTTAGACCAGGAGAAAGTATTATGGAAAGTATTAAAATAATGCAATAGTGTCAAGTTGACTAGAAATGAAATGCAATAGTTCATCTTTATTGTTAACTTGACTGAATTTAGAATCACCTAGGAGACACCCCTTTGAGAGTAGCTGTGACAATGTTTTCAGAGGTTTCTTGGAGGGAAGACTCATACTGAATACAGGCAGAGCCCCCATTTGTGCTGGGTTCCAAGCTGAGTAAAGAAGACACAAGAAAAAGCATCTGAGTACCAGCTTTCATCTCTCTGTGTTTCCAGAAAGCAGGGGCATCATGCCCCATTCCCCAACACATTCTAAGGAATGATAGGTATTAGCCACAAACCCAAACCATGAGTCAATATATTCATTTGCTTTACAATGCCTTTATCAATTATTTTGTCATAGCTATGAGAAAGTAACTCATGCAGAATGCATACATACAGAAATTGCTTTTGAACCCATGTGAGAAATTCTATCACAATACCACAAATATGCCATTCACTACTGGTCTATGAGAGTTATTCTTTGCAAGTTAAGCCAATATCATATAAAATCTTTGCTGGAGCATTTCATAGTGTATATTTCATGAGATATACAGTTATAATTCTAATAATATTTCTAAAACTGAGAGGACTGACCCAGGCTGACCAAGACTTCAAATTGGCAGTTCAAGAGGCTAGGTAGCCCTAAATTTCTGTTTCTCAGAACTGAACAATTGGGGGAAAGTAAATTACTGGAAAAACCACAGCACACAGGCAGCCCATAAGAAGCTCCCCTCCCACCAGTTCTAAGGGAAGAGCAGTGAGTGAGTAAGAGTTTCCAGGCCCCTCCACCAACAACTATGGTTCTGGAAGTTCCCAGAGCCCTAGCTAATCCCAAAGAAGCCCATAGTCCCTAGAGACCCAGCCAACCAATCAAGATAAAGCTACCACTCCCTGGAATTCCCTTAATCTGCTTTAAATTGAGCCTGAAATTTCACTTACAGATCTCCATTTTGAGAATGGTAAACCCTTGAATGCTGGATTTCTAAAGAATAAATGCTCTTTGTATTTGCTTGCTATTTGAGTTTGGGGTATCATTCTTTGGTAAATAATGAACCCTTACAAGATGAGATCCATGCAGAGCTAAGGCCAAGGTCAAGGGTAATATGTGGCTATGGTAATAGGATGAATCACCTAGGAAGAAGAGGAGGGTGAGGCATAGACAGTTTCATTATTTCCCTTCCTCTCTTCTTCTTCTTCTCCTTTTTTTTTAAAAATCTTTCCTAAAAGCAAATAATCCCAATTCTATAAATTCACAGTTCAATCAATCTCTGCCCTAAGAAGTAGGCAACTTCCATCCTCCTTCAGACTCAGAGCAGCCTGCAGTCCCCACATCAAGGGACCTTAGAGCCTGCTTTCTGTGTTTCAATTCCTGTGCTTGAGTCCAAATGACTCACTACCCAGCTACTAAAATAAAATAAAATAAAACTCTAACTCTCAGGATAATAATCTTATTATTAAGAAATTAGATATTTTCTTCATTTACATTTAAAATGCTGTCCCAAAAGTCCCCTATACCCTCCCCCCACCCTGTTTCCCAACCCACCCACTCCCACTTCCTGACCCTGGCATTCCCCTGTACTGGGGCATATGATCTTCGCAAGACCAAGGGCCTCTCCTCCCATTGATGGTGGACTAGGCCATCCTCTGCTACATATGCAACTAGAGACACAGCTCTGAGGGGTACTGGTTAGTTCATATTGTTGTTCCTCCTATAGGGTTGCAGACCCCTTTAGCTCCTTGGATACTTTCTCTAGATTCTTCATTAGGGGCCCTGTGCTCTATACAATAGATGACTGTGAGCATCCACTTATGTATTTGCCAGGCACTGGCATACCCTCATAAGAGATAGCTATATCAGGGTTCTGTCAGCAAAATCTTTTTGGCATACACTCAAGAAGAAGGAAGACCAAAGTGTGGATACTTTGTTCCTTCTTAGAATGGGGAACAAAATACCCATGGAAGGAGTTACAGAGATGAAGTTTGGAGCTGAGATGGAAGGAAGGACCATCCAGAGACTACCCCATCCAGGGATCCATCCCATTCTTCTTTGAAAGCAACTGTGCCTAGGGAAGTTGGCAGTCAGGCTGGATTCTACCACAGTAATGGTAATGAGTTTCTATAACATCCACATAGCTATGTAGTTAGGACTCCAGCCTCACAAATACTGATGTTGATAATTTCACTAATTTGTCAGTGAAAGGCTGTTTGACAATGTTAAGTACAACATTATTATTATTATAATTAATTTCTATTTGTCAAGTAAAAGTACCAGGGACTTCATTCAGTTAACATTAACTGCAGTAAGTAATTGTTTTTATAAATTCATAAAACTCCTCTACATGAATATAAATTACATAATGCACTTTGTGTGCCTAGTTCATTACTGAAAATATTGGATCTGAGTAAGGGCTATCAATTATTTTATCGAAGGAATTCTAATTGAAGGGTTATTTTGTTATATTCTCAGCACTTTTCTTTTTCTAAGGTGAAGTCATATAAAAGTTATAGATATACCCTTTTCTTAGCTAATTGTCAAAATAGTCAAAGCAGTCTCATAAAATGTATTGTACCTACATTGTGATATGTTTGTCCATAAAAAGCTGAGTGAACTGTATCTCCGATAGTACCTGTGAACTTTGAATATAGCTTTTGTTTTGTTATTTAGTACTAAGTGTCTAGTTCCTAGACATTAAATACTAAAACAAACTGCTTTAACCTATTATCAGAGATGAAACATGCTTAAAATTGGAAATAAAACATTTATCACATGAAGTTAAAATGTTGATATTAGATATTAGGAATCATGTCTCATAGTATACAAAGGAAATAGGTCACCAAGTACAGTTGGGATCAGTAGCCTGAGCTTAGGTCTGATGGCTTCAGCACTGAGAATCAAACCTGAAAATGCTCAAAATGAATCCACTGACCAAGTTCCTCTTATGTTTGTCATATTTTCTGTTTTAATGTGCATCTAGGAAAACTGTGATCACTTGGGGAATCTTTTGAATTATTAAGCAACATGAAGAATTGAAAAAGTGGAAGTTTTCATCATGACCAGAGTTACTGTTTTAGAGACATGAGCAATGTTAGAGGAAAGAACCGAGGAAATATAAAATGAAGATCTTTAGTGTTCCCTGCGGTTGTTATTGCCTTCAGGGTGTTTTGCAAAGAGACAGACTCTACCATAAGACATCAGCTTGAACAAACATGGTCCCTCAGTTTGTAAGAAACAAATAATGCCAAACACAAGACAAGTAAAAGTGGCTTTGCAAGTAACTTTTGCTTTCCTTGAGGGCTAGTGAGGCAGAGTTCACAATATTCCAATAAAAACAAAAGTGGGTCACTGATACTATAAGGAGACAGCTCTCGACTCTTGCCTAAGAAGCTATTTTGAAAAAAAGAAAGCAAAAGGTAAATTTCATTAAAAAATGTCTCAGAATATTTTAGTCTTACTAAATTTCTGCAGTAGAATTATAGAGTGTGGCTCTACTTCCCTCAGTAGTATTTCACTGTTCTGCATCTGAATCATTTTCTCACAAACTCCACACATTTTCCATTAACATAGATGCACACACACACACACACAAACACTAAAAACTATATTTGTCTATCATTTTAAGTTGAAGAAATAAATGGAGGCAATGACTAGTGAACACACTAGTGAATGGCCACATCTGATTTAGAAGTATTGACATGCTGAAATTTTGTTTTATCATTTGTTGGCTATGTGATAGCTATGTTTTGTTTTTACTTTCTATAGTGTCCTCATTTCAAAAACGTAATAATGAATGATGTAGTGCATTCATAATGACTCAGTTGTGCAAGTCTAGACTATATATAGTGGACTTAGGTCTCTATTTTGAAAAATAACTATATTATTTTATAGCTAAAGGCATAGGTAGATAGTAAGAGATGGCACAAGACATTAATTTACTGTTAAAATTGAATAGTTTCAGAAGGAAATTCTTTATTTCATTTCTTCATTACCATGACAAAATACTACAAAAGCAACACAAGGAAAGGATGGTTTCTCTCCTTTGATAATGCAAGGTGAATTTTGTCAGTGTGAGGATCCAGGTGTCAGGAGTTTGAGGCAGATTGCACATTGTCTACACAGTCAGAAAGCAAAGGCGCATGAGTGCTGGTGTTCATTCCCTTTTCCTTCTCCCCTAAGAGAAGACACTTAGGAGACACTGCCATAGACACATCCAGAATCATTGCCTCTTGAGTGGGCACTGCAGATTGGCCATTGCAGAAGCCTGTGCTGTACTTTTTCTTGTTTTTTATAACCCTCCCTGTTTTTTTCCTCCTGATTTCTAATTATTTTCTCTAGACTAGGGAAGCAACATGGATTTAATCTCTGTGTCTCTCTCTCTGCTTCTGCTACAACTGTTTTTAAACAAATGCAAATGTTTCTGATGGATTTTAGATCTATTCATTGTCAGGTACAATATCTAGAAGACAAAAACAAACATAATACACACAATACATTCATTTTTGGTGCTGAAGAACCTCCATAGCATGTTTTTCATTCTGTTATTATATATGAAAATATCATTCTTTCAGAATATTTTTCTGGCCAATTTGTATAATATAGTAGATAATAATTTATATTATTGAGAATAAATTAGAAAAAAAAGTTGAAAATAAGCATAGTAGAAAATTCATGGATCTTGTAAGACTTATTTGTGGTGATACATCTGCAAAGGTCCAAGTCTAGATAAATCCATAGCAACTTCAACACTTAAATGTTGAATCACAGTGAGGAAGCACCACTGGAGAATAAACTAGAGCTCAGGACAGCTGGGGAAAATCAATCAGACAAAGGAAACCTGTGTTCTGTTCTGAAAAGTTGAAAAGAGTCTTCTCTGGTTTATGTCTTCTATGTTTCCACTGTCTCCAGTTGTATTAAACCAGGAGCATGGATTTTGTAGGAAAAAGGCCTTTGGTCCCTGACAACCAGCAGTGGAGAGAAAAGCTTCACAGGAGTTGGTGTAGGCAAGAGATTCTGCTATCACAACCCTGGCAATTGTCTAGCCCTTCACACATCACTACTACACCATTGGCTGGGCTTGCACATTAGTACTATTACTCTGAGAACAGTGAAACACTTACACCTGTCTTTCAGGGATGGCAAATACATTTATCAATTATCATTATGTATATTATGTACATATTTATGTCTTTGAGCACATGTGCATATGTGTGTGTATAGACATTAACATGTTTATGTAGAGGCCGAACGTGAACTTTGGGTGTCATTCTTCAGTAACTGTTTATCTTGATTTTTGAGACAACCTTTCTTCACCAGCTTGGAGAGTCCTAATTTGTCTATTATTTAGCCAGTGAACTCTAAATTCAGCTGTCTCTCCACTCCTTAGCATGAGCTTGACAAACTGGGGCATAATTCCTAGGTTTGTTTGTTTTTTAAATGTGATTCCCTGGAGCTGAACCCAGGATCTCAGGCTATCATAATATCCTGAGCTCTTTCTTTGCTGCATTAACTTCAACTTTTGACTGAGCAAAATGACTGCCTCTGTTCAAATCAACTTTGTGATCCTTTTTCATGTAAATCAAGAAATATAAATCTGCTTCAGAAAAACTTCAGAGCTATGAAAGTTTGATTTAGAGTCATCATTGGTTTGCTAGTTATGTATGAGTAGACAATCCATTTAGACTTATATTCTCATTCATGAAAAGAAGTAAAGATGCATAAAGTTATTTGGAAATTAATCACATATATGCAAAAGTAAAAGGACCCTATAGGCTAATTTGTTTATAACAAATTATTGATTTTACGTTATGAACATAATACTGATTATGATTAAATGAGTTAATATAATTTAGTTGATGAAAATGAGCCACATCTATTTTCCTTGTGTGGAAGATGATAAATTCATGTTTTCCCACTATGATTTCTTTACATTCTCACTGAGACTGCAAATCTATAACTCTGCCAAAGTCCTTGTAACTTCCTGCCTGATTCATATATAGGAGGAGTTTTCAACAGATGAGCATGTCACAGCTTGTTCTTGTTTGCCCTGCCACACACTAGAAACCAAGCAGTCTTTCTTTGGATAAGGCATTCCCTTTTGCTGTTCTTTAACATCTCAGCCCAGACAGATAAATAAGGAAACTTATTGCTTCCTACTAATACACATTTTTTTCTGCATCTACTGAGCAATGAATCACACCAGCTGCTTAGTCAGCCTTTTCTCACTCTGATGTGGAAATAGCTTGAGAAGTACTAAGAGCTCAGTGGGTTATATATATATAAAAAGATGTTAAGTTGAGAGAAAGGCACATTAAGGGGCTTATGGGGAAATTTGAAAGGGCAAATAGAGAGGAAATATCATTATAGTTGGACATAGATAAGAATAAAGACAAATTTTCAAAGAGTTATTAGTCATACAACCTGATTAAATGAGAAAAAATGGGTTTTTACTGAAATTGTTGTACAGCCATTATTATACTAGAGTACACACTGTCAAAAGGCTCAAATTATTTTTTAGTTAGTCTGATTTTTGCGTCATATAATATGTGAACACAGGGAATTAAAATGATAAAAGTAGTCTAACACTGAACTACAATTCTTCTTACTAAAAAATTTCCACATTTCTATAGATATATTTTAGCAGTTCTTTATCTTTTCATGTAAAATAAAGCATGAGTGCAATGATTATAATGGAAGTTCAATAGATACTATGTGTAGTACATTCAACATATTATTTTTGAAAACAACCTTTTTGTTAATTCTTTGTTAATATCACATCAATAATACTAACCCCACTCATTTCCCTGTCTTTCCATATTTTCCCTCTGTTCTTGCAACCTCCCCCAGAGAAGAAACAATACAAAAACACTAAGAAACAAAAACCTAAAAACCAAAATAACACAAAACCAACCCCTTTGGTAACTGTTTATGGGATGAATCCCCAGATGGGACACTCTTTGGATGGCCTTTCCTTTAGTCTTTGCTCTACACTTTATCTCCATATTTGCTCCTAAGCAAATATGGTACTGCTTAGAACAAGTATTTTGTTCTCCTAAGAAGGGCCAAAGCACCCACACTTTGGTTTTCCTACTTATTGAGCTTCATGTACTCTGTGAATTGTCTCCTGGTTATCTGAAGTTTTGGGGCTAATATGCACTTATCAGTGAGTGCATACCATGTGTTTTCTTTGTGATTGGGTTACCTCACTCAGGATGATATTTTCTAGTTCTATCCACCAGACATTATTATGGATGCCAAGAAATGCATGCTGAAGGGAACCTGATGTGGCTGTCTCCTGAGAGGCCCCGCCAGAGCATTACACATACAGAGGCAGATGTTAGCAGCCAAACATTGGACTGAACATGGGGTCCCTAATAGAGGAGTTAGAGAAGGGACTGAAGGAGTTGAAGGGGTTTGCAACCCCATATGAAGAACAACAATATCAACCAACCAGACCCCCCAGAACTCCCAGGGACTAAGCCATCAACAATGGAGTATGCATGGCTCCAGCTGTGTATGTAGCAGAGGATGGCCTTGTCATACATTAATGGAAGGAGAAGTCCTTGGTCCTATGAAGCATTGATAGATGCCCCAGTATAAGGTAATCGAGGGCGGGGAAGTAGGAGTGAGTGGATGGAGAGGAACATCCTCATAGAAATGCGGGGGTTGGGGGGAGGAGGATGTGATAGGTTGTTTCCAGGAGGGAGAGAAACCTGGAAAGGGGATAATATTTGAAATGTAAATAGAGAAAAATTCAATTTAAAAAAGCTTTAAAAAAGAAAGAAAGAAATGATGATATTTGAGGTAACTGTTTGGCCAGGTGGTTAAAAAAAATAGTACCAACTTTAAAAAAAATATTATTGGTTATTTTGTATATTTACATTTCAAATCTTATCTCCCTTCCTAGTTTCACTTTCCTCAAACCCCCTATCCTAACACCCCACCTTGCTTCTATGGGGATACTCCCCACCCGCCCACCCACCTACCCATTCCTGCTTAAACATCCTAACATTCCCCTATGCCGTGGCATCAAGAGTTTAAAGGACTAAGGGCCTCTGCTCTCACTGATGCCAGATAAGTTCATTCTTTGCTACATATGCAACTGGAGCCATGGTTTACTCCATATATATTCTTTGGTTGGTGGTTTAGTCCCTGGGAGTTCTGGGGGGGTCTGGTTGGTTGATATTGCTGTTCTTCCTATGGGGTTGTAAACCCCTTCAGTTCCTTCAGTTCCTCTCTAACTCCTCCATTGGGTCCCTGTGCTCAGTCTGATGGTTGGTTGCAAATATCCACACCTGCATCAGTAAGGCCACGGCAGAGCCTCTCAGGAGACAGCTATATCAGGCTCCTGTCGGCAAGCACTTCTTGACATCAGCAATAGTGACTGGGTTTGGTGGCTGCATATGGGATGAATCCCCAGCTGGGGCAGTCTAAGAACTAGAAATGCTCAAAGCTTATAATTGTTGACTTGGGAACCTTGAAGTAATAGTTGATGGAAGGTGAGGCACAACATTTAAGGAACTACGCAGAACCTGTGTAACCAGCCTGTGTCAGCACTGGGCAACAAGTTGTAAGTATTTGGTGAGTTCATCCTGACCTTAGCATTTTTACACTTTCATCGGCGTAATCTACATGATGGCTCTTTTCTAGACATTTTTAGTATTAAAGTAGCATAGTGATTCCTCAGGGTAGCCTGATTCAGACATTCTAGACCTAATATCTAAGATATCCCTGTAGTAAAAAAGGTATAAGAGACAGCACAGAAAAATGAAAAGAATTCTCAGTCTATTCTTGGGTTTATTGCATCTTGTTCCATCTCTATGGCAAACTCTAATTCTTTAACATGGGCACACTTTTCAGAGAACACATGTTGTTATAGGTGCCACATGAAGATAATGCCTTACCCAGGTAAAGTATTTCTATATGAGAAAGCCAGAGGCACCAGGGAAACAATAGAATGTGTGTACATGTATATGTGTGTTTGTGTATCTGTGTTTATGAAGTATGTATGTATATATCTGCTGTATAGCTGAAATAGTTATCATAGCTATACAGAAATATAGGTAAGGTTTTTAAAAATATTTGGGAGAACAATTTTAAATAATTTCACCAAAACTATTGTTAAACAACTTGAGAATTTATATGACAAATCAAATAATATCATTAAGTGAAACTCAACAGTTATCAATATTAAAAACAGCTATCTCTTTATGCCATTTTTGATTTAAGGTACAACAATGACATATTTTAAAATTTTGTGTTTAGAGAAAGTTAATCATGCTAAATTTTGTGATGTACACACAGACAAAAAGCATAAATATGGCTAATTACTAACAGAAAGCAAATAAAACTAAGGATGAATATTGGCTATGATGTTTTATCTTAAGTATAATAGAAAATAAATATCAGTCATAAACTTTAAAAATAATTCTAACAACTAAAGCACCCAATACAACATCATCCTCAATACTTTCAGATACTATGAACGGAAGGCTTGGTACAGTGAGGTTACTGTCTATACATACCTTGGTTAGTGTGTGTGTGTGTGTGTGTGTGTGTGTGTGTGTGTGTGTGTGTGTGTCTGTGTGTGTGTGTGTCTGTGTGTGTGTGTCTGTGTATGCTTACCATACAAGCCTTTTGAGTATACGCAATAGCTTCCACTTAGGTGTTTTTATGGGATATCTGAGTGAGTAAATAGGGGCACCTAGATCTATAACATTTATTGTTCTTTTTCTTAGGCTTTTTTCCTTCTGTTTGTTTGGTTTGTCCTATTCAGCTAAATTACTTTTTTTCTCAGATTTCATTTTTAAATTATCTTAGATGCCTGTTTGTTTTCTAATGAAAGACAGATTGAGGCTTGGTCCTGATAGAAGGGGGGCTGGGAGGAACTGAAAGGAATAGAGGAAGAGGAAACCATAATCAGGATATATTGTGTGATAGATAAAGCTGTTTCCAGTAAGAAAAAAAAATATTTTAATTGTTCATACAAACCACTCTTAAGGCCATTCCCATTCCCAGCATTAGGTGCCCAACACAAAATGAATTCAATAAAAATTTTGGAGGTTTTTTCTCACACAATGCATTGTCATGGCTATTATTATTATCATTATTATTTATTATTATTATTATTAGTTTACATCATAGCTACTTTTTTATAATTATGGCTTCTTTTAATGGAATATTTTATGGATGCTTGTGTATCTGTCTATATGTGTATTGTTTGACTTTTATTTTTCCTTCTGTTTGTTGGTTTTGTTATATTCTGGTTTCTTTATTTTCACTTATACTTCTCCTTCTCATAATCATCATCATTTAAATGTTTCTTTGAACTCTAATGAGAGAGAGTATGAACGTATGTGTATTTAGGTGGGTAGGAGACAAGGAGGATCTGGGAGGAGTTGTGCAAGGGGAAACTGCAGTAAGAATGCATTGTACAAAAATTATACTTTCAATGAGAAAAAGTATTTCCAATCAAAATAAATTATCAAAGAAACAAAAATTAAAAATTAAAAGTAAGTAGTACTTACTTTGCCTTCCCTGTCAAAAAGTTCAAAATAATTTTTTCTTTTGGAAATTGAATTGTTGAATAAAAAGAAATGAATGCAATGCTATTGAGCTCATTTAAAGAAGTATTTCCCAAAGAAAACAAGGTGGGTAGTAAATGATTCAAGCGTGTCTATGATTAACAAAACATAGAGTAGCTCATTAGATGAACAAAGTTCAGCACACACCCTAGTACATCCAGGATCTTGAGATCACTGGTGAATGGAAGACATCATCAGTTCCAAAAAACCCAGAGGGTTTTGTGCTACCAGGAACAGGGACAAAGGACACCTGCATGACCAGTGGCTGGGGTTCTTTCTGGTCATTGTCACCCCTGAATCATCTTCAGCATGATCTCAAGACATGATGAAAGCCAGAAGATCCTGGACAGATATCATACACACCCTAAGAGAACACAAATGCCAGCTGAGGCTACTATACCCAGCAAAACTCTCAATTACCATAGATGGAGAAACTAAAGTACTCCATGACAAAACCAAATTCACACAATATCTTTCCAGGAATCCAGCCCTTCAAAGGATAATAAAGGGAAAACACCAACACAAGGGCGGAAACCACACCCTAGAAAAAGCAAGAAAGTAATCCTTCAACAAACCTAAAAGAAGATAGCCTCAAGAACAGAATCCCAACTCTAACAACAAAATAACAGGAAGCAACACTTACATTTCCTTAATATCTCATAATATCAGTGGACTCCATTCCCAAATAAAAAGACATAGACTAAGAGACTGGGTACATAAACAGGACCCAACTTTTTGATGTTTACAGGAAACCCAACTCAGGGGAAAAGACAGACACTATCTCAGAGTGAAAGGAGACTGAAAAACAATTTTCCAAACAAATGGTCCAAAGAAACAAGCTGGAGTAGCAATTCTAATATTGAATAAAATCGATTTCCAACCCAAAGTTTTCAAAAACGACAAGAAGGGGCACTTCATACACATCAAAGGTAAAATTTCCAAGTTGAACTCTCAATTCTGCATATCTATGCTCCAAATTCAAGAGCATCCACATTCATTAAAGAAACTATAGTAAAGCTCAAAGCACATGTTGCACCTCACACAAAATAGTGGGAGACTTCAATACCCTACTCTCATCAATAGACAGATCCTGGAACAAACACTAGAGACACATTGAAACTAACAGAAGGTATGAAAGAAATGGATTTAACAGATATCTACAGAACATTTTATCCAAAAAAAAAAAAAAAGGATATACCTTCTTATCCAAAATCGCCCATATTATTGGTCACAAAACAGGCCTCAACAAATACAAAAATATTGAAATTATCCCATGATGACCAAGGATGATCTTCAATAACAAAATAATAGAAGCCAAGATTCACTTGGAAGCTGAAGAACAATACCTTGGTCAAGGAAGGAATAAAGAAAGAAATTAAAGACTTTTTAGAGTTTAATGAAAATGAAGCCACAACATACCCAAACTTATGAGACACAATGAAAGCAGTCCTAAGAGGATATCTCATAGC
This sequence comes from Mus musculus, assembly GCF_000001635.26. NCBI lineage: Eukaryota > Metazoa > Chordata > Mammalia > Rodentia > Muridae > Mus > Mus musculus. The sequence goes on along the minus strand of NC_000075.6, from coordinate 17,903,630 downwards.
TCTGAGTGCCTCCAAAAAGAAACTTGACAGAGCACACTCTACTAGCTTGACAGCACACCTAAAAGCTCTAGAGCTAAAGGAAGCAAATTCACACAAGAGGAGTAGATAGCAGGAAATAATCAAATTCAGGGCTGAATTCAACCAAATGGAAACAAAAAGAAATATTCAAAGAATCAACCAAACAAGCAGCTTGTTCTTTGAGAAAATGAACAACATAGATAAACCCTTAGACAGACTCACTGGAGTGCACAGGGACAGCATCCTAATTTACAAAATCAGAAATAAAACGGGAGACATAACAACAGAACCCGAGGAAATCCAAAACACCATCAGATCCTACTACAAAAGGCTATACTCAACAAAACTGGGAAACCTGGATGAAATGGACAAATTTCTAGGCAGATACCAGGTATCAAAGTTAAATCAGGATCAGATTAATGACCTAAACAGTCCCATATACCCTAAAGAAATAGAAGCAGTCATTAATAGTCTTCCAATCAAAAAAAGCCCAGGACCAGATGGGTTTACTGCAGAGTTCTATCAGGCCTTCAAAAAATACCTAGTTCCAGTTCTCCTCAAAGTATTCCACAAAATAGAAACAGAAAGTACTCTACCCAATTCATTTTATGAAGCCAAATTTACTCTGATACCTAAACCACATAAAGACCCAACAAGGAAAGAAAACTTCAGATCAAATTCCCTTATGAATATCAATGTAAAAATACTCAATAAAATTTTTGCTAACCAAATCCAAGAGCACATCAAAACAATCGTGCATCATGTTCAGTAGGCTTCATTTTAGGTATGTAGGGATGGTTTAATATACAGAAATCCATCAATTTAATCCACTATATAAACAAACTCAAAGACAGCAACCACATGATCATCTTGTTAGATGCTGAGAAAGCATTTGACAAATCCAACACCCATTCATGATAAAAGTCTTGAAATGATCAGGAATTCAAGGCCTATACCTAAATATAGTAAGAGCAATATACAGCAAACCAGTAGCCAGCATCAAATAAATAGAGAGAAGCTGGAAGCAATACCACTAAAAACAGGGACTAAACAAGGCTGCCCACTTTCTCCCTACCTATTCAATATAGTACTTGAAGTCCTAGCCAGAACAAATAAACAACAAAAGGAGGTCAAGGGGATACAAATTGGAAAGGAAGATGTTAAAACTATCACTACTTGCAGATGATATATGATAGTATATCTAAGTGACCCTAAAAATTCCACCAGAGAACTCCTAAGCCTAATAAATAGCTTCATTGCAGTAGCTAGATATAAAATTAACTCAAACAAATCAGTGGCCTTTCTCTACACCAAGGATAAACAGGCTGTGAAAGAAATTAGGAAAACAACACCCTTCATTATAGTCATAAATAATATAAAATACCTTGGCATGACTCTAACTAAGGAAGTGAAAGATCTGTATGATAAGATCTTTAAGTCTCTGAAGAAAAAAGTCAAAGAAGATCTCAAAAATTGGGACGATCTCCTATGCTCATGGATTGGCAGGATCAATATAGTAAAAATGGCTATTTTGCCGAAAGCAATCTACAGATTCAATGCAATCCCCATCAAAATTCCAACTTTACCTAGTTAGAAAGGGCAATTTGCAAATTCATCTGAAAAACAAAAACAAAAAAAAAACCTAGGATAGCAAAAACTATTCTCCACAATAAAAGGACCTCTGCTGGAATCACCATGCCTGACCTCAAGCTGTACTACAGAGCAACTGTGATAACACACACACACACACACACAAAACCCAAAACCTGCATGGTACTGGTACAGCAACAGACCGGTAGATCAATGGAATAGAATTGGAAGACCCAGAAATAAACCCACATACCTATGGTTACTTAATCTTTGACATGGGAGCTAAAACTATCCTGTGAAAAAAAAGACAGCATTTTCAACAATTTGTGCTGTCACAACTGGAGGTTATCATGTAGAAGAATGCAAAGTGATCCATTCTTATCTCCTTGTTCTTAGGTCAAGTGTAAGTGGATCAAGGAACTCCACATAAAACCAGAGACACTGAAACTTATAGAGGAGAAAGTGGGAAAAAGCCTTGACAATATGGGCACAGGGGAAAAATTCCTGAACAGAACAGCAATGGCTTGTGCAGTAAGATCAAGAATAGACAAATGGGACCTCATAAAATTGCAAAGCTTCTGTAAGGCAAAAGACATGTCACTAAGATAAAAAGACCACCAACAGATTGGGAAAGGATCTTTACCAATCCTCAATCAGATAGGGGACAAATATTCAATATATATAAAAAACTCAAGAAGATCAACTCAAGAAAATCAAATAACCCTATTTAAAAATGGGTACAGAGCTAAACAAAAATTCTCAACTCAGGAATACCGAATGGCTGGGAAGCACCTGAAGAAATGTTCAACATCCTTAATCATCAGGGAAATGCAAATCAAAACAAACCTGAGTTTCATCCTCATACCAGTCAGAATGGCTAAGATCAAAACTCAGGTGACAGCAGATGCTGGCAAGGACATGGAGAAAGAGGGACACACCTACATTGTTGGTGGGATTTCAAGCTGGTACAACCACTCTGGAAATCAGTCTGGTGGTTCCTCAGAAAATTGGTCATATTAGTACTGGAAGATCCAGCAGTCCTTCTCCTGTGCATATACCCAGAAGTTATTCCAACTTGTAATAAGGACACATGCTCCACTATGTTCATAGCAGCCTTATTTGTAATAGCCAGAAGCTGGAAAGAACCCAGATGTCTCTCAACAGAGGAATGGATACAGAAAATGTGCTATATTTGCACAATGGAGTACTACTCAGCAATTAAGAGCAATGAATTCATGAAATTCTTAGGCAAATGGATGGATCTGGAGGATATCATCCTGAGTGAGGTAACCCAGTCACAAAAGAACTCACATGGTATGCACTCACTGATGAGTGGATATTAGCTCAGAAACTTAGAAAATCCAAGATACAATTTGCAAAACTCATAAAATGCAAGGAGAAGGAACACTGAAGTGTGGATACTTCATCCCTCCTTAGAATAGGGAACATAATACCCAGGGAAGAAGTTACAGAGACAAAGTTCAGAGGAAAGATCATTCAGAGACTGCCCCACCTGGAGATCCATCCCATAAACAACCACCAAACCCAGACATTTTTGCATATGCCAGAAATATTTTGCTGACAGGACCCAGATATAGCTCTATCTTGTGAGTCTATGCCAGTGCCTGGCAAATACAGAAGTAGATGCTCACAGTCATCTATTTGATGGAACACAGGGCCCCTAATGTAGGCGCGAGAGAAAGTACCCCAGGGCTAAAGCTGGCTGCTATGCTATAGGAGGAACAACAATATGAACTAACCAGTGTGCCCCCAGGGCTGTGTCTCTAGTTGCATATGTAGCAGATGATGGCATAGCCAGGCATCAATGGAAGAAGAGGCCCTTGGTCTTGAGAAGACCATATTTCCCAGTAGAGGGGAATGCCAGGGTCATGTAGCAGGAGTGGGTGGTTTAGGGGGCAGGGCGGGGGCAGGTTATAGGGGGCTTTGGGATAACATTTGAAATGTCAACGAAGAAAATATTTAATAAAAAAATAAAATAAAAAAGTACAAAAATCCATAGTTTCTCAGCAAAATTATATGCAGGAAGCAATATATGCATAGAAATAAAGCTAGCATGCAAAATATTACCAAGTTTAGCCTTCATACTGCTTCCATATGGTCTTTTTCCAGAAGTCATCAACCATGAAGAACTGGAAGCAGAGGCAACTAGATAAACTTTGTTTATGTGAGGCAGTTGCCATGGTAGAATGTATCTCTTCCCCTTTTCTGCCTTTCATGTTTTATTTTTATAAATATCACTATAAAATTTTATCTCTGTATTATGTACAAAATGTTTGATAATAGTCAAATGTGTACATTCACCAGGTTCCTGAATCTTTTCTGAGTAAATAAAATCTGGAAAGTGACCATTCTACATTCTAAGTCGTTCCTGTTCATCATCATATAGCTACAGCTAATAGTAGTGTATCTGACCATGTTTTATGCTCCAAAAGTTTTACACAAAAATATTTCCAATTTGTCCCATTTTGCTTAAGTTTTCCTCCTTATTTTAGATTCAAGTGTACAAAGTTGAATTATTTTCCTATCAGGAAAGTATACAATATTACTTATACCTCAAACTGTAAACTACATATTTTTGATATTTGAAATTAATTTCAAAGCTGAGATTGATTATAGCATTGGACAAATGAACTACCAGACTACCAATTCACATCTGTGTCAAAATAGAATCAATTTCTAAGAGATGGTCCTTTCACAAGAAGAAATACTGTGATCCAAGATAAATGTACCAAATTGAAATGGAAAAAAAGATCCCTAAGCAGTTCATATAATATCCTTTTACTTGCAACTGGTATGGATACGCTTTGCAGCAATGCTGTGCTGCTTATAACAAACTAAGCACATTGGATTTAAAATATTTCACAACAGATAACATTGAAGTGCCAGTTGATTAAGTTACATATTCTAATTTGGCATCTGAAGTGCAAAGAAATGGAGACTAAGAAGAAAGTGGTCCATTGTTAAAGGTTGCCCATATATTTTCTAAGACAAAAAGAATAGTTTGGGGAGGCCAGAGAAATGCAGAAGGAAGCCACATAGTGAACTGCAAATCTGTGTTAACCTTCTTGAAATCTAGCATCCAATTCCTACTGAAAAATTGTATATATATATTTAAAAAAAGCCAGAGCTTAACTTTTGTAACATGGTGAATCTAGTTTCAAATCTCAACTAAAATACTCTTTAAGTAGGAAGCTAGACAAAGCCTCCCCGCTCACTTTGATTTTTTTTCTTGCATAGTGAGGATAATTTTTAAGTTGGAGTATTAAGGTGAAGATCTATCAATGAAATAGAAACCAGATATTACTTATGGCATGTGAAGTGTGGTATGTACATATTCCTATGTTCTGTTTCCTGTGAAAAGATGAGAAGCGAGCATCTCTTCAAACATTTTATATCTCAGTGATTCACATCATCATAAATAAATATCACACTATAATAAATATCAGAAGGGACATCTCATATCAGCTTCACCAGAATCCAAGAATAGGTCTGCACAATGACCTTTTTGTTTGTAACCAAGTATTATCAGTATAACACAGATAGTGTCTATGTGAAGTCAAGAATCAAAGACAGAAATGATATTATGACAGTTTTGTTGAATTCAATTGGATTTGTTCCATAAAAATGAATATGAGTAATTGATAAAAATGGGTAAGGAAAACACTGAATAATTTATACAAGCTATTTGAGGTCATTTTTTTTTTACAAAGCATTTAGGATGTGAGACAATCAGAATGCATTGAGTGCTATAAAAAGACACAAGGAGTTTTAAATTCAGGGATAATTAGCACAGAGCAAATATGTCACCTAATCAACTGGGATGAGTCATCATCTTCTAAAGCTGAAATGTGAGGTTGTTCTTCTGTATCACTGAGGAAAATGTACCATGGTGGCATATTGGTTAGTATTAGTGACTGTTTAGTGACCTTTCCCAGTACTGGCTGTATGGGGCCCAGACAAGACCAGGATGAGGCTGATTCTCAGTCTATTTCTAAGGTGATTCTTTGTGGGTTTAATTGATTTCCACCAAATTACATGAGAAAGAAACATTTTTTAACCCTTCCCAGAATTTTCTCTTATGAGGTTCTCAGATATTTCATGCTCTTCAGAGAGGAATTTCAGGGTCAATATATTTTGTTATTGAAGCCTTAGATAGCGTCTTGTGAGTGTCCAGATTTTTACAAAATGTGGATAATCACTCCAGAATTTTAATAGAGTAATGTGTAATACAGTCAGTAAAATCATGACACAGTAAAGAAAAGAGGTGGTTACTAGGGAATAACCAATTTGGGGTATTTACATTTCATATCTTACTCAGCGCTCTCAATATGCCCCCTCTCAAATGAAACCCTTTATAAGTTTGAGTCTGGGTCTATAGCTCAGTGATAACACATGCAACTTATACTACACCCTGGGTTCAACCCACAGTACCAACAAAAGGTGAAAATACCACCACCAAACCATCTGACTCAAAACTGTTGAACCTCACAACAATTATATAAATAAAATATTACCATTAATATTTTAGTAATACAAAATCAATACAAGCCAGTTATATGACACACAGTCATCCTCACAATATTCAGGGCTCCTAGAGTCAAGTTCTCCCTATCATTGTAAAAATAATTCCTGAATTGGCTAGAGTACTTAGAAATGGGTGCAAGTACAAGTTCCCAGGCCTTTTTTATTATAAAGTCCAAGTCAGTACTTCTAGAACAATTCCAATAATTTGACAGTTTAATGAAATACGTTATGATTTTAATCACTAGATAGGTTTCACAAAGATGCCATGTTATGATGCAGAGGTCTCTCCAGAGATCCTCCTGAAAGACTTTAGGTTATTATGTGACTCTCTATTTTCCATTAAGTCTGGGATATTTCTTTGGGTTGCTTTCCTGATGCCAAAATATGTTTTCTGGAAAGTACTTTATATCAGTCATTGACACCTGAGTATGAACTTAACTGGTAATGTTTCCTCTCCTGAGAACTTTATATTTTCAGCTTTATTTAGTTCAGAATGTAGGAGGAAAGGCTTTGCCTTCTGGTTAGAGAATAAAATATGCAGAAAACTGGCAGGTAAGAAATGTAGGAAAATGAGAAAGGAACTATTTTGGAGGCCCTTGAAATCACAAGAGAGGGATGACAACTTTCAGGTTGTGAGTTTAAAATTGTTCTCAGAAAAATTGAGGATGTGACAGTTATTGCATGAATTATTTTGCAGATACCAGGTGTTCACATAAAATTAAACATGTGATAGAAACAAAGAGGATTAATTGGACACAGAAATGCCTAACAAAAGCGAGCATCTCTGCACCAGACCACAGTAGGCACTAGAGCACATGTATTCCTGGAATAAAGCGAAGTTTACCGGTGGAATAACAAATGACTCTTTTGGTTTACAGTGACACATTTAATCAGCTTGAGAGCTCTCTTTGCACATATAGTTGTAGTATGAGACACTGCCTCTTCCATTCTGGAAACCAGTAAGTTGTTAATCTCTCTGAACACTTAGTGCTATGCTAGATATTTATGAAGAAAGAGCACTGGTGGGATGAAATATATAAATTGAAATAATATAGGAAAGAAAGTTCACATCTAGGCTGGAAGTAAACATGATCCAAAGGAAGCCAGTCTACAGGCAGATATTTTGCTATGTTTAGTATGATCATCACTTTTGTTGAGATAAGTTATAGAAGTGGCTCTTTTTTTATTTTTATCTTGATATATTATTCCATGGGTGAGTGACAGATGGGGAATTAAAAACCATCAAACTCACAGTATCCACAAAAACATAGTCATGTACCAATATATGATATTGGTATTAATATAAACATTGACACAGTTTGCTTTCTATTGCTTGGGTAAAACACTAATCAAAAACAACTGGCTTACACGCCATAGGCCATCACTAAGGGAAGTCAAGGCAGGAACTCAAGACAGAAATATGGAGGGAGAAACTGAAGCAGAAACCACGCAAGAATGCCAATTCCTGGAGTAATGCCCATGGCTTGTTCAGTTTGTTTCTTATGCTACAGATGAATGCCTGCTGAGGTCTGATACTACTGCAGTTGAATAGGCCCTACTACATAAACCATTAATAAAACCAATCAAACAGAAAAAGAAAACAAAGCAAACAACAACATCAAATTACCTCACAGGCATACTCACAGGCCAATCCAAACTCATAGAAGCAATTCTACAACTGATATTTCCCATTCAAATTGACACTAACTAATCAACATATACTTCAACAATCCAGTTGTTTATTTCTTAGAGTAGTATGTGTTTGATGTACAATAGGGTTTTAATTTTTTTTTCAAAAGTTCTGATCAAGACTCAAAGTTTAATAATACCTTTGGGTGTATAAAGGAAAAAAAAAAAACCCATCCCTTTCTTGAGATGGAGTATGTTGCAGCAGCAAAGTCAGCATAGGCAGTCAAAACATCAAAGTTCCCAGGGGAACCTGCAACTGCAGACATGACAGATGTCTCTGCCAGGTTGATATGGCCTGATACGGTAAATGTCCAAGGTCTGCTTAGGCTGCTCAAGACTGAGAAAACTGCTCAGCATGTTCAAGGCTGGAAAAGGCCTACTCAAAGCTGAGAAGGCTACAGTGAACAAAGCTCATATGAACCTACAGATACTGAAAGAGCATGCACAGGGTCTGGATAAGCCTAAACCAGAGACTCTGCATTAATTAATTAATTAATTAATTATTAGATATTTTCATCATTTACATTTCAAATGCTATTCCCTACACCCTCCACTCGCCCTGCTCCCCAACCCACCCACTCCTGCTTCCTGGCCCTGGCATTTCCCTGTACTGGGGCATATAATCTTCGCAAGACCAAGGACCTCTCGTCCCGATGATTGCCGACTAGGCCATCTTCTGCTCCATATGCAGCCAGAGACACGAGCTCTGGGGGGTACTGGTTACTTCATGTTGTTGTTCTTCCTATAGGGTTGCAGACCCCTTAGCTCCTTGGATACTTTCTCTAGCTCCTACATTGGAAGCCCTGTGTTCTATCCAAGAGATGACTGTGAGCATCCACTTCTGTATTTGCCAGGCACTGGCATAGCCTCACAAGGGACAGCTATATCAGGGTCCTGTCAGCAAAAACTTGCTGGCATATGCAATAGTGTCTGGGTTTGGTGGTAGTTTATGGGATGGATGTCCGTGTGAGATAGTCTCTGTATGGTCCTTCCTTTCTTCTCAGATCCAAACTTTGTCTCTAAAACTCCCTCCATGGGTATTTTGTTCCCCATTCTAAGGAGGGATGATGTATCCACACTTTGGTCTTCCTCTTTCTTGAGTTTCATGTGTTTTGCAAATTGTATCTTGGGTATTCTAAGTTTCTGGGCAGTATGCCTCTTTCTCCACATCCTTTCCAGCATCTGTCACCAGGATTTCTGATCTTAGCCATTTTGACTGGTGTGAGGGAAAATCTCAAGGTTGTTTTGATTTGCATTTTCCTGATGATTAATGATGTTGAACATTTTTTAAGGTGCTTCTCAGCCATTTGGTATTCCTCAGTTGAGAATTCTTTGTTGAGCTCTGTATTCCACTTTTTAATGGTGTTATTTGATTTTCTGTAGTCCAGCTTTTTCAGTTCTTTGTATATATTGGATATTAGTCCCTATCAGATTTAGGATTGGTAAAGATCCTTTCCCAATCTGTGGTGGCCTTTTTATCTTATTTACAGTGTCTTTTGCCTTACAGAAGCTTTGCAATTTTATGAGGTCCCATTTGTCGATTCTTGATCTTACAGCACAAGCCACTTCTGTTCTGTTCAGGAATTTTTTCCCTGTGCCCATATCATCAAGGCTTTTCCCCACCTTCTCCTCTATAAGTTTTAGTGTCCCTGGTTTAATGTGGAGTTCCTCGATCTACTTAGACTTGAGCTTTGTACAAGGACATAAGAATAGATCAATTTGCATTCTTCTACATGCTGACCTCCAGTTGAACCAGCACAATTTGTTGAAAATGCTGTCTTTTTTCCCCTAAATGGTTTTAGCTCCTTTGTCAGAGACCAAGTGACAATAGGTGTGTGGGTTCATTTCTGGGTCTTCAGTTCTATTCCATTGATCTATCTGTCTGTTACTGTACTAGTACCATGCAGTTTTTATCACAATAACTCTGTAGTACAGCTTGAGTTCAGGCATGGTGATTCCACCAGAGGTCCTTTAATTGTGGAGAATAGTTTTTGCTATCCTAGGTTTTTTTTGTTATTCTAGATGAATTTGCAAATTGCCCTTTCTAACTCAGTAAAGAATTGAGTTGGAATTTTGGAGATTACATTGAATCTGTAGTTGGCTTTTTGGCAAAACAGCCATTTTGACTATATTAATCCTGCCAATCCATGAGCATGGGAGATCTTTCCATCCTCTGAAATCTTCTTTGAATTTTGTCTTCAGAGATTTGAAGTTCTTATCATACAGATCTTTCACTTCCTTAGTTAGAGTCACACCAATGTATTTTATACTATTTGTGACTATTCTGAAGGGTGTTGTTTTCCTAATTTCTTTCACAGCCTATTTATCCTTTGTGTAGAGAAAGGCCACTGATTTGTTTGAGTTAATTTTTTATCTAGCTACTGAACTGAAGCTATTTATCAGGTTTAGGAGTTCTCTGGTGGAAATTTTAGGGTCACTTCGATATACTATCATATATCATCTGCAAGCAGTGATAGTTTTAACTTCTTCCTTTTCAATTTGTATCCCCTTGACCTCCTTTTGTTGTCTATTTGTTCTGGCTAGGACTTCCAGTACTGTACTGAATAGGTAGGGAGAAAGTAGGCAGCCTTTTCTAGTCCCTGATTTTAGTGGGATTGCTTCAAGTTTCTCTCCAATAGTTTGTTGTGGGCTACTGGTTTGCTGTGTATTGCTTTTATTATATTTACATATAGGACTTGAATTCCTGATCTTTCCAAGAGGTTTATTATGAATCTGTGTTGGATGATCGTGAGATGATCATGTGGTTTTTATCCTTGAGTTTGTTTATATAGTGGATTACGTTGATGGATTTCTGTACATTAAACCATCCCTGCATCCCTGGGATGAAGCCTACTTGACCATGATGGATGATTGTTTTAATGTAATCCTTGGTCCAGTTTGCGAAAATTTTAATGAGTATTTTTGCATCAATATGTATAAGGGAAATAGGTCTGAAGTTCTCTTTCTTTGCTGGGTCTTCTTGTGGTTTAAGTATCAGAATAATTGTGGCTTCATAAAATGAATTGGGTAGAGTACATTCTGTTTCTATTTTGTGGAGTAGTTTGAGGAGAATTGAAATTCCATTTTTAGATCTTGGATGTTTTTTTTTTCAATTCTATCACCTATTTGGTTGTGTCTTCCTGTAATTCTTTAAGAAATTTTTGTGTTTCCTCTTTAAGGACTTCTATCTGTTTAGCAGTGTTTTCCTGTAATTCTTTAAGGGATTTTTGTGCTTCTTCTTTAAGGTCTTCTACCTGTTTAGCAGTGTTCTCCTGTATTTCTTTAAGTGAGTTATTTTTTAAAATATTTTATTAGGTATTTTCCTTATTTATATTTCCAATGCTATCCAAAAAGTCCCCCATACCCTCCCCCTCACTCCCTTACCCACCCACTCCCAATTTTTGCCCTGGCGTTCTCCTGTACTGGGGCATATAAAGTTTGCAAGTCCAATGGGCCTCTCTGAGAAGAGTTTTGCTATCCTAGGTTTTTTGTTATTCCAGATGAATTTGCAAATTGCCCCTTCTAATTCCTTGAAGAATTGAGTTGGAATTTTGATAGGGAATGCATTGAATCTGTAGATTGCTTTTGGCAAGATAGCCATTTTTACAATGTTGATCCTGCCAATCCATGAGCATGGGAGATCTTTCCATCTTCTGAGATCTTTAATTTCTTTTTTCAGAGACTTGAAGTTTTTATCACACAGATCTTTCACTTCCTTAGTTAGAGTCACGCCAAGATATTTTATATTATTTGTGACTATTGAGAAGGGTGTTCTTTCCCTAATTTCTTTCTCAGCCTGTTTATTCTTTGTGTAGAGAAAGGCCATTGACTTGTTTGAGTTAATTTTATATCCAGCTACTTCACCGAAGCTGTTTATCAGGTTTAGGAGTTCTCTGGTGGAATTTTTAGGGTCACTTATATATACTATCATATCATCTGCAAAAAGTGATATTTTGACTTCTTCTTTTCCAATTTGTATCCCCTTGATCTCCTTTTGTTGTCGAATTGCTCTGGCTAATACTTCAAGTACTATGTTGAAAAGGTAGGGAGAAAGTGGGCAGCCTTGTCTAGTCCCTGATTTTAGTGGGATTGCTTCCAGCTTCTCTCCATTTACTTTGATGTTGGCTACTGGTTTGGTGTAGATTGCTTTTATCATGTTTAGGTATGGGCCTTGAATTCCTGTTCTTTCCAAGACTTTTATCATGAATGGGTGTTGGATCTTGTCAAATGCTTTTTCTGCATCTAACAAGATGATCATGTGGTTTTTGTCTTTGAGTTTGTTTCTATAATGGATTACATTGATGGATTTTTTTATATTAAACCATCCCTGCATCCCTGGCATAAAACCTACTTGGTCAGGATGGATGATTGCTTTAATGTGTTCTTGGATTCGGTTAGCGAGAATTTTAGTGAGGATTTTTGCATCAATATTCATAAGAGAAATTGGTCTGAAGTTCTCTATCTTTGTTGGGTCTTTCTGTGGTTTAGGTATCAGAGTAATAGTGGCTTCATAAAATGAGTTGGGTAGAGTACCTTCTACTTCTATTTTGTGAAATAGTTTGTGCAGAACTGGAATTAGATCTTCTTTGAAGGTCTGATAGAACTCTGCACTAAACCCGTCTGGTCCTGGGTTTTTTTTGGCTGGGAGACTATTAATAACTGCTTCTATTTCTTTAGGGGATATGGGACTGTTTAGAATGTCAACTTGATCCTGATTCAACTTTGGTACCTGGTATCTGTCCAGAAATTTGTCCATTTCGTCCAGGTTTTCCAGTTTTGTTGAGTATAGCCTTTTGTAGAAGGATCTGATGGTGTTTTGGATTTCTTCAGGATCTGTTGTTATGTCTCCCTTTTCATTTCTGATTTTGTTAATTAGGATTTTGTCCCTGTGCCCTCTAGTGAGTCTAGCTAAGGGTTTATCTATCTTGTTGATTTTCTCAAAGAACCAACACTGGTTTGGTTAATTCTTTGAATAGTTCTTCTTCTTTCCACTTGGTTGATTTCACCCCTGAGTTTGATTATTTCCTGCCGTCTACTCCTCTTGGATGAATTTGCTTCCTTTTTTTCTAGAGCTTTTAGATGTGTTGTCAAGCTGCTAGTATGTGCTCTCTCCCGTTTCTTCTTGGAGGCACTCAGAGCTATGACTTTCCCTCTTAGAAATGCTTTCATTGTGTCCCAAAGGTTTGGGTACGTTGTGGCTTCATTTTCATTAAACTCTAAAAAGTCTTTAATTTCTTTCTTTATTCCTTCCTTGACCAAGGTATCATTGAGAAGAGTGTTGTTCAGTTTCCACGTGAATGTTGGCTTTCCATTATTTATGTTGTTATTGAAGATCAGTCTTAGGCCATGGTGGTCTGATAGGATACATGGGACAATTTCAATATTTTTGTATCTGTTGAGGCCTGTTTTGTGACCAATTATATGGTTAATTTTGGAGAAGGTCCCGTGAGGTGCTGAGAAGAAGGTATATCCTTTTGTTTTAGGATAAAATGTTCTGTAGATATCTGTCAGGTCCATTTGTTTCATAACTTCTGTTAGTTTCACTGTGTCCCTGTTTAGTTTCTGTTTCCACGATCTGTCCATTGATGAAAGTGGTGTGTTGAAGTCTCCCACTATTATTGTGTGAGGTGCAATGTGTGCTTTGATCTTTACTAAAGTGTCTTTAATGAATGTGGCTGCCCTTGCATTTGGAGCATGGATATTCAGAATTGAGAGTTCCTCTTGGAGGATTTTACCTTTGATGAGCATGAAATGTCCCTCCTTGTCTTTTTTGATAACTTTGGGTTGGAAGTCGATTTTATCCGATATTAGAATGGCTACTCCAGCTTGTTTCTTCAGACCATTTGCTTGGAAAATTGTTTTCCAGCCTTTCACTCTGAGGTAGTGTCTGTCTTTTTCCCTGAGATGGGTTTCCTGTAAGCAGCAGAATGTTGGGTTCTGTTTGTGTAGCCAGTCTGTTAGTCTATGTCTTTTTATTGGGGAATTGAGTCCATTGATTTTAAGAGATATTAAGGAAAAGTAATTGTTGCTTCCTATTATTTTTGTTGTTAGAGTTGGCATTCTGTTCTTGTGGCTGTCTTCTTTTTGGTTTGTTGAGGGATTACTTTCTTGCTTGTTCTACGGCGTGATTTCTGTTTTTGTATTGCTTCTTTTCTGTTATTATCCTTTGAAGTGCTGGATTCGTGGAAAGATAATGTGTGAATTTGGTTTTGTCGTGGAATACTTTGTTTTCTCCATATATGGTAATTGAGAGTTTGGCCGGGTATAATAGCCTGGGCTGGCATTTGTGTTCTCTTAGTGTCTGTATAACATCTGTCCAGGCTCTTCTGGCTTTCATAGTCTGTGGTGAAAAGTCTGGTGTAATTCTGATAGGCCTTCCTTTATATGTTACTTGACCTTTCTCCCTTACTGCTTTTAATATTCTATCTTTATTTAGTGTGTTTGTTGTTCTGATTATTATGTGTCGGGAGGAATTTCTTTTCTGGTCCAGTCTATTTGGAGTTCTGTAGGCTTCTTGTATGATCATGGGCATCTCTTTCTTTATGTTTGGGAAGTTTTCTTCTATTATTTTGTTGAAGATATTAGCTGGCCCTTTAAGTTGCAAATCTTCATTCTCATCAACTCCTATTATCCGTAGGTTTGGTCTTCTCATTGTGTCCTGGATTTCTTGGATGTTTTGAGTTAGGATCCTTTTGCATTTTGTATTTTCTTTGACTGTTGTGTCGATGTTCTCTATGGAATCTTCTGCACCTGAGATTCTCTCTTCCATTTCTTGTATTCTGTTGCTGATGCTTGCATCTATGGTTCCAGATCTCTTTCCTAGGATTTCTATCTCCAGCGTTGCCTCGCTTTGGGTTTTCTTTATTGTGTCTACTTCCCTTTTTAGGTTTAGTATGGTTTTGTTCATTTCCATCACCTGTTTGGTTGTGTTTTCCTGCTTTTCTTTAAGGGCCTGTAACTCTTTAGCAGTGCTCTCCTGTAATTCTTTAAGTGACTTATGAAAGTCCTTCTTGATGTCCTCTATCATCATCATGAGAAATGTTTTTAAATCTGGGTCTAGATTTTCGGTTGTGTTGGAGTGCCCAGGACTAGGTGGGGTGGGAGTGCTGCATTCTGATGATGGTGAGTGATCTTGATTTCTGTTAGTAGGATTCTTATGTTTGCCTTTCGCCATCTGGTAATCTCTGAAGCTAGCTGTTTTAGTTGTCACTGTTAAGAGCTTGTTCTTCAGGTGACTCTGTTAGCCTCTATAAGCAGACCTGGAGGTCTACTTATACATGTCTACTTATACATGTACATATGTGAATACACACACACACACACACACACACACACACACACGCACACATATATAATAGTTGCACAAATAAAAGACATTTTCATTCCTGCTCACTCTTCTCTGCCCACTCTACCCTCAGGTCTCTTCCTCTTTTCACATGCCACCCACCTGTACTTTTATAAACACCATTATTTCGTTTGCCAAAGTACTAATGACTTTCAAAAGTTTCAATTTTTCCTCCAAAATATACTTAAAATTTCTTAACAATTATTTTTCAACTAAGAAATAGCAATTCATTAAATAATTCATCTCCCACATGGATTCTAGATTGTTAATAAAACAAACCATGTTTCATAACTAGAATAAACTGAATAGTTCAGAAAATTAATATTTAATTAATTGATTTTTTAGTATTATACTCAAGGTGTTAATGATTAATTATACCCATAAATGTAAATAAAAGAAATAAAACCTTTTTATTTCTTTAAATATGAATGTAAAAGTGTTTTCATGACTCAACACACATATGTCATAATTTATTTTAGTTTTGAAAAGGTAATTTTATCATTCCACTTACTAGGATCCAGTCCAGGGTTCACAGAGATAGATAAATCCTATTTTTTAACTAAGGAACAATTGAATTAATACAATAAGCTTGTTTCCTTTATTGCCCCAACATTTATAAATGAATAAATGAATAATATCAATCTGATAATCTGAGTTGATAACATAGTGATTTGGATTTCCTACCAGAATTCATTCATCAAGACATCTATTTATTCAACACTGTCGGAATTCATCAGAATTTATCAGTAATTAAGTGTGCTCTTAAGATTTTTAGGAACCATTACATTCTTGTTTTTTTTTTAACTTTTTCTATAATCAGCCTGACTAGATTATAGTAGTTATGAAATGAACATGTTAAATCTTGAACTAAGACTAAAACATATCAATAGTAACAAAAACTCATGGCATTGGCATAAAAGCAGACAGATTGATCAATGGAATCTGGAATCAAATCAGAGACCCAGAAGTAAACTGACACATGTATGGACACTTGATTTTTGACAAAAAGCCAAAACCATACAATGGAAAAGGGAAAGCATCTTTAACAAATGGTGCTGGTCTAACTGGCTGTCTGCATGTACAAGAATACAGATAGGCCCATATTTATCAAATTGCAAAAAATTCAATACTAAGTGGATTAAAGACCTCAATATAAAACACAACACAGTAATCTAATAGACTAGGAAGTGGGGGAATTTCCTTGAATATATTGGCACAGGAGGAAAAGTTTCTGAACAGAACACTAATAGTTCAGGCACTAAGATCTACAAATAATAAATAAGTTATGAAACTGGAAAGATCTGATGAGGCTAAGGACACCATTAATGTTCTGAAACAGCAGCTTAGAGAATGGGAAAAGAACTTTACCAATCCTACACCGGACAGTGAATTCATATCCAAAATATATAAAGAACTCAAGAAGTTAAACACAAATAACTCAAATAATCCAATTAAAAATGGGGCACAGAGCTAAACAGAGAAGTCTCAACAGAGGAATCTTGAATATCCAAGAAACACTTAAAGAAACTTCCAAATTCTTAGTCATCAGGGAAATGAAAACAACAAGGAAATAAAAGCAGCTCAGATTAAGTAAACTCTTCTCAGAATGGCTAAGATAAAAAAGTAAAACCAAAAACCAAAAACCAAAAACCAAAAACCAAAAACCAAAAACCAAAAACCAAAAACCAAAAACCAAAAACCAAAAACCAAAAACCAAAAACCAAAAAACCAAAACCCTCAGGTGAATGTGGAACAAAGGAAACACTCTTCTGTCACTGGTGGGAGGGTTATAATACTCCTGGGCATATACACAGTGATGCTCCACAGTCACACAAAGACATTTCAAGTATGTTCACAGCACTTTTATTTACAAAAGCCAGAGACTGGAATTAACTGAAGAATAGATAAAGGAAATGTGGTATATCTATACAGTGAAATACTATTCAGCTACTAAAAACAAGGATACCATGAATTTTGGAGGCAAATTTCATGCTAGAACTTAAGAATATCATCCTGAGTGAGGTCAACTCAGACCCCAAAGGACATGCATGTTATGTACTCATTTATAAGTCGATACTAGCCATAAAATACAGGATACCCATGCTACACTTTACACACCCAAAGAAGCTAAACTAGAGAGAAGGCACAAGTGAGGATGCTTGAATGTCACTTAAAACGAGTAATAAAATAGTTATAAAAGGCAGATGGAGGAAGGTAACTGGGTGGGAGAGGGGATAAGGAGGGAAATAGGGGTGTTCTGGACCAGGTGTAGTACAGGACGGGAGGATTGGATGGTCATGAGAATGAATGCAAACTGCAACTGATGGGGTTGAGGAAGTAGGAGGAATCACCAAGAAGAGACAAAGACCTGAGATAAGAGAGGTTCCTGAGGCAGGTGGATTTCTGAGTTCGAGGCCAGCCTGGTCTATAGAGTGAGTTCCAGGACAGCCAGGGCTACACAGAAACACCCTGCCTCGAAAAAACCAAAACCAAACAAACAAACAAACAAAAACCCAAAACAAGGCCTCCAATGGAGGAGCTTGATAAAGTACCTAAGGAGCTAAAGGGGACTGCAACCCTATAGGTGGAACAACAATATGAACTAAACTGTACCCCCAGAGCTCATCTCTAGCTGCATATGTAGCAGAAGATGGCCTAGTCGGCTATCATTGGGAAGAGAGGCCCCTTGGTCTTGCAAACTTTATGTGCCTCAGTACAGGGGAACACCAAGGCCAAGAAGTGGGAGTGGGTGGGTAGGGGAGTGGGAGGGGGAGAGTATGCGGGACTTTTGGGATAGCATTTGAAATGTAAATGAAGAAAATACCTAATAAAAAACAATAAATAAATAGATAGATAGATAGATAAATAAATAAATACATAAATAAATAAATAAATAAAGAAGGCAGTTTCTACTTGCACAGCAGAAACTAATAAGTTACCCTGATCTGTAGCTGGAAGTCAAGCACAGATGGAGAAAAGTTGCTCTTAAAGGGGCCAGCAGGTTCTCAAATTCTATGGGAAATAAACTGATGGCTGTTTTCTCCTAGAAAAAAAAAAACAAAAACAAGCATACAAACAAACAAAAAAGAGAGGTTCCCAAGAACCAATGAGGGTGACTTTAGCTGTGACTCACACAGCATTGGGGATATGGAACCTGAAGATGCCACCTGCTGTATCCATGCATGAACACAAGTGGATCAATAGCAACAACAACGAACCCACAAAACTTTCTATCCAAAATTTATCCTGTCTACAAGAAATGCTGAAATGGGGGAGAAGCAGAAACTGAGGGAACGGACAATCAATAATTGGTCCAACTTGAGATCCATCCCAGGTACAAGCACTAATCCCTGACACTATTAATGAACACTCCTCCATTTGCTTGTGGGATTGCAAACTGGTACAACCACTCTGGAAATCGGCCTGATGGCTCCTCACAAATTGAACATAGTACTACCTGAGACCCAGATATTCCACTCCTGGGCATAGACCCAAAAGATGCTGCAACATATAAAAAGGACACAAGCTCCACTATGTTCATAGCAGATTTATTTATAATAGCCTAAAGCTGGAACCAACCCAAATGTCCCTCAACAGAGGAATGGGTACAGAAAATGTGGTACATTTACACAATGGAGTACTACTCTGTTATTAAAAACAATGAGTTGAAAAAATTCACAGGAAAATGGATGGAACCAGGAAATATCATCCTGAGTGACAATGACAAAAGATCAAACATGGTATGTACTCACTGATAAGTGGTTATTAGCCAAAAAGTAGCCTGGAATACTCATGATAAAATTCACAAACAATATGAAGCTCAAGAAGAAGGAAGACCAAAGTATGGATGCTTCAGTCCTACTTAGAAGGGGTAACAAAATAATCATAGGGCATAGAGGGTGGGAGGGATGTGGGAGGGATGTGGGAGGAAGAGGGGATGGGGAGAGAAAAAAAGGGAGTCAGGATCAGGTGTGGAAGGAGACAGTGGAGATGTACAGAGGGTCAGGAAATGAATGGAGACGTATAGCAATGGAGGATGGGGAATGAGGGTAGCCAACAGCAAGTCCTAGACACCAGTAAAGCAAAAGGCTCCCAGGACCAAATGGGGATGACACTAGCTGAAATATCCAACAAAGGGGAGAGAAAATCTATAGAGACCATATGGAGATGTTAGGCACTGCCCCTGGTCGAGGGATAGGGCCACCCACCCATCTCAAAATTTTTTACCCAGAATTGGTTTTGTCTAAAGGAAATACAGGGACTAAGAGTGGAGCAGAGACTGAAGGAAAGGCCATCCAGAGACTGTCCCATCTGGCAATTCATCCCATATGAAACCATCAAACCTAGTCACTGTTGCGGATGCCAAGAAGTGCTTGCCGACAGGAGTTTGATAATAGCTGTATCCTGAGAACACCCTCATGGAAGCAGGGCGAGGAGGGATGGCATAGGGGGTTTCTGGGAGGTGGAAATGGGTAAGGGGATAACACTTGAAATGTAAGTAAATTTAAAAAGTAAAGAAAGAAAGGAGTATAAAAAATAAAATAACCAATAAAAAAGAAATATAAACAAATAAAATCATCAATACAATACTTTAAAAAAGAAAATGGTATCCTGTTTAATTATCATCTAGATAACTATGCAGAACTCATCTCATTAAGATGTTTTTAATTAAAGAGAAAAATAATACAATATGTTTATATTAGCAAATGGAAAAAAATTATACACTGCTTTACTTGTAGATAGGAGTCTAGCACAGCTGTCCTTTGAGAGGCTTCGTTCAGCAGCTAACTCAGACATATGCAGGCATCCACAGCCAAACATCCTATGGATGGACTTGGGTACTCTTATAGTAGAATAAGTGGGGGAATGCAGCCTCTAAGGGGATAGGAATTTCATATTAAGACCAACAGAGTCAACTAACCAGGACCTTTGTGGCTCTTGGAGTCTGAATCACCAACCAAAGAAAATATATGGCCTGGACCTAGTACTCCCTGTTCATATGTACAGGTTGGTCTTCATGTGGGTCCTAAGCAACTGGAGCAGGAGCTATTCCAAAAGCTGTTGCCTGTGTTTGGGATATATTCTTCTAGGTGAGCTGCCTTGTCTGCCTTCAGTGGGAGAGTATGCACCTAGCCTAGTAGGGTCTTGGTATTCAGGGAGAATACCCCACTAGCTCAGAGAAGAAGGGGAGGTGGGGGAAGGATTTTGGGAAAGGTTGACTGTGAAAGAGGCAGTTAGTGGAATGTGAAGTGACTAAGTAAAAACATAAACAAATAAACAAACAAATAAACAAATAATAGTAAGTAAACAATTAAATAAAAATACTAGTGGAATGACCAACAGTGGGGAGAGGGAATTTGTAGAGTCTATCTTCAGTAGAAAGAGAGGGCCTCAAGTGAAGGAATGGGGTTGCCATCCCACAGTCAAAAACTCTGACCCAGAATGGTTCCTGTCTATAATGTGAATATTTTAAGGATTTTACTGTGACAAATTGGACTAATTTAAAATCATAATTATTGCTTATTTAGAAGAAGATTGCATCATATAATAGATGAGTCAGTGAAGTTAAATATGCTATTTTAGATTGAAAAGTGAAGATAAATTCAATCAATAAATTATTTTCAAAACAGCCACACACACACACACACACACAAAGGAACTGCAGGGACAAAAACAGAGAAACGACTGAGGGAAGGAGGTTCAATGACTGGCCCAACTTGAGATTCACCTCAAGGGGAGGCTCCAAGGCCTAACACTATTACTAATGCTATGGTGTTCTTACAGACAGAAACCTAGCATGGCTGTTCTCCAAGTGGCCCAACAAGCAGCTCACTGAGACAGATGCAGATACTTATACTGAACCAATGGTCTGAAGTGAGGGATTCCTGAGGATGAAATAGAGAAAGGCTGGAAGAAGCTGAGGAAAGCGACCCTATAGGAAGACCAGCAGACTCAACTAACCCAGACCCCTGAGATCTCTTAGACACTGAGCCACCAACCAGACAACATACACCAGCTGATATGAGGCCCCCGACACATATTCATCAGAGGACTGTCTGGTCTGGTCTCAGTGGGAAAAGACTCACCTAACCTCTGATAGACTTGCTGCCCCAGAGAGTGGGGAAGCCTGGTGGGGTTGGTGGGGGACATCTTCTTGAAGATAGGGCAGGGAGGAGGAATGGGATGTGGAACTGTGGGAGGACCGACTGGAAGCAAGACTGCAAAAATAGAAAAATGAAAAAATTAAGAAAGAAGGGATAAATTAATATAAAAAAAAACAAGTCTCTTCACTGTTGTAAACTTTACAGTTGCATTTCTCTGAAAAATAACATCCATGTCCAACTTTTTACTTGTAACCTGGCATTGTTATTTACAAAGCTCATACAAGAAAACTTCAATCAGGAAAAAATCATAAAAAAAATTCTCACAGTTGGTACTACATGTTCTTTTGGAGAGCATATTCTTTGTTGTATGAGGCCTCTGGGCTCTTGTTTGGACACTGTAGTGTATTTTACAGAAGCTAATATTGGTTCCTTTGTACCATCTAAACTACACTTAAAAATAAGCAAAAGTACCACTTCTTATGCTCTCCTCTAATTCTTAACATCAGTAAATTCTTTCTCCACATTTACTGCCTTAAATGTACTACTTACATGATCTACTGGCACTATTTTGGGATAGTAAGCTTAAATGTTACAAAAGGAGCCAGAAGGCATTAGCTTCTTTGAAGATTTAAAAATCCTATCACACTGTTAACATTCAGATGGACTGACTCCTCTGATGTTTTTTTTTAATTTATTTTAATTAGTCCATGTGGCCTTGCATTATGAGAAATTAAGAAAATAGACACATGCAGGAAAATGAATTCATAAGTCATGGCTTAATAGTCTTATGAGCATTGTAACTGACCAGTCTGTTGGAAGGACCAATAGACTACATTCACATGAAGAATTTTCTGTTCAACAATGGTGGGGAAATTTCCTCTGTAGGGACTTATGTTTCTCACACTCCAAAAAAGTGAGGAGCCAGACCCTAAGCGATATCTAAATTCTGAAACAAAGCTGAGGATTTGTTAATTTGGATACATTTAACATTTACAGTGACACTTATAACACCCACAGTCTGCTATAATGAGTAATGCTCACATTAAATTTTGTGACTTCTAAATATAAATATTACAGTTTATCGTTGAGTATTTTTTCCAAAAGGTAAAGAGGGGGAAATCACTGTCATAGTTTGTTGCTAAGGAAACTAATAGTCTCTTTTTCCACGTTCTGCCTACAATACTTTCCATTTTCCACACATACCCCATGGCTTCTTACCAGGTTAAAGTATGGGATTATGATAAAGGTTTTAAATGCTGTTCAGGATAAAGAACATTAAATAATTCCATTAAATTTTTTTCATAATTTTTTTTTCATTAAAATATTTGTAAGCCGGGTGTGGTGGTGCATGCCTTTAATCTCAGCACTCGGGAGGCAGAGGCAGGCAGATTTCTGAGTTTGAGGCCAGCCTGCTCTACAAAGTGAGTTCCAGGATAGCCAGAGCTATACAGAGAAACCCTGTCTCAAAAAACCAAGATACACACACACACACACACACACACAGATATATATATATATATAAATATATATATATTAGTTTATTTCTTTAAAAATTTTAATACATATTTTTTCCCCTTCCCTACCTCCTGCAGGATCCTCACCATCTCCATATCCACCCACCTTCCTGTTTTCTGTTTTTCTCTGTCTGTCTGTCTGTCTCTCTCCCTCTAAAAAAAACAAGGCAAAAAATTAAAAGCAAACTAGTCTAACCCAAAAATGGAGAAACATGTCGAAACAAACAAAACAAAACAAAACAAAACAAAAATCCACATTGTTTTTGTCTAACATTGAGCCTAAAATTTCCTTATAATTATCTACCAGCTCCACTCTAAGAAAGGTGAGCAAGCTTAAAAAACATCCAGGGCTTTCTTCTTGAGCATGCTTGTTAATCCAAGTATCAAAGCTACACTCAACAAATGACTCATCTGTTTGATTTTTTTTTCCTGTAGACCTCTATAGCCAACATTTTCCCATATGTTTAAGAGTTCAGTAAAAAAATCAGTGTTCCACTCAGTAACTTAGAAATTTGGACATCCCAACTAAATTTCACTCAGTAAGTATGGCAGTGACAGTCAAACAATATGTGTAGTTTCACAGGTCATCATGAAAGTTCTCTAATTAATATAAAGGCCATCTCATCTCAGAGATAAAGAGACTGAACACACTGTCTGGTTTTTTTTGTTTGTTTATTTTTTTTTATTGTAGAGCTGATAAGTAACATGGGCAGGACTCAGTTCTTGCATGTTCATATACTGAAGTACCAAAACCAACCTACAAATAAATATATTTATGGAACATCTAATGAAATAGTTTAGTTTTATATTTACATGGTTCCAGACATATTAACCCAGAAGGCCTACAGCTATGTACACTAGTTTATATCTTCTGAAAAGGATCACGTGGTATTTAAGGGCATAGTTAGGCTCTTGTATGTAAGACTGACTAACTTCCAATCAGTGTTTCCATCCACCCACCCCACCCCACCACCACATGAGTGAACAATAAGGTGTACTGAGAGTCAGCTTCTGCCAGTGTATGGTAAAAAAGAGATTTCCTATATTTTCTCTTCTGGAAGGAGATAAAATTTACTTTGAAAAGAAGTTATGCCATCCTCACTGCTGACAACTGCCACCTGCTATCTATACAAGCAAAATGAAGGCAGGAAACTCATTAGCAGTTGATGATGCCATGCCCCTCAATTGATAATGTCATGTCCCTGAAGTTTGGACTCTAAGCTTCTTCAGACGGCACTGTGCATGTCAGGTATGGAAAGAGCTTCACCCTCAGCAAAAACTTTTCTGAGACAAATTTTATAAGAATATCAAAGAAGCAGTGAAGTGCTTATGGCAAATAATAGAGACAATTTAAATAAAGATTCAACAATATAAAACACAACAACCAAGTCAAGTTGTAGGGTAAAAGGTCTAAGCTGTCTTCTTGGTTTGAAAAACTACCAAACCCCACCAATCTCTGAGCCTGAAATCTACCTGAGCCTTGTTTAAAATCTCACCATACCCACCCTGCAAATCTCCACCCCAGGTAAAATTTCATCTCCCTTGTAACCCACCCTATCTAAGGCTGTCTCCTGCTCAGGTCCTTGCTGCTTCTCACCCAAGTAGCAGTCACTCTGTTGTTCCTCTCCCAATAAATCTCTTATTCGAGGTTTGTTGTACAATGTAAATTTGTGGTATTCCTTAACTCCTGACTTGTAGGATACCTTTCTTTCAGAACTGTAACACATGTATTGGAGAACCTTTCCCATCAGAGCTGGAACTCTTTCATCGGCACTTATTACACCAATGAGGAGAGTAGAGAGCTTAATGCAAGAGAAACATTTTGAGAAATGGCCATACTCCATCACAACTTATTTTTCTAGAGAAAAATAAATTGAAGAGTGGAAAAAAAATCTCAATTCTATTAAGTACCCAGATAAGGAGTAAGGCTTCTTTCGAATTTCCCTGAGGACCAGCAGAAAGAATAGAAACAGGCAACCTCAGGAAACAGGAGGTTAGGGGGACCCTGAAGAATGCACCAGGGGCGTGGGAAGTGAGAGAATCTCAAGAGTCATCTAAGGGAGGGACCTTAGATGAAATGCCCAGCAGTAGGAAGAGAGAACTGACAGAGCCCACCTCCAGCAGGAAGACAGGGCATCAAGTGAGGGTTGGGGTTACCATCCCACAGTCACATCTCTGACCCATAATTGTTCCTATCTGAAAGAATTGCAGGGATGGAAAAAGTAGAGAAGCCTGAGGAAAGGAAGGTCCAGCGACAGTCCCAAAGTGGGATCCAGCTCAAAAGGATAAAAAAAAAAAAAAAAAAAAAAGGATAAAAAGGATAAAAAAGGAAGGCCCCAAGGCCTGACACTATTACTGAGGCTAAGGATTGCTCACAAAAAGGGACCTAGCATGACTGTCCACCTAAATACCCAACAAGCAGCTGAAAGAGTCAGATGCAGATATTTGTACCCAACCAATGGACAGAAGCAGGTGACCTCTGTTGTTGAATTAGGAAAGGCTGAAAGAAGATGATGAGAAGGTCGATCCTGTAGGAGGAACAGCAGTCTCAATTAATCTGGACCCCTGAGATCTCTCAAACAGTGGACCACCAAACAGACAGCATACACCAGCTGATAGTAGGGGCCCAGCACACATAGAGTAGAGGACTTCCCAGTCTGTGTTCATTGAGAGATGATGCACCTAACCCTCAAGAGACTGCAGGCCCCAGGGAGTTTAGAGGTCAGGTGGTGTGGTGTGTGGGGACATTCATATGGAGACAGGGTGTGGAGAGGTGTGGGATGTGGAACAGTTGGAGGGTGGGGGTGGGGAATGAAATATGGAGTGTAAAAAATAAATTAATTTAAAGAAAAGAAAAAAAAAGGAAAAAAATTCCATTTTCTTTGGAGTTATTAGTTTGAGTTACATGGAAACTAACAGTCTCCTGCTTTGCTTCTCAATTCTTCAGAAACTTAATATGGAAAAAAAAAAGAAGAGGCCAAAGTATTTCTGTAATGAACCTTTGATATACAATATACACAAACTTCATATCAAATGCTCAGGAAACAAGCAATCTGTGATGGGTATCTAAGGGCTCTGCTTACACCACAGAAAAGTCTGTCCCTGTTTCCTGATCACTTTCCAGATTCTCACAGTGTTACTGTTCTTCAGAGGTCCTCCCAAAACACATAATCATCCCATGAGGACCTTACATGAGAGTTACATCCTAAGCTAAACAGCTTCTTTTAGCTGATTGGAAAACCTGTATTCATTGTTTAACTCATTCTGGTCCTGCCTGAATCAGATAAGAGCTGCTTGATGCTAAAGATAACAGTATAGCTAGTCTACAATCATCATATATTTATTTTCAAAATGACTGTTCTTGTTATTGAAAAGGTATTTATAATTGTGGTCTAAAGGCTCATAAACTGTCGGAAAATAATATTTAATTTTCAGGGTTAATGTAGTGGAAAGATCTAAAGGGAATAGAATATAAAGCATAATGGTAGAAGTAACTCTAGAACTTCAGCAGTAGATGCAGGAATATTGTTTAAGCTGAAGCTAGCCTAGACTATATTGTGAGTTCTATACCACTTTGGGAGTTTGTGACCTTGTCACAGACAGCAATAAAATAAGAACACACACACACACACACACACACACACACACACACACACACCCACAAACAATAAAAAAACAAGATGCAGAAGTGTCCTTGCAGAAGAAAATGTTTATGGGTACCAGTTAATTCATTTCTGAACAACCTTTTTGAGTCAGTCTGTCCTATATCTCTGGGTCTTCCTTAGACAGCCCAACCATTATATAAACATATAACTTGAACATAATCTATTTTACTTATCTCAACTCATGCTATATGCCTGGATACCAATGCCTGATACAGAGGTGCATTTATTCATTCACTATACCTCATTATAATAACTAGAGTCCGTTTTGCATGTCAGGTTTGTGATAATATTCATTTATTTCCTGTAGGTCTCCTTGTGCAAGAAGTATGAAGCTATGAGTTTTCAGAAATACAGTTTTATAGAACTCTTGTTTAACCGCAGAATCTAAATATCTAATTTTATTCATGTTATCTAGTGCAGTATATAGGGTAGTTTCTCTAGTGGGTTAATGTGAGTCATAGTGAGAGTATTTCTGCTTCTCAAGGTATTCTCTTCTCTGAGTATAAAGTAAGTTTTCACTTAGTTCTTCTAGAGCACATATACCACCATTTTCAAATACCATTTCAAAATGACAATGTAGTCATACCTCATTTTATTGGGTTGGAAGTGTTGAATGGCATGGCACTCAAACTAAAATGAGTAGATAGTCTCACTATGTACCATCTCTTGTGGCATGGATCCTGATATGATCTGAGGTTATCCAGTATCATCTTATTTTACCTCAGATAGGTCTGAAGATCAGGCTAACCTATATATTTATTCACCAAATAAAGTCAAGATAAATTGTCAATACTACAGAGTGAATTTGTTTAACTCAGTTAACCCACAAGAAAAAGCTGGAATCTTTTAAGGAATGGTTACTTTTCACATGATCAACATTTATTTTTTTCTATAAGTTGTGTGTTCACTAGGAGAAAAACTGTGTCACGTTGGTGAATGGAAGTTGAGCCAGAGCCTTTTAGTCAGCCTCAATTAATGATGCTCATGGCTGCCGCCCAAGGGTTGGCCATATAGCAATGGTACCAATGGCTAAGACATTTGGTTAACAAGGATATAAAATACATTGTGCATAAGAAAGACTCTCACACTTTGTATTCATAGGCCTACCTTGATGCTCTTCACATGTAACTTTGTGTCTAAGATCAGCATCGCCAGTTGTTTCTCCATAGCTTGTGAGTTACTGGATAAATCATTGAATACTGTGCCCAAATCTGACTATTTTTACTTCAGAGTACTTCAGAATACAAGCTTCCTGTCATGTGCAACAGACAGAAGGGAAGCTAGCCAGTCTTTCATACATGTCCCTTTCATACATGCTGAAGCACAGCCACAGTCTTTCTGATTTCACAAAGAGATTGAGCTGACTTGTACTAGCCTACTTTAAATTTCCTTCTTTGTTGTCAGTGGCGGGGACTCTTTGCATGATCATGTATGAACTTGAGAGTGTTTCAGGATTGGAGTTTTATGCACCCAGTCATGTAACTTTCTTATATCCTTTTACTGCGCTCAATCTTGGTCCCAGATAATCATTTCTATTTTATGATACATACTGCTAAGCTTGCTGAAATATCTGACAATATCTGTGTCATGGTGCCAGCATGGACTGTCTTGTTATGTGATGTTTTATCTACCAGTGGCCAGATAGTAAATCATTTCTTCCAGTTGTGTTGGTATTGTTACAGGTATTTTCTTAAAGACAGTGAATTATCTGTTGAAGATTACATCATCTTCCTCCGTTTATATTTAAGATTGTTTTGGAAGCAAGGCAAAAATATACAGTTCATGGGGCCTCATATTGTAGATGTAGTTCAAGTCCTTGTTCTGTACTTTGGCAAATTCTAGTCAGGCAGTTTATAAAACTATAAGTAAATGGTCCCAGGCAAATCTCCAGAGAATAGAACATAGTTACCTCCAAAAATAATATGATGCCTACATGACATTGTGGTTCATTGGTAAGAGAACACTTTTCAATGTTTCCAACAACTGATTCCTGTAGCCTCCCCCAGCCTTGAGTAGGTTGGCTTTGACCTTGCTGCCACTGAGTCTGAAACCACCTGGGGCTTTAACCTTGCTGCCACTGAGACCACCTGGGGTGGAGCCTTCAGATTTAGATGGCTCTATTGTTCTATCACCTGCTGCTGCTCTTCGCCAAGACACTGCTACCTGCTGAGAGGCCCTTGAGATATTCCGGGAGACAGCATCCAACAGATCAACTACAGGCTTGCAACAGGCACCAAGAATGGACTGGTGGGGGGCCAGCCTTCCTCCTTTATAAGCACAGACTCTTAGTAAACTTGAGGGCCTTGAACAGAAACATATCTTGGCCTCCATTATTTCTCTCCATTGCCTTCCATACAGCTCTTGTCTCCCACTCAGGAACCCAGTTAGTGTTCAGCTACAGATTCCTATAGTAGAAACCTCCAGATCTTGGCAGTCATAACAGCGGTGCTTAACTTATCCAGTCTTCTATTGTGCCTGCCCTACTTTCTAGAAATCATCTCCATAGACTCTGTGCTTCTATTACCATTATTTCTACTCTGTCCTTGGAGTTATTTTGGCAATTGCTAAGGGTGTTTCTGACAACTAACTATCCTTGTCTTGTGCTATTTGAACCTTTGACTTCATAACACTTATGAAGCCCTGTTATAGACATGTGTTTTGTAACCTTGGGTCTGGCCTCAAGGATTGGTTCTCTACATGTTCTCACAGAAATCCCCTTAATGTTTGTGATTTTGAGCAATAGCATGCACTCTAGAAACTTGGGAGACATTGTTCTGTTTGTGATGGGATCTGTCCATCTTTGTGAGTTTATGTTCATGTCTTTCTGTCTTCCAAAGATTATATGCTTACATTGTGTAGTATTTGTTTTCACAAGACTTGTATGACCATTCCATCTATATTTTATCATATCTGAAGGTGCTTTCAAAACATTAAAGTGTATAATAGTCACAGAGTTTAGTACCCTCCTAGCAGTAAAATAATCTTTAAAATCCAACTTATACTACATGTTTCCTCCACACCTTGGAATATTGTCATTTTATCAGGGACATCATTTCTGTGTTCGAGACTATAGTTTTCAAGGTAAAATTTCTTCCTTCTTAATGCTTCCTCAGCTAGGTTATATTACATTTTTAAAATTATTGAGTGTTTTGTTTTTCATGAGAAATAATGATCAGGGCTCATAGGTTCTGGCCCAGTGATGAACTGGAATGAGTTGGAACCAGTTTCTAGAAGACAATTATGAGGTAAGAGTTCTGTTACACTGTTGGTAGATTCAGATGGTAGTCAGCATCCTGTTACTATTTCCTTATACTCTACACATTTGTAAATACTGTAAGTCAGGGCAGTGCTATTTGTCTTATTTTTTTCTTAATGTCATTTAAGTGCTCATCAGACCACAATCCAAAATAGCCATCTTAAAACACCCAATTAAAGTGAATATTTTGATAATCTCAAGAGCTGCGAGAATCTGAAGTGTTAAAACTCTTTTATTTCTCTCTCTTATATGTCTTCACCCCATGACTTTGGGTCTCTTTGATTCTCAATTTGGTCTCTAATCCTCTTATCTAATTTTTATTCTGATAATAATGAACTGCTCCAGGACCTCTTCTACAGCTGTATATTGTCCACATTTTCAGGTTTATGTTTTTGATTATAACCATTTGCTTAAGAGAGCTAAAGAGATTTTTACTTGTGGCCAAAGAAGAGCAAAAGTTTCAGCTTTCCACTTAATCACTGCCATTTTTCACTGACTTTTTCTAATGATTGGGTGCTGTATGATTATTAACTCCCATAATTACCTTATAATTGGTGGCCCAAGAAAGTATACTATGCTTTGCATTTTGTTAGATCTTTGTTGCGCCTGTTCTACTATCCTTGAAAGATTTTACAATCTATTTTCCCCTGGATTACATCCAGATCCCACATACAATTTTAGAATCTGCTTCCTATGGCCATTTTGGAAACTATATATCATGAATTAGCCTTTCAGAAAAGCAGACTCTGAGATGTCAGTACTATAGCTGAATGACTGAGGATTCAGAACATGCCATGTTACGTAATGAGAAAAGCAGGACTGGAATGAGGAAAATATTGACCCACGTGGATTTACTTAAGTATTCTCCATCAATGCTATGGGGTCCCTTGTGAAAGAAGAGCCCCTAACATAACAGGTTTTCATTGAGGCAAAAAGACCATAGTACAAAGACTTTCTTTGTACTCTGTGAACTGAAATTGCTGAAAAGGGATGACTTTCCTACTAAAGGATTTAAAATGAATGCATTGTCAGCTAACACAGTGCAAAATATTGTCCCTTAGTCTGTAGATAGTGTTTGGATGGCACCTTAATATTTCCAATGAAAAGAACAATCAAAGTGACAATTGAAGAATTAGTTCTCATAAAACCATATCCATCATGTTTATTTGTAAAAAGTGCTTGCGAATTTTAAACTCAGGAGACTTTAAACTATTTCCCTTTAAGAACACAGAAGATCTTCACCTCATTATTTTGAAAATGGAGAAAATAGAGGTCATAAAAACCAGCCTCTGCTGAAGGTACCCCAGTGTGTAGGTAATAGAGATCTTACAGCATGTCTGATCTTTAGAATAAAATGAAACAAGACAGAAGCAGCTCTACAGAAATTCAAGCACGGCTTCATAATTTAGAATGAAGCATTGGGTATGTATTAATGATAAGGAGAAATAAAATTAAAGTAAATAATATCACACATATTTTCTTATGTAAATGGGTTAGGTTAGTCCTTGAAATGAGAACTTTGAATAAATTTTAATAGTGTTAGCATAATTAATACTCTGCTATACTATTAGTAGTTATACATTGTGTAGCAGCAGCTTCTTGTGTTAGTTTGTTTCATTCCCAAGTTAAAAGTCACTTCTATTAAAATAAATGCTCTCAGAACTTTTGACTCCTTCTTACTCCAAAACTAATCTATTAACATTATTTTGTTGTAGAATGTTTTGTAAATTCTAAGGATTTCTGAGTACAATGATACCTTAGTTACCTTTATTTATGTTTAGA
This sequence comes from Mus musculus, assembly GCF_000001635.26. Lineage (NCBI taxonomy): Eukaryota > Metazoa > Chordata > Mammalia > Rodentia > Muridae > Mus > Mus musculus. The sequence goes on along the minus strand of NC_000075.6, from coordinate 17,872,122 downwards.
TTTAATGGATATTTTTCAAACATAAGGTCACTTACAGTTGTTAGGTATGAGAATAGAATAGAACTATTATGAACTTCTTACAGTATGATATATGAATGGGAATCATTTGAGGTTACTATCTTTTAATTGTATATAAAATGCACTCTGAATGACCAACAACATGAAGAAACTATTCGGAATTATGGAATTATCTTAACAAAATAATGATATATTAACATAGACTAAAAAACCCATAGATTAAAGAATGTTATAAATAATGATGAAAATATACATGTGGAAGATAGGCTTATAACGACAAATAATGTAAGTTTATTCCTCTTTCTCTCTCTTTCACTGTCTAATCCAAATTTTATACGTGCAGTCTTTTTTCAGGGACAGAAAATACCTCATCTTACAGACACACACACACACACACACACACACACACACACACACACACACAATCATTTACCAATAATTTACTGGCAACTCCAACATTTATATTAGTTTATTTATGCTAGTACAATAATTTATCCAGTCATAACATTTATTAACCTACTTGATTAAGCTATAAGCCTGGGTTCTGCCTTTATTTTTTCTTCTTATATTTTTAGGCCTATACTTGTGGCTCAGAGGTAGAACACTTCCCCAGCTTTTGAGGTGACTTGACTTCTCCCCCAGGACAGAAAAATGAAGACGCTCATTTAAATCTTGCTTGAGGTATCTTGGTTCTGAATTTCTAAGGTGTTGATTAGGCTGTCCAAGACTGCCTGGAAGTATGAAGAATTAGGCTTTCTAAAAAATAATTTTTGTGAGTAAACACAGAGTGGTTAGCACTCACTCTGAGCCAGTTGAGAAGTGGGTATGTGCCCTAGAGATGCTGGTCGCTACGTAGGTGGGCCTATTAGGGGCTATGTGCGCGTATCACACACCACTGTCTCCTTCATAAACAGAGAAGCAAAATATTAAAGCCTTTGAGAGAAATTTCAGAAAGTAAGAGAAGACCTGAGGGAAATGGAGAACATTTGAATAATTTTTAGATCAGAATAAAAAATTCTATCTCCCGCAAAATGATGATGATAACTTACATTAAAATGAACCACAAAACAGAGCATTATCCAGGATGGATTCTTAAAGCATACAGCTACTCAAGATTCTTATTTCTACAGAACCACTGGACAACCTTGATACAGAGAAGAAGATATGTTTGGGTGTTTTATTCCAGTTACAGAAACTTTTTGAAGACCACAAGTAGATAAAACTGCAGGAATGAATAACTAATTCATTTTTAGGTAAGTAAAGAGTACGATAAATTAACTTAAGGAAAGAGTAGCATTTAAATAGAAAATAAAATATAATAAATAGTTAAATGGCATATCTTTTAAAATGATTTTTTTATTTTAGTATAAAATGTTGAAAATCTGTAATTATTGCATTATATACAATATACAGTATATACAGTATGCAGTGTGTACAGTATGTGCGATATGTGCAATATATTCAGCATGCATTCTCTGACAAGTAGAGATAGACAAGTTTGATGCATGTCTCTATCTAGATACTTATTTTATATACAATTTTAATCCAAATCAATCCAAAATGTTTTTTCATTGTAAATCAGTGAAACTCCTGAGACTTGTAGTACTTCAGACACAATGCAAGTAGTGAAAAGGCAAACTATTGAAACACTATGCAAAGGTACTGCTGATTTCTTTATATTGATCCTATTAATTACAAAAATCCCTGTGTTCCCTTTTCAAATCTCTAAGTCATCATTCTCATAAAGGAGAGTAAAAGGCATCTTTTTTAGCCATAATCCAGTATTTCTTGGAGATACTGATTGTGGGTTGTTCTCTCCTCCTAATTGACGATAGGAATGTCTGTTAAGTGTATCATTTGCCAACATGAAACTCACTGTGTTGGATTTTTATCAAACATATAACTTAAGATTATTTTATTTGTTCATTTTAACATTAGAATTAGTCTTGTCCCAGTTTACATAGCTGAAGAAAATTGGTACCTGCAGTTGGAGCATGGCCTGGACAGAGCTTTGCCCATCTATAGACACCTGAGAGTTCTTTTCAGAGGCAGATATTTAAGTGAAGCAGGAGTCTTGAATTCAGCCCAGAAGGACTTTCAGGATATGTGTGTTCTTGTAGTTTTTCCTTTGTGTATATTTCTATTTTTTTCTTTTCTGTATTTGCTTGCTGATTTTCTTTCTAAAAAGAATGGGGAAGAGAAATGGTATGGAGTTGGATGAATGAGGAGATGGAAAGATCCTGGGAGGAGTTATGTAAGGGGAGGCTATGATCAGAATATATGCTATGAAGAATTATTTCAATTAAACTGGGCCAGTAGAGTTCATTAGGATCAGGTTTTGACATAGATTTAAGCACAGGGGAGGCTCAGATTCATCTAGGTGTGGGTTTGGCATTTAGGAGAGAGCAGTGCTGAAGTGTCTTTGCAATCTCTCTATAAATGTTTTTGCTGCCTTACAAGTTATATCTTAAAAGTGGTGTACACCTTTAATCCCAGCACTTGGGAGGCAGAGGCAGGTGGATTTCTGAGTTTGAGGTCAGCCTCATCTACAAAGTGAGTTCTAGGACAGCCAGGGCTATACAGAGAAACCCTGTCTCAAAAAAACCAAAAAAAAAAAAAAATGTTAATAATTCTATCATTCCTTTTCTTTCTGTTTTTTTTTTTTGGTTTTGGTTTTGGGTTTTTGTTGTTGTTGTTGTTTTTTTGTTTTTGTTTTGTTTTGTTTTGTTTTTTGCAAATGAGTTTAGAATCTAGCTCTGGAGATATCTTGGAAAGGAATTAGAATCTGATATAATAAGCCTTTGGTCACCAGTGTTTTGGGCAATTTATGTTCTTTACTGTAAATGATATTTCTGTGAGATTCTAAGAGAATTTTATACCTGGGATAAGAGAAACACCATATTTTGACATGTTTAGTCTGTAAGTATGATGATCCATTGCTATTTTAATAATCTTATTTGAACTATCTATATAAAAGGAATATAGTCTCTGCATCTGCAACAGCTGAGAAACTGTTGAGTTGCTGGAATTAGTGAGGCTACTCTGGTGAGAAACTGATGAAACTCAGACAGCATTTTCCTCCTCCACTTTCTTTTCAATATCTTACTTCACAACTATCTCAGCGAATAGTTGTGACTCTGGATTATATAAGTACTGAAATTCTGCTGTCTTGTTCCCTGGACAAAACTTATTGATGAGATACTTTATTTTCAAGCTACTTTTGATCAGAGCTGTGCATTTTAGTCATCCATAATATAAAGAACTACAGAATAGTGTTCTTTCCACTGTAAGGCATACATAGTCTGCTTAGTTGTTGATTCTCTGAACCTATTTGCTGTTCATTATTTTCTTACTTCAATTCTGGAACTAACATGTAGAACCCAAGTTCTTTTAAAAGACAGTAAGAGATAATTTAAGTATCTGAGCTAGAATATTCTGGGTTGTAAGATAAACTTTATGAAATATTTATTCATAAATTTGTGTATAGAGGTAAGGTTCTAATGAACACACACATACATATATATTTGTAAAGTCAATATATTACAGTTAGAAAAATTTATATGCCAAATTTAGCCAATCACATACAAATATTATTTTAGCATTCTTTTTCTCTGGAGCTCATGAAATCTTCAGCTGAAGATTTTTCTTCAGATATTTTCTTCAGCTGAAATAATGCCTTCCTATACACTGAGCTGTTTGGTAGAATAAAACCTTTAAAATGTCAGATAAATTTTAATTCTTGTATGTTCATGTTGAAGTTGTTGTGTTAGCTCAAGTGTTTTCATAATTTCTTCATTTCTTCCCACCAGTGTATGATTCTACAGTGCATTATAATAATTTTAGATGTCACATGGTTGTCTATTCTTATATCTTTTCCCTTTATCTCATTACACTACAGAATACATATTACACATAAAATCTTAGAACTTTGGCCAAATTGCTTCAAGCATGTTAAATATTGTAAGCTAACATTATGAAATTCAAAAGCAAATCTTTTCCATAATGTGAGTGTTCATTGTTTAATGATTCTATTTTAAGATGTCAGTTATTTTTGTTCCTGTATTTATTGGATACTTTAACATTTCTAACTCATTGTTTTTATTTTTGATATTATAATGTAATTACATCATTTTTTCCCCTAAACCCTCCCCTCCATCTCTTTAATGTACTGTTCCTTGTTCTTTTTCAAGTTCCTTTGTCAGGTATGTGGCGTTTTTTTTTTTTCACTGATTGCTGTTAATAAACATATATATGTTTATATGTATATATATATATATATATACATATTCATGAATATAGCCTGCTCATGTTGTCCAATGATATTTATATGGAATAGAATATGTTTTTAGCGAATATTTCTAATTGGATTTGGAATAACCAACTCATTATAGAAGGAGAAAAATAAACTGGTGAATTGATTACATCACTTACTAAAGACTTTCCCATGAAGACAAGGCAACTGAGAGCATATGTTATTGATGCTAAAACAAACATATAGGTGAATGAGATAAAACATAGAGTCTAGAAATAAGTCCAAATGTATAAAGTAAATGATATGTCCTCAAGGTACAAAAATAAAGGAGAAGACATAGCCTTTTTTGTACATGGTGGAATCAGTGAACATTCATATTTGAAAAACAGAATTTAGATAAACATGGACTTAGGTAAGACCCTTCACCAAACTATATATAACTCAGGATAGAATGTATACATATACAAAAAAAACTATAAAAATCTAAGATGATGACATTGGAGAGATTTGGAGGGCATCAAGTATGGGTTTAATTATTTGTTTATATGTTTATAGTTAATTCTTTGACATTTTCATACAACATATTTTGTTTGTATTCACTAAGCTCATCCAAGTGCTCCCTGATCTACCACTGCTTCTCTATTTTATGTCCTAATTTCTTCTTAAACCTATTTACTACAAATTGTATTGCTCATATATTTTTGGGTATGTGAGTTTCCACTAGAGTATAATTCACCTATGATGGGAAACACTTTACAGAGAATGGACTCCTTTACTAATAGCTATAAGTTGCCAACTTCTCATATTCAATAGGTGGGACTCACAAACCCTCTCTGTGATGGCATTTTCTATGACTTCATCTTGTGAAGGTCACAACAGTCATAAGCAACTAACCTGTTGAACAGTGATACGCGACTAACCTGTTGAATTTGGAAAACAGTTTCTTTGTAGTTAGTTGACACCATGGATCTTAGAATCTTTCTGCCACATCTTTCAGAATGATCTCCAACATTGGGATGAGTAGATATGATATAGATGCCTCACTTAGAGCTGATCATTCCACAGTGACTGATTCTCTGCAACTTAACTAGTTGTGGGTCTTTGTACTAATTGCCTTATACTGATACGCTAATCTACAGTATGATAAGCCACTATGAATCAGTTTAATCTAGTGTAACAATACTAGGTTCTTACCTGTGGAGGTACAAATATATAGTGCTGGTGGGAGTGAAAACTGATGAAATCACTATGTAAATCATGGAAGAGTATTTTCAAAATGCTACATGTAGCCACCAGCATCCTTGGGTTACTGTGTTCCTGAAAGGAAAGCTGGGGATGGATGGGAAGCACAACTAGAGAAATAATGAGCCAAGACAATGTTCTCTGATCAAAGCTCAACTTTTATTCTTGGGTCTGATTTTTAAAGGGGGGGAGCCCATCCCCCACTATGCCAGGATCTCATTGCTTTGTCAGGATCTCATCAGGAAAACCTGCTCAGCTGCTCAGCAAGTAGTGGCTTCTTGCAGGAAGCTGCAGATAGGGCAGGAAAATAGACTTTACCTAGCTCAGAAGACTCCACCCTAGATGAGATAGCTGACTGTGGCAAACAAGGTCTGATTCAGACTGCTCAAGGCTAGGAGGAAGGGTACAATTTCACTCTTTCTATTTATTAAAATTTAGCTGGACTGGGGCATAAGATTTACTTATGCTCCATGATCCTGTCTAGGAATAATGATGACTGGCAGCCATGTCTGGCTTAGGACTGAATCTATTATAGTCTGTTTTACCTGTTCCAGAGGTCACCGTGCAGCTTGTTTGTGTTTATTTGCACAAACATGACCTTTTAGTGTTGAATAAACACAATCTCTTGGCACATGCCTCTGTCTTAGGTTTGATAAGAGCCATAGATCATTTGCCAGTCTTTGACTGCTGGCCCTCATAGCACACCTTTGTCCCATTCAGACCAAAGCCACAATATGCACTAAATGCATTTATTTATAGGGACAAATGACTGCCATATCTGAGCTTTGCTGAAGGTGAACCTGTATGAAGGTAACCATTCTGCTTGAAATACAAAGTCAAAGGTTAAAAGGAACAAGATTAAGGATGTCTATGGGGATGTCCCAGGCACTGAATTCAGTTGCAAATTAGCAAAGATTCGACACAAAGCCTCGCCTCCTGGTGTGTGGAAATTGGCATTGAGAATGAATAGAAAAACTGTTACTTCTCAGGTAATAGTGGTAAGAACCAGGTAAGCTGGCTGTTAAAGATTTTTCACTATCTTCTTAATTGGAATCTCCAATATTGGATTTATTTCTAGATGAGTCCATGACTGAGTCAGAATAATTGGTCACATTTAAGAAAAGAGAAGAGTCATTATAATTCCTCCTCTTGATTAATTTTTCTAAGTTAGTTTCTACAGTCTCTATGTTGTCTGTTCCACAAGGTCTAAAAGCTTGGAGCAATGCAGCTTGTCTAATATGGGACATAGGCAAGAAAGGGTAGTTCAAGAACATACACCCAATACAGCTTTCCATTCACCATGGTCAGGGCACTCAGCAAGTTCACAGGTCAGCATTATCTTTTTGTGTCTGCATGTCACACCAATCACTCTGGCAGCTAGCATGCTCCTGGAGCATTCTGTGGAAAAAAACACAAACATGCTCTCTTCCCGATGTTGAATATCTGATCAAGATCATGCCATGTGCCAATAAGTGTATCCTTCCATCTCATGTAAGCATGAGTATGCCTAATTGCAGGATGCTATAGACACTCAGCAAAGAGTTCCTTGGCATTCAAATTTTAAAAATTTTAAAAATAAAAATAATAATGTGCATGGGGATATAGTTTCCCCTTTTTGGTTTTTTGTTGTTGTTTGTTTTGTTTTTAATTACATTTTTAGTTGCTTCTATTGTTAAAGCTAGTTTTGTGTCAACTTGACACAACTGGAGTAATCACAGAGAAAGGCACTTCAGTTGGGAAAATGCCTCCACGAGATCCAACTGTAAGGCATTTTCTCAATTAGTGATCAAGGGGGATAGGCCCCTTGTGGGTTGGACCATTTCTGGGCTTGTAGTCCTGGGTTCTATAAGAGAGCAGGCTGAGCAAGCCAGGGGAGGCAAGCCAGTAAAGACTATCCCTCCATGGCTTCTGCATCAGCTCCTGCTTCCTGACCTGCTTGAGTTCCAGTCCTGACTTCCTTGGTGATGAACAGCAGTATGGAAGTATAAGCTGAATAAACCATTTCCTCCCCAACTTGCTTCTTGGTCATGATGTTTGTGCAGGAATAGAAACCCTGACTAAGACAGGTGTCAAAAGTGACATGTACATATTTTATTTTTCTAAAATCAGAAATATGATTATCCATTTGTAATAAGTGATTAATTATAAGTCCCCTAGAATTAACACCATTATATGTAACAAGTAGAAACTGAGGACATTGAGAACAAGTACTTACAATTTGACATGTACATTCTCTAAAATTACCAAATTATTATCTCAAGCAATTACTATTTTGATGATGTAAAGAATGAGGTTATATGGCCAATTGTTCTTGTGTAAGGCCTATAGTCTATAGTTTGCCTCGGATACAAATCTACTGTGGCATTGCCTTAAAGGGTCTTGTACAGGCAGTCCAGGATGAGATTTTAAATGTCCAAAGACAGTTCTTTAAAAAAACAGTATTTTCTTCTTCTTCTTCTTCTTCTTCTTCTTCTTCTTCTTCTTCTTCTTCTTCTTCTTCTTCTTCTCTTTTTTTTTTTTGGATTGTTTTTTTGTTTGTTTGTTTTGTTTTGTTTGTTTTGCTTTTGTTTTTCAAGACAGGGTTTCTCTATATATCCCTGGCTGTCCTGGAACTCACTTTGTAGACCAGGCTGGCCTTGAACTCAGAAATCCTCCTGCCTCTGCCTCCAGAGTGCTGAGATTAAAGGTGTGCACCACCACGCCCAGTCTAGTATTTTCTCTTGAGTTGTATATGCATCAATAATTGCAAAATTTGAGAATTAGCAGTATCAAAAAAAGGAACAATTTCAAGCAATTGTAAGTCTTGAAATTATATATATATATATATATATATATTATATGTATTATATATAATATATATAACATTTATATATTATACATATTTTATATATTTATACATATATTATATATTATACAGATTATATTAAAGGCATATTATATATATATATATATATATATACATATATATATATAATATGCCTTTAGTATACAAATTAAAAGCTTGAGTTTAACAATTTAAAAACAGTGACTACAGCACGTGGTACAAATATCTGTGCTGAAGCAGGAGAAAACTCAAAAGAATAAATATGTGATCCAATCACATATACTTCTTTGCCATAGAAGGGCTGTTTATAAATACAGTAGATGCATTCTTTATGGGATGCATGCATAAATATACTGGAAGTACAAAAGCATGCAAACAAGCAAATTTTAACAACTTGTAGTTTGCATAATGATTATCAATTTTGCCTAAAATGTTTGCCATTCAGTATGCCAAATATCAGTATTCTTTAATAACCAATTTAGTTGCTGTTTGAAATGAGGAATAGATGTCTCATCAGGATTTTAAGACATTCTTTCCAAAATACCTTCATGACTCTATCCTACAAATTTTTATTAACACAACAACAGCTTCATAACAGGATGTTAAAACTTTAGTTGGAGATGAAGAAAGATGAATCCACATTAATGTTCTCTATTCCCAAAGAATTGCTGTGGGCACAAGGAGTAACAATAACTATCATTTGATTATAATTGATTAGAATTGATAATAATTAATTACAGAAGCTTTCTCTACTTTCTGCAAAGCAATTTGTCTCTCACCAGTTAATTTGCATCTCCCTTGATAACATCCAACAAAGGCCTGAGTCCTCCTGTAGTGAGCTTAAGGTGAAGTCTTACCCAATAAACATCTCCTGGAAGCTTTTGAAAAGAATTTGAAGTAAGCAAATCATCTGTTCTTCCTTGAATTTTCTATACCACACCTTTTCTAGGACATAGCCTTTTCTGGAGCAGCAACTACTCCCCAAAATTTTAAAGATTGTTATATAAGAGCAAAGGCAGTAAAATTTCCCTTCAGAGGGATTAGTTAATAAAATACTCTCCATATAATAAACAATATACACTGAAAGATTCAAAGATCTAGCTTCTTATACTGAAGCAGAGACAATTATTACTATTATTATTTTTACATAATGTAAGGCTATTAGCCATTCCTAAAGGCAAAACTTTTCCAATGATTACAGACTCACTAATTCACAATTATCAGAATGCAAAGAAAAAAAAAAAAAAAAGAAAACACAACAACAACAAAACAACCTTCCAAATCCATAATAACTCTATATGGAGTAGGCAGGTCACATTGTAATGCCTCTACAAGTTCCACAGCCTCATTGACTTTTCATAAATCTTAAGTTATAACTTAAATTGAACAACACCTGGATATATCTGTAATAATGCTGTTTTGGCTTAAAATTAATTCCCTGGAGTCAAGGAGAGGAAAGGCTCCAAAACTTCCCTAGGCACTATTTGCAAAACAAAAGAAATGTCACACAAGTCTCACTGAGGTTTCTCTGAGCTTTGCATTAACTCAAATGTAAATATTTCTTAATCTGAGCATACTGCCTGAGTCTTGACCCAAAGATTACCTCTCATCCAGTGAGTACAGATTCCAGGGGGGCAATTGTACTGTCTGTCAATGCTTCCAATTTTTGAACAGTCTTTTCTAACATGATTTATACTTAAAACATTGCTTATCACCTCGATGCTGTGAAAGCATTGCTTATACATACTGGAGTCCCCTACAAGGTAGCAACCATAGCTAGACTCTGATTGTATGAAGATCCAATTTCCACACAAAGATGAATATATCAAGATAAGTCTGTCTTTGCTTTGTATGGCTAGATGGCCACAGAGAGCTGTATTAGCATTCTCATATAACAATTGTGAGAAAAAAAAAAGGAACCCCTGCTTGAGACTCTCCAAAAATTCTACTCGCTGTTTTTAGTAGCTTATTCACAGACTCCTGCTTGATAGCCAATAAATTTCCACTAAGATCTCCTCTCCAATCTTGGGGGTTTAAATTTTGCTTCTACCACTGTATAAAGTTTGTGTAAAGGGGCAGCAGGCCCATACTGACCACAGCTGTTTTTAACTTTTATTACTCTTGCAATCATCCTAATTACAAAATATGGGTGAGTTAAGAATCCTGAGCTTGCAATCAAACTGCAGCCAACAGAACACTGGCAAGTTAACCATATATTTTAAGTTTCTTTTGCAATATTAGAGCATAATCATAACTTCTGCAAAGCAAGACCCAATTTTAAACAATCCATTCTCTTTAAAATCAATATCAAAAGCATCACTTTCATGTTACAAAGTTTGGCTACCAATTCTTATATATGAATGCATGACAGTGCAACTTTTAATTTAAGACATTGTTTAATTTAATTTAACTTTTAATACAATTATGACCCAATACATAAGACAAAATCCATACCTAGTACCATTATTCTGAATAATAAAAATCTTCTGAGGGTCTCACCATTCCCAATTTAAAGGTGAACTACAGAGTTATGGCAATAAAAACTACATGATATCAAAATAAAAACAGATATTTTAATCAAGGGAATTGAATTGAACACCAAGACATAAATCTACACACCTATAGATAACTTAATTTTGAAAGTGAAGCCAGAAATACATTAAAAAAAAAGACAGCATCTTCAACAAATTGTGCAGGCCAGACTTGGTTTCTACATGTAACACGATGCAAATAAATTAATATTCATCACCAAAATGGATAAATAATTAAATAAACTAGATATCAAAAAATAAATAATATAATTTAAAACTGTGTTACAAATTTAAACAGAGAATCTTTAATATTGAAAACTCAAATTACTGAAGAACATGTGATGAAATCCTTAGCCATCAGGAAAATACAGATAAAAACTTCTTTGAGATTCCATCTTTCATCTGTCAGAATGGCTAATATAAACAACACAAGTGATAACTTTTGCCTGCAAGGAGAACAAGAAGAACATTATTGTTAATGGAAGTGGAAACTTGTAAAACTACTATGGACTACAGAGTGACTTCCAGGACAGCCACACCTACACAAGATTCAGTTACACCACTCTTGGGCACATACCCAAAGGATGTTTCATTCTACCCCAAGGACACTTGCTCAATCATGTTCATTGTTTCATTATTCTTAATAGTGAGAATCTGGAGACAACCTAGATATCCTTCAACAAAAGAATGGATAAAGGAAATGTGGTATATTTATACAATGGTTTATTACTCAGCTTTTAAATAAATGACATAATTTGCAAATGGATGGTGTACTGGCTAGTTTTGTGTCAACTTCTCATAGGCTAGAGTTATCATAGAGAAAGGAGTTGGGGAAATGCCTCCACGAGATCCAGCTGCAAGGCATTTTTCAATTAGTGATCAAGGCGAGAGGTCGCCTTGTGTGTGGTGCCATCTCTGGGCTGGTAGTCTTGGTTCTATAAGAGAGCAGGCTGAGCAAGCCAGGGGAAGCAAGACAGTAAAGAACATCCCTCCATGGCCTCTGTATCAGTTCCTGCTTCCTGACCTGCTTGAGTTCCAGTCCTGACTTCCTTGGTGATGAACAGCTGTATAGAAGTATAAGCTGAATAAACCCTTTCCTCCCCAACTGCTTCTTGGTCATGATGTTTGTGTAGGAAAAGAAACCCTGACTAAGACAGATGGAAATAGGAAAAACATCATGGTTGAGATAGCTTAGACTTAGAGAAATATGGTACATATTCATTTCTACGTGAATATTATCCTGTAAGTAAATTATAACTAAAGTACAATCCATAGATCCAGAGTATATTTGTAGAGAAATGGTCTAATCGGGAACCCATGGATCACAAAGGTAGGCAAAAATAGATTAGATTTTACAGGCACACTGGGAGCAAGTGAGGATAGGAATGGGAGGATCAGGTGGGAAGGGGAAGATGAAATAGGTTAAAGAAAGATACTAAAATCTTAAATAGAAATCTTAACAATGTTGAACATTTTGCGTTAAGCATGCACATTGAGGTATGATTTAGTATTTCAACAACAAAAACTGATTTCCCTTGTATTAACCATATATAGAGGTGTTTTTAAATATTTATTGTATCTGCTTCAGAAGCTGGAATATCTACATCTCTGCAGTTCTGAATTTTATGATTATCAAAGGTGTTTTCTCAATTTAGACACACAAGTTCCTTAATTTTGCAGGAGTACTATTTTATCATAACAGTGTTTAATATCAAGATTTATGCCCATCAATTCAGAAAATAATTAATAATTTTATTTATAATATTAACCTTTTAACTAAATTGGCAATAAAAGCACAGTAGCTTTAAAATCTTAGGCAGGTAAGTTTTCAAAAAGTTCAAACTATGTAATAGCAAGGTCCTTAAATAACTGAATCGACTTGAAACTTAATGAAATAATAAAAACTGTAACCATATAATTTTTCAGAAGTTCTGCTAATGAAGCTAATGAGTAATCAATTGTGATGACACATTAGTGTATGCACAAGTCTTAGGACTTAAGTAAGAAAAATTATTTTACAAGAACATTCATTTTATTCAAATAAAGAGATCTCAACTGTGCAGAAATATAGAAGAGTATTTTACAGAAGTAAAATGTAGTAAGTTGATTAAATGTTAATTCATTACTTTAATTTTTATTAATAAGTACTCACAATTTTCTTATTCCAGCTTTAGAAAAAGGCCTAATAATCTAATCTAAAGATAAATTGATACTTCAATTGCAAGCCACCTATAAAAATTGCCAAATTGCAGTAATTGTTATCATGTACCCATTTTAAGACTGTTCAAATTTTATTTCCTATAAATCTTTCACAGACTTGTTGAATGTTTCCACAGTTCTGGTCTTGGTTTCTAGTACCCAAAGACTTACTGTTTGCTTTAGAATTTCTTTCTTTTTTTTCTCCTCTTTCTGTTTTCTTTAATTCTTTCTATTAGATATGTTCTTTATTTACATTTCAAATGTTATCTCCTTTCCTGGTTTCCCTCTGAAAAATCCCCTATCCCATCCCTCCTTCCCCTGCTCACCAACCTACCCACTCCTGCTTCCCTGACCTGGCATTACCCTACACAGAGGCATTGAGCCTTCACAGGAACAAGGGCCTCTCTTCCCATTGATGTTCAACAAGACCATTTTCTGCTACATATGTGGCTAGAGCCATGGGTCACTCCATGTGTACTAATTGATTGGTGGTTTAGTCCCAGGGAGCTCTGGGGGTACTGGTTGGTTCATATTGTTCCTGCTATGGGGCACAAACTGCTTTAGCTCTTTCGGTCCTTTCTTTGGCTCCTCTAGGACCCTGCACTCAGTTCAATGGTTGGGTGGGAGCATCCAACTTTGTAATTGTCAGGCATTGGCAGAGCCGCTTGGGAGACAGCTATATCAGGCTCCTGTCAGCAAACATTTGTTGGCATCCACAATAGTGTTTGGGTTTGGTAATTGCATATGGGATGGATCCCCAGGTATGGCAGTCTCTGGATGGCCTTTCCTTCAGTCTCTGCTCCATACTTTGTCTATGTATCTCCTCCCACAGGTATTTTGTCTCCCCTTCTAAGAAAGACAGAAGTATTCACACTTTGGTCTTCCTTCTTCTTGGGCTTCATGTGGTCTGTGAATTGTATTAGCTTTTGGGCTAATAGTCACTTATCTGTGAGTGCATACCATGTGTGTTCTTTTGTGCTTGGGTTACCTAATTCAGGATGATATTTTCTAGTTACATCCATTTGCCTAAGAATTTCATGAAGTCATTGTTTTTAATAGCTGAGTAGTACTTCATAATGTAAATGTACCACATTTTCTTAGATTCAAAGCTATGTCACCTCAACACAAAGACTGTAACAGAAATATATCAGATCCTCTTCTCTCCATCATCTGATGTGGAAAGGTGTTTGCTAGTTCTAGTATACCTGTCCAAACAGATAGTGTTTTGTAACACTCCAGGAAACACAAATGTAATGCCATGATGATTTACATTTAAACACGAGTATATGTGTTTCATGAAGTAGTATAAAAGACCATGGACCAATTTGGAGATGCATAGTGGTAATATACCACACTGTTAGTAGGAATGTGTATATATATATATATATATATATATGTATATATGCATGTGGTATGTATGTATGTATGTATGTATGTATGCCCAAGGAGGTCAGAAAAGATATTTTTTCAACTATGTGCTGTGGGGTTATCTCTATGGTGATGGGTTTCAGTACTGTACACACTAATTAAATCAAGAAAGGAATAATGATGATAGAATACTTTGCACACATACAGGTCATCTAGGAGACACCACCAATTATAGAAAATTTTAAAGTAAGATCAAACCATACTATACAAAGAAACAAAGTGATCACATACATACAAAAAGAAAAACTTATTACGAAGAATTTTAAGACACTAGATATATTAGACTGCTCCCAGTTCAGAACTAAGTCACCATTCATAGAGACTATCGATGGTGTTCCAGATAAAGGATGAACCTTTGATTAGATGTGAAGAGGAGGGATGGGATAGGGTGTTTCTAGAGGGGAAACTGGAAAATGGGATAACATTTGAAATATAAATAAATAAAATATACAATAAAAAAGAAAATGAGAATACTTAAGCAGAATCAGTGCATTCTGAAATTGCCCTGCTCTACTTATAAAATGAGCCATTTTTGATTTGTAAATAAAATAAAATAAAATAAAGTATATCTTTGTGTGAGTTGTTTATAGAAATAAACTCAGGGTTGCAAATTAGCAAGTGTCAGGATGTTAGATCCTCTTTCAGTGCCACAAGTTAACTAATATAAAGCTGCTCAGTTTCATAAATAAGAGAATCCACTGATAAATTTGTATATTTGCAGTGTAGAAGCTGCTGTTGGAAATCATTCTTCCTTTATAAGTTTGATTGTGTCTGTCACCTGTGGTTAAATTCTGTATCATGCCATCTATAACAGATCAACATTCCTATCTTTCTTTAGTGGGTTGAATAGGATAAATGCTCACATAGACTCATCTTTTGATGCTTGGTCACCAGGGAGTGGTGTTATAGGAGAGGAGTTAAGAGAATTAAGAGATATAATCTTGCCCTTCCGCTCGACTCGAGACTTGACCCCTGGGCTACCTTGCCAGCAGAGTCTTGCCCAACACCCGCAAGGGCCCACACGGGACTCCCCACGGGATCCTAAGACCTCTGGTGAGTGGAACACAGCGCCTGCCCCAATCCAATCTCGCAGAACCTGAGACTGCGGTACATAGGGAAGCAGGCTACCCGGGCCTGATCTGGGGCACAAGTCCCTTCCGCTCGTCTCGAGACTCGAGCCCCGGGCTACCTTGCCAGCAGTCTTGCCCAACACCCGCAAGGGCCCACACGGGACTCCCCACGGGACCCTAAGACCTCTGGTGAGTGGAACACAGCGCCTGCCCCAATCCAATCTCGCAGAACCTGAGACTGCGGTACATAGGGAAGCAGGCTACCCGGGCCTGATCTGGGGCACAAGTCCCTTCCACTCGACTCGAGACTCGACCCCTGGGCTACCGTGCCAGCAGAGTCTTGCCCAACACCCGCAAGGGCCCACACGGGACTCCCCACGGGATCCTAAGACCTCTGGTGAGTGGAACACAGCGCCTGCCCCAATCCAATCGCGCGGAACCTGAGACTGTGGTACATAGGGAAGCAGGCTACCCGGGCCTGATCTGGGGCACAAGTCCCTTCCGCTCAACTCGAGCCCCGGGCTACCTTGCCAGCTGAGTCGCCTGACACCCGCAAGGGCCCACACAGGATTCCACACGTGATCCTAAGACCTCTAGTGAGTGGAACACAACTTCTGCCAGGAGTCTGGTTCGAACACCAGATATCTGGGCACCTGCCTTGCAAGAAGAGAGCTTGCCTGCAGAGAATACTCTGCCCACTGAAACTAAGGAGAGTGCTACCCTCCAGGTCTGCTTATAGAGGCTAACAGAGTCACCTGAAGAACAAGCTCTTAACAGTGACAACTAAAACAGCTAGCTTCAGAGATTACCAGATGGCGAAAGGCAAACGTAAGAATCCTACTAACAGAAATCAAGACCACTCACCATCATCAGAACGCAGCACTCCCACCCCACCTAGTCCTGGGCACCCCAACACAACCGAAAATCTAGACCCAGATTTAAAAACATTTCTCATGATGATGATAGAGGACATCAAGAAGGACTTTCATAAGTCACTTAAAGAATTACAGGAGAGCACTGCTAAAGAGTTACAGGCCCTTAAAGAAAAGCAGGAAAACACAGCCAAACAGGTAGAAATCATTAAAGAAAAACAGGAAAACACATCCAAACAGGTGATGGAAGTGAACAAAACCATACTAGAACTAAAAGGGGAAGTAGACACAATAAAGAAAACCCAAAGCGAGGCAACGCTGGAGATAGAAACCCTAGGTAAGAGATCTGGAACCATAGATGTGAGCATCAGCAATAGAATACAAGAAATGGAAGAGAGAATCTCAGGTGCAGAAGATTCCATAGAGAACATCGACACAACAGTCAAAGAAAATACAAAATGCAAAAGGATCCTAAATCAAAACATCCAGGTAATCCAGGACACAATGAGAAGACCAAACCTACAGATAATAGGAATTGATGAGAATGAAGATTTTCAACTTAAAGGGCCAGCTAATATCTTCAACAAAATAATAGAAGAAAACTTCCCAAACATAAAAAAAGAGATGCCCATGATCATACAAGAAGCCTACAGAACTCCAAATAGACTGGACCAAAAAAGAAATTCCTCCCGACACATAATAATCAGAACAACAAATGCATTAAATAAAGATAGAATATTGAAAGCAGTAAGGGAGAAAGGTCAAGTAACATATAAAGGAAGGCCTATCAGAATTACACCAGACTTTTCACCAGAGACTATGAAAGCCAAAAGAGCCTGGACAGATGTTATACAGACACTAAGAGAACACAAATGCCAGCCCAGGCTACTATACCCGGCCAAACTCTCAATTACCATAGATGGAGAAACCAAAGTATTCCATGACAAAAACAAATTCACACAATATCTTTCCACGAATCCAGCCCTTCAAAGGATAATAACAGAAAAGAAGCAATACAAGGACGGAAATCACGCCCTAGAACAACCAAGAAAGTAATCATTCAACAAACCAAAAAGAAGACAGCCACAAGACCAGAATGCCAACTCTAACAACAAAAATAAAAGGGAGCAACAATTACTTTTCCTTAATATCTCTTAATATCAATGGACTCAATTCCCCAATAAAAAGACATAGACTAACAGACTGGCTACACAAACAGGACCCAACATTCTGCTGCTTACAGGAAACCCATCTCAGGGAAAAAGACAGACACTACCTCAGAGTGAAAGGCTGGAAAACAATTTTCCAAGCAAATGGACTGAAGAAACAAGCTGGAGTAGCCATTTTAATATCGGATAAAATCGACTTCCAACCCAAAGTTATCAAAAAAGACAAGGAGGGACACTTCATACTCATCAAAGGTAAAATCCTCCAAGAGGAACTCTCAATTCTGAATATCTACGCACCAAATGCAAGGGCAGCCACATTCATTAGAGACACTTTAGTAAAGCTCAAAGCATACATTGCACCTCACACAATAATAGTGGGAGACTTCAACACACCACTTTCTTCAAAGGACAGATCGTGGAAACAGAAACTAAACAGGGACACAGTGAAACTAACAGAAGTTATGAAACAAATGGACTTAACAGATATCTACAGAACATTTTATCCTAAAACAAAAGGATATACCTTCTTCTCAGCACCTCACGGGACCTTCTCCAAAATTGACCATATAATTGGTCACAAAACAGGCCTCAATAGATACAAAAATATTGAAATTGTCCCATGTATCCTATCAGACCACCATGGCCTAAGACTGATCTTCAATAACAACATAAATAATGGAAAGCCAACATACACGTGGAAACTGAATAACACTCTTCTCAATGATACCTTGGTCAAGGAAGGAATAAAGAAAGAAATTAAAGACTTTTTAGAGTTTAATGAAAATGAAGCCACAACGTACCCAAACCTATGGGACACAATGAAAGCATTTCTAAGAGGGAAACTCATAGCTCTGAGTGCCTCCAAGAAGAAACGGGAGACAGCACATACTAGCAGCTTGACAACACATCTAAAAGCTCTAGAAAAAAAGGAAGCAAATTCACCCAAGAGGAGTAGACGGCAGGAAATAATCAAACTCAGGGGTGAAATCAACCAAGTGGAAACAAGAAGAACTATTCAAAGAATGAACCAAACGAGGAGTTGGTTCTTTGAGAAAATCAACAAGATAGATAAACCCTTAGCTAGACTCACTAAAGGGCACAGGGACAAAATCCTAATTAACAAAATTAGAAATGAAAAGGGAGACATAACAACAGATCCTGAAGAAATCCAAAACACCATCAGATCCTTCTACAAAAGGCTATACTCAACAAAACTGGAAAACCTGGACGAAATGGACAAATTTCTGGACAGATACCAGGTACCAAAGTTGAATCAGGATCAAGTTGACCATCTAAACAGTCCCATATCACCTAAAGAAATAGAAGCAGTTATTAATAGTCTCCCAACCAAAAAAAGCCCAGGACCAGATGGGTTTAGTGCAGAGTTCTATCAGACCTTCAAAGAAGATCTAATTCCAATTCTTCACAAACTATTTCACAAAATAGAAGTAGAAGGTACTCTACCCAACTCATTTTATGAAGCCACTATTACTCTGATACCTAAACCACAGAAAGATCCAACAAAGATAGAGAACTTCAGACCAATTTCTCTTATGAATATCGATGCAAAAATCCTCAATAAAATTCTCGCTAACCGAATCCAAGAACACATTAAAGCAATCATCCATCCTGACCAAGTAGGTTTTATTCCAGGGATGCAGGGATGGTTTAATATACGAAAATCCATCAATGTAATCCATTATATAAACAAACTCAAAGACAAAAACCACATGATCATCTCGTTAGATGCAGAAAAAGCATTTGACAAGATCCAACACCCATTCATGATAAAAGATTTGGAAAGATCAGGAATTCAAGGCCCATACCTAAACATGATAAAAGCAATCTACAGCAAACCAGTAGCCAACATCAAAGTAAATGGAGAGAAGCTGGAAGCAATCCCACTAAAATCAGGGACTAGACAAGGCTGCCCACTTTCTCCCTACCTTTTCAACATAGTACTTGAAGTATTAGCCAGAGCAATTCGACAACAAAAGGAGATCAAGGGGATACAAATTGGAAAAGAGGAAGTCAAAATATCACTTTTTGCAGATGATATGATAGTATATATAAGTGACCCTAAAAATTCTACCAGAGAACTCCTAAACCTGATAAACAGCTTCGGTGAAGTAGCTGGATATAAAATAAACTCAAACAAGTCAATGGCCTTTCTCTATACAAAGAATAAACAGGCTGAGAAAGAAATTAGGGAAACAACACCCTTCTCAATAGTCACAAATAATATAAAATATCTTGGCGTGACTCTAACTAAGGAAGTGAAAGATCTGTATGATAAAAACTTCAAATCTCTGAAGAAAGAAATTAAGGAAGATCTCAGAAGATGGAAAGATCTCCCATGCTCATGGATTGGCAGGATCAACATTGTAAAAATGGCTATCTTGCCAAAAGCAATCTACAGATTCAATGCAATCCCCATCAAAATTCCAACTCAATTCTTCAACGAATTGGAAGGAGCAATTTGCAAATTTGTCTGGAATAACAAAAAAACTAGGATAGCAAAAAGTCTTCTCAAGGATAAAAGAACTTCTGGCGGAATCACCATGCCAGACCTAAAGCTTTACTACAGAGCAATTGTGATAAAAACTGCATGGTACTGGTATAGAGACAGACAAGTAGACCAATGGAATAGAATTGAAGACCCAGAAATGAACCCACACACCTATGGTCACTTGATCTTCGACAAGGGAGCTAAAACCATCCAGTGGAAGAAAGACAGCATTTTCAACAATTGGTGCTGGCACAACTGGTTGTTATCATGTAGAAGAATGCAAAACGATCCATACTTATCTCCTTGTACTAAGGTCAAATTTAAGTGGATCAAGGAACTTCACATAAAACCAGAGACACTGAAACTTATAGAGGAGAAAGTGGGGAAAAGCCTTGAAGATATGGGCACAGGGGAAAAATTCCTGAACAGAACAGCAATGGCTTGTGCTGTAAGATCGAGAATTGACAAATGGGACCTAATGAAACTCCAAAGTTTCTGCAAGGCAAAAGACACTGTCAATAAGACAAAAAGACCACCAACAGATTGGGAAAGGATCTTTACCTATCCTAAATCAGATAGGGGACTAATATCCAACATATATAAAGAACTCAAGAAGGTGGACTTCAGAAAATCTAATAACCCCATTAAAAAATGGGGCTCAGAACTGAACAAAGAATTCTCACCTGAGGAATACCGAATGGCAGAGAAGCACTTGAAAAAATGTTCAACATCCTTAATCATCAGGGAAATGCAAATCAAAACAACCCTGAGATTCCACCTCACACCAGTCAGAATGGCTAAGATCAAAAATTCGGGTGACAGCAGATGCTGGCATGGATGTGGAGAAAGAGGAACACTCCTCCATTGTTGGTGGGAGTGCAAGCTTGTACAACCACTCTGGAAATCAGTCTGGCGGTTCCTCAGAAAACTGGACATAGTACTACCGGAGGATCCAGCAATACCTCTCCTGGGCATATATCCAGAAGATGCCCCAACTGGTAAGAAGGACACATGCTCCACTATGTTCATAGCAGCCTTATTTATAATAGCCAGGAGCTGGAAAGAACCTAGATGCCCCTCAACAGAGGAATGGATACAGAAAATGTGGTACATCTACACAATGGAGTACTACTCAGCTATTAAAAAGAATGAATTTATGAAATTCCTAGCCAAATGGATGGACCTGGAGGGCATCATCCTGAGTGAGGTAACACATTCACAAAGAAACTCACACAATATGTATTCACTGATAAGTGGATATTAGCCCCAAACCTAGGATAACCAAGATATAAGATATAATTTGCTAAACACATGAAAC
Organism: Mus musculus; assembly: GCF_000001635.26. Classification (NCBI taxonomy): domain Eukaryota; kingdom Metazoa; phylum Chordata; class Mammalia; order Rodentia; family Muridae; genus Mus; species Mus musculus. The sequence continues at coordinate 17,850,690 of NC_000075.6, read as the reverse complement.
TCAAGAAGAATGAAGACTGAAGTGTGGACACTATGCCCCTCCTTAGATTTGGGAACAAAACACCCATGGAAGGAGTTACAGAGACAAAGTTTGGAGCTGAGATAAAAGGATGGACCATGTAGAGACTGCCATATCCAGGGATCCACCCCATAATCAGCATCCAAACGCTGACACCATTGCATACACTAGCAAGATTTTATTGAAAGGACCCAGATGTAGCTGTCTCTTGTGAGACTATGCCGGGGCCTAGCAAACACAGAAGTGGATGCTCACAGTCAGCTAATGGATGGATCATAGGGCTCCCAATGGAGGAGCTAGAGAAAGTAGCCAAGGAGCTAAAGGGATCTGCAACCCTATAGGTGGAACAACATTATGAACTAACCAGTACCCCGGAGCTCTTGACTCTAGCTGCATATATATCAAAAGATGGCCTAGTCGGCCATCACTGGAAAGAGAGGCTCATTGGACTTGCAAACTTTATATGCCCCAGTACAGGGGAACACCAGGGCCAAAAAGGGGGAGTGGGTGGGCAGGGGAGTGGGGGTGGGTGGATATGGGGGACTTTTGGTATAGCATTGGAAATGTAAATGAGTTAAATACCTAATAAAAAATGGAAAAAAAAAAAGATATAATCTTGTCGGGACAAGTGTGTCACTGGTGATGGACACTGACGTTGCAGAAGTGCAAGCCAAGCCCAATGCCTTTGTGTTTGTGCCTGCTGATCCGCATGTAGAGCTCTCAACTACTCTCCTGCACCACATCTTCCTCCATACTGCCATGCTTTCCATCATTATAATAATGGACTAAAACTTTGGCACTGTAAGCAAGCCTGAATTAAATGTTTTTTTTTTTTTTTTTTTAATAAGAGCTACCATGTTCATGAGGTTCTCTTCACAGCAATAGAATGTCTTCTAAGGCACCATCTTTCTTTTTGACAGCAGGATCAGCAGAGGGTCATTTTGAACAAATGTTCCTGAAGACACTAACGAGAACATCTCTATAATCAATAGTCCTGTCTACCATTCGTTATATCATCATAAATTCTAAAAATAAAGAAGTAACATCTTTCAAGAAAGCAACATTAAAACCACAGTGCTTTTTGTATACTTGAATTAGTCACAACATAATGTCATTTGCACAGTCCCTTCTGAATCTGTGACTTATACTTTTAAACATATCTTGCCATCATTGATATACATCTCAAAACTCCATTTTCACAATCCAGAATCTACTACCTGTTATCCTCCCAGGATTACTATTTCTGTCAGAAAAAGAAAGACTCGTTCATTAAAATAACAACCCAGAATATCAAAATTGTTTCTTGAGATTTTTTTTTAAGTCAGTAAACTCTACTTCCACTTCCTGTTTTTATTTCCCTGTGTTGTCATTGACTCATCCTGAGTTCAATATGCCAAAACTTACCTAGAGTTTGGCAAGAAAATGTATTTAGTGTTCCTGTATAAATTTACAAATTTTGTTCTTGTTTCCAGTATATTCTCCATAAAGCTGTCAGAGCAGATTATCTAAAACACAAAACTACTTATAGTACATTCTAGCTTAAAAGGTTTTATTGCTATTTTTTAGAAAAAATTGTATTTGCAAATTGTTCCATAATATGGAGATGGTTTTTATCAGCATCAACATTTATTGTAATCCATCTCAATTTCCTATACAAATTAGACCTTGATGATTTTCCTCCCATCTGCCATGCTTACTTTCTGATTTTGGAAATTTATTCAGTGGGTGGCTATAATTAATAGCTTAATTATGGTGGTAAAAAACAGACATAAAAACAAGATATTTGCTTGTGTATTTAAGACATTTCTTACCTTTTCAATCTTTACTTTCATTATCTTGTAAATTGAGTTAGTAAGATTTTTTTTTGTTCATGTGGGGTGTAGAGTACTTTTTAAAAACTAGATCCCTGTAGGGGGAGGAGCTGATATTGAAATCTGTTTCCCTGATTGTTTCTTGATTATGTCAATAAAGACAGCAGAAGCTAATCATTGGATGAAGGTAGACGTGGTATTTTCTGGATTCCAGCAGGAAGAGTAAAATAGATAAAGGACTTTTTTGCCCAGGCTTTGGAGAAGTGAGCACAGACACCATGTAAGGTCTGGGGGCTACTAGATCTGGTGGCAGCCTCTATCACTGGCACAATACTACATAGGATAGCTGATAAGTTTAGGGCTATAGATTCTTCACTCAATTTAAAATAATAAAAGTCTGTAGTGTTTTCATTCCATGGGGCTAGAGGGGGCAGGGGAAGAGAACAGGCAGCCAGGGTAGTTAGCAGGTAAAACAGCAGATTCTAGCATTTCCAGGAAGGGTGGAAAAGGGTTGGCATCTTGGCAAAACCAGCTGGAGGAACCAGAAAACACCAGCTGGTAAAATGGCACTGACTGCTCTTAGATTACAGCCCAGAGCTCAGGGAGATCTCCCAAGAAAAAGCATGGGTGTTTTTAAAATTAAATGCAATGGGTCCCACTGAGTAACACTGACTGGTCTCAAAGCTCTCTGTTCTTTAGGTTAGTCTTCTTTTTTTTTTTTTTTTTTTCCAAATAACTTGAAATATATTTGTTGGGTTATTTGAGATCTCTTTTTTTGTTGTTGTTTATTAGTTTATTTCTTTTTTATTTAATTAGGTATTTTCCTCATTTACATTTCCAATGCTATCCAAAAAGTCCCCCATACCCTCCCCCCACTCTCCTACCCATCCACTCCCACTTTTTGGCCCTGGCGTTCCCCTGTACTGGGGCATATAAAGTTTGCAAGTCCAATGGGCTTCTCTTTCCAGTGATGGCCGACTAGGCCATCTTTTGATACATATGCAGCTAGAGTCAAGAGCTCCGGGGTACTGGTTAGTTTATAATGTTGTTCTACCTATAGGGTTGCAGATCCCTTTAGCTCCTTGGATACTTTCTCTAGCTCCTCCATTGGGGACCCTGTGATCCATCCAATAGCTGACTGTGAGCATCCACTTCTGTGTTTGGTAGGCCCCTGCATAGTCTCACAAGAGACAGCTATCTCAGGGTCTTTTCAGCAAAACCTTGCTAGTGTATGTAATGGTGTCAGCATTTGGAGGCTGATTATGGGATGGATCCCTGGATATGGCAGTCTCTAGATGGTCCATCCATTTGTCTCAGCTCCACACCTTGTCTCTGTAACTCCTTTCATGGGTGTTTTGTTACCAATTCTAAGAAGGGGCAAAGTGTCCATACTTTGGTCTTCGTTCTTGAGTTTCATGTGTTTTGCAAATTGTAACTTATATCTCAGGTATTCTAAGTTTTGGGTCTAATATCCACTTATCAGTGAGTACATACCATTTGAGTTCTTTTGTGATTGGGTTACCTCACACAGGATAATACCCTCCAGGTCCATCCATTTGCCTAGGAATTTCATAAATTAATTCTTTTTAATAGGTGAGTAGTACTCCATTGTGCAAATTTACCATATTTTTTTTATCCATTCCTCTGTTGAGGAGCATCTGGGTTCTTTCCAACTTCTGGCTATTATAAATAAGGCTGCTATGAACATAGTGAAGCATGTGTCTTTCTTACTAGTTGGAACATCTTCTGAATATATGCCCAGGAGAGGTATTGCGGGATCCTCCAGTAGTACCATGTCCAAATTTATGAGGAACCGCCAGACTGATTTCCAGAGTGGTTGTAGAAGCTTGCAATCCCACCAACAATGGAGGAGTGTTCCTCTTTCTCCACATCCTCACCAGCATCTGCTGTCACCTGAATTTTTGATCTTAGCCATTCTGATTGGTGTGAGATGGAATCTCAGGGTTGTTTTGATTTGCATTTCCCTGATGATTAAGGGTGCTAAACATTTTTTCAGGTGCTTCTCAGCCATTCTGTATTCCTCAGGTGAGAATTCTTTGTTTAGCTCTGAGCCCCATTTTTTTAATGCAGTTATTTGATTTTCTGGAGTCCACCTTCTTGAGTTCTTTATATATATTGGATATTAGTCCCCTATCTGATTTAGGATAGGTAAAGATACTTTCCCAATCTGTTGGTGGCCTTTTTGTATTATTGACAGTGTCTTTTGCCTTACAGAAGCTTTGCAGTTTCATGAGGTCCCATTTGTCAATTCTGTCTTACAGGACAAGACATTGCTGTTCTATTCAAGAATTTTTCCTCTGTGCCCATATCTTCGAGGCGTTTCCCCACTTTCTCCTCTATAAGTTTCAGTGTCTCTGGTTTTATGTGGAGCTCCTTGATCCACTTAGATTTGACCTTAGTACAAGGAGATAGGAATGGATCAATTTGCATTCTAGTAAATGATAACCATCAGTTGTGCCAGCACCATTTGTTGAAAATGCTGTCTTTTTTCCACTGGGTGGTTTTAGCTCCCTTGTGGAAAATCAAGTGACCATAGGTGTGTGGGTTCATCTCTGGGTCTTCAATTCTGTTCCATTGGTCTACTTGTCTGTCACTATACCAGTACCATGCAGTTTTTATCACATTGCTCTGTAGTACAGCTTTAGGTCAGGCATGGTGATTCCACCAGAGGTTCTTTTATCCTTGAGAAGAGTTTTTGCTATCCTAGGTTTTTTGTTATTCCAGATGAATTTGCAGATTGCTCTTTCTAATTGGTTGAATAATTGAGTTGGAATTTTGATGGGTATTGCATTGAATCTGTAGATTGCTTTTGGCAAGATAGCCATTTTTACAATGTTGATCCTGTCAATCCATGAGCATGGGAGATCTTTCCATCTTCTGAGATCTTCTTTAATTTCTTTCTTCAGAGACTTGAAGTTCTTATCATACAGATCTTTCACTTCCTTAATTAGAGTCATGCCAAGGTATTTTATATTGTTTGTGACTATCGAGAAGGGTGTTTTTTCTCTAATTTCTTTCTCAGCCTGTTTATTCTTTGTGTAGTGAAAGGCCATTGACTTGTTTGAATTAATTTTATATCCAGCAACTTCACCGAAGCTGTTTATCAGGTTTAGGAATTCTCTGGTGGAATTATTAGGGTCACTTATATATACTATCATATCATCTGCAAAAAGTGATATTTTGACTTCTTCTTTCCCAATTTGTATCCCCTTGATCTCCTTTTGTTGTCGAATTGCTCAGGCTAGGACTTCAAGTACAATGTTGAATAGGTAGGGAGAGATTGGGCAGCCTTGTGTAGTCCCTGATTTTAGTGGGATTGCTTCCAGATTCTCACCATTTACTTTGATGTTGGCTCCTGGTTTGCTGTAGATTGCTTTTTATCATGTTTAGGTATGGGCCTTGAATTTCAGATCTTTCCAAGACATTTTTCATTAATGGGTGTTGGATTTTGTCAAATGCTTTCTCCTTATCCAATGAGATGATCATGTGTTTTTTGTCTTTGAGTTTGTTTATATAATGGATTACGTTGATGGATTTCGGTATGTTAAACAATCCCTGAATCCCTGAAATAAAACCTACTTGGTCAGGATGGATGATTGTTTTAATGTGTTCTTGGATTAGGTTACCGAGAATTTTATTGAGGATTTTTGCATCGATATTCATAAGGGAAATTGGTCTAAAGTTCTCTATCTTTGTTGGATCTTTCTGTGGTTTAGGTATCAGAGTAATTGTGGCTTCATAGAATGAGTTGGGTAGAGTTCCCTCTACTTCTATTTTGTGGAATAGTTTGTGCAGAACTGGGATTAGATCTTCTTTGAAGGTCTGGTAGAACTCTGCACTAAACCCATCTGGTCCTGGGCTTTTTTTGGTAGGAAGACTATTAATGACTGCTTCTATTTCCTTAGGAGATATGGGATTATTTAGATGGTTAACTTGATCCTGATTAACTTTGGTACCTGGTATCTGTATAGAAATTTCTCCATTTCATTCAGGTTTTCCAGTTTTGTTTAGTATAGCCTTTTGTAGAAAGATCTGATGGTTTTTTGGATTTCTTCAGGATCTGTTATTATGTCTCCCTTTTCATTTCTGATTTTGTTTATTAGGATGCTGTCCCTGTGCCCTCTAGTGAGTCTTTCTAAGGGTTTATCTATCTTGTTGATTTTCTCAAAGAACCAACTCCTCGTTTGTTTGATTCTTTGAATAGTTCTCCTTGTTTCCACTTGGTTGATTTCGCCCCTGAGCTTGATTATTTCCTGTCATCTACTCCTCTTGGGTGAAGTTTCTTCCTTTTTTTCTAGAGCTTTTACATGTGTTGTCAAGTGTGCTCTCTCTAGTTTCTTTTTGGAGGCACTCAGAGCTTTGAGCTTCCCTCTTAGCAATGCTTTCATTGTGTCCCATAAGTTTGGGTATGTGGTGGCTTCATTTTCATTAAACTCTATAAAGTCTTTAATTTCTTTCTTTATTCCTTCCTTGACCAAGGTATCATTGAGAAGAGTGTTGTTCATTTTCCACATGAATGTTGGCTTTCCATTATTTATGTTGTTATTGAAGATCAGCCTTAGTCCATGGTGGTTTGATAGGATGCATGGGACAATTTCAATATTTTTGTATCTGTTGAGGCCTGTTTTGTGACCAAGTATAAGGTCAGTTTTGGAGAATGTACCCTGAGGTGCTGAGAAGAAGGTATATCCTCTTGTTTTAGGATAAAATGTTCTGTAGATATCTGTTAAGTCCATTTGTTTCATAACTTCTGTTAATTTCACTGTGTCCCTGTTAATTTCTGTTTCCATGATCGGTCCATTGATGAAAGTGGTGTATTGAAGTCTCCCACTATTATTGTGTGAAGTGCAATATGTGTTTTGAGCTTTTCTAAAGTTTCTTTAATGAATGTGGCTGCCCTTGCATTTGGAGCATAGATATTTAGAATTGAGAGTTCCTCTTGGAGGATTTTACCTTTGAGTACTATGAAGTGTCCAACCTTGTCTTTTTTGACAACTTTGGGTTGGAAGTTGATTTTATTCGATATTAGAATGGCTACTCCAGCTTGTTTCTTCAGACCATTTGCTTAGAAATTGTTTTCCAGCCTTTCACTCTGAAGTAGTGTCTGTCTTTTTCCCTGAAATGGGTTTCCTGTTAGCAGCAGAATGTTGGGTCCTGTTTGTGTAGCCAGTCTGTTAGTCTATGTCTTTTTATTGGGGATTTGAGTCCATTGATATTAAGAGATATTAAGGAAAAGTAATTGTTGCTTCCTATTATTTTTGTTTTTAGAGTTGGCATTCTGTTCTTGTGGCTGTCTTCTTTTTGTTTTGTTGAGGGATTACTTTCTTGCTTTTTCTAGTGTTTTTTTTCCATCCTTGTATTGTTTTTTTTTTTTTTCTGTTATTATCCTTTGAAGAGCTGGATTCCTGGAAAGATAATGTGTGAATTTGGTTTTGTCGTGGAATACTTTGCTTTCTCCATCTATGGTAATTGAGAGTTTGGCTGGGTATAGTAAGTAGCCTGGACTGGCATTTGTGTTCTCTTAGTGTCTGTATAACATCTGTCCAGGATCTTCTGGCCTTCATAGTTTCTGGTAAAAAGTCTGGTGTAATTCTGATAGGCCAGCCTTTATATGTTACTTGACCTTTTTCTCTTACTGCTTTTAATATTCTCTCTTTATTTAGTGCATTTGTTATTCTGATTATTATGTGTCTGGAGGAATTTCTTTTCTGGTCCAGTCTATTTGGAGTTCTGTAGGCTTCTTGTATGTTCCTGGGCATCTCTTTCTTTAGGTTTGGGAAATTTTCTTCTATAATTTTGTTGAAGATATTTGCTGGCCCTTCAAGTTGAAAATCTTCATTCTCATCTACTCCTATTATCCATAGGTTTGTTCTTCTCAATGGTCCTGGATTTCCTGGATGTTTTGAGTTAGGGTCTTTTTGCATTTTGTATTTTCTTTGATTGCTGTGCCAATGTTCTCTATGGAATCTTCTTCACCTGAGATTTTCTCTTCCATGTCTTGTATTCTGTTGCTGATGCTTGCATATATGGTTCCAGATTTCTTTCCTAGGTTTTCTATCTCCAGCACTGCCTCACATTGGGTTTTCTTTATTATTTCTCCTTCCCTTTTTAGGTCTTGGATGGTTTTATTCAATTCTATCACCTGTTTGGTTGTGTTTTCCTGCAATTCTTTATAGGATTTTTGTGCTTCCTCTTTAAGGTCTTCTACCTATTTAACAGTGTTCTCTTGTATTTCTTTATGTGAGTTATTAAAGTCCTTCTTGATGTCCTCTACCATCATCATGAGATATGCTTTTAAATCAGTGACTATATTTTTGGGTGTGTTCGGTTGCCCAGGACTGGGTGGGGTTGGGAGTGCTGCGTTCTGATCATGGTGAGTGGTCTTGTTCCTCAGGTGTTTATGTTAGCCTCTATCAGCAGACCTGGGAGACTAGATCTCTACTGAGTTTCAGTGTTCAGAATACTCTCTGCAGGCAAGCTCTCCTCCTGCAGGGAAGGTGTCCAGATATCTGGTGTTCGAACCTGCCTCCTGGCAGAAGTTGTGATCCACTCACTGAGGTCTTAAGATCCCATGGAGGGTCCTGTGGGTACCTTGTGGGTGTCCACAATCTCCGCACCCATGCTACCCTGGTGCTGGTGTGGACCGGAAGGGACTTGTACCCCTGATCAGGCCGGGTTTTCTGCTCCCCTAATTAATGCAGTCTCAGGTCCTACGCGATTGGATTGGAGCAGAAGCTGTGTTCTACTCACCAGAGGTCTTAAGATCCCATGGAGGGTCCTGTGGATACCTTGCAGGTGTCCGCAGACTCCGCGCCCAAGCTACTCTGTGCTGGCGGGAACTGGAAGGCTAGGTTAGTCTTAAACTCACTATTTTCTCTCCTCATATTTTTTGAGATAGCGTTTCTTTGTAGCTGTTGTTGTCCTGGGACATTCTCTATTGACCATGGTGGCCTTGAAGTCAGAGATTCATCAGTCTTTGCCTCTCAAGTGCTGCAATTAAAGTCATGTACCACCATCATCCTAAGATTGGAAGTGTCATCCATCACACCTGAGTCTATATAGGATTAAAAACTCATCAAATAATGTAAGTCTAAATTCCACTAAATATGGAGATACATCCATAAATAATTGTATAAGATGATATACTGCATGTGTTAAATAGTAGATGTTGATATGAAATCTGGCATACTTAGTAATGTTAAAAATTAATACTTTTACTTTCCAGGTAATATGGTGGATTGAATTTCCATTGTTGTGATATAGTGACAGCAAAGAGTTCAGGTTGTACACCAGTTAATGCAATCTACATTACTGCAACAGACAATAACTATTAGCCAACTTTTTGAGCTATGAGATCTTCACAGAAGTGAGGAGGAGAATGTCCCAGCATAGGGGAATGCTAGGGCAGTGAGGCAGAAGTGAATGGAGGAGTACCTTCCAACTTAAGATGTAAGAATCCGGGGGGGGGGGGGAAGGCATGAGTTAGGGGGGTTTGCAGAGGTGAAACCAGGAAGGGGCATAACAATTGGAATATAAATAAATAAAATAACCAAGAAAAAGAAAAAGGAAAAAATATCAGGCATAGAAGATACCATAGAAGAAATGGATGCATTTGATTAAAGAAAATGCCAAATTAAAAATGTTCCTAGCTCAAAACATCCAGTAAGGTTGGAATACTACAAAAAGACCAAACCCAAGAATAAAAGGAATTGAAGTTGTACTTAGAGCACTAAGACATCAAAAGGAGATTAAGAGAATACAAATTGTAAAGGAAGAAATCGAGGCATCATTAGTCACAGATGATGTGATAGAATATATAAGCAATCTATAGATTTCTACCAGAGAACTACAGCTGATAATCAACTTCAACAAACTAGCTGGGTATAAAAATTAACTCAAAGAAATCAGTAGCTCTTATTGATACAAATGATAAATGAGCAGAGAAAGAAATTAGGGAAACAACATCCTTTACAATAACCACAAGTAATATAAAATATCTTGATGTAACTCTATCCAAGCAAGTAAAAGATCTGTATGACAAGAACTTTAAGTCCCTAAAGAAAGAAATAGAAGATATCAGAAGATGGAAAGATCTCCCATGATCATGGTTGATAGGGTTAGTATAGTGAACATGGCTATCTTGCCTAAGCATTCTACAGATTTAATGTGATTTCCATCAAAATTCCAACAAATTTTTTGCATATCTTGAAAGAGCATTTTTCAACTTCATATGGAGAAACTAACAAACATGCAAAAACCAGGTTATCGAAACCAATCCTGAACAATAATAGAACCCCTGAAAGAACCATTACTTATCATCTCAAGCTTACTATAGTGCAATAGTGATTTAAAACTGCATGACATTGTTATTGGTAGAGAAGCAGTCAGGTACGAATAGAATCAAAGACCCAGAAACAAACTTGCTCACCTATGGACACTTAATTTTTTGCCAATGAGACCAAAACAATGCAGTAGAAAAAAGAAGCATCTTTAATAAATGGAGTCTCAAATGGCTACAAATCACTTAAAGAAATGTTTACTATCCTTAGTCATCAAGAAAATGCAAATCAAAATGACTCTAGATCCCACTGTACAGCAATCAGAATGGCTAAGATCAAAACTTGAGAGTCAGGTCATGCTGGAAAAGATGTTGGGAATGAGGAACACTCCTATATTTCTGGTGAGATTGCAAATTGGTAAAACCACTCTGGAAATCAGTCTTGTGATTTCTTAGAAAACTGAAAATAGTTCTACCTGAAGATCCAGTGTTACTAGTGTTACTAGGCATATACACAAAAGATACTCCACCATACCCCAAAGATAATTGCTCCACTATGTTCATAGCAGCTTTATTTTTAATAGCAAGAATCTGGAACAACCCATATATCACTCAACATGTATACAGAAAATGAGATTCATTTACACTATGGAATAGTATTCAGTTATTAAAAACAAGGACATCATGACTTTTGCAGGTAAGCGAATGGAACTGGAAAATATTGCAAGTGAGGTAACTCAGACCCAAAAGTACATGCATGGTATATACTCACTAGTAAGTGGATATTAGTCATAAAGTACAAAATATCCATGATACACCCCACAGACCCTGTTTAATAAGAAGGAACACCTGAGCAAGGATGTTAAATAAGAAGGAACACCTGAGCAAGGATGTTTGAATCACACTTTTATGTGGAAACAAAATTGTCTTAGGAGTCAGAAGGAAAGAAGGAACTAGGTGGGAGAGGAGAGGGGGAGGAGAGTGGAAAGGGAGGATCAGATCAGGAGAGAGACCCAGAAGACCAGGAGAATCAATGGAAATCTGCAACTGCTGGGGATGGGGTAGTGGAGAATCTCTAGGAAGTCAAAAATCTGGAATAGGGGCGGCTCAACTTGAGTGACCTTAGCAGAGATGCCTGCCTATCAGTTGGGACAAAGAACCTGAAGAGGCCACCTTGTGTAGCCAAGAATCACCCATACTGAAGAGATAAGGACACCAACCCAAAAAACTTTCCATCCAAAATTTATCCTGTTTAAAAGAAATGTAAGGAAAATGCAGAGATCAAAAGGAAAGGCCACAAATAACTGGCCTAATTCAAAACTCATCCTATGGGCAAGCACCAATCCCTAACATTATTAATGATATTTTGTTATGCTTGTAGACAGGAGCCTATCAAAACCATCCTCTGAGAGGCTTTAACCAGCAGATGACTAAAACAGATGCAAAAACCCATCGACAAACATTAAACAGACATGGAAGGCACTTATGGAAGAGTTGGGGGAAGGATTGAAGGCCCTGAAGCAAATGGAAACCCCGTAGGAATACCAACAAAGTCAACAAATATGGACCTATGTCTTGTCTGACTTCAATGGGAGAGGATTGCCTAATCTGGCAGACTTGGTATATTAGAGTGGGCATATAACCAAGAGATCCCCACCCTGTCAGAGGTGAAGGGGAGCAGAAGTGGGGTGGATGTACTTTGTGTGGGAGGGACCAGGATAGGAAGCAGTTTGGGGATGTTAATTAATTAATAATTTAAAAAGCTAGGGGAAAAAGAAAAAAAAAGACTCTAGTGATTTAACTAGAAAACACTGATATATGAAAACACTTTCAGAAAAATACCATGATACAAAATTAACATAAAAACAGAAGTCCTCCTATATTTTAATAATAAACATTATAAGAAAGGAATTCTAAAAGATGGTCTAAATCATACTTCTATGAAAATATTGGATTAAGCCTGGTTAGTTAAATTAAACACTTAAACTGTGAAAAATTTTAAAAAACAGAAAAAAAATCACCTGGATATGAAAAAACATCCCCCATATCTTTAAAATATACTAATACTTAAAATGGCTATACCAGCAAAATCAATCTCCTGAAGTGATTCCATACTCAGCAAAATTCAAATGTCCTTGCTTATAGACATAGAATGAAAATAACTGTAAGCTTTATAGAGCCCCCCCCGCCCCCCCAAAAAAAACACAGAGAGTTAAAACCACTCCAAGTAAAAACAATGCTGTCAGTATCCTCATACTGGATTGGAAGTTACACTACAGGGCCTTAATAAGAAGCAAGCAATATAGCTGGGTGGTGGTGGCACATGCCTTTAATCCCTGCACTTGGGAGGCAGAGGCAGGTTGATTTCTGAGTTCGAGGCCAGCCTGGTCTACAGAGTAAGTTCCAGGACAGCCAGGGCTATACAGAGAAACAAGTAAAACAGAGAACCCTAATATAAACCGATGCAGCCACTGGATTGTCAACAGATGCCAAATATACTTATTGAAGAAAAAAATAGTATCTCTAACAAACGGTGCTGGAGAAATTTCCTATCCAGTATGAAAAAATAAAATTAGATTGAACAGTAGCTCTCATCTTGTGTGATACTTAGCTTTAAATGTTTAAAAGCATATTTTTTCTTTTTATTTCTTACACACAGTTTTTATTCCCCTCCCGATCCACCCTCCAGCTGTTCCACATTACATACCTCCTTCCTGACAACGTGTCTCCATGAGGATATCCCTACCTCCAACCCTCACCCAACCAGACTTCTAAATTCCCTGGGGCCTCCAGTTTCTTGAGGGTTAGGTGCATGTTCTCTGACTGAATCCAAACCCTGCAGTTCTGTGCTGTATATGTGTTGGGGGCTTCATATCAACTGGATTACACTGCCTGGTTGGTGGTCCAGTGACTGAGAGATCTTAGGGGTCCAGGTTAATTGAGACTGCTGGTCATTCTAAAGGGTCGCCCACTTCCTCAGCTTCTTTCAGCTTTTCCCTAACTCAACCAGAGGAGTCAGCAGCTTCTGTCCATTGGTAGGGTACAAATATTTGCATCTGATGCTTTCAGCTCCTTGTTGGGTCTTTCGGAGGGCAGTCATGATAGGTTCCTTTTGGTGAGTGCTCCATAGCCTCAGTAATAGTGTGAGACCTTGGGATCTTCCCTTGAGCTGGATCCCAATTATGGCCTGTTGCTGGACCTACTTTTCCTCAGGTTATTCTCCATTTCTATCTCTGCAGTTCTTTCATGCAGGAACAATTATGGGTCAGAGTTTTGACAGTGAGATAGAAACTCCATCCCTCACTTGATGCCCTGTCTTTCAGCTGGAAGTGGACTCTACTAGTTCACACTCCCCATTGTAGGACATTTCATCTAGGGTTCCTCCCTTTGAATCCTGAGACTCTCTCACCTCCCAAGTCACTGGTACATTCTGGAAGTGCCCCCTCACCCCAACTTCCTTCCCTAGGTTGCCTGTTTCCATTTTTTCTGCTGGCCATCAGAGCTACAGTACTTTTCCCACACCAGATCATGTTCCCCTCTCTGTCCCCTCCCTGTTCCCTTTCCCTCCCAGGTTTCCCCCTCCCTCCACACTTGTGATTGCTTTTTTCTCCCTCCCAAGTGGAACTGAGGAGTCCTTACTTGGGCTTGGGCCCTTCAGCTTGTTCAACTTTTTGAGTTCTGTGGACTGTATCTTATGAATTCGGTACTTTTCTTTTTCTTTTTTAATTAATTAATCAATTAATCAATTAATTAATTACTTAATTAATTATTTTTGCTAATAGCCACTTATCAGTGAGTGAATACGATTCATGTCCGTTTGGGTCTGTTTTTCCTCAGTCAGGATGATATTTTCTAGTTCCATTCATTTGCCTGCAAAACTCAGGATGCTTTCGTTCTTAATAGCTGAGAAGTATTTTATTGTTAAATTGAACCACATTTTCTGTATCAATTCTAGATGTTCTGTCTTGGAACATCTTGGTTATTTCCAGCTTCTGGCTATCACAAATAAAGTCGCTATGAACATAGTGGAACATGTGCCACTGTGACATGGTGGGACAACTTTTGGATATATTCCCAAGAGTGGTATTGCTGGGTTTTCAGGTAGATCTATTTCCAATTTTCTGAGGAATGTCCACATTGATTTCCAGAGTGGTTTAAGCAGTTTTCAATCCCACTAGCAATGAAGGAGTGTTCCTCTATCTTCACATCCTCGCCAACATATGTTACTACCTGAGGTTTTGGTCTTAGCTATTCTGATTGGTGTAAGGTGGAATCTCAGGGTTGTTTTGATTTGCATTTCTCTGATCACTAAGGACTTTGAACATTTCTTTGTATTTCTCAGCCTTTCAAGATTCCTTTGTTGTGAATTCCTGGTTTAATTCTATACCCCATGTTTTTGATTGGCTTGTTTGGCTTTTTGGTGGTTAGCTTCTTGAGCTCTTTATATATTTTGGATATTAGCTCCCTATCAAATATGGGGTTAGTGAAGATTTTTTTCCCAGTATGTTGCTGATTTGTCTTATTAACTATATCCTTTGCCTTACAGAAGCTTTCCAGTTTCATGGGGTCCCATTTATTGATTCTTGATCTTAGAATCATTACTGAGCCATTACAGTTCTCTTTAAGAATTTTCCCCCTGTGCCAAGGAGTTCAAGGCTTTTTCCCACTTTCTCTTCTATTAGATTGAGTGTATCTGGTTTTATGTTGAAGTCCTTGTTCTACTTGGACTTGAGCTTTGTGCAAGGGGACAAATATGGGTCTATTTTCATTTTTCTACATACAGACAACCAGTTAGACCAGCACCATTTTTGGCTTCTTTGTTAAAGATCAAGTGTGCATAAGTGTGTGGTTTTATTTCTGGGTCTTCAATTCTATTCCATTGCTCAACGTGTCTGTCTCTGTACCAATACCATGCAGGGTTTTGTTTTGTTTTGTTTTGTTTTGTTTTGTTTTGTTTTTTAATCACTATTGCTTTGTAGAAGTGCTTGATGTCAGGGATGGGAATTTCCCAAGCTGTTACTTTATTGTTAAGAATTGTTTTCACTATTCTGATTTTTTTGCCTTTCCAGATAAATTTGAGAATTGCTTTTTCTGAGTGTTTGAAGAATTGTGTTGGGATTTTGATGAGAATTGCATTGAATCTATACATTGCCTTTGGTAGGATGTCCATTTTATACTATTTTAATCCTTCCAATCCATGAGCATATGAGATATCTCCATTTTCTGAGATCTTTGATTTCTTTCTTGAGCGACTTGAAGTTATTGTCATACGGGGATTTCAATTGTTTGGTTAGAGTTACCTCAAGATATTTTATATTATTTTTTTGTCTATTGTGAAGGGAGTTCCCTAATTTCTTTCACAGTCTATTATCATTTTTACAAAGGATGGGTACTGATTTATTTCAGTTAATTTTATTATCCATCCACTTTGTGAAGTTGTTTATCAGCTGGAGAAGGCATAAGAAGCTATAGATCTGGGGAATAGGGGAGGTGAGAAGCCTTCAAGGAGGGGAGGAAGTGGAGGCTGAAGTTGGTATGTATTAAATGAGAGAAGAACAACAAAGAAAAAAATATGAGCCAGAAAATCAAAGCAAAACAAACAAACAACAGATGTGCCAGAAAAGAGGATGAACCAGAAAAGATGGACAGAGAGAGAGAAAGACAGGAAGAAAAGAAAGAAAGAGACTAAGAAATCTAAGAAGAAGAAGGAGGAGGAGGAGGAGGAGAAGGAAGAAGAGCAAGAAGAAGAGAAGAAGAAGAAAAAGAAGAGGAAGAAGAAAACAAGAAGAAAAAGAAGAAGAAAAGAAAAAGAAGAAGAAAAGAAAAAGAAGAAGAAGAAAGAAGAAGAAGAAAAGAAGAGAAGAAGAAGAAGAAGAAGAAGAAGAAGAAGAAGAAGAAGAAGAAGAAGAAGAAGAAGAAGAGGAGGAGGAGGAGGAGGAGGAGGAGGAGGAGGAGGAGGAGGAGGAGGAGGAGGAGGAAAAAAGAAGAAAGAATGGACTTTTTGAAATGAAATTTTAGAAGAATAAAACTTCAAAAGATAAGCATAGAGAAGGATTTGGGGAATAAAATTTAGTTGCATGGAAAGTAATGCTAAGCGTGAACAAATGTGAATTGATTAAAATAAAAAGCTTCTGAATAGCAAAAGAAATAATTTGTCAAGTAAAGAGACAGAATAAATACTGGAATAAAAATATTTGATGCTTATATATCTGACAAAGGCTTAACATATGGAATAAACAAAGAATACAAAGTACTAAACCATAATAAACCAAACAACCCAGTTGTTAAATGAGCACCTGAAATGAGACAAGGCCAGGTACAAATATTTAATAAACAAGAAATGATGTTTAATTTCATTATCCAACTGATAAACGCAAATTAAGGGTACATTGACATTCCCTCTCACCTCAGTCACAGTGATACTGATAAAAAAAAAAACAAAAAAAAAAACCCAGAATCCAAAATTGTCTCTTTAGTCTGTGTGATCCCCTATGAGCCCTGCTCATTTTATTCTGTGGGTTGTAGTGTCTTTCTTCTCTCTAGCCCCTAAAGTCCCTCCCTCCCATTTTCTAAGGGGATTTCCTGGCTTTGCCTAGTGTTTGATTGTGGGTCTCTTCATCGGCTCATGTCAATTTCTGAACAATGACTCCCTGATGACAACTGAGCTAGACATTCATCTGTGAGTATAGCAGAATATCATTAGGAAAAATTTCATTGATTTCTCCTTTCCTTTTCACTTACAATTTTTTTTGCCAGTCATATTTGGATCTATCTTGGGTCTCTGCTCTGATCAGCATCTTGTTTACGACCATCCATGCAGTGAGAATCAGCAATGGCTCTCTCTCCTGGCATGAGCCTCAAGTTAGAGCAGTCATTGGTTGCACTACCATTACCTTAGCACATCTTCTACCCAGAGCATATTGTTGGTCAAAGGTTGATATCTCATTCCAACTGCTGAGAGCCTATCCTGATTATAGAACATGGACAGTTTAGGCTCCACACCCTATAACTAGGAGATTTCAATAGGATCACTTCTGTAAATCCCAGGGAATTTCCACTGCACTAGGTTTCTACATCATCCCCAATTCCACTTATCTCTTTCTGTACTCTCCTCTTCCACACTTCTCCAGTCTGTGTACTGGAGACTATCCATGGAGACAAGTGAAGAGGAAAGGGCACATGCAAGGATAGGGAAGTGCCTTTGTAGGCTCTGCAGCTGCTGCTGTTTTGGTGCTGCTGCCCTGACAGCTGCTGTTCTGAGACACTGCACTAGATTCTCTGAGCTGCACAGAGCTGAGGGAACTGAGTGCAGAAGAGCTTCTGGTGGTAAAAGCTTCGGGAGTGTGTTCTCTTCTTAGTCAGGTTTACAGCTCTTGTGACAGATGTTCTCAGATGACCAGATGACAGAGTAATTCTTACACACCTTTATTCCTTCTGGATAGGATCTTATATACTGTTTTTAATGTGGGTGGGGGTCTGACAGCAGGTGCTTCCTATTGGCTTGGTCTGACATGTTAGGGATGCCTCTTCTACATGTGGAGGGGCTTGGGGACTCTTCCCCTATATGACTGAAGGGCACAATTCTCTCTATGGGGGCCTGTGGCTATGTGACAGGGGCCTGGTGCTGGGAGCATGTAAAGTTCCTACAAACCTTTCAGAGTCCCTGGGGTTTCAGGCCTTAGCTCGACCTTGCCATCCCTCACCTCTTCAAGGTCATTTGCATTTAAGTTATGGCTTGTGTTGTTTGGTATTCTTGTAGGACACATAACTGTGGGCATGGGGGTATCTCTGACTCTTCTATCTGTGTTTGGGGACCTTTTACTCCTATTGAGTAAACCTTGTCCAACTTTGATATGAGGGTTTGTGTCTAGTCTTATAGTAATTTGTTATGCTGTGCTTGGTTGATATCCCTGGGAAGCCTAATTTTTTTTCCTTTTCTCACTCTTATTTTAGGGATGTGGAAGAGTAGATCTGGGTAAAAAGGGAGGTGCAGGGAACTAGGAGGGGTAGAAGTACAGCAAACAGTGGCTGAGATGGAAAAATTGGAGGTAGGGACCAACAAACTCTGATGTTTATATGTACAAAAGTGAACCATTCTATACTGTTGGTAGGAATGTAAACTAATCCAGCTAGTATGGAATTCAACACAAAGGATTTCCAAAGCTAAAACTGTAATTACTATATAGCTTTACTGCAGGTTTATTTATATAAAGGACTGCAGATAAATGTATCAGAGTGGTGCCAGCACAGTGTTTGTTGCACAATAGTAGCAACAGCTAAGTTATGGAACCAGCCTAGAAGCATGTCAGGAAAAGATGGTTAAAGAAAACACAGATTTTGTTTTACAGATAGTTTTCAACCATAAAATGAAACAAATTGTATTGTTAGGAAAAAATGGATGCTACTAAGTATTATCGTATTAAGTAGATTAAATATATCTTAGAAAAATCCATGTTATGTTTTCCCTCAAATTGGGGACATAGACTTTATATTGACACATATAAACATATATGGACTTACTACATGAAGGTGGAAGTAATATTGTCTAGTGCTAACAAGAGGGGGATGGAGAAGAAGCCAGTGGGGGTATAGGTGGTAATGTGCTCAACGAAAATTATATGATTATATTAAAATGACCTTATTCAGCTCACTATAATAAAGAATAAGTCATTCAGAACAAGAAATAACCTTTTCCCATTTTGATTTTAGTCTTCTGGCAAAATGTTGAGTCAAAGTGTTACCAAATTTACATAAATCGGACACTGTAATATTGGAAAGTTTTATGCTTTAGTTTTAACAGTTTTTTTTAAGAAATTTAATGTGCATTAGAATAACCAGGTGTTCTTACAGAAACAACAATAATAAAAGATTGTCTGCATCAGGCATGATTCCCAAAATCCTACATTTCTTATCCACTCCCAAATGATGCTAAGCTTCCTACTTTTAATTCACATTTTCATCATATTATCATAGCTTTATAAAGAACAGCAACCCCATCAGAAATCTGTCTGTCAATATCCAACTCAGTATATACATTTTCCAATATTCTGCTGTATGTGTGTGTGTGTACTACCATCATTATAATTAAAACATGAACCTATTCAGTAGAAAGTTTGTACATGATATATACTTAACAATATATTCTTGCAAAAATAATCTTATTAATGAATATAAAATTGTTGCATTGAATTTCTAAGGATTTGTAGACTTTGGATTCTAAGTACAAATTACAAAGAATCTTCAAAATAAGAAAATTACACAGAATAGTCAGTTAGGAGAAACATGGTATACCTGATAGACAAATAGGAGTGATACTCAGCTCATGAGACTTTGTAAGATTTTCCTGAACATGAACTATTTATTTCTTTATTATTATACCATATTTATAAGTGTTTTGTTTGCCAGAAGGTACTAGATTCCATTATGGATGGTTGTGAGCCACTAAGAGTTCTGAAAGCTGAACCTGGCTACTTTGGAAAAAGAGAAAATGCTTAACCTCTGAGCCTTCTCAATTGTCTTATATGAATGTTCCAATATATTAATAAGTCTTGGTCTGTTGCAAGTAGTCTACTACTAGTAAGATTTTAAGATAATGTTCACATCACATAAAGTAGGGCAAGCTGAATATTCAATACTTTTTGTGGAATGACAATAGTCAGTGAATCTTAATTGTATTCCTTGAGAGTCAGTATTAAAGGCATCAGAGTTTCCATGTTGCAATATTTATATTAGAGGCATGAGAGGTACAGTTCATGGGTGAATATATTATCTTAAAGGATATTATATTAGTGTAGAAGATAAGCCTGTGTAATACATAAGTGCTTTATATTTGACACTAAGAAAATACTTGTTGCTTTTCTGAAGCATATCAAAGTATAAATGAATGAGCTACATATATAGAAACCCTTTGTGACTAAAACAGATTATATAAAAATGTTTAAACTACATTCATTTTATCTAGTTTATGCAAGCATGAATGTATGTGTGTGTTTCACAGTACACATGTGAGGTGGTGTCATAGAACAACTTGTGAGCATGGTATTTCTCCATCAAGGATGTAGGAACTCTGAATAATACCTAGCATGTCAGGCTTGGCAACAAGTAACTTTACCCATTAAGCAATCCTGATGGCCATAAAGTAGATTATTGGGAGTTTGTTGGAGAAGTACAACTTATTCTGCAGACAAAACCATGAGTATTTCTTGGAAGTCCTGTTTTAGGAGATTACTACTTAGAACAAATAAATAATTACAGATTTAAATATCCCTTCCTTACATAAGCCAATCAATATCTGGAGAAATACATAGACTGGACAATTCTCAAAACAAAATGTACAAATAATCAAAAATCTGGAACAATGTTGAACATTCTTAACCTAATTGTGAATACAAATCACAGCTACTTTGAACTTCCATATCACTCACGTAAAATAGCTAAAATCCATAGCAGAAACTATAAATGCTGGTGAAAATGCAAATATAAATTCAACCTCTACAAATATCATTTTGGAATACAAACTAATGATAATTTGGGTTCTTTAGTATCTGTTATTATGATCATCTTTTAATTTATGGTTTTCTTAATTTTAATAATTTATGTGTCCTTTAGTTAGTTTGGATAAGGGTTTGTCTGTGTTGTTGATTTTCTCAAAGAACCAACTCTTAGTTTCATTGATTCTTTTTATTGTTCTTTGTTTCTATTTCATTAATTTCAGCCCTAACTTTAATTATTTCCTGGCATCTACTGATCTTCGGTGTATTTGCTTCCTTTTCTCCTAGAGATTACAGATGTTCTTTGAAGCTTCTAGTCTGAGGTCTATCCGATTTCTACATGGAGGCACTTAGTGCTATAGACTTTCGTCTAACAGATTTCATATTGTCTTTTTAGTTTGGGTGTGTTGTGCATTCATTTTCATGGAATTCTAGAAAGTTTTTAATTTCCTTTCTTTATTTCCCCTTAACCACTGAATCAGTATAGATTTATTCATTTGTCATGAGATTTAAGCTTTCTGTTGTTTCTGTCATTATAGAAATCCAGCTTTAATCTATGGTAGTCTAATAGGCTGCAGAAGTTTATTTCCATTTTCTTATATCTGTTGAGACTTGCTTTTTGATTGAGTAATTGGTCAATTTTGGAGAATGTTCTGTGAGGTGGTGAGAAGATTTCTAGTAATGGAAGAATTGGATTCTAAAATGGTTATTTTTTGTAACCAAGGAAGGCCTCAGATGGACAGATTGAGTTAGGAACTTAACACAACACCTCCGACTTACAGTTTTTCATGCTGGTAGTATGTGCTGGGCCTGGAGCTTAGCATAATCATCATCAGAGAGACTTCACCTAGCAACTGTTGGAACTGATTCATAGTTCTATAGTAAAATACTAGGCTGAGCTTGAAATGTCAAGAAAAAAAAAAGAAAGAAAGAAAGAAAGTGGAGGAAGGATTGAAGGAGCCAGAGGGATTGAGGATACCACAAGAACATGACCTATAGAAAGATCTGACTTAAATTTAAATGGGCTCACCTGTCTGGGTCTGACCTAGGTCCTCTGCATATATGATGTTATGGTTATATATCTAAGTGTCCTTGTAATATTCTCTACTGGGTAGCCTTGTCCAGACTTGATGTGAGAGTGTGTTTCTGGTCTTATTGTAGCTTGGTATGGCACAATTGTTTGATGTTCCTAGAAGGCCTGGATTTTTTTGTTTGTTTGTTTGGTTTTGTTGTTTTGTTATTGATTTTTTTGAGGGTAACCAAAGGGGTGAATCTGTGGGAAAGGGATGTGGTAAGGAGATACTTGGAGGAGGAAGAGTGGGGAAATTGTCACTGGGATGTAATACATGAGATAGTATTAATAAAAAGGAAAATATTGTTTTAAAAGTTATTGTGAATGATCCTGATAAAATTGAACATAAAACTAAAATGTGATCCAGCTATACCACCCCTACAAATATACTTGGAGGAGCCCAAGTCAATTTGCCACAGATATAATTGCATCTTTTTATTGTTGTAATAAATATTCAATACTCAAGCTAAGGAATCAGATGAGGTGAGTGGATGAAGAGTATATCATACACACACAATGAAGTTTTAGTCGTTTATACAGAATAATGAAAATGACACTAGGGAAAGAAGTAAGAAAGAAGCAGGAGTGAGTTGGTGCAAAAAGAGGAATAGGAAGTAGATAAAAAAGAATGTCATGAACATGTACTAAATGACTAATAATCCTTGTCCTTTTGAACAGTTAACATATGCTAATTAAAATTTTAAAAATGCTGTCTTGCTACCACTTAGTAACCTGAAGCCTGAGATGATTAAGCTGAAAAAATTACTATGTTTTCAAAGAGAATGGGGGCTGGAGAGATGGCTCAGTGGTTAGAAGCACTGACTGTTCTTCAGGAGGTCCTATGTTCAAATCCCGGCAACCACATGGTGGCTCACAACCATCTGTAATGAGATATATCCTCTTCTGGTGTGTCTGAAGACAGCTACAGAAGATATATTTAGAAGTACTTTAAAGTTACTATGATTAATTCAAAAGTTATCATATTTAGACAGTCCCTACACTTAAGACTCCTTTGTATATATAAAATAAATCTTTAGAAAGAAAGAAGGAGAGAGAGAGGGGGGTGGGGAGAGCTTAGAGCTCACCTATGTATGGCACACTAGAGTATTTTAATAATTTCTCAAATTCTAAATGCCATATAATAAGATGCAAAGTAAGGTAAGAATTCACAGCAAGAACATCATTTGGTGATTATGAAAATAATCTCTCATTTTTCATAACCAAATTTGTTCACGAATTTTCCAGATGACTGAATAATCAATGTGATACCACCACTTAAGTTAGCACTCTAGTTTTGCAAACTATAGATTCTTATGTCACTTTTAAACTACAAATGCATTTGTATGCACCTATCTCCTGATATTTGAATTAACAGGAAAATAATAAAATGAATGGTTAAGCACTTGTTATGTATTCTGGTGACCACTGGCCAACTCTAAAGGATACTAAACCAGTAACATAGCACAAATCTAAATGACTCATCCATCAGACCTGGAATTCTGAACCACAAAGCCAAGTTATTTTGTTTAGTTTAAATGAAGTTGAGACTGAGAAAAAGATAAAAATATAAATGTAATATTTAATAGCAGAACGGAGTGCATAACTTCTATTTCTTGATATTTTTACTTTACTACTGTCTGATGGTCTTTGAAACAGAGGTAAATTGTTTTTGAATTAACCATTAAGTACCTTACATAAGAGTGATTTAGGAAATATCTTTCAAAGCCAGAAGATATATTTAGAAGTACTTTAAAGTTACTATGATTAATTCAAAAGTTATCATATTTAGACATTCCCTACACTTAAAACTCCTTTGTAAAGTTTTTCTAAGACCAACAGAGGTAATAGCCACTATCCATGATGAACTTCTTTAATGTAGGTAAGAAATCTGTCTATAAAGGTAGTTGACATATGTACTACTATAGTTCCTTAACTCAAGTAGTTATAGTGCTGAGAGACTATTTCCCAGTTGTCAGGAGTGCAGTTTGTATCCTGGTGGCATACAGTTAAGCAGAGGGGACTTGGACACATCTCTGAGATGAGACTACACTTAGTTGGTGTTCTATTTAGTTTTTTTTTTCCTCTTTTATTAAAAATAGACTTTTTCTTCACAGAATACATACTGATTAGGATTTCCCCTCCTTCTACTTCTAAAAGCTCTTCCCCAACTCCACTTCCATCAGGTTCTTTCACATGCCATCATTTCCCTTCCCCAGATACTCTGAAATCCTTCCAATCTTTCTACCCTTCCAACTCCACGGTCTTTCACTTTAAAAAAAAAAAAAGCAATAGAATATTCTAAAACGTGGAGTGGATGTGTTTTTTTTCTTGATTTGATTTTTGTTGTTGTTTTCTGTGTGTGTGTATTTGCCAACTAGGTGTGGGCATCAGTGCTGTTCTAGGGCATGGTTGATATAAATAATGTCAATCCATAAGAGAAAATGGATTTTCCTTTTCTCTGCAGTTATCAACTTCTAATAGCTTCTTGGTAGTAGATCAACGTTGTGTCTATATTCCCTTGTTAGTGCTGAGTTTTTGTCTGGTTTGAGTTTGGCAAGTCTTGTGATGGCTGTCACAGTCTCTGGAAGTTTGTATGTGTATCAACTGTCCTATCTGCAAAATACTGTTTTCCTGTAGACACCTACCAACTCTGTATCTTATAATCTTTGTGCATTGTCTTCTCCATAGAACACTAAACTTGGAAAGGAAGGGTTGATTAGTTATATCTTATTTAGGGCTGAGTGCTCCAAAGTCTCCCACCCTCTGCATATAATCTAGTTGTGGGTTTCTGTATATTACCATCTATGGCAAGAAGAAGATTCTCTGAGGAGGGGTAAGTGATACACTGAACTATGCTCATAGTATTGCATCATTAAGAATGATTTTATAATCAGCCACCAAACACAGACTATATTGAATATGCCAGCAAGATTTTGCTGACAGGACCCTGATATAGCTACTATCTCTTGTGAGGCTATGCCAGTACCTGGCAAATATAGAAGTAGATGCTCACAGTCATCTATTGGATGGAACACAGGGCCCCCAATGGAGGAGCTAGAGAAAGTACCCAAGGAGCTGAAGGGGTCTGCAACCCTATAGGAGGAACAATAATATGAACTAACCCTCAGAGCTCCTGTCTCTAGCTGCATATGTAGCAGAAGATGACCTAGTCAGCTATCATTGGGAAGAGAGGCCACTTGGTCTTGCAAACTTTATATGCCCCATTACAGGGGAATGCCAGGACCAAGAAGCAGGAGTAGGTGGGTTGGGGAGTAGGGTGGGTGGGGGGGAGGGTACAGGGGACTTTTGGAATAGCATTTGAAATGTAAATGAAGAAAATATCTAATAAAAATCGTTAAAAAAAGAAAAAAAAAGAATGATTTTATTGCTTTGTTTGTTTAGTACAGTAAGAGTAGGAGATTTTCCTCTAGGCTTGGGACCAAATTCTTATTCTAGCAGTGTCAGCTATAGGTTTCATCTCAAGGGGTGGACTTTAACTATAATAAAAAAGATGATTGCCTTATTTGTATAACATATGTGCCACAATTGTACCAACATATCTTGAAAGCACGTCACTTGTTTAGCCCATAAGATTTATAGCTGGGTGATTATTAAACCTCTGATAGTATGAAATGTACCATAGAATATAGTGAAGTCTAGTCAATATTTGTCAGGCTCCTAGTTGAGTACTGGATCAATTTCTCCATGTGAGTTTACATAAGCAAATGATGTCTTCCAGTGTACGACCTTCCTGTCACTTGGTGGAGAGTAACAAAGAGCCTATGCTATTTGTGTGTGTATCTAGAATGCTTCTGGTCAGTGAGTCAATAGCATGTACTTTGTTTCTGGAACTGGGGAGGAGGGGCGCTTTGTGGCATTAAAATATCTAGCTGGGTTGCTTACTCTGTTGATATGATGGCTCCATTTTAATTCCTCTTGTAAATGTATATATTTTAGGGAACCTCTACAGTACTAAATTTTCATGCTGTATTTTAGTGATTGTTGTCCCATCTTATATTCCCTCCTTTTCTCAGCCTCCCCACCCCTCCTAACTTAACTTTCTTATTCTAGTTTCCTCTTTATCTTTTTATTACAATATATTCTTTCTTCTTCCTTGGAAGATCTCTTTCTTTCCTCTTGTCCCTTGATAGTACCTAACCACTGTGGTTATTCTAATTGAAACATGTGCATAAAGCCTAACATGTGCATAAACATGTGCATAAACATGTGCATAAAGCCACATTAAAAAAAAAGGAACTAGAATAACTCTCTTAAGATGATTGTTTTTATCTCCATCCATTTACATTCAAAATTTATCATTTTATTTTTTAACAGATGAATAGTATTCCATTGTGTATATGAACCACCTTTTCTTTTCCATTCATCAGTTGATGGCCATCTAGACTGTCTCCAACTTTTAGCTCTTAGGAATAGAACAATAATGTACATGGGCAAACAATATCTCTGCAGTAGGATAAATTGTACTTTAGGTAAATGACCAAGAGTGTTATATCTGAATCTTTTTTCTAGCTTCTGTCTTTTTATTTTGTTGGTTTTGCTCATACATAAAACTTTTCAACAATACAAAACTGTCTAGGTTACTATTGCTTAATAAATACATAAATCCTTCCAAATTCAGGATTCATTTTCAAAAGTTCACTAACTATGTTCCTTTTCTACACTTGTGAGACAAGGTATGAGAATACTAACATCTTAAAACATAACTCTTTAAAGAAAAGATATACGTGAATTTCTATTTTTATGATTTTGGTTGAAACTAGATTGTTTCATTTTTTTTTTACATATATTTTGTTTATAGTTTCCTGTCCTTTAACTCCTCCCGGTTCCTCTTCATATTTTGGCCCCTTTCAACCCATCTCCTTTCTCTTATTTAAAAAGAATTTGGCTTCTAAGATATACTAGTAATATAAAATATAGGCCCTGCACGTAAGTAAAATAAAGTAAAATAAAATAAAATAAAAATAAAGTTATGATAGATTTTCTACCATCTTCCTGCAGATCCAGCATACCAACTGCCATTGTGACTATCCAAGTTTGTACTCACATCAGCAATGAGAAAGCATTTCCCTTTTCATGCATCTCCACCAGCATGTACTTTCATTTGTTTTACTAAAAACTGGCCTTTCTGGCTGGGATAATGTACTGGCTAGTTTTGTGTCAACTTGACACAGCTGGAGTTACCACAGAGAAAGGAGCTTCAGTTGAGGAAATGCCTCCATCTTCTCAATTAGTGATCAAGGGGGAAAGGCCCCTTGTGGGTGGAACCATCTCTGGGCTGGTAGTCTTGGTTCTATAAGAAAGCAGGCTGAGCAAGCAGGGAGAAGCAAGCCAGTAAAGAACATCCCTCCCTGGCCTCTGCATCAGCTCCTGCTCCCTGACCTGCTTGAGTTCCAGTCCTGACTTCCTATGGTGATGAACAGCAGCATGGAAGTGTAAGCCGAATAAACCCTTTCCTCCTCAACTTGCTTCTTGGTCATGATGTTTGTGCAGGAATAGAAACCCTGACTAAGACAGATAAGATAAAATTTCAAAGTAGTTTTGATTTGCATTTTTCTGATGGCTAAATTGATCTTTTTTTTTTCATTTTTTATTGGTTATTTTATTTATTTACATTTCAAATGTTATCTTCTTTCCCACTTTTCCCTCTACAAGTCCCCTATCCCCTCCTCCCTCCCCCTGTCTCTATTAGGGTGCTCCCCCCCCCCCCCCACCCAGCCACTCCTACCTCAGTGCCCTAGCATTCCACTATCTATCCTGGGTCATGAAGCCTCCACAAGACCATGCTGCTCCCCTCCCAGTGATGCCAGATAAGGCAGTTCTCTGCTACATATCCATCTGGAGCTGTGGGGCCCCTCCCTCGCTCCCCTGTTCTTTTTCGTTGGTGATTTACTTTCTGGGAGCTTTGGGGGCCTGGTTGGTTGATATTGTTGCTCTTCCTATAGGGTTGCACATCCCTTTAACTCCTACAGTCCTTGCCCTAACTTCTCCACACTCAGACCAATGTTTAGCAGTGTACATCTGAATCTTTATTGGTCCAGCTCCAGCAGAACCTCTCAGAGGAGAGGAAAGCTATACCAGGCTCCTCTCAGTAAGCACTTCTTAACATCAGCAACAGTGTCTGGGTTTAGTGCCTGTACATGGAATGGATGCATAGGTGGGGCAGTCTCTGGATGACCTTTCTTTCAGTTTCTGCTCTATTCTTTTTTCCTGCATTTAATTTTGGCAGGAGGAATTCTGGATTAATATTTTTGAGGTGGCTGGGTGGCGTCATCCCACAACTACGGGCCATGCCTAAATACTGGATATGCTTTCTGCAGGTTCTATCTCCCATTTGCTGGGTTTTTCAGCTAATGTTCTCCCTGTTGGGTCCTGGAAACTTCTTGGGTTCCTGGCATCTTGGACTTTCTAGTGGCTCTCCCTCAGATCCTGCCCCACCTCTGCTACACAACTACTTTCAAATTGCTAACCCTCTGTACTTTTCCCTCATCTCTTCCCATATCAGAAATGCCCCCCCTTTTCCTTCCCACTCCTTTCTCCCTCCCTGATCTCTCCCTCTACTTCACAGAGATTATTCTCTTCCCCCTACTGAATAGGACTGTAGCATCCACACTTTGGTGTGATCTTCTTTCTTGGGTTTCATATGTTCTGTGAGTTGTATCATGGGTATTCTCAACTTCTTTTTGGCTAAAATCCACTTATCAGTGAGAACATATCATGTGTGTTCTTTTGTGATTGGGTTACCTCACTCAGGATGATATTTTCAAGTTCCATCCATTTGCCTGCAAATTTCATGAATTTATTGTTTTTAATAGCTGAGTAGTACTCCATTGTATAAATGTATCACATTTTCTGTATCCATTCCTCTGTTGAAGGACATCTGGGTTCTTTCCAGCTTATAGCTATTATAAATAGGGCTGCTATGAACATAGTGGAGCATGTGCCCTTGTTATCTGTTCGAGCATCTTTTGGGTATATTCTCATCAGTTGTATAGCTGGGTTCTCAGTCCAGTTTTCTGAGAAAACACCAGACTGATTTCCAGAGTGATTGCACCAGTTTGCAATTCCACCAGCAATGGAGGAGTGTTCCTTTTTCTCCACATCCTCACCAGCATCGTCTGTCACCTGAGGTTTTGATCTTAGCCATTCTGACTTGTGTGATGTGGAATCTCAGCATCATTTTGACTTGCAATTCCCTGATGGCTAAGGATGTTGAGCATTTCTTTAAGTCATTCCTGGTCATTTGAAACTCCTTTTATTGAAGATGCTTCTTTTTATTATTTGTTTTATTTATTACTTATGTTTTGTTGTTTACATTTTACTGATTTCTCCTCCACGTTGATTAAATTTTCCATGTACTTTGGGCGGTATTTATTTGTTTTTCTTTTGGTTTAAAGTGATATTATCTAACAATTAATTGAGTTATTGTTATGAGATCTCTTCAAATATTTTTATTTAAGCATCTAAAGATATAAACTTGTCTCTTAGAACCATCTAAATCGTGTCTCATAAGTTTGGGTATGTTTTGCTTCATTTTCATTTAAATATACAAAGGCCTTAGTATCATTTTTGACTTCTGTCTTGACATAACTTTCATTATTAATGACTAATTCAGTTTTCCTGGGTTTTACCCTTTTACAGTTTCTATTTTTGTTACTGCCTTGCTTTAATACAAGGTGGTAAGATACTGTACAAAATATTACTTCAGCTCTCCTATGTTTGTTGAGATTGACTTTTCCACTATTACTGACTATGTTAGTGTTAATCTGCACTTTTATTTATACTAGTGTTTCTTTTATGAAATTGGGTGTTATGTTTTGTGGATATGTTTTTAGATTTGCAAAAGTTGATTTAAAAAAATGAGTATGTGGTGTTTTTTCTATATTTCTCCTAATTAGTTTTTTTAGAAGTCTTTTCTAAAAATAGTTGTGCCTCTTTGATTCTTAGATCTACTTGCTTGGAATAACTTTTTTCATTCCCTTATCTAAATTGTTGCTTGTTATTGATGGTATAGTATGCATTTTGAATGCAGCAAAACAATAGATCATGTTTTGTGATGCAATCTGTTAATATGTGTCTTTATATTGGAAAATTGAAACTATTAGTACTGAGCTATTATTAAGCAGTATTTGTTAATTCTTGTTGCTTTGTTGATGTTACTTGAGTTTCTTTTCTCCTCCTTTAATGAACTTTTTGTGGTTTATTTATTGCTTGTGTTCTCTTGAGTGCAATGTGTTCTCTTCAAATTGGAATATTCCACCTATTGTTTTCTAAAGAGCTGGATTGGTAGACATGAATTGTTTAAATTTGTTTCTATCATGATAGAAACATTTTTTTTTCCTCCATCAATTGTTATTGATAGTTTTGCTGGGTATGGTGTTCTGGTTGTCATGTATGGTCTTTCAGAGCTTGTAAACTAATTGTCTAAGTCCTCTTGCTTTCCAAGTTTCCGTTAAAAACCTGGTATTTCTGGGTGTAGTGGTGCATGCCTTTAATCCCAGCATTTCGGAGGCAGAGGCAGGCAGATTTCTGTGTTCGAGGCCAGCCTGGTCTACAGAGTGAGTTTCAGGACAGCCAGGGCGATTCAGAGAAACCCTGTCTCAAAAAAACAAACCAAAAAAAAAAAAAAAAAAAAGAAAAGAAAAGATAAAAATCGTAGCTTTCATATTAGCTGGGCATGGTGGCACATGCCTTTAAATCTCCGCACTCGGGAGGCAGAGGCAGGTGGATTTCTGAGTTCGAGGCCAGCGTGGTCTAGAAAATGAGTTCCAGGACAGCCAGGGCTACACAGAGAAACCCTGTCTCGACAAAACCAAAAAACAACAAAAAACAATCACACTGGTGTTATGACTGGAATCTAATAAATTATTTGAGCAATGTTAAAGAATTAACAACACGGATATATAAAAGAATATTTGACATGCAAATTTCATTTATTTATTTATTTATTTATTTATTTATTTATTTATTTATTTATAAGAAAGGTCCAAGTACTTGTCCTTGGCCCTTGAGTGGACTCTTAAAAATGTTGCTATGTTTTTCAATACTGAAAGCACATGGTAAGAATATTTTCATTTTCTATACATATGCTAATTAAAATATGACTATATCATAATGTTCCTCCTGCCTTTTCTTTCCTCCAGTGCCTCCCAAGTTCCCTCCTTCTATGTCATTCCATATTCCCACTTCACTCTCAAATGGATAGCCTTTTCTTTTTCAATTATTAAACACATAAACATACACACAAGTATATGTGATCATGTGTAACAAAATATAACTATAGCATCAAGAGTTCATTTTTGTTGTTTGTGATTATGTGGTTAAAGGGCTGCCTACTTTGTTTTTTGAGCTCAGTTTGTAAGAGGTCAACTTACCCTTTCTCACCATTCACCAGTTGCCTTTAGTTCCTTGTTCAGGTGTGTAACCCTATGAGTAATATTCTCTGATTTCACCTTAGCATGTCTACTGAAACTGCTACTGTCCAGATCATATTTATACAGCCATTTCTATGAAATATTTTTTCACAGCAGACATGCTGGTATTCTAGTTTTTTCACTCTATTAAACACTTCTCCCATGATGTTCCCTGATCTATTATTGTAGGAATGGTGATATTGATATATACATTGGTACTCAGCTCTCTATAATCCATGTTTTGTGTTTTCTGCATTAGGTATAGTTGTGGAGTTTAGTATCCATTTTCTGGAAAGAAATGCTTCATTGATAAGATCTTATAGCTACATAGATTTAGAATGTAATTAGAGATTATGCTGGGCTAGAAAGGTGATAATCGTGAATTTTTATCTAGGAAGTTTTATGGTCTCACTAGCACTGAGACGTTGGGTAGGTTTCTATTAGAAGGCATGGTATTTCTTCAGGTAAGTAGACCATAAGTTCAATTAGATAGTTGTTGGTTGCTAACAACATGTGAGGGTCACTTACAACACCTTTATAGATGGATATCATGACATGCCTGGTTATTGTTGAGGTTCATAGATATCACTGTTGGGCTATACTCTTGATTACTTCTCTTCCTAGGTAACTTGCATAGTATTTTCTAGTACTATGAAACCTCAAGAAGAAGGAAGACCAAAATGTGGATGTTTCAGTCCTTAGAAGGGGGAACAAAATACTCACAAGAGGTAGAGGGTTGGGGGGACTTTGGAGAAAAAGATGACAGGGAGAGGGAAAGGGGGTACAGAATCATGTATGGGAGGAAGCAGGGATGATATACAGAGGTTACTCACCTGCAATGTGGGATGGGAAACTGGGGGTAGCTACAAGCAAGTCCCAAATGCCAGGAAAGCAAGAGGCTCCCAGGACACAATGGAGATGAGATTAGCTGAAATATCCTGCAAAAGGGAAGGAGAACCTATAGAGACCATATCCAGAAGTTAGGCAAGGCCCCAAGTTGGGGGAGGGCGCCTTCCACTAGCTCCAAATTTTTAACCCAGAATTGCTATTGTCTAAAGGAAATACGGGAACAAAATGTGGAGCAGAGATAGAAGGAAAGGTCATCCAGAGACTGTCCCACCTGGGAATCCATCCCATATACAGACAACCCAGATTGAGGATGCCAAGAAGTGTTTGCTGACAGGAGCCTGTTATAGCTGTCTCCTGAATGTCTATGCCAAAGCATGACAAATGCAGAGGGGGATGCTCACAGCCAACAATTGTACTAAACTTGGGGAACCCAGTGGAGGAGTTAGAGAAAGGACTGAAGGAGCCGAAGGGCTTTGTAACCCCATAGTAAGAACAACAGTATCAACCAACCAGACCACGTAGAGCTCCAAGATATGTTTTTTTCTTTGTTTGTTTTTGTTGTTGTTGTTGTTTTGTATTGGGGTGAAATGTTTTATTATCTATTAAATCCATTTGGTTCATAACTTCTGTTAGTTTCACTGTGTCTTTGTTTAGTTTCTGTTTCCATGATCTGTCCATTGCTGAGAAAGGGATGTTGAAGTCTCCCACTATTATTGTGTGAAGTGCAATGTGTGCTTTGAGCTTTACTAAATATTATTTTATTAATGTGGGTTCCCTTGCACCTGGAGCATAGATGTTCAGAATTGAGAGTTCATCTTGGTAGATTTTTTTCTGTGATGAATATGAAATGTCATTCAGTATCTTTTTTGATAACTTTAGTTTGGAAGCTGATTTTATTTGATATTAGAATGGCTACTCCAGCTTGTTTCTTGGGACCATTTGCTTGGAAAATTGTTTTCCAGCCTTTTACTCTGAGGTAGTCTCTGATGTTTGGACTCTTTCACTTCCATTGAGCTGTTTCTTTTAACTTCAATAAGCAAAGATTCACCTAGTCTTACTTCAACTTGATATGCCAGGGCTGGTTGATAGACATGTGAGACTTCTCTTGTTCTAAAGAGAAAGGGAATAGGAGTGGGTTGGGAGTATGGGTGGGGGTGGGGACAGGGAGGATTGAATTACTGGACTAAAGGAAAACTGCAGTTGGGATCCAAGTAGATTAATTAATTAATTAAACAAAAATTTTCACCGCAAAAGAAGGAGACAGTTATCTTCAGGTAACCCAGTCAAATTTCTGAGAGTTCATTCAAAGCACATCAGGCCAGAAAAACCCTTTGTAGCATCCATGTGAAATCAAAGGAGGTGGAGTCTAACCATGCCCAGGAGGTGTTGAAAAGTCTAGCACAGTGGGCAGCAGTGATTCAGGCAGCAGTTTGAACTGCTGAGAAGAAAAGGGAGGATTTAAGCCCCAAATGGGCTTAAGAGAAGAATAAATCTGTTAACAGAGCAATTACTCATGTCCTCAGTAAACTGCCACCTACACGGATTAGCAGATAAATCTCAGACTGACCATTAGTTTTTTTTTCTTGGCACATCTTCCTCTTTCTACACATCAATAACAATATATTTACCCAATTATCAGATAATCCCTCTTAAATTGATCAATTGATAGTTCCCCCAACCCTTTCAAAGCACTGCTTTGTTTTCTTTGGCCTCAAACACCTCAAAATATTTCTAGAGGTCAGGAAAGTACAAATTGCAAATTTATTATTCTTAGAGTTGCAGGATGACCTTTCACCCTGTGTTTCAAATCTCTGCATGGTGCCTTGGAAAAGTGATTTCCATTAGAGTAAACAGGAGTCCCAGGGCTAAAAGCTGAACATAGGTCTGAGGCTTAACCCTTCCATGAACATAACCCGAGCTAGGGGAATTTAACCGTGGTTTACAACCTTTGTCACAGAATACTGTTTTAACACTTTATGGTCATATGTGTTTATGCAAGAAGAAATACCCATATTTATGTATGTAGCTGACATGCTCAAGTCAGGGCACTCACCATTTTCAAATTACTTTCCTCTCAAATGGGTGAGTTATGTATTTTATGTTATTTATTTTTTTCTTTATTTTGCATTTTAATATAAGCCTGTACAAACTAACGCAGTGACCACTTCTGTAGAAAAAAGTATTCCTCATATAATCAATCATGACTAGCATTAGTTAAGCTTAATTTAAAATATAATATTACAAGTATTTGATTTTTAGTTGCTATTGTTTGGGCTAATAGTTTAGAACTACCTACAAGCAAGTACTTTCTAAGAGGTCTAGGAGAAGTTGATAGATGTTTCACACACACAAAAAATATAACATGCAAAAAGTGTGTGTGTTTGTGTGTGTGTGTGCATATGTGACATGCAGTTAAACCTAAGTGGAATGTTTTTATAGTGTGGATAGTTTGTTCCAAATAATTCATCAAGAATTCTCATGAAATAGTATCTAAATTAACAATTAAAATTGTAAAACATTTGAGGAAGTACTGGGATAAATTTTAGGGCATTTAAATTAAGTCTCAATCTTTACTGTGCTGTCTTAGGGCTAATGTTAACATTTCTTAATAAAATGTCAATTTGAAAAAAAAAGAATTCTCATACCATATGCTTATCTATTTTTATCTGGAATGTGAGGATAATAACTTTATTTTCAGGCAGGCATATTACTGGAAAATAGAAGAAATCCTTGCACTGTGCTTGCTTATGGGGTGGTAGCTACTACAGGGTGGAGTGGATGATATGTGTACATACATACACCAGCCAGACAAGACACAGCAATTACCTGCAGACAAATGATAGCTTCATTAGCTATTATCACAGCAAGAGATTTTAGCCAGGCTGACAATAGTGTCTTCACCAATAACTCTACTACAAAATGCATGCTACCCTCATTTTCACCTTCATGTCTCCCTATTTTATGTTAATGAATACCCCCTCTTTGATCTTAAGAACTTGCTCAACAATTGTCCATATTCCCGTTTTTTACAGTACTCTCTCTCATCTTGCACACCAAGTTCTTCCCTATGTTCCCTTAAATAATCTAGTTACTGCTACCAATTAAGTTTATTTATTTATTTTTCTGAAACACTTCTTGTTGCTCTTTGGAGCCTATTATTTGATATTCTTCTCTCTCCCTCCCTCCCTCCCTCCATTCCCCCCTCCCTCTGTCTGTGTATGTTGGGGTATAATCCCAGAACTTTTCATCATGTACACATTCTGTCTCTGAACCTTATGACCAGAAAACAACAAAATTAACATATTTCTTTAACTTGTTTTCTAGCTGTCTCTTTTTAACATACAAACAAACATTCCTTATTTTTAGTTAAAATGAACATTATATACATGGTACAGCAGTTTATTTGATTTTATTACCAAATGAATATACACACTTTATATATACACAAATACACATATATATGAATATGTGTGTGTGTGTAAATACATACACACCCCTCCACACCCCCCTCCACACCCCCCCACGCACACACATATTATATAAGTCCAGGTTTTCTAGCTGCAGAAGGAGAGCTTATCTATTAGAATGTTGCCAAGTATCTGAAGGTCTCTCTCTGCCAGGCATATTTAGTCCTTAGTGAGTATTCATTATCTAGGCTATCCCTAAGAATGCAGTGAATTCTGACAGTGTATCTTTGCTGGCATGTGTAATATATGTATATATATATTATACACACAAACACACACACACACACACACACACACACACACACACACACACACATATATATATATATATATATATATATATATATATATATATATATATAGCCAGCAAAGATATATATGTGTGTGTGTATATGTGTGTGTGTGTGTGTGTGCATGTGTGTGTGTAAAATATGGATCAATGGTCTCAATATTTAGCTAATCTCTAAATAACTTTTGTCTCTATTTTCTTTAATCAACTCAGTGGTATTCACTGCACATCTGTAACATGTTAAGTGTTTCCCTAGTTTACAGGTACTGTGACTAAATTTATTTTTCTCTGCTCACCTACAGGAAATAGAAAATACATGTGGCCATTTAATAACTGACATACTGAAAACACATAACTTAGAACTCATTATTTTATACTAACTGATATTATATATTCTAAGTAAATTGGTTTTTCATTTTTTGCTACTCATATGTTCCAGAGACAGGTACTGAGGAATGGCTGTTAGACATAAAGCATGGCAAAGACTGATAAAAAGTAAAACTTGCTGTACACATAGAAAAAAAAATGATTAGTGAAAGGGACTAACTCCCTTCTATACAGACTTTTCTAAGTGCAGGTTATCTAGCTGCCTGAAGGAGAGGTTACATTTTAGAATGTTGCAATGTATTTAAAGGTTTCTTTCTCCCAGGCATCTTTAGTCTTTAGTAACTGTACATTATTCAGGCTGTCTCTAATAATGCACTGAATTCTGACAGTGTGTCTTTGCTGGCCTTGCTTCTGTGATACATTGTTTATTAGACAGAAGGTCACATTCTCCTATACTGGGGCATAGAAGCTCAATAGGAACAAGGGCCTCTCCTTGCATTGATGACCAACTAGGCCATCCTCTGCTACATATGCAGCTAGAGCCATGAGACTCTCCCAGTGTTTTCTTTGAATGGTGGTTTAGTCCCTGGGAGCTCTGGAGTAACTGGTTAGTTCATATTGTTGTTCATCCTAGGGGGCTCAAACCCCTTCAGATCTTTGGGTACATTCTCTAGTTCCTTCACTGGGGACCCCATGCTCTGTTTAATGGATGACTGTGAGCATCCACTTCTGTATTAGGCACTGGTAGAGCTGTATAGGAGGCAGCTATATCAGGTTCTTAATAACAAGCTTTTGTTGACATCTGCAATAGTGTCTGGGTTTGGTGGTTAATTATGGGAGAGATCCCCAGGTGGGGCAGACTCTGGTACACACTTTGTCACTGTAACTTCTCCCATGGGTATTTTGTTCCCCCATCTAAAAAGGATCGAAGTGACCACACTTTGGTCTTCTTTCTTCTTGAGTTTCATGTGTTTTGTAAATTGTACCTTGGATATTCTGAGAATCTAGGATAATATCCACTTATAGGTGACTGCATATCATGTGTGTTCTTTTGTGATTGGGTTAACTCACTTAGGATGATATCCTCCAGATCCATACATTTGTCTAAAGTTTCTCATTGTTTTTAATTGCTGACTAGTACTCCATTGTGTAAATGTACCACATTTTCTGTATCCATTTTTCTGTTGAGGGAGATAAGGGTTCTTTTGAGCTTCTTGCTATTATAAATCAGGCTGCTATGAACATAGTGGAGCATGTATCCTTATTACAAGTTGGAGCATATTTTAGGTATATGCCAAGGAGTGGTATTGCTTAATCTTCTGGTAGAATTATGTACAATTTTCTGAGGAACTGCCAAACTGAGTTCCAGAGTGGTTGTACCAGCTTGAAGTACCACCAGCAATGGAGGAGTGGTCCTCTTACTCTACATCATCACCAACATCTGCTGTGCCCTGATTTTTTTTTTTATCTTAGCCATTCTGACTGGTGTGAGGTGGAATCCCAGGGTTGTTTTGATTTGCAGTTCCCTGATGATTAAGGATGTTGAACATTTTTTTAGGTGCTTCTCAGCCATTCGGTATTCCTCACTTGAGAATTCTTTGTTTAGTTCTGTATCCCATTTTTTAATAGGGTTATTTGGTTCTTTGGAGTCTTAAATTCTTGAGTTCCTTATATATATTTGATATTAGCTCCCTATCAGATTTATGATTGGTAAAGATCTTCTCCTAATCTGTTGGTTACCATTTTGTCTTAATAACAGTATCCTTTGCGTTACAGAAGATTTGCAATATGAGGAGGTCCCATTTGTCAATTCTTGATCTTACAGCACAAGCCATACCTGTTCAGTTCAGAAATTTTTCCCCTGTGCTTCGAGGCTTTCTCCTCTATAACTTTCAGATTCTCTGGTATTATGTGGAGTTCTTTTATCCACTTAGACTTGAGCTTTGTACAAGGAGATAACAATGCATCAATTCGCATTCTGCTACATGATAACTGCCAGTTGTGCCAGTACCATTTGTTGAAAATGTTGTCTTTTTTTCCACTGGATGGTTTTAGCTCTCTTGTCAAAGATCAAGCGACAATAGATGTGTGGATTCATTTCTGGGTCTTTAATTCTATTCCATTGATCTATCTTTCTGTCATTGTACCAGCACGAAGCAGTTTTATCACAGTTGCTCTGTAGTACACCTTGAGGTCAGGCATGGTGAATCCACCAGAGGTTCTTTTATCATTGAGAAGAGTTTTTGCTATCCTAGTTTTTTTGTTATTCCAGATGGATTTTCAAATTGCCCTTTCTAACTTAGTGAAGAATTGAGTTGGAATTTTGATGGGTATTGCATTGAATCTGTAGATTATTTTGACAGGATAACCATGTTTACTAAATTAATCCTGCCAATCCATGATTATGGGAGATCTTTCTATCTTTTGTGATCTTCTTCAATTTTTCCTACAGAGACTTAAAGTTATTATCATACACATTTTTCACTTTCTTAGTTAGTATCACATCAAGGTATTTTACATTATTTGAGATTATTTTGAAGGTTGTTCTTTCCCTAATTTCTTTCTCAGTGTTTTTAATCCTTTGTGTAGAGCAAGACTGTTCATTTGTTTGAGTTCATTTTATATCCAGCTATTGCACTGAAGTTGTTTACCAGGTTTAGGAGTTCTTTGGTGGAATTTTTAGTATCACTTATATATACTATCATATCACTTGCAAATAGTGATATTTTGACATCTTTCTTTTTAAATTGTATACCTCTGATCTCCTTTTGTTGTCTAATTGCTCTGGCTAGGACTTTAAATACTATATTGAATAGGCAGGGAGAGAGTGTATAGACTTGTCTAGTCCCTGATTTTAGTTGGATTGCTTCCAGTTTCTTACTGTTTAATTTGATGTTGGCTACTGGTTTGCTGTATATTTCTTTTATTATGTTTAGAAATGGTCATTGAATTCTTGATCTTTCCAAGACTTCTATCATGAAGGGGTGTTGGACTTTTTCAAATGCTTTCTCAGCATCTAATGAGATGATCGTGTGGTTTTTGTCTTTAATTTTGTTAATTAGTGGATTACCTTGATGGATTTCTGTATATTGAACCATCCTTGCATCCCTGGGATGAAGCCTACTTGGTCATGATGTATGATCATTTGATGTGTTTTTGGATTTGGTTTGTGAGAACTTTATTGAGTATTTTTGCATCGATATTCATAAGTGAAATAGGTCTTCTTTGAAAGTCTGATAGAACTCTGCACTAAACCCATCTGGTCCTGGGATTTTTTGGGTTGGGAGATTATTAATGAGTGTTTCTATTTCTTTAGGGGATATGGGACTGTTTAAATTGTTAATCTGATCATGATTTAACTTTGGTACCCAGTATCTGTCTAACAAATTGTCCATTTCATACAGTTTTGTTGAGTATAGCTTTTTGTAGTAGGCTACAAATTTTCATGATTTCTTTGGATTTTCACAGATTCTATTGTTATGTCTTCATTTCATTTCTTATTTTTAAAAATTAGGATACTGTCCCTGTGCTCTCTAATTAGTCTGGCTAAGGGATTATCTGTCATGTTGATTTTCTCAAAGAACCAGCTCCTGGTTTGGTTGATTCTTTGTATTGTATAGTTGAATTATATGGTCAGTTTTGGAGAATGGACCATGAGGTGCTGAGAAGAAGGCATATGCTTTTGTTTTATGATGAAAATTTCTATAGATATCTGTTTGATCCATTCGTTCCTTAGCTTTTTTTTGGTTTCCCTGTGTCTCTGTTTAGTTTCTGTTTCCAAGATCTGTCCATTTTGAGAGTGTCGTGTTGAAGTCTCCCACTATTATTGTTTGAGGTGCAATGTGTGCTTTAAGTTTTAGCAAAGTTTCTTTAATGAATGTGGATGCCCTTGCATTTGGAGGATAGATGTTCCGAATTGAGAGTTTATCTTGGTAAATTTTACTTTTGATGCATAAGAAGTGTCCCTCCTTATCTTTTTTGAGAACTTTAGGTTGAAATTCGATTTTGTTTGGTATTAGAATGGCTACTCCAGCTTGTTTCTTAGGACCATTTGCTTGGAAAATTGTTTTCCAGCCTTTTACTCTACGGTATTTTTTCTCTTTGCCACTGAGGTGGGTTTTCGGCATGCAGCAAAAAGTTGGACCCTGTTTATGTAACCAGTCTGTTGGTCTCTCTCTTTCCACCTTCTCTCCCTGCCTTTCTATAATAAAGCTCTAAAACCATAGACTATCTCCTTGACTCCAGACCCACTGCACAGACTCTAGACTGTGTGGGAACCTTTCTCACTCATCCCTCTCCCCCATAACTCCAGGGCTACAGGGTGTCACTCTGGGGCCCCCAGGTCAGGGGCTGCTCCTTGCCCACCCCCGTCAAGTGGGATCAGTGGCTTAGATGACCACCATGGCAAGAGGAGAGAAAGGGGAAAAGAGAAAGAGAGAAGCAGGCTAGAGAGTAAGAGAGAGAGAGAGAGAGTAAGAGGGAGTAAGAGCAAGAGAGCTAGAGGAGTGAGAGATTGAGAGAATGAGGAGGGGCCAAACAGCCCCTCTTAAAGTATGCTGCTATTTTTTCTGTTGCTAGGTAACTGGGGAGGAGTTTAGCCTGAAAGTCAGAAGCTTGGAACATTAGCTACATGACCTATTATACCTATTATCCTATCCATGACCTATTATACCTATTATCCTATCCATGCTTCTCTTGTGGTGGCTGAAGGGGACAGTAACTTCGACAGGAGCCAGAGTTCCAAAGAAATGAGAGAACTCCTTCCATCCCATGTAGCTGAATTATCACCACCGGGTCCCGGGGTTCAACATCTCAGCTCGACTGGCGACCTGACTGTCTGTGTATAGTCTAATGCCCCAAAAGTTGGAATTCTGTTCATGTGGATCTCTTCTTTAGGTTTGTTGAAATATTATTTCCTTGCTTTTTCCCAAGCTTAGTTTCCCTCCTTGTGTTGGTGTTTTCCCTTTATCATCCTTTAAAGGGCTTTATTTGTGGAAAGATATTGTGTAAATTTGGTTTTGTCATTGAATACCTTAGTTTCTCCATCTATGGTAATTGAGAGTTTTGCTGGGTATAGTAGCCTGGGCTGGCATTTGTGTTCTCTTAGGGTCTGTATGACATCTGCCCAGGATCTTCTGGCTTTTCTGGGGAGAAGTTAGGTGTCATTCTGATAGGTCTGCTTTTATATGTTACTTGACCCTTTTCCCTTACTGCTTTTAATACTCTTTCTTTGTTTTGTGCATTTGGTGTTTTGATTATTATATGATGGGAGGAATTTCTTTTCTGGTCCAAACTATTTAGAGTTCTGTAGGCTTCTTGTATGTTCGTGGGCATCTCTTTATTTAGGTTGTGGGAGTTTTCTTCCATAATTTTGTTGAAGATATTTACTGGCCCTTTAAGTTGGAAATCTTCCTTCTGGTCTATACCTATTATCCTTAGGTTTTGTTTTCTCATTGTGTCCTGGATTTCCTGGACATTTTGTGTTAGGATCTTTTTCCATTTCACATTTTCATTGATTGTTGTTTCAATGTTTTCTATGGTATCTTCTGCACCTGAGATTCTCTCTTCTATCTCTTGTATATGTTTGCATCAGTGGATCCTCACTTCTTTCCTAGGTTTTCTCTTTTCAGTGTGGTCTTCCTTTTGGTTTTCATTAATGTTTCTTCTTCCATTTTTAGATCCTGGATGGTTTTGTTCAATTCGTTCACCTGATTGGATGTGCTCTCCTGTATTTCCTTAAGTGAGTTAATTTAGTTTCTTCTTAGAGTCCTTTATGATCATCATCAACAGTGACTTTAAGATCCATATCTTGCTTTTCTGGTGTAATGGTGTATCCAGGACTTGCTATGGCGGAAGAGTTTTGTTCTGATGATGCCAACTAGCCTTGGTTTCTGTTGCTTCTGTTCTTATGCTTGCCTCCTGCCATTTGATTATCTCAAGAGCTCCCTGCCCTTGATATATCGGATTTGAGCCAGTCCTTTCTTTAATCCCAGTTGAGTCAGAACTTCTCAGAGACCAGCATCTTTTGTGATTCTGTGTTTCTGGGATCCTGTGATGCTGATGTTCTGGGTGTGTCAGAGTTCTTGGCAGTCAAGCTTCCTCTGAAACCCTAAAATCCTGATGTGACCAAGCTCCTGGGATCCTGGGATCCTAAGATTCTTCATGTGTTACAGTGCCTGGAATTGGTACCTCCTCTGGGGACCATGAGGATGCCCACTGAGTTTGAAACCAAGATAGACTCGTGCTGACCAGAAGGAACCTGAGCCACTGGTCGGGTGGGATTCCTGTGTTTGTGCTCCAGCTGGCCCCAAGGACCTCTGGTTCTATTGGAACAGATGTTGTATTCTACTCACCTGTGATCCTAAGTTCCTGGTCCTGCTAGGGTGCCTGTGGTGTAATGAGTCCTCTGAAGACCATAGAACAGTTTACTGAGTTCAGACCCTAGGTCCCTGTCTTGCTTTCTTGCTTGATCACTCTCTCATGGTCACCTAGCTCTCTCATCCAGCCCAGGACCACTTGCTTATCAATATTGCTACCCTTCGTTGCAAGAGCCTTCCTATATCAATCATCAACAGATACCTAGAAACCAGCCATTCTGATGAGGGTACACCTGCAACTGAGGTTCCTTCAAATGACTATAGCTCATGTCTCTATTTCAGAGCGTCCCTGAAGTCCCCTCACAATACGCAACAGCTAAGCTCAGAGCAGGACACAGAGTGCACTTACACCTTGATTGGATATAAGACTCCAGACAAAGCCATAAACTGTCTACTTTACACTTCTGTGCTTCAGTCAAACCTATCTAATTCCTTTTTGATGAGAATCTAAACAATTTTTAGAGTAAAATTCTTGATAAAATAGGGGTGCAAGATCCTGAGAAAATTTTATGTGTTTAAGCTTACCATATACATCATGAAGTGATTTGGAAAAGTCACCACTATCTGAACAACTCTGATCATCACTGTTGACAATCCCCAGACATGCAGTTTGTTTTTGTACTACATTTTATATGTTCATCTGCCTTCCCCTTTTAAAAGTGGAAACTGCCTCCGGGTACTTCCATAATGCGTCTGCCAGAGTGATTGAATGAAGCGGCACCTCATTCCTTCACAATTGGATCACCTTTGAACTCTCATAAGGCAGAGTCTGCCTTGTTCATTTCTCTATGTTCCACATTCCCAGACATGTTACAAGAACATATAGATTATTAAAATCAAGTATCTATCTAAGTAGATCTCTGTTTCTTTCATGATCATTATGGGAGATTACTTCTATCCACCGCATCCCATGTTGATCAAATTTTCTGTAGTCCTTAGCATGTATTTTGATGAGCTTCATTGTAACAGGCAAGTGATCCTTCCATAATTGTACAGTGGTAAGAGATTCAACATGCTCATGCATATTAATGATGACAGGAGAACAGTTCAAAAATCTCTAGATCTGAAGAGCTTTTGAGCCACCATTATACATGTGATATCAAAGACTAATTATTATTTTTGGTACCCCCCAGAAGTTGAGTCATATATTCTCAATATAAGAACCAATAAGTTAGCATTTAATAATCTGACTAAAAACCATTTGCCAATATCTACAGAGTTGATAAACTTCAGACTATAAAGTTTGGCCAGACTCATTTAAAAGGCTCCTTTAAAAAGTGTATACCTTT
Source organism: Mus musculus (assembly GCF_000001635.26). Taxonomy (NCBI): domain Eukaryota; kingdom Metazoa; phylum Chordata; class Mammalia; order Rodentia; family Muridae; genus Mus; species Mus musculus. Next base: position 17,806,971 of record NC_000075.6, on the reverse strand, counting down.
ACCAGATCTAGCTACTAATCCATGTTCATCTTGTAAATCTGTTGAAGGAGGTTCCTTCCTGTTCTGTTAGATCTATCTCTATTGACTGTGTCTTCAGATTTTTCTAATGCTATGTGATTGGAGAAAGTGAAGCATATGGGTAGTATTAAATACAAGCAAGATGTAACTGTAAAGTAATCAGTACTTTCCTGATCTCTCCCACGTAAGCTATTTATACTAATTTTTGATGATATATAATTTTTATTTTAGACACTTTACTTTGTGATACAATTAACTATGAGAGAAACTAGCTTTTTATAAAATGATGAAATCCTGGAGAGATTAAATAAAATGCTCAGGGTCAAATTACTAGTAATTTCAGAGTTGGTCAATCATATAGATTCCTGCTGAGGGAACCTTTGCTTACAGGTCTGCCTGAACGGCCGACCTTGAAGTAGAGGCAGTCAAGAGAAAAGGGGAAGTTTGAAGCTTTGGAAGACTTTCTAGCTCTCTTTAGTTCTACCGAGGTAGGTGTATTTACATAAATAATGTTGCTATTATTAATGTGAGATTATGCCTCTTTCTGTTGGCCTTGGGAACATTTACACAAGCATCTACTCAATCATATAGTAGCTGCTGAGTTTGAAACCAAGCAAGAAAATGACATAAGCATAGTCCTTCCTATCAGTTAATATGCCAACTAACATCTGCCATGTGATAGAAATATGGAGGTGTATGTTGAGAAGTTAACATACCACATGATCAGATATCATTCATTGCCGCAGACCCTCTGGGTCCCTGAATCTGCGTAGAACAGGATCTCATAAGCAGATGGGCAAAGAGTAGGATGTAGTGACAGACAGACAAACACACAAGAGAGGTGTTGAATCTGAATGTAATTTTCCAGTCGAGCCTCAGACTTTTATAATACAGAGTAAATTGCAAATCATAACAGAATAAGGCACATTGAATTTTTCCAGGTGCAAAAGTCGTGACTTCAAAAGGAACCAGATAAATGTTTAACACTAGAGATTAGCACAGATGCAAGGGGAGTGACTTCAAAGGGAATTTGTAGGGACCAGATAAATGTTTACATTAGGGATAACAACCCCTGCCTAGTATCAGCTTAGTGCCAGGCAGGAATTTCACACTTAGTGTTAAAAGTACCAGGGGGTTGTTAACTCTTGACATGCCTCAAGAATAATGTAGTGTCACTGACCCCAAAATTCTCTAGGCCTAGTTAAATTATCTAGTCTGAAGGATCCTCATTTATCAGTATAGTATATTAATTTGCTCTTGGCATGGGATGTAATCTGTAATATGAATTTCTATCTCAGTGAGAATTCCAGACTCTTTCTGCAGACAACTGAATTAATGGCTAATGCTTTATTGTTTTATGGTAGTGCTTAATTAGTTACTGAATAGGTTAAACTCCTTGCTGCTATCTGGAATCTAAGAACACTGGAAAAAGGCTTTAGCTATGTTACAATACAATCTTAAAAGACATTTACTATAAGGTAATGCTTAATAGAGTGCACGTGAATTTATACACTAGACTAACGTGGTGGAAATTTGATTATTATGGGTTAGGGAAAAAACGCCATAATTCCGGGAGGGAAATTTCCATGGAACTCTTATCCTCGTGAAACAGCTTCCAGGCTTTTCGCCTGTCAAACTGACCCAAACTGGAGAGCTGACTTTCGCCAGACATCCAGGAGGAGAGTCCTAGAAATTCATTTCTCATGAGCAGCTTTTTGGCATTTCTGCCTCACAAGCTGACTCCACCAGAGTGCCCTGGCAATTCATGGCTTTTGAAAGAAGTAAAGTTTTATTTTTAATCTCCTTTGATTTTACTCCTATATTTTCCCCTATATGACACGTGCAAACCAATGGCTTAAAAAAATACCACATAAATCAGGGTGTTTTAGTCAGAAGAAGCTTAATGATTAGAGAAAATTAAACAAGCAGATGCTACTAAATACTGTCAAGATACAAGCATAACGTTATGAGATATTAAAACAAGACATGTGTGTGTCTGCTTATGAACATATATAGAATATATGGAGTGAAAGCATACATAAAATATGTACAATGATGTTGGCAAAATAACAAATTAGTCACAAAGAGATTATGAATTTAATTTTCTCATTTTTACACCATCATATTTTTTTTCTTCATGCTGGATAAATGAATTCAACTTTTAAGATATTGAAGTAGCAACAACCATAATAAATAAATAATTTAACTGATAATAAATGAGTTTGAAACCACGTTGACTTTGAAACCATACAACCTCCAAGCTAAGCTCCATTGCTAACTGTAGAGAAGTTCACAGTCATGTGTCAAGTTTGGGACAGGGCACATATGTGAGTGGTTTTATTTAGCCAGCTGTATGGTATATTTACTTGTAAACTATTTAGAGTAAAGTAATTATATTTAATAGAATAATCTTAATCTTAAAATTACATAAAGGTTCCTTTTACTCTCTCACATTCTATTTTGGCTGACTTCTAACCCCAAATAATCATCTTTGTAATCTATGAGATGTCTACCATCTTATGGATGTTTACAGTGTCTCCCTTTCAGATAATTTAGTAGATTGTGTTTACTCACTGTTACATGGCCCTTTTTTCTCTATTTTTAGTAATCTAAAATTAAAATGATTCATAACTGTGTATGAGGCGGGTGTTTGTGTTATGCAACTGTAATAATGTATGTAGATGTATGTGTAAATCACCAATATAACCACAGATATTTAAACTTCTTTTATAATAGTGGGCTCCATTACACATAATGTATTTTAGACTTATGTGATGTAATTCATAAATAATTTATGTAACTTAATTAACAGTATTTTTCAAACATTAATATAAAATAATGTATTAATACATATTTGGGAAGACATCACAGTAGTAAAAAGTTTTACTATGTATCTTGGACTTTCATGTATGCTTATACATGTAGAAAGCTTTTAGTCTAACTGTAATTTATGATGTTGAAACTATGAAATTATGCCCAATTCCATGTTTTGTTACATGCCTGTTCCATGTACTTCCCCTTGTTGGTAGTCTTGTAGAAATGATTTGAAATCTCTTCTTAAGAACTAAATATTCTTATAAACTAATTATTCTTATAAACTTGGGGTTTTCTTAAGTTTCAATGCCATTCAATGAGCCGCTGTTGTATTGTTTGATTAGTTGTGATCTTGTTATAATTTTAATATATTTTTGAATATGGATTGCATATAGTCCAGACTGGCCTCAAATTCACTATGTAGCTAAGGGAGGCTTTTTGTTTTAGATCCTCTTGCTTCAACTTCCTGAGTGCTGAGATTATTGTCCTGCTTCGCCTTAAGGAATACTGCACTTTTCATATGTATGTATGTATGTATGTATGTATGTATGTATGTATGTATCATCTATCATCTATCATCTATCTATCTATCTATCTATCTATCTATCTATCTATCTATCTATCTATCTACCTATCTATCAATCTATAGATAGATATAACACATATAAACATACATACAAATGAGAGGTCTTTCCTCATATTTCTTGGTATGACAACATAAGGGATTTTATAGGCCTCTTCCTTAATAAAATAGATATATATTTTAAATCAAAATATGGTCTATTTTGTACTTGCACAGAAGCACAAATGCTCAAACAGATCTTGCCATGTATCTAGAAATGAAACTGTATTTAGCTGCCATTCCATGTTGTTTTTATACCATTGCTTACTATTAGAAAATTTGAAAGAGGCCATGGTAGAAGAAACTACTTGGTATCAGTTGCTACTAGATCTTGACTTCAGTTTATTTTCTTCCTTTACCTTTCATGAAGTGAGACAATTCCTTGAGTTTCAGAGCTTTTCTGCTTAGTGATAGGGCATATTCCAACAATAGTTTTCACTTACTTATAGAGTATTTTTATTGCACCTTACAATATTCTGTCATTTTTCTTAGAACATATGCTATACTGATATTTCCTGAAGATTTTAGTTCTACTTATTTTTCTTATGCATTTACTGTCTTTAAAGAATTTGCTACTCAATTTCTTTTACTTATTCACTTGGCATCCTGATTACAGTCTGTCACTACTCGTTCCTCCCAGTTTCAAAAATTCCTCCCTACTTTACCTTCTCCCTTTCTTGGACGAAAACGGGAAGGCCCAGTAGGTACCAAACGTCTCTGGCATATCAACGTGAAGCAGGACTAAGGGCATCCTCTTCCACTGAGGCCAGATAAGTCAAGTCAGCTACAGAAAGGAGACTTAGAGGAAGACAACAGCATCAAAAACAGGCCCACTCCAATAGTTAGGAAATCCACATGAAGACCAAGCTCTACATTTGCTACAAATGTGCAGGAAGCCTAGGTTCAGCTGATTCATGCTTTTTGGTTGATGATTTAGTCTCTGTGAGCCCCATGGACCTGAATTAGTTGGCTCTTTAGGTCTTATTATGGTTTCTTGATCCCTCTAGCTCACAAAATTCTTCCCCTCACTCCTCCTCAAGTCTCCCGGAGGTTAACCTAATGTTTGGTTGTTTGTTTTTGCATCTGTTTCCAACAGCTGCTGGATGACACCTCTCAGAAGACAGTTATTCTAGGTTTCTGTCTGTGAGCATAGTAGGGTATTATTAATAGTGTCAGGGGTTGGGTCTCAAGTTGGGCAAGTCTTTAGCAAGCCTTTCCCTCAATCTCTACTCTACTTTTATCCCTGCACATCTTGTAGGCAGGGCAAATTTTGAGTTGACTATTTTGTGGGTATGTCAGTGTCTTCATCTGTCCACTAGAAGTCATGTCTAGCAACAAGAGGTGGCCATTTCTGGCTCCATATCACCAGCTTCTAGGAGTCTCATCTAGGGTCATCCCCCTTAAATTCCCAGGAGCCTTCTCATTCTCAGGTCTCTGGTTCATCCTAGAAATGCAACCCCACTGATGTCCACTCTCTCTCTGAACCTTCTGCCCCTCCCCCTACTCTTTCTACATCTGATTCCTTCCCCAGTTACCTCTCCCATCCAATTCCCTCCCTCCATCCACCACCAGAATCATTTTTATGTCCCATTTTGGAGTGAGATTCAAGCATTCTCTCTTGGTCCTTTCTTTGGCCTGTGGTTTGTAACATGATTATTCCATACTTTATGGCTAATATCCACTTATAAGTGAGTTTATACTGTTCATAAATTTCTGGGTCTGGGTTACCTCATTCAGAATGATGTTGTTAAGTTCCATTACCTGCCTGCAAATTTCATGATGTCTTTGTTTTTAATAGTTGAGTAGTATTCCATTGTGTAAATGAACCACATTTTCTTTATGCATTCTTTGGTTCATGGTCATGTAGATTGTTTCCAGTTCTTGAATATTATGAATACACATGTAATAAACATAGTTAATGACTTGGCCTTGTGTAGAGCATCTTTTGTGTATATGCCCAGGAATGGTATATCTGGGTCTTGAGGTAAACTATTCCCAATTTTCCCAGAAACAACCAAATTAAATTCCAGAGGGTTTGTAAAAGTTTGCACTCCTACCAGCAGTGGGGCAGTGTTCCCTTTGCTCCACAATGACACCAGCTATCACATGAGTTTTGATCTTAGCCATTCTGACTAGTGTATAATGGAATCACAGAGTCATTTTGATTTGCATTTTGCTGATTAGAGAGAATTTGAATATTTTTAAGGTCATTAGAGATTGTTGAGAATTCTCTGTTTAGTTCTTTACCGTGTTTTAAAATGGGTTCAATGAGGTGTCTAATTTCTTGAGTTCTTTGTGTGATAGTATACATAAGTGACCCTAAATACTTTAACAGTAAGCTCCTACAGCTAATGAACTTTTTCTGCAAAGTGGTCAGATATAAAATTACTAAGAACAAAATTATCAGCCCTCCTTTATAAAAACAATAAACAATCAGAGAAAGAAATTATAAAAATAAGACCCTTTTAAATAGCCACAAATAATATAACATATCTTCTTGTAACTCTAATGAAGCAAGTAAAAGATTTGTATGATAAGTTTCTGAAGAATAAATTTGAGGAAGATATCAGAAGATGAGAAGATCTCTTATGCTCGAAGATAAGAAGGGATAACATAACAAAATGGCTATCTTACCAAAGCAAGCTACAGATTCAATGTAATTTTCATCATTAATCCAACTCTAATCTTGACAGAGCTTAAAGCATCAATTCTCAACTTCATATGGAAAAACAAAAAACCTAAGATAGCTAAAACAATTTTATACAATAAAAGTATGTCTGGAGGTATCACCATTCCTGGTTTCTATTTGTACAACAGAGCAATAGGAATAAAAACCTCCAGTTATTGGCCTAAAAATAGACAGGCTGATCAATGGAATAGAATTGAAGTCCCAGAAATAAATCCACACACCTACGGCACTTGATTTTTGCCAAAGAAGCCAAACTCGTACAATGGAACAAAGGAAAGTATCTTCAACAAATGGTGCTGGTCAAACTGAATGTCTGATTGTATAAGAATAATAATAGTGCCATATCTGTCACCCTACATAAAACTCAAGTCCAAATGGATCAAAGACCTTAACATAAATTCAGATATTTTAAATCTAATGAAGAGAAAGTGGCCAAGGCAGTTGGTCACATTGGCACAGAAGACAACTTCCTGAATAGAACACCATTAGCTCAGGCACTAGGATCAACAATTGATAAATGGGGCCTCATGAAAATGAAATCTTATGTAAGATAATAGGCACTATCAATAAGACAAAACAGAGGTCTGAAAATTAGGAAAAGATCTTCACCATCTGTACATTCATTTCAATAATGAATTATAAATTTAAAATCAGAAACATAATCTGTAAAGTGTATGTGTTCATCAAGTCAAGAGCAAAGTGGCCTTTTGTTTTAGTATCTATGAAATCTCAGGATTCTTGGAGTTTTATTGGTAGGACAATAAAATCACATCATATTTACAGCCATTCTATCCTCTTGAATTAAGGTTTTACACTAAGAGTCACTGTCTATTACTTTTATGTTTTCTGATCAGCTATAAGTGAACCCCAGTGTCTTTGCATAGTAAACAATGACAGCACAGGACTGTCACTGTGTATTTGAGATGCTAATATTATAATATTCATCCAACAGGACATTTGATCACATTTCCTAGCAGCCATCAAAAGTCAGAAGGAAATTTATATTTATATTTCTTGTGATATAGAAGACAACATATGTGGTATGCTTTAAAATTTCCCTCATGCATACTTCTAAATAATTCCCCTAAATATCATTCCTCAACTAACATGACATCAAGATTAAGAACTCTTAAACTAAGTAACCCTGATTAATGATCAGCTTTGAGTGAGCAAGAGGTGATTCAGTGTTAACAACTATGCTTACAATGTAACTCTTATTTCAATGTTAATTTAACACAACTCATGAAACAGTGGTGATGAGAGTAGACATATTGCCACAGACTTTCTCTGATTGAATAAATTGAACAATTCTCAGTTGCTGTAGTTTACAGCCTTATCCAGCTACCACTCTGTATGAATGTATCTCATTTTTGCCCGTCCTGGCACTGTAACCATGCAGTTCCACTATGAATAGCTTGCTTGACTTCTATGGACCTTTTTTCATTGGCAAAATATGTGGTATCAACTCATTTGGATGGATATGTTAATTGTCTGTAATGAGCTAGATATTGATGACTGAAAATATACTGTAGAACAAAACTTCTTTTTTATGTGGCTTTAACATCTGCTGGTGAGAGCAGATGGTTGACTACTCAGTAAGTGTACTGTTTATCAGGTAGTAGAAAATGCTATAAAATTGGTAAGACTGGAGATGGCAAAGTGAGGTTATAATTTTGATGGTGCGACTTAGGCAGTTCTAACTGATTAGATGTTATTAGAAGAATTCCAAGAAGGAGAAGATGGGTGGCTTGAACTTATCTGGAACCTGGATAGGTCAGGAGAAAAAGTTTTAAGCTCAAATATCTATAAGCAGGAATGAGGGTGATATGTTTTATGAGCTGGGCAGTCAAGTAGAATGTGAGCCACAAGAGGTAAGATCACAGAGGTGTCCTGAGAGCAAATAGGGGAATTCATCAGTTTCTCTCTTCAAACACTGACATTTTAGAGTAGCAGAGGTCACTATAATGTAATAAGCACCCCCCTCAAATGTGTAGGTAAGCATACAGATATTAAATCCTGTTTAATGTGTACTCTGGTGCTCTGTCTCTATGAGATGACATTTATTTTGGAGTTTCCTATAACAATTTAACAGACAAAGCATAAGTAATAAAGCCCTCCTACTGTGTATATGGGTAAGGAGAATCAATTTGACTAGCTATAGGCAATTTAAAAACAACAGGAAGTTTCTTAAAGATAATTAGCAGACTATGTATGCACAACAGTATTGCAGATAGCTTCCTAACTTTCTGGAATCATAGTAGCTTTTCCCTCAATACCACCTTACTTGCCCATAATTCCGTGTGATGGAACATCTATGCCCAGGATTTTTTCTCAAGCCATATATACCACCCACTTCCAATTCCACACTGCTAAGTAGTCATGCTGTAGAATGTTCTTCGATGCTTCTTAAATTCTCAAACATGCCTTTTAATTAATTGTTTGAGTTCTTAATTAACTTTTTCTTGTGATGTTGAAGTTTGAGCCCAGGGTTTCATACATGCTAGATAAAATGTTCTCACACATTCAGCTACATTTATTGATTCTAATTCCTCCTATCTTCCATGCACAGAGCCACGATTCAAGGATCAATAATGGAACTTTTAGCTACTAAGAACACTGCAATTCACTGAACTGTATCTATGTTTCCCCTGGTCCTCAAAGACGTTCTTTATACTATTCAGAACTGAATATATTTTGATGATTAATAATTGCAGGCTGTCAGGGTTGGTAAATTGACCAGGATGCACATGGGTCTCTCAGACTGTGTGCCACATGCTGTTTCCATTATTCAATCTTTTCGATAGCTTTCTGGCTCCTGTTGTGTTTTCTAAAGTCCCCCAAATGAGTCTGATATCTGTGATGACTGAGAGTTTTGAATCAGTCACACAATTTGTGTGACTATAAAAATAAGGTGTTTAGAAATTCTGTTCCTGACAAAAATGCACATTTGTCTTATTATTGTTTTTTAAACATTAATAATACTAATTTAAAATTATTTTGATTATCTTAATATTGTGCTACTTGAAGAATATGTTTGCTATTAGTAAATTACATAGAGGTTAACAGACATGATATTCCAACTTACCGTCAAATGGTTAAGACCAAAGTGGGGGAAGAGAGAGAGAGAGAGAGAGAGGGAGAGAGAGAAAGAGAGATCTATAGTGCAAGAAAAGGAATAATGGAATAATAAAAGTGTCTGGGCATAATCTGTTGGTAATTTTGAGAAAAGAGTTTTACATAACATACAAATTTTATTTTTGCAACTTGTTCAAATTTAAATATATATAAAAATATAGAATTATAAAAAACAATGTACAATAACTAAAACATCTTGTAGCTGCACCCACCATTTATAATGTATAACAGCTGAGCATATTTTGTACTCTCTAGTATAAAAATGTTTGGCAAATAGAATCAGAGTTCACAATCTATGCCAAATATGTTTAATCTGAAATTAATCAAGTTTTCTGCTTTAATCCTATGCTACAGGAAATTCAGGAGACATTACAGCAAAAGAATGAAATGTTGAGAAAAGAGATGTCAAAAGTCAGAAGTAATTCGGAAAAAAAATGACATAATTTTCAACAAACTAACTTGTTTAGGTATGGGTCTGTTTTATGTTAAATTGTCTTATAAACATAAGAAAAAACAGATAATTTTCAAGTGACACAGTGAAATTTTGAAAAATTTGCATAAAGAATAGTTATTAAATTATGGTAAGAATTAATGTTAATGTCATTTTGTACTACAATAAAATTATGCTTAAATTTTAAATTGAATTTTCATTATATTTTGAAGCATACAAAAATATTTAAAGTTGTTAATTGTATTGACTGAAATTTAATTAGTATCTTTCAGGCAAATTGATCTAAACACAGAAAATAATATTAAGTTTTAGATCAAAGTGATTGCTATATGAATTAAACTACTACTAATGTCTGTATGATGTCCATAATGCCTTTCTAGAATAGCATGAAGTGAAGTAATAGTGAGTTGTTAACCCAAAATGACTGTTGGATACCAGCTTGGATAAAAGCCAAAAGACAGACATTTGAGAAGTTACAATCACAGACCAATGAGGTTGGTAGACATGAATTAAAGTTAGACATAGCAAGCCATAGGGAAAACAGAGTTATCAGGACACACCTGGGTCTGAGACAGACTTGTAAATTATAATATGATCTTAAAATAAAATGCAAATTTAATGTGAGTTCAAATTTTCTCATTTAATCAGCTCTGTATTTTGATAATAAAAGAATCACATTGAAAAGGAAGCTTTTGTGGGAGGGCAATTTATTTCCATCATATTGCAGGGAAAATTCTCTGTAATCAAGTTAAAAAAAAATAGCAGGGACAAACAAAGTAGAAACTGAAGAAAAGTGCTCTGAAGAGAGAAAGAACTTCAAATTGAAAAGAGTAAGTCAAAGTTGAGTTCATTGCAGTCAAAATATTGGATAATGAATGGACTTTATTTTTGTTTCATTCACAGATACATTGTTGAAATCAAAGTATATCAGCCTACAATTCACCTTGCTCCTGAGACACATTTAGTGCAAAGTGTACCTGTAGCCCTTCATCAAAGAAGCTTCCCTTTACAGTAAGAGCAAGAATGCCAGGGCGTCCTGCTGTGCAACAAGACCAGAACAAGTCAGTGGACTTGTCTCACGGAGTTCTACTGCTACACAAAGAACTACAGGCACCTAATGACTACCAAGAGAGGGAGAATCAGCCTTTCAAAGCAATGAGCCCTTTGTTTTCTTCTCCAATGCAAAATGGCCCAATACAAACCCTGACACCATATACATAATGTAAGCAACAAATATTGATCAGTTATATATTTATACACACTTAAACATATGTAATAACAATAATGAAAAAGAAAAAGAGGCTAGCAGCTTGAGATAGGTAGAAAATGGAGTAGTTTGAGAGGAGGAGGCTGGGAGGGGCTGGAGGAAAGAAAAAAAGGGAGAAAGTGGTGCAGTACTATTCCATTTAAAGCAGAACTACAATGACTAGAGATCTAGAACTATGATGATGGTACCAAAGAAGCACTTATATGGTAAAACATACAGTTTTTAAGAAGGAAAGATGAAAATTTGAGAGCATTTTGAAGAGTTGTAAGGCTACTGAGAAAGAGATAGGAGTTTGGATCCCATGTGGAGTCTCCCAGTATTATTGTGGAAGTACTGATTTTTTTTCACTATGCTGAAAGTTGTTTTGAGAATTAAAAATAAGAAGTGATATATTCATGATGACATATTCTCACATTTGGTATTTTCAGTGGTCATAAAGCTTAGCTTGTAATTAGCAAGACAAAAAAAATAATAACATCTTAGGACATTCTAAATGCCAGCAAATAATTACCAACGACAGAATTTCAATAATATGCAGTTTATTCATATGTAAGACTTTTAGAAGCTATTTATTGAAGAAAATATAAACTTTAAAAACTTGAAGCACTTAAAGAAAGAAAAGGAAATTACCTATCAATATATACTAGAAATAAGGCATTCTACCTTAGAATAATACATACAAATTTATTATACAGAGAATTGATAGGGAATTTTATTTTACCTGAAGTTATTTCTAAGAAAAGTTGCTGACAGTTATATAACATGATAATGATGTAAGCTTCTCATCTCTCATGCTCTATTGACTCCCGTGACTAAGTTTTATGGACTTTAGGTCAGCCCAAGATAATATGAATCAAAAGCATGTTTCTTTGTAACTTTGAATAAAATTATTTGATAAAGATCAGTAATCTTCTATAGGCTGATTTGGATTTGTTTGTTTTCTAAGCTTTCTAAGGCTATTATAAATAAAACTGTTAGGAGGGCTGGGGAGATAGCTCAGCATGTAGGAGTGCTTTTTAGGCCAGCATTCAGACATAAGTTCAAATCCCCAGCAGGCATATACAAGGATAACTCTGGCACAGCTATGTATCACTAACTCTAGCTGTATACAGTGTGGAGACATGAAGATGTTGCAGCTTGCTGGCCAACAGCTTGGCTCCAGTTTTAGCAAGTGATCTTGTTTTGAAGTAGGAGGGAGAGAGTGATAGATATGTCGTGCTCTGGCTTTCCTATGAGCATATATATATATATATATATATATATATATATATATATATATATATGAGCAATATATATGTTGTTGTGGGCAATTAGTCAGCTTTAAATGCCACATTGGTGGCTCGAGTTCTCCATTACTTGTGCCAATGTTCTGGATTCCTGAAGAGACACATGCAGCCTTATATTTAAATATGCCTTAAACAGCTTAATGGTTGGGCCACTCCTAAACTTCCACATACTTACCACCTCCCCTCAAATACTCCTGAGTTATTACGTACTAAAATCTATATTCCATTATTGCTATCCTAAGGGGAGGGGACTGCTGCTTCTCTTCCCTAACTCTTACATGATTGGTATCTTGCTCTTCTGCAGCTGTCAAGCCTGGATCTTATTCCTTTCCTGTCATGTCCTTGCCCATGGATCCAAAAGTCCTGCCTCTGTCTCCCTGCCCAGTCATTGGTAGAATCAATTGGGGACAGGCACCCTCAGCATCTTTTTTGTTGTTGTTGTTTTGTTGTTTTTTTGTTTTTCGAGACAGGGTTTCTCTGTATAGCCCTGGCTGTCCTGGAACACACTTTGTAGACCAGGCTGGCCTGGAACTCAGAAATCTGCCTGCCTCTGCCTCCCGAGTGCTGGAATTAAAGGTGTACACCACCATGCCCGGCCCTCAGCATCTTATATGAGGGATTGTTGTACATTTTTGGGAACACAATTAACATAATTCAAGCATTAAACAAATCCACAACATTTCCATATTTTTATTCATTAAAAAGGCCTTCTCTCAGATAAACATTCAGCTGTTATAACATCTATATAAACAATATGGTATGCTGTACATTAATAAAGTCCAGTGCATCATTTTTGTCAGTTTATGTACATTACTCTAACATTTATCCTAATTTAGAGTTTACAATTGTATTTCTGAATTATGTTTTGATTTTAACTTGCATTACTATCTGAAAACTATACTTTCAAATATGCATTATCTTCCTCAATGGTAAGCAACTTAAGTTTGATTATGAGACTAGTCTTCAGTGCATCAGAGATACAGGAACAAATTTGATATTACATGAATATGTAGGAAGCACAAAAGCATAACTTCCAAATCTTAAAGAATTTGGAGAGACAGCTGACTACCTGGACAGTCCCTTATTCCTCAAAACATTTGAGCAACTGACTTCAACCTTTTGACCCAGAACCATCTGTTAGACCAATGTGAAGCAGGAATTATGAAGGAGTATCTTACTCTGTCTTGACAGAACTAAGCTGTTGACAATCCCATGTCTTGTGCTCTTTCCTGTACAGTATTTTGTGTCTTTCAATGAATTAGGGCAATTCTTAACCAGTGGCTATCTTGATACAACTGGAGCAACTCTATATGGAGGTTATGATGCTCAATATCATCTTTGAACCATGAAGGATGTACTGTCAGGAGCAGACATGTCTCTTAGTCAATAATCTAATAATAATAAAATGATTATAAATGCCCAATTCTGTAGATTTCTGATGCCTTGAAGACAATCCAACTATGAAGTATAACTGAACTATTAGACTTTGACTACATTTAACTATTTCTATTTGAATATAGTTGAAAGGACCTTATTACAATTAAATTAGATTTGAATATAACCAGGAGTTTACTATCTGGTCCTTAACTTGCATTATTTAATCATCCCAAACAGTTTATAATAGCAGCTATAAGAAGGACTGGGTCGAAGTCATAAAATACTTAAATTAGTTGTATGTGTACAATGTGTATCTAAAAGTAACAATATCAATTTTAAATTTTGGAGAGATGGCTCAGTGGTTAAGAGAACTGATTGCTCTTCCAGAGGTCCTGAGTTCAATTCCCAGAGGCCACATGGTGGCTCTCAACCATCTTTAATGGGATCCAATGCCTTCTTCTCCTGTCCGAAGACAGCTACAGTGTCTATAGACATTAATAAATAAATAAATAAATAAATAAATAAATAAATAAATAAATACAACTGTAAAAAATAAATTTTGTATCAATATAAAATTTAAAACAATGAAAACCTTAAATCTGTATCAATATAAAATCTGTATCAATATAAGAGACCATGACTTTAATTTTGCATCAAACATAAAGATTACTTCCAATGCAAGATCGTGGCTATACCATCTAATTTCTTTGAGAATAAAATTTAGTCATCCATCTCATATGTATAACTTCTTATACTTTATCCTCCTGTTTCCCTTCAAACTCCTTCCTTTTTCTTATGAAATAAAAGAAAGAGAAGAGGAAAAGAAACACAGAAATCCCCAAGTTTAAGCTCTCCTTTTAGTTTCCTCTCTGTTCAATATTATAACCATTTCCAAATTATCACTCGAAATGACAATGTATCTATAATTTATAAAATAAACATAGCCATACCCCCAAACCCAAGAAATTGGGATAACAACTCTCCATAGCTTCTTTCTATTTATTTGGGGTGAGGATTATTTATTTTTTCATTGTAAAATATAGTAGTATTGCTGTTTCATAGAGGAAGAAATAGAAGTTCAGTAACATTTTAAAGGAGACTAAAGATAGAAGCCTGAGATGATTCCTTGCTCAGGCTTCCTAATACTGCTTCAAACTTGGTTCCAGCTATGGTCTGTTTCCCCAGATTCCCCAACAGCAAGTTGTAATGGTGTAACCAAGTGTGGTCCGATGGTATGCACAGAGAGGGGTGGTATAGTTAGTTACAGATTAACCCTGAGATAAACCGCTTTGGTTCTGCTTTTCCCCATAAGCTGGAAACAAAGTGTGTAGTCATCCATACAGATGAAGGATAATGCTTGAGGGGTGGCAAAGCAACAGCATGAATGGAACAAGGTTTCCAAGTGACCAGGAATAAAGCTATTAATTAAGCCAGTTGCTTTGGTGGGGTTAATCAGAGGAAGTGAAGCCATACTGTTGTGGAGTGTCTATTAGTTTCTAGCATACTCTAAAAGTCCCCAAGTGATGCTAACAAAAGGTGTACGTAATTCAAATTTGTTTAAGATATAGTTGACAGTAATTGTTTCTTCCCATGTGACTATCCTCAAGGTGAGGTGGGTTCAGTTTTTATGCAGAGCTTGGTTTAGAGACTGGGAAATAAGTACAACTTAAAATCTTGGGGATTTCCTCAGAGACGCACACACTGTATGTATGTATATATATATATATATATATATATATATATATATATATATATATATATATATACACACATATAGGGCTGGGAGGAAGGGTATATTTCATTTTAGTTTGTAAACCATCCTCCAGGGAAGTCAGGGCAGGGATTGAAGGCAGGAACTGGTACAGAGGCCATGGAGGAGTGCTGCTTCCTGGCTTGCTCTTCAAGGCTTGTTCAGCCTGCTTATTGAACCTGGGACCACCAGCCCATTGGTGGCACTGCCTACTGTGAGGTGGATACTCCCGCACCAATCATAAAGAAAATGCTACAGGCCAATTTAGTAGGAACATTTTCTTGTTTGACATTCCCTCTTCTAAAATGACTCCACCTTGTGTCAAGGTGACATAAAAGTAGCCAGCACATGGAATAATTGATTTTCCCTCCAAGATTGGCAGAGGAAAGCCTGTGTGGCTAGGTAATGTATAGTAAGATCACATTGCCTGTGTGAATCCCCAGGGTGGGCCATTTATGAATATCTGAGGATGAAGCCTAAACTACGGTGGAAAGCTCAGCAGTTAGAAACTCAGGGCAGTGCTCTTATAATCTCATTTATCTTCTTTGTTTTGGGACAGTACAGACAAAATATTTTCATAAATTGCATGGCAGCTACATGTCTCTTGTTCCTTCTTTGACTCCTAGGTCTGCCTATCCTTTAATGATGGGCTGGACTTCCTTACTCTCACAGTAAAGTATAGAAGTGAAGCTGCCAGTTTTGATGGGAGTCATTAAAGGCAGTTTGGCTTTTACTTTTCTTTCTTGTGGTCCTGACTGCAAGAAATCTGACTATCCTGAGTAGTTCATATGGCATGGAGTTCCAAGTCACATGGGACTTGTGATAGTCCCAAATAAAATCCGAGCTAACTGCCAGCACCTACCAGCATCTGAATATCTTACATGGCATTCACATATAGCTTACGTAACAACAGTCCCCACCAGTTTCCAAGCATAACCTTAAGATACAGTCAAGTAAAAACTGTAACTGAAGTGCTACCTGCTTCTTAAGGGTGACATGAAGATGAGCTGAAATAGTATGTGTAAATCTCAGACCTTAGATGTATATTGGTAAACTCCAACACAAAGTGGAAGACAAAGAATTTATGAACAATGCATTCTAGTTACTAGTGTGTAAACTTAGTAATGTAAATCTTAGGAATTAACTGTGCTGTAACATCAATTCCATTGTTCAACTTGAGAAAGGTTCACAGGCAGTTTTTACTTGACTCTGTCTTAAGGTTATGCTTGGAAACTGGAGGATTATTTTTAAGGGGTGGGAAAATTGAAAAAATTGATTAAACTTAAGAAAGTTAGCTTTAGCATCTGTTATCCAGTCACTATATGCTTAGAAGGCTCTGGGCTTGATTGAAGTTCTGACTGGCTCCATTTGAAAGGCTAGATGAAGAGAGGCCACCAGTAATCACCATCTATTCCTGAAGGTACCTGGAAGCAAGTCTTTGGAAACAGCATCAAGAGGCAGAGAGCAGGAGCAGCAGGTCATTTCAGTGTCTCCAAGGATGACTATTGGCAGAACTGTACATGTATGGATTGTGCAGGTGCACAGATCAGTTAAGAGTTAATATTTGCTCATTGTTTGAGCAGGTGAAAGACAACTACCCTTTATGAATTAAATTGATCAATAACAAAATGTAAATTGTAATATATTATCATTCATGCAATGTGAAGGGATGGCATGATGAATCTTAAGGATTCCATAGCCAACAAGATTTACCATCTAATTTTAGCTAAAGTTTTGTCTAGGGACACTTATGTCTGAACCCATTACACGTCTGTTTTTATGTGAAGAAATAAGCACCTATCCTGTTTAATTTTCTCAAAATTTCCTTTTTTTGTAGCCGAGATCTTCAAAAGGTCTTCCTCTGTCATATCTGACCCAGGTCACTCTGGAATGGTCCCAAAGCCATGTCTTCCTTCTTATTAACACAAATACAGAGCCTCTCTCCCTAAGTAGTATAACCTTGGTCCAGCAACCTGAAATCATCAAAAGTATAGATGGATTCAATTTAGCAGCCTTTCTTCTTTTCAGTCCTGCACTATTTTGCACTCTCTCACAAAGGATTTGAAATACCATAACCACCAAACTTATAACCACATGCATTTTAATAATTGAAAAATTCAAAGCAATTAAAGCAATCTAAAAAATTATTATTATCCATTGAGACAATGCTCATTCACTATCCCCTGCCTTGTTCTTACATGATTAATTTTTAATTGTGAGATCAAGGCCTCACTATTTATTCATCTATGCATACCAAAGTTTTCTCTTCTATGGAGAGTAACATCTCTGTTGGTAAAAATACCCACTTTCTCCTTACATGTCTTGAATTAACATCCTTTCCTATGTATTTAACTTCAATTAATTTCCATTTTATATATTTGTATGAACCTATTTACAGGCTATTAATTTGTCATATCAGGCTAAGCAATCCTAGAATTCCCATGGAGCCCATATTCAAAGAACCCAGCTGCCTTCCTTGGCATAGAGCTTTTCAAATTTTCTTGAAAACATCTTTCTCTTTTCTATACTTAAATCAATTAAATCAATTTTAATTCATCTCTAACATCTGTTTATCGGATTGTAGGAGGCAAGCAGCCTCTACCATCAGCCTCTCTCTGCCTTCTAAGCAACCTGTCTCTTTGCACAGCAGAGACTCCCAGCCACTCTGATAAATCATACTCCTCAATGCAGCTTAGAAGCCTTGGGGAAGGGACCAGGGTAAATCCTTGCCATCCAGCTTTGTCCAAGTCACCTTGTGGGACTTAGCTGTGTCCCAGCTCACACCATGAACCCCAGAACTGTATACTCCAACTTAGCATGCTTTTGTCCTAGTCTAAAATCCACACAGTTTGGGGAGGAACCACATGGCTCAGGCAAAACTCACAGCTCTGCTAAGAAACAAATTCTTTCCTCCTAATCTCAAGTAACAGTGCATGTTTTCCATTTGAGAATATATAATTAATTTTTAATGGTGAGTTTGAACCTACAGGTTGGATGCCATCTGTTGCTGTGAGTGATTAATCCACTCTAAATGAGCAGTGGTGGAGCAAGTTGCCAGCTACCTGCCCCAAGGTTCTGGATTCCTCAATGAAAGAGGCACACACATTTTAAATATCCGTTAAATAGCTCAATGGTTGGGCCACTCCCAAACTTCCACAGTACTAACACCTCCCCTCTGATACTCTTGAGTTAATATTTACTAGAATCTATATTCCCTCTAAGCTAACCTAAATCAAATTGTGAGGGTTCCCTCGAACCTCTCTTCCCTGACTCTTAGATGATTGTTATCTCTCTCCTCTGCATCTATCAAGCCTGGATCTTATTCCTTTCTGTCATGGCAATTCTCCTTCCCTTAGTCCCCATGTCCAAGAACCCTAATGTCCTAAATCTGTCTCCCTGCCCAGCCATTGATCACTGGCATCTGTATTTACCAATCAGAACCAGCTGGGGACAGGGACCCTCAGTGTCTTTCATGTGCGATTCTAATTTTGGGAACCCAATTTAAATAACCCAAGCTTTAAACCAAATCCACAACACATGTACATATGTCACATACAGCACCCAAATTCATCCATGTACTAAATTCTTAAAATGAGAAAACAAAGAAAACAACATAAAGAACTTCCCCACAAGTTCTGACAGATAATTTAGCAATGGGGAGTTACCCAAACATGGAAGACAGGGTACTTGGTTCCATCCTTTGCAGAACATTAACAGCAAGTAAAAGAAATTCTATGACTATATTGAAAATATTTCAGGTGCAAATAGTTTTTATTTTTAATGAATATATTTTGCAAATAGTTTTTATTTTATATGTTCTTGGGTCTTTACAATCTGTGGTTTTAGTCAATTTTCTGACTATCGTTTCTTTGTGAGAGATCCATTACTTCTGGATTTTTTAGAAGTATTCTCTTTATCTTTTTGGGGGGACATTTAATGATCACCAATGATCACTTCACTAATTCATTTAAAGAATCAACAATTCGGTGTGAAAATAAAAAGTATGTTTTAACAATGAACTCAAGAAGAACGAAGACCAAAGTGTGGACACTTTGCCCCTTCTTAGAATTGGGAACAAAACACCCATGGAAGGAGTTACAGAGACAAAGTTTGGAGCTTAGACGAAAGGATGGACCATCTAGAGACTGCCATATCCGGGGATCCATCCCATAATCAGGCTCCAAACGCTGACACCATTGCATTCACTAGCAAAAGTTTGCTGAAAGGAGCCTGATATAGCTGTCTCTTGTGAGACTAGGCCGGGGCCTAGCAAACACAGAAGTGGATGCTCACAGTCAGCTATTGGGTGGATCACAGGGCCCCCAATGGAGGAGCTAGAGAAAGTACCCAAGGAGCTAAAGGGGTCTGCAACCCTATAGGTGGAACAACAATATGAACTAACCAGTACCCCTCAGAGTTCGTGTCTCTAGCTGCATATGTATCAGAAGATGGCCTAGTCAGCCATCATTGGAAAGAGAGGCCCATTGGTCTTGCAATCTTTATATGCCTCAGTACAGAGGAAGGCCAGGGCCAAGAAGTGGGAGTGGTGGGTGGGTAGGGGAGTGGGGGGGAGGGTATGGGGTACTTTTGGGATAGCATTGGAAATGTAAATGAAGAAAATACCTAATAAAAAAGAAAACAAACAAACAAACAAAAAAGAACAATGATTGATGAAATAACTAAGTGTCCACAAAGAAAAAGGAGAGACCACAAAACAATCTCATTCTAGCTGTACTGGGCAGAAATGAGCTGTGTTTAATAAGGAAAAGGTAGCTGGGCAGTGGTGGCACACACCTTTAATCCCAGCACTTGGCAGGCAGAGGCAGGTGGATTTCTGAGTTTCAGGCCAGCCTGGTCTACAAAGTGAGTTCCAGGACAGCCAGGGCTATACAGAGAAACCCTGTCTCGAAAAAAAGAAGAAAGAAAGAAAGAAAGAAAGAAAGAAAGAAAGAAAGAAAGAAAGAAAGAAAGAAAGAAAGAAAGAAAGAAAGAAAGAAAGAGAAGATCCAAAAAATTAAAAAATAAAAGTAAGGAAAAGATACAGAAAGCATCTAATGTTCCAATGGTTTAGGGAAGAATTTTGTTTCACTTTATTTACACTATTTTACTTCTCATTGATTTTCTTCAGTTTTATTAATCAATAAATGACTAACAAAAAGACATATTTATTTTGTATAATGCTATGTTTTGATATTTTTGAACATATATATTCTCTCATATTGTCATAATATGGTGAGGTATTTAGGATTTACTTTCTTATTCAAGCAGACAATGCACTGATGACACACAGTACTTGTCTACATTTCTACACTGTGGTCTTCAGAGTTTACTTATCTTAATGAACTGAAACCAAATTGTTCTCTCTCATACAGTGAACTCATAGTGACTATGAGGTCTATGTTCCGATTCTTTAAATGCATCCTCTTTACATTCCACACATAAGTGGAGCCATGCAATGTTTTTCACTCTCTAAAAGGTTTATTTCATTTGCCATAATGTATGCCAGATTCATTTATATTATTGCTAATGAAATGTGTCCTTTAAAATAGAAACATGATACATGAGAGAAAATACGTGCTACCTTATGAAGAGTAACACATTTTTCCTTAAAAGTTCCTGGAAGATATTTTCAGATGTACTCTGCAGATTTTGAGGTGAAAATTTCAAATAATTGAAGTTCAAATCAGTGAAAATAATAAGCTTTTGTAATTCAACATAGAAAACCTTCGAATTGTCCTTTTGGCCGCCGCAGCCATCTTCCAGTAACTCGCCAAAATGACGAACACAAAGGAAAAGAGGAGAGGCACCCGGTACATGTTCTCTAGGCCTTTTAGGAAACATGGCGTTGTTCCTTTGGCCACATACATGCAAATCTACAAGAAGGGTGATATTGTAGACATCAAGGGAATGGGCACTGTTCAAAAAGGAATGCCCCATAAGTGCTACCACGGCAAAACCGGAAGATTCTACAATGTCACCTAGCATGCCCTGGGCATCATTGTCAACCAGCAGGTTAAAGGCAAAATTCTGGCCAAGAGAATCAATGTGCGGATTGAGCACATCAAGCACTCAAAGAGCAGGGACAGCTTCCTGAAGCGGGTAAAGGAGAACAACCAGAAGAAAAAGGAAGCCAAAGAGACGGGCACCTGGGTGCAGCTGAAGCGCTAGCCTGCGCCACCCAGAGAAGCACACTTTGTGAGGACTAACGGAAAAGAGCCTGAGCTGTTGGAGTCCATTCCATACGAACTCATGGCCTAATGTACACAACGAAATAAAATACCAGCACCAGGAAAAAAAAAAAAAACCTTCTAATTAACCTTTAATCTGCTAAGAAATAGATACACGGATGAGATGTTTTATTGGAGATATGTCAATAAGAATATCACATGAACTTCATTTACCTTTATTGACTACTAGGATGATGGTGAAGAGTCAGCATATACCTATTACAGCAACTAAACATGGACCAAATGGCAACAAATTCTGGTAAAGCTTTTCAAGAGTAATACTTGAGTTGAACTTATTCTGGAAAATGACTGGGTGGTTTTATAAACAAGAATCCATTCATAATATGATTTTGTGGTTATACTTCTGCCCTTTTATCTCAGAAAATTCTTAGAGAGTTTAAAAATACGTGTCCACACTAGTGTCTTATAGGTTATTTCTTGTAACACCTTTATAATATACTAGCCTGCATTGATCAAAATATTCTATGGTAGGTTAATGATTGAACTGTGGTGTGTTCATGCTATGAAATATCATTTACAACTAAACTGGAAGAAATATTGAAGCACTTTTAGATGGAACTCTTGGTATAATGCTAAGTTTGAAAAATAGTGTAATATAAATTAGTTGCATATTTTGTGAATACATTAGTTAATATGAATTATATGACAGAATAATAGAGGTAAAGAATAGACTTATCATGAACAGGGTTTAGATGTGTTACAGATTGGGGTGCATTTGCCTATAAAGGTAAATATAAAAATTAAACTTTATGATAATCCCTAGAAGGTAGTATCTAGACGTTTAAGTATCATATAAATTTAACATTAACTTTTATGGTAAAAGATAGAATTAAGTCTCTTCAAAGGAAGAGATATCCTGTATTAACTAGATAAATGCTAAAGGAACACACGCAGAGATCTCTATTATATATATTCAGGATAAGTAAATAGAAGTTGTCTTATTTTTGGCACTGTTTCTATGATGAAACACCATGACCAAAGTAACTAGGGGAGAAAACATTTATTTATCCTGTGTTTTCACATTACAATCATTAAGGAAGTCAGGACAGGAACTTAAGGAGTACAGGAACTTGGAGGCAGTATCTGATGCAGAAGACTTGGAGGGGTGCTACTTACTGGTTTGCTCCCCATGGCTTGCTCACCTTGCACTCTTATAAAACCTAGAATCACCAGTCCAGGGATGGCATTATTCACAATGGACTGGACCCTTCTCCACTGGTCACTAACTAAAAAAATATTTCCAGTCATATCATATGTGGCATTTCCTTGAGGTTCCCTCCTCTCAGATGACTTTATACTGTGTCTAGTCATGTAAAACCATCCGGCACAGAAGTATAAGCAAACAGCACACAGTAAAGTGATAATGCTGTTATCTATCAGACACTGAAGAAAGCAAAGCAAAACAACAACAACAAAAAATAGAACAGCAAAACCAAAACCAAAAATCATTTCCCTCTCTTGGAGTCCATATTACAGCCCAGGTTCCCAGTTTCCTTGTCTTTAGATATTTGGTCTTCAAAGTCATAAGAAGATATATTTGTTAAAGGTTTTCTTAAAATGTTTTAGACATACTGAAGTTTATGAAAATATGTCAGTAGAGATTTTGAGTAAAACTGAAACACTTGACTGCATGATGTAACTCAGTTTGTTATCACATAATTTTATTCCCTTGACAAAGGCCAAAAGTCAAATCATTTATTTATGGAAGTTCCATTATGTCCTCCATTTGGTTTATGTATACAACTCTAAGGATCAATTCATGATTTGAACATTAACTAACAAAATACATACAATTCGTAACAAATGCTAGTATAGAATTTTTGGTTATCTATTAGCCATTTTTAAAATGTATTTCAAACCATAAAAATAATAAATATTTTGATGAACCTGAGAAAGAACTGGGAATTTGAGGCCATCTGGTCAACATAAGGAGTTCCATATAGCCTGAACTATATACTAAGACCTTGCCTTAGAAAAACAAATGGACAAACCAACCAACTAACCAAACAAACAAACATACAAAAATCCCAGTATACATATTAGTTACAATAATGTTAATACTATTTTTACTTTTTTTTAGATAATAAAATATCCTAATAAATCTCAAAATTGTCATGTCTGGTATATAAAATTCATTCAACTATCTTGGTTTAGTTCATGGCTGTATCTTAAAAAAACACACTGTGTCCCAGTGAGTTTTCTCATTGATTCTTCTATTCTTATATCAATAAATGCTTTTCTGCTCAGCTGAGGGTCCCAGGGTCTCCAGAGGACTCTTCATGCTGCAGGTACCCTAGCACACTCAGGATCTTAGGATCACTGGTGAGTGGAACACAACATCTGTTCCAAAACAACTGCGAAAGGCCTGTGCCAGCAGGAAAAGAGATACAGGAAACCCAACCAACCAGTGGCTGGGGTTCCTTCCTGTTAGTGCCAGCCCCGGGCCACCTTGGGCATGAGCTCAGCAGGCAATTCCACTGTCCTCAGAGACCTCTCCATCCCAAAGGTGCACTAGCACAACCAGGATCTTAGGATCACTGAGGAAAGTTGCCCTCCAGAGAGGGCTCTAACACCAGGAATGAGGTGAGAGCACCATCATGTATCTCAGGTCTCTCAGACACCAGTCCATGCAGGAGAGTGAGTGGAACACAGAAGCAACAGAGCTTCTTGGACAGGGTCTCTTCAGGCCTTCATCCTCAGCCAGAAGACAGAGCTGAGACCCAGACCTCTGGGCACCTTCCCCACCAGAGGAGAGTCGACCTCCAGGGAGACCTCTGACCATGGGATTCAGATGAGAGCACAATCTTGTATCCCGGGTCTCTCAGAGACCAGTCCAAACAGGAGCGAACTGGCCACAGAAGCAACAAAGCTTCTTGGGCAGGGTCCCTTCAGACCTTCTTCTTTGGCCAGGAGGCAGATCTGAGATCCAGACCTCTGTGCACCTTCCCTGCAAGAGGAGAGCTTGCCTGCAGAGTGCTCTGACAACTGGGACTCAGGAGAGAGGTTGGACACTCAGGAGTGCTGACAGAGGCTAATAGAATCATAGGAGTAACAAGCACCAGCCAGAGACACCAAGAACATTTAACACCAGAGATTGCCAGGTGGCAAAGGCAAACATAAGAATCTTAATACCACAAACGAAGACTACTTGGCATCATCAGAACCCAGTACTCCGTCTACAAAGTGAGTTCCAGGAAGCCAGGGCTAAACAGAGAAACCTTGTCTCAAAAACCAAACCAAACAAACAAACAAACAAACAAAAACCAAAAACCTTTCAATTGCCATAGATGGAGAAACCAAAGTATTCCATGACAAAAACAAATTCACACAATAGATTTCCACGAATCCAGCCCTTCAAAGGATAATAAAGGGAAAACACCAACACAAAGATGGAAACTACACCCTAGAAAAACCAAGAAAGTAGTCCTTTATCAAAAGTAAAAGAAGACAGCCACAAGAACAGATTCCCAACTTTAACAACAAAAATGAAAGGAAGCATCAATTACTTTTGTTTGATTTCTCTTAACATTAATAGACTCAATTCCCCAGTAAAAAGACATAGACTAACAAACTGGCTACACAAACAGGACCCAACATTTTGCTGCTTACAGGAAACCCACAACAGGGACAAAAGCAGTCACTACCTCAGAGTAAAAGGCTGAAAAACAGTTTTCCAAGCAAATGGTCTTAAGAAACAAGCTGGAGTAACCATTCTAATATCGAAAAAAAAAATGTCTTCCAACCCAAAGTTGTCAAAAAAAAAAAGGAGGGGCACTTCATACTCATCAAAGGTAAAATCTACCAAGATGAACGCTCAATTCTAAATATTTATGCTCCAAATGCAAGGGCAGCCATATTCATTAAAAAAACTTTAGTAAAGCTCAAAGCACACATGACACCTCACACAATCATAGTGGGAGACTTCAACACCCCACTCTCACCAATGGACAGAGCCTGGAAGCAGAAACTAGACAGACACACATGGACACTAACAGAAGTTATGAAACAAATGGATTTAACAGATATCTACAGAACATTTTATCCTAAAACAAAAGGATATACCTTCTTCTCAGCACCTCATGGTACCCTCTCCAAAACTGACCATATAATCGGTCATAAAACAGGCCTAAACAGATACAAAAATATTGAAATTATCCCATGCATCTTAACAGATCACCACGGACTAAGGCTGATCTTCAATAAAAGAATAATTAATAGAAAGCCAACATTCACGTGGAAACCGAACAACACTCTACTCAGTGATACCTTGGTCAAGGATGAAATAAAGAAAGAAATTAAAGACTTTTTAGATTTTAATGAAAATGAAGCCACAACATACCCAAATTTATGGGACAAAATGAAAGCAGTGCTAAGAGGAAAACTCATAGCCCTGAGTGCCTTAAAAGAGAAACTAGAGAACATACACAAGCAGTCTGAAAGCACACCTAGAAGCTCCAGAACTAAAGGAAGGAAATTCATGCAAGAAGAGTAGATGGCAGGAAATAATCAAACTCAGGGCTGAAATCAACCAAATGGAAAAAAGAAGAACTATTCAAAGAATCAAACAAACCAGGAGCTGGTTCTTTGAGAAAATCAACAAGATAGATAAACCCTTAGCCAGACTCACTAGAGGACACAAGGACAGTATCCTAACTAACAAAATCAGAAATGAAAAAGGAGACACAAGAACAGATCCTGAGGATATCCAAAACATCATCAGATCCTACTACAAAAGGCTATACTCAACAAAACTGGAAAATCTGGATGAAATGGACAAATTTCTAACAGATACCAGGTACCAAAGTTAAATCAGGATCAGATTAATGATCTTAACAGTGCCATTTTCTCTAAGGAAATAGGAGCAGTCATTAATAGTCTCCCAACCAAGAAAAGCCCAGGACCAGATGGGTTTAGTGTAGAGTTCTTTCAGACCTTCAAATAGTACCTAATTTCAATTCTCGTCAAAGTATTCCACAAAATAGAAACAGAAGGCACTCTACCCAATTTATTCTATGAAGCCACAATTACTCTGATAACTAAACCACACAAAGACCCAAAAAAGAAAGAGAACTTCAGACCAATTTACCTTATGAACATCGATGCAAAAATACTCAATAAAATCCTCTCGGAGACAAAAATCACATGATCATCTTGTTAGATGCTGAGAAAGCTTTTGACAAAATCCAACACCCCTTCATGAAAAAGTCAAGGAAAGATCAGGAATTCAAGGCCCATACCTAAACATAATAAAAGCAATATACAGAAAACCAGTAATCAACATCAAAAAATGTAGAAAATTTTGAAGCAATTCCACTAAAATCAGGGACTAGACAAGGCCTCCCATATACGCCCTACTTATTCAATATAGTACTAGAAATCCTAGCCACAGCAATTCGACTACAAAAGGAAATCAAGGGGATCTAAATTGGAAAGGAAGAAGTCAAAATATCACTCTTTGCAGATGATATGATACTATATATAAGTGACCCTGAATATTCCACCAGAGAACTCTAAACCTGATAAACAGCTTCAGTGCAATAGCTGGATATAAAATTAACTCAAACAAATCAGTGGTCTAAGGAAACAACACCCTTCACAATTGTCACAGAAAATATAAAATATCTTGGTGTCATTCTAATGAAGCATGTGAAAGATCTGTATGACAAGAACTTCAAGTCTCTGAAAAAAGAAATTTAAGAAGATCTCAGAAGATGGAAAGATCTCCCATGCTCATGGATTGGCAGGATTAATATAGTAAAAATGGCTACCCTGCCAAAAGCAATCTACAGATTCAACGCAATCCCCATCAAAATTCCAACTCAATTCTTCACTGATTTAGAAAGGGAAATTTGAAAATTCTTCTAGAATAAGAACAAACCTAGGATAGCAAAAACTGTTCTCAACAATAAAAGAACCTCTGGTGTAACCTCAAGCTGTACTACAGAGCAATTGTGATAAAAACTGCATAGTACTGGTACAGTGACAGACAAGTAGATCAATGCAATAGAATTGAAGACCCAGAAATGAACCCAAAACCTATGGTCACTTGATCTTTGACAAGGGAGCTAAAAACCTCCAGTGGAAAAAAGAAAGCATTTTCAACAAATGGTACTGGCTCAACTGGCATTTATCATGAAGAAGAATGAGAATTGATCCATTCTTATCTCCTTGTACAAAGCTCAAGTCTCAGTGGATCAAGGAACTCTACCAAAAACCAGGACTCTGAAACTTATAGAGGAAAAAGTGGGGCAAAGCCTCTATGGTATGGGCACAGGTGAAAAATTCCTGAACATAAAAGCAATGGCTTGGGCTGTAAGATCAAGAATTGACAAATGGGACCTCAGAAAATTGTAAAGCTTCTGTAAGGCAAAAGACACTGTCAATAAGACAAAAAGGTTACTAACAGATTGGGAAAGAATTTTTACCAATCCTAAATCTGATACAGGACTAATATCGAATATATACAAATAACTAAAGAAACTGGACTCCAAAAATTCAAAATGTTCAACACCCTTAATCATCAGGGAAATGCAAATCAAATCAACCCTGAGATTCCACCTCACACCAGTCAGAATGGCTAGGATCAAATACTCAGGTGACAGCAGATGCTGGTGAGGATGTGGAGAAAGAGGAACATTCCTCCCTTGCTGGTGGGATTGCAAGCTTGTACAACCACTCTGGAAATCAGTCTGGTGGTTCCTCAGAAAACTGAACATTGTACTACCGGTAGATCCAACAATACCTTTACTGGGCATATACCCAGAAGATGTTCCAACTGTAATAAGGACACATGCCCCACTATATTCATAACAGCCCTATTTATAATAGCCGGGAGCTGGAAAGAACCCAGATGTCCCTCAACAGAGGAATGGATACAGATAATGTGGTACATTTACACAATGGAGTACTACTCAGCTATTAAAAACAATGAATTTATGAAATTCTTGGGCAAATAGATGTATCTGGAGGGTATCATCCTTAGTGAGGTAACCCAATCACAAAAGAAGTCACTTGATATGCACTCAGTGATAAATGGATATTAGCCCAGAAACATAGAACACCCAAGATACAATTTCCAAAACACAAGAAAATCAAGAAGGAAGACCAACACCTGGATACTTCATCCCTCCCCAGAATAGGGAATAAAATTCGCATGAAAGGAGTTACAGAGACAAAGTTTGGAGCTAAGACGAAAGTATGAACCATCCAGAGACTGCCACACCCGGGGGTCCATCCCATAATCAGCCTCCAAACACAGACACTATTGCATATGCTAGCAAGATTTTGCTGAAAGAACCCTGATATAGCTGTCTCTTGTGAGGCTAGGCCAGTGCCTGGCAAATACTGAAGTGGATGCTCACAGTCATCTATTGGATGGAACACAGGGCCCCCAATGGAGGAGCTAGAGAAAGTACCCAAGGAGCTGAAAGGGTCTACAACCCTATAGGTGGAACAACAACATGAACTAATCAGTACCCCCAGAGCTCATGTCTCTAGCTGCATATGTAGTAGAAGATAGCCTAGTCGGCCATCATTGGGAAGAGAGGTCCCTTGGTCCAGCAAACTTTCTATGCCCCAATACAGGGGGATGCTAGGGCCAAGAATTTGGAGTGAGTGGGTAGGGGAGCAAGGCAGGGGGAGGATAGAGGGGACTTTTGGTATAGCATTTGAAATGTAAATGAAGAAAATATCTAATTAAAAATAATAACAAAAAAGAATACTAGCCCTATTCCAGATTAATTCTTACAATATCTCTACCTTTCAGTTGATTAGAATTAGTATATTATTTTAAGGAAGAAGGCTACTAGTGGCATTTTGCAGTTTAATTAACCAGTAGAAAGCATTGTTTTGATTCTTAGTTGTTATTGGGATGTTTTTTGCAATTTCAATTGCTTTTAAATTGATTTTCATTTAAAAATTAAATACAAACAAGCCATAAAGATATTTTTCTCCATAATTTACCTGCTGTAAATATTTTCTCATATACATATACACTGTATGCATATATATATATATATATATATATATATATATATATATATATATATATGTCTATATGTGTGTATACATACACACACACATATATATATATGTCTATATGTGTGTATACATACACACATATAAATATATATAAATATATATATATATAAAATAAAAAATACACTAAGACAGTGCTTTATTTTCCTGAATAATACTAAATCTGAAAAATGTCTGTCTCATAAATTAAAACCTAAGCCCTCAATAGTGAATGATAACATTTTCTTGATAAAGTATATTTTAATTATTCACTGTTTGGGAGGACTCCTGCATTCTGTTGTTGGAGATCTGTGCTTAATCAGTAAGGCCTCTTAAGCAAGAAAATAACTGGTAAGTATTTAAGATATAAACTTAAATTTGAGAATGAGGAAAATGGAAAATATGGAATGGCCAAGATATTGTTGTTCATAGAGATCTTTCTGAAACCACTGGAACTGACAGCATTGATTTAGCTATCTTGAAATGTGTGTGTGTGTGTGTGTGTGTGTGTGTGTGTACCGTCAGCTAGACATCACATGAAATGTTTTCAAGTTTTGCTGAAAGTAGTATTGCTCTAACACATATTTCCTTGTAGACTGAAGGTAAGTACTGGCTCATTTTAAATTTAAGGCCATGTTAATAAAGTGACATAACCAGGAAGCATACACGAGCTGGTCTGAGGCCCCCAGAACATAGCAGAGTACTGCCTGCTCTGGCCTCAGCACCAGAAAAAGACATGCCAAATCCTCAAGAGACTTAAGGTCTCAGGGAGTGGGAAGACATGATGGTGATGAGCAGGTAGGGGTGGGGAGTAGGTACATCTTCTTGCTTATAGACAGGTGAGGACAAATAGAACGAGGAACTGTGGTAGGGCAAATTAGGAGGTAGGAAAGGACTGGCCTGTAAAATAAATAAATAAAATTTAAGAGGTCAATAAATAAATGAATAACTTAAAATAAAATTCCTTTAATAAAAAGTTACTTTTACTAAATATATATATATACTAAATGTTAAAATTATATTTCTATATAGCATGCCTACCCCCCACTTCAAAGGGAGCAAACAAAACAAAACAAAAAAAAAACCAAAAATAATAACCAAACCAAACAAAATAAAATATAAGAGCCAGAGATGCTAAATGTTTACAGTAAGACAGTCTATTGACACATGAAAGACAACTTAAAGAAAGCAGATGTGAGTGCATACATAATATCTATAAAACAGGGACACAATCATCCTGTTGGACTTGGTGAGGAAGAGCTCATATAGAGCTGACAACCTGTCAGTGACTGATAGCTGCTTGGGAAAGAAATGAGTTCGTTTTCTTCAAGAATTCAGGCCCTGAGAGGACACTCATGCTCCAGGTGATAACTATAAGACCATGCATATACAGGAAGAGCTAACTTTACTAATTTAGGAAAAAAAAAAAAAAAGCACATGTTGTTGGGAAAGAAAGCTGAAGTCAAGGAGTGTGGGAATTTGAGGGAAGTGGATTTAAACAAAACATGCCTATGCTTCTATGAAATTTTCATATCCTAAAAAAATAAAATATATTTCTTAATTTAAACAAAAAATTAAAATGATCACTGTGCCTTATGTTTTTATTACCACCCAGTGTTACTTGTTAAAGACTGTATCTCTTTCTATAGAAATGATAGCAATTATATTCTGAACTCTATGTTTTGCATTGGTATTGATGAAAACTCAAAGAAATCATATCCAAAGCTTTATTTTTTATCTCTGAGAACTATTTTGACAATATCAGTGTATCTTATTTTTATAATGATACAAGGCAAGCTGTATTTTAAATATTGACTTTGGTATTATTTTACAGGTTATGTTGTAGTAAGATTTTCCGACCTGTGAGAGGTAAACTGTACATGTGTTTTACTTTAAAGTTTCTCTCTTAAGGTAGTTTTAGTGCTAAGCCAACAGAAGATGTTCATTATAAGATACATCAGATAAGCCTTTGATATAATTGCATATCAAGATGGTTTTCAGTTATAAGAACCTAACTATTAGAGATATCTTTCTATATTCCAAAATTTGAAGGAAACAATACTCCAAATTACTCTTTAGAAATCTGGGTGAAAATTACATTAATTATGCATATTTTAAAAGAATTTATTTATTATTTGTCATGAATACAACAAGTTGAAAAGAACAATCAGGTTATACACACACACACACACACATATATATATGTATATAGATATATACATATATTTGAAATATTTTCAGATTTTACACTACACTTTCAGAATATCATATGTTTAAGTGGATAAAATATTAATAATAAAAATCTACATTTTTAGTTTCTTAATTTTCAAGATAAAATAGTGATTAATCTTTTCTAGTTTAAGTATAGGGTATTAAAGAAAAGAATAGTCTTATAGTAGTCAGGGTTCTCTAGAGTCAACAAACTTATATAATGTCTCTACATATGAGGGAAATATATTGTAATGACTTAAAGTCTACAGTTCAACTAATGCAACAATGGGTAGCCCTGAATGAGAAGTCTAAAGATCTCTTGGTTGCTGTCTCAGAAGGCTAGTTGTTTCACCTGGTCTTCTGTATAAGCTGGAATTCTGAAGAAGTACATTCCACGAGATGCGCTGGCAAGTAAGTGCAAGCAGACAAAAAAAATGAATCTTCCTTCTTCCCTTGACCTTATGGTGACCTTATGTAGACCTCAAGCAGAAGAAGTAACCCAGATTAAAGATATGTAACACCTTACCTGGATCTGGAACTCACTTTGTCCCAAACTGACGTTGAACTCAAAGATCTGTTTGCCTCAGTCTCCTGGGATTAAAGGTGTTTACACCTTGCCTGGGTCTTAGCATTTCTTGTCCACTATGCCTCAAGTTCTCCATGTCAAGATTCAAGTCAGAAGCCTGTGTCTTCCAGCCTCAAATTCTGGATCATAGATATGCCTTTTATTTCTGTATTATAGTTCATTCCAGACATAGTTAAGCTGACAACCAGGAAAAGTCATCACAGGTGTTAGAATTATTAAATACTATACCAGAAGAATTCATTTGGCGAGAAAGACCCTACTCATTAGTAATTTCTCCTGATTGGTGCTTTTATGACTTGTCCATCATAAGATTCACCACTGTAGTCACAATCAAAACACTGTGTATTCTCACTTGTCACAGCAGCTAGATAAAACTAAAAAGAAATTCCTTTTGGCATAAATTATGACATTTGGAATTTATCAATAGTCCATTCTTTGTGGATGTTTATACTCGGCAATGGCCCAGGCTTGGCTTTTGATGGGAGAAAAAGGGATAAAACATCCGGGCTGCTTGTTAAAGGTCTTCGCTTGCTTTCTTTTCACTCTTTCTCTATATTATGTATTTATGAATGTGTGTCCACAAAAAGGGCTACAAGCCTCAAAGGATCAAACCCAAAAATTAGTGTTTCAATAAAATTAATTGGTCATTATATGAAATATTTGGATTCACGATAATTGTGGTAAATTCAAGCCACTTAAAAAGTCACAGATTTTGTTTTAGTTTGTGATCAAAACTTTGATGAGCATAAATTATACAAGCTAGTTTAAATTTGAAGCAATTCTTTCATGATGGACAAGCTACCACAGCCAGTGCTCCTAAACAGAGGAATTCTGGGTAAAACTTGGATGGAAATTAAAGTCTAGATCTTGTTTAAGAGATATCCCTTTGATATTATATTAAAATTTTACTTAGATTTTACTTCTCTTTAAAGCTGAACATTAATTGTAATCTCTTTGAAAACATCTCAAAATATTTTTTCTGTGAAATGCTGCTTTAAAATGAATTAGTTGTAAAAATGGTGTCTGAATATTTTACTACAATTCTACAGTTATGCTCAGTCATAAAAAGATCTGTTATTTTAATGAGAATGAGAGAGTCGTCTCTGCATATACTTTTGGGTATAACAAAATCTATAGAAAAAAGAGATTAATAGAAATAATATAGAATAAGTTTTATGGTTCTTCTACATCTTAATTCTGTCAGATACAGGTTCAATATCTATTCATATCAAATATTTTATTAAAGTGGCATGCTTTTCAAGAAAAGCAGATGCTATAAAATTACTCACATTACAGTACCTATTTAAAAACTCTAAATCATTAACATTGAATTTAGGCCAAATTTCTTGAGTAAACTTTGTGGAAGATAAATGATTTTTATTCTTGTGTTGATTATGTTTTGAAAGATAGATGCTCTACTTATATTTAGGATGGGAGTAAAATATTAGGTTGGCAAGAGTAAAGGGAATGGTTGGAGTGTTTAGCTGGAACTAGATGCAACTCAGCAAATAAAGTTGCGGGCAGGTGGAGAGGTGTGGAGTTCAGAATATTGATAATGGCATACTTCTCCAGGTGGGAGACAAGAAGTGCTCAGCAATTGTGTCAAAAAGGCAAGTTGAAATTGATAGAGTGTGTGTCTGTTTATCATTTGCAGATTCTATATTCTGTGGGTGGGGGCTGGAAGTGCAGTGACCAAGCCAGCTCAGTCAGTCAACAGGTTCTCCAGAGCAGGAGAGAGGATTAGAAAGAAAAAAAGACAATTAGACAACATTGTAGCATGGCCAAGCCAGCTCTGAGTTTGAGGTGGGTTTATTTTTTCCCAATCTGCTTATGTAGCATTTTAATTACATGAAATTAGTAAGGTCAGCTCTAGGTTGAGGAACAAGCAATAAAATAAACAAAAATAGTCAAGGAACAAGCAAGGCAATAAAAAAAAGTCTTGTTTAAATAAAACAAAGATCATTGTTTCTTAAGAACTTATCAGGATGACCAATATATCTGAGCCCAATCCCTGTCCTAGCCCAAAGTCATATTCATGCCTGAGGCCTATTTCTTTCTTGTAGCCTAATATTAGATTCCTGCCTGGACTTATTTCCCCGTTTTAACCTAAAATTCGATTCCTGCCTGAACTTACTTCCTTGTTTTGGCCCAATGTCAGATTCCTGCTAAGTGCCCAGCAAAAGCTCTCCACAGGGCAGTTCTTTCCTGGAGTTATGGTGCGGTAGCAAAAGCCATGTGCACCAAGAACCAGGAAAGAGTAAGGAGATGAGGAAAGACACAGAGAAAAAAGAAGAAGGAAAAACTTCATTTGCATAGATTAGATAAATTTAAGTTAGCTGAAGTTTAGAAGCTGAAGAATCCAAACTATTGAGATCACTTTGGGATCTTGATCCAACCAAGTTTTTCTTTTACAACTAAAGTAGGTAAATCAAGAAAAAGCAAAGAATGATCCAAAAATCACTAATCAGTATGTACTCATAAATTTCTTGCAATCTACTTTTATTAAGGATTCAACCACTCCTCTACCCCACCACACAGCAGCAGTAGAGGAAGAGAAAAGTTATTAGAATATGGGGGAAGTTAATCAAGTCCAAGTGGATTAAGGACCTACACATAAGCCTATATATGCTTAATTTAGTAGAAGAGAATGCAGAAAATAGCCTTGAACACATAGGCACAGGGAAAATTTTCCTGGACACAACACCACTGGCTCAAGATCTAAGATCAATAACTAATAAATGGGACCTCATGAAGCTGTAAAGCTTCTGTATGGCAAAGGAGACTGTCAAAAGGACAAAAAGGCAACCTACAAATTGGGAAAAGATCTTTTTAAACTCTACATTCAATAGAGGGCTATTATCCAAAATATACAAAGAACAAAAGAAGTTAGACTCCACAAAACTAAATAGAACACAGGGCCCCTAATGAAGGAGCTAGAGAAAGTACCCAAGGATCTGAAGGGGTCTGCAACCCTATAGGAGGAACAATGATATAAACTAACCAATACCCCCCAGAGCTGTGTCCCTAGTTGCATATGTAGCAGAGGATGGCCTAGTTGGCCATCAATGGGAGGAGAGGCCCTTGGTATTGCGAAGATCGTATGTCCCAGTACCAGGGAATGCCAGAGCCAGGAAGTGGGAGTGGGTGGGTTGGGGAACAGGGCGGGGAGAGGGTAGAGGGTATAGGGGGCTTTTGGGATAGCATTTTAAATGTAAATGAAGAAAATATCTAATAAAATAATTGGGGTACAAATCTAAAAAAAGAATTCTCAATTGAGGAATCTCAAATGGCTGAGAAGCCATCAGGGAAATGCAAATCAAAACAACCCTAAGATTCTACATCACACCAGTCAGAACGGCTAAGATCAAAAACTCAGGTGACAGCAGATGCTGGTGAGGACATGGAGAAAGTGGGAGCAGACCAGATATACCTCAGTGGAAGAAACGATACAGAAAATGTGGTATATTTACACAATGGAACACTACTCAGCTATTAAAAATGAGAACTTCACAAACTTTGTTGGAAAATGTATAGAACTAGAAAATATCATCTTGATTGAGGTAGCCCAGACACCAGGAGACATACATAGTATATACTCACTAATAAGTGATTATTAGCCCCAAAGCTCAGAATATCCATGATACAGCTTGCAAACCATATGAAGATTAACAAAAAGAAAGGCCAAAGTGCGGATGATTAAAACCCACATAGAAGGGGGAACAAAATAATAACCATGGGAAGCAGGGGAGGGAGGGATCTGGGTGGGAAAGGGTGCTGGGAGAAAAAAAAAAGGGGGAGCAGGACCAGTTATAAGAAGAGACAAGAGAGAAGAACAGATGGCCAGGAGAATCAATAGAAATGTAGCAGTGGGGTAGGGGGCAACCTGGGGAACCACTAGAAAGTCCCATATACCTGGTATAGGAGAGGCTCCCAGGACCCAATGGAGATATTACCCAAAATACCTAACAGCAGGGAAATACAACCTGAAG
Source organism: Mus musculus (assembly GCF_000001635.26). Lineage (NCBI taxonomy): Eukaryota > Metazoa > Chordata > Mammalia > Rodentia > Muridae > Mus > Mus musculus. The sequence goes on along the minus strand of NC_000075.6, from coordinate 17,770,512 downwards.
AGACCACCTCCAAAAGATAGACAGGAACCCCAGTGGAGGGATAAACACACAGAAACAGAAACACACACACACACACACACACACACACACAACTCATTCTGAATTTTTGCTTTGTATGTGTCTATAGCATTTATGAAACAGACAGAAAATCTCATTTATCATAGGAACATAGGTAACAGATCTATTGTTTCTTCATTCCAACAGTGAAGGATTCTGAGATGATCTTTTTCATGAAACTCCTTCATGCAATGGTGTCTTCAGGTAGCACCGTGAAAAAAATAAAAAATAGGTCTAGGGAAAGAACCTTAGTACCTCTGGCTCCTGTATCTTGTGTACTGTGACTAAGAATCATCAGGTCAAACAAATAGCTAAAATAGAATTTTAGCAGCCCATTGAAGTTAAATAGAACTTTGTAATTACTGGATACGAAGCAGTGAGTCTAAACTAGTGAGTGAACTCATTGTTTTGTGACTTAAATTCATGCATTATTGAATATTTTCATATGTTGACATAAGTTACATATCTGATATAACACTTGTAAACACTGAGTGATGTGGAATGAATGTGAAAAGTATTAGGTTAATATCTTTCTACACAACTTAGTAGAGTACCACACAATGTTCTGATAAAGCAACACTTCTTAGGTCCTTTGCCTTTTATGTTTTACATTTAATGCATGCAATATGGTTTTCATAGCCTCATACTTCCCAGAAATGCTCAGGGGGTTTTCATCACACCTGGACAGCTACTTCAAAGGCAGAAATGTTGTGACCCAGCTTTTCTTCTCTCTAACAGCAGTCTCCACTTCAATTAGGATATCTTACCAAATCTAAATCCATCACTTCCCTTATCCTTTGGGATGGTCTCTTTGTCTACTATGTAACAATAATAGCTGCAATAAAGATACTTAAATGATTTCCCAGTTGTGCATATTATTTTTGTGATGTAGAATCTACTTTTCTGAGATAGATTGCAATAATCTTGGGGTCTTAATATGGTGCACTACAAAATAAAAATGTCACTGTAAGAGAGTAAACTATTTTTAAGTGTAGTATTGTGCTTGATATTTTAAACATATAAAGAAAATTTAAACCATAGTTTTGTAACTAAAAGGATAGAGAATGAAAGATGGCAAACGGTTGCTTGCTTCCAGAACTCTCTTATAAGGTCAAAATTTCTTTGCTCTATGTGTGCCTTGTCTTGCCACATGTAAATATTTTTTTTCCAATTATTTATAGATTTGTTGTTATTTGTAAGCATACACCAATTAATTATATCAACCCAATTCTCATTTATACTGAATACAATTTCTTGTTCTATGACTGTTCTAAATAATACCTCAGTGTTATTTGGAATTCTTCTGAAAGTATATTTATGAGGTGGTGATATTCGAACAGATTTGTTTGTTTTATCCATTTTCAAACCTGTAACTAAAGTAATATAAGTGTCTAAGCAAAATTTGTATAAAGATGTTTTGGGCCTATGCTGAATTGATTTCCCCTCATCTTTTAAACATCGTTTACATTTAAACTGAGGACCCAAAGCTCCCTTGGCCCAAAGAGTCCAATGATTTTGCGCATTAACAAGAAGCAGTGTTAAATGTCGGCACAACTCTCCCTTTTCCTCACACCCACTCATCTGTCATACCTAGAAAAGAAATACATCAGAAATCAAAGAGCAGACTGATGCCAAGGTTAAGAGTTGGGGAAGACAAAATAACTACAGGTTCTTACAAACATAAGGCAGAAAAACAACCAAACCGAGATTTCACAGTGAGGGTCTGACAGTTCTCACTCAGAAAAAGAGGTGTATAATCTGGGCTTCTGTGAGACAGGCTGGGAGACAGAGATTGAAATGAAGGTAGGCTGATCCTGAGCCCACCATGTGAACAGGCTAGGTAACCAGTTTCAGAATGTGACTATTTCAGAGTTTGGGCTTAAATTCCTTGAGTACGGAACCCTCAAACCTTTTATTAGATACCTTTTAGTATAGAAAAATCAGGAACTTATTTTCATTTTATAGACATTGTCCTGACTTCTGAATTGAAAAAAAAAATGGATGTTAAAGCTAGAGTCATGGTACTGATAAAGACCAGGACAGCCATGGTAGGAAGATGGTCAGATTATGATCATATATTACAGGTAAAACTGAAGAATGTGTGATGTGTTCAACACTGAATATGAGAAAGAGGTTTCTGGAGGAAATAAGAAGGAATGAGTATATTAAAATAATGAGAATTTATCAATATTAAATCATGTAAAAAAGCTTTAGCTTGTTAACTATAAGGAAAATTGCCATTCAATTGTTTGATATGAAAGGATATTTTTGAATATGGGTGTTTAGACACAGCTAAGAGTATAGAGATGTATAAGGGCCCTTAGTCTCAGCCTTCCCCTTCCTCAATAACAGCTCAGTGTCTGTAAACTGTTAACAATTTATTTGATAATCTGAGATGCTTTACGTTTGGAGCTTGTATATAATGTACATATTAAATCACATTATGTGTAGCTGGGTGAATATATTATTAAACAAATTACCTCACTCCATAATTACAAACTGTGCATCTGTAGCAAATGGAGGAACATTTTAATAAGGAGTAGTCTAATTATATTATGGTCATTACTTTTGCAAGCTTATTGGCTTCATTTTAGAGGTGAATATCTTTCAATGAAGATATTTATTGCAAAGGAGAATTTTTTAACTTATAGCTCATCACTCACAGAAAAATCTCTCCTTGAGAATAAGAAAGATCTACAGTTTAGAATTGTAAGAAATTGAGCTGATAAATACCATTCCAAATATATGTAAAATTCAGAATTATGTAATGTAATTTAAGTAACTGATATTTTATTTTTTTTCTTCTATGTTAGGGGCCAGTAGTAGGTGAGTTACAGTGGGAAAATTTTAAGTTCATCTATTTTGAATTGGAGAGACGTCATTCACCTAGAGAAGAAACTGGAATTAGTCACACATTGAAAATTTACTACACTAAGATAACAGAGAAAATGATACAGAAATGTTGCTTATCACTAGGGACTCTTTGCCTCTTAAGATCTGTACATTATAGGAAATATTCTACCCACCTAGAAAAAAGAAGATGTTGAAAGCTGTCTTATAGGACTAACTGGGCAAAGAGAAACTGGAGGTCATTCAAGGAGACAGTGACCTAAAAATTCCCCATTGCAATGGGCAGAGTCTTCAGATGGATACTCAAATAGAAGTATTCCAATGCCTAAGCATAACTACCCATAATCTCATTTCCTAAGATTGGATTTGTAAAATCCAAATGGCTTGACGCCTGTATCCGGACATATGTCAGAGAAACTGTGAGCTTTCCCTGGAGTGAGATAATATTTTACTTAGCCTGTATTTCTTTTCTCTGTACTGTATTTAAAACTATACTATACATGAGGCTGAGAAGAGAAATGCAACGGGGCAATATTCAGAGAGGGTTGGGTTGGGGCAATTAAAATGAATATGATCAAAATAGGTAACATGTGAAAAATTATCAAAGGACTAATAAAAATATGTTAAAAATACCTGTCACTAAAGCAGAAATCCTCAGAAATTTGCTGATAAAAATTATATATATATATATACATATATATATATGTATATATATATATATATATATATATCACAAGTCATTTAAAATAAAACAAGGATTTTAAAATAAAACAGTGCAAAGAAGTTTTAAAATAATTATGTAGATATGGTAATAGAAATAAAAGAAGCTGGCAAAATTTTTGCGTAGAATGTTAAACTCTCAAGTACAAAAATTATAGAACTGAAAAATACACAATTAGTAACTCAAAGGGATTAAGAAGTTCATATCAGATATCAAAAACAAACTGGGAAAACAAAACAGATTTATGGAGAGCAGAGAGAAGACTCAGTGGGTAAGAGCACTTGGTGCTCTTGCAGAGTATCTTAGCTTGTTTTTCATCACCCACCTGGTAGCTTAGAACCACCATAATTCTAGTTCCAGAAAATACAACATGCTCTTTTGACCTCTGTGGTACCAGGCCTATACAAGATGCCCATACATTCATGCAGGCAATAAACTTATACAAACAAGTTTAAAATGTCATGAGAAAAATAATGAAGATAATGCATTTAGTGAAAACTACAGCAAGGAATTTAACAGAGGCAGGAAGAAATTATTATAATTGTAAGAAATTATTGAATTTAACAGAAATATACAAATAAATGTTGTTTTATGTGAGTGACTCCCTTGGCCTGCTATCTATCTATCTATCTACCTATCATAATTTATATAACTTCATCATAATAATCTATCATATATTTATCAGCTTTTATCTATTTGTCATCTACCTATTGCTCATTAATTTATCTATCTACATATCTACTAATCATGTGTATATTTTGCTTGAAAAACAGAAAACTGAACAGGCCATAATAAAAAGAATTGTATTCTACTCTTCATGAAGTCATTTTTTGATTATTTCAATGTTAGACAATAGCCACCTTTATGAGGATGAGCTTAACATTCTGTATCAGACTAAAGAACTGAGTATTGGTCATGACCAGAAACAAAGTCTGTGCCATTTTTGAGACATATAAGAAACAGACATATATACATGTTCACATGTATCCACACAATGAGTACATACACAAAGGTCATATACATAGATGTTGACCTTCCATCACTGACGTTATAGATGCCTGGAAGTCTTTATCTGCTAGAAGAAGAATAAACATCACCCAAAATGGAGATTTGGGCTTTGGGGTATCTTGACCAAGGATTCATTTACATATTTATAATTTTATAAAACTAAAGGTATTATATATCTTTAATACTATGTTAGGAAAAACATAGATGATTCAAAAACTGTGTATGGATAAGAATTATGTGTAGATGTCAAGTTGACAAGAGCTGACAAAATTGCATTATTCTATTGTCAGTTATATTATGTGCAGAAATAATTTCTTAGAATTCCATTTACATTATGGTTTTATATTAGAAATCTTAACTGTCAACTGTGTGAGACGGAACATATATAAGAACATTTTTATAGTGTGAGAGATCCTTATGAAAATCATTTAGATTAAAATGTAGTTTCTTTAGACGTCCAATCAGCAGGCTTCAGTACTCTTGCCTTTACCCACTGAACCTTCTTCTCAGCCTTTTCCCTTTTTCTATTTCTTTATAAACTTATATTGTATTAAAGTACTATGGATTGTGTTCTATTCAGTGTGTGATGTGGGTAATTAGACATATAGAATATGGAAAATTTGAAGTGAAAAATTAAAAAATATATATTGAATTTAACTTAACCAAGCATATTTTGTATTGAAAATTCAGTAAATGTTAAGAAAAAAGAATGTGACATAGAAAATATGAGTGAAGTTGAGCAATCAGTGAAGTCAGGAAAGATTTAGACGTTTATTATTTATCTATTTATTTATTATTTATTATTTATTATTATTTTTTATTTATTATTATTTTTTATTTTTATTTTTATTTATTTATATTTATTTATTTATTATTTATATATATTATTTATATATATTATATTATATATTATATATTTATATATATTATTTATATTTATTATTATATTATTATTTATTATTTATTTATTTATTATTGTTTATTATTTAGTGTTTATTCCAGTTGCAATGACTATGAAGAGAGAGTCATGAAAATCGTTATGTTTCTCCATCATGTCAGTTCCCTTAACATATTCTTGTGAGTCTGCCCAATGTCTTCTAAATGAGTTCTTAAATGTAGTTTATAAATACCTTTGATAAATATATCAAATGCTTCTTTAGATATAACCAATTAATTTATTAAATGTGATGTCAAAAAATCAGAAACTTTACAACAAGTACTATGGACCGAACAAAGCTTTCTTTTCTTTCTTTCTTTCTTTCTTTCTTTCTTTCTTTCTTTCTTTCTTTCTTTCTTTCTTTCTTTCTTTCTTTCTTTCTCTCTCTCTCTCTCTCTCTCTCTCTCTCTCTCTCTCCTTCCTTCCTTCCTTCCTTCCTTCCTTCCTTCCTTCCTTCCTTCAGTCATTTATTCTCTTTTTTCTTTTTTTCTGTTTGGTTCACAAAACTTATATATACAAAACTACTAATGGTCCACAAAACTGATATATATATATATATACACAAAACTACTAATGGTCCAAAAATTAACAAGTTAACAAATCATACTATTTTCTTTTTAGTCACTTACTGTATTGTTGAACATAGGCATACAGAGATGAGTGGCTAAGAAGAAAACATACTTGAAAATACTTAATGGATCTTCACATACATATTTTAATGACTTCAAAACTAGAATTTAAAAAAAAATAATTATAACAATCTGGGTTCTTTGATTCCATTCATAGAATTTCAGTTCTCATCAGAGGAGTAGAATTAATCTGTTTCCTGTGGAACAAGTCTACTTCCTGTGATGATAGCTACCCTCACAGAATGTTTGCTACCTTTTGGTTTACCTCATTGAACATGATTAAACAAACTCATGTGAGTAAACAGTCTGTATCTATTTGAGCCTAGCTTGGGCCAATTATCCTTTATTCGTTATTTTATTTCTTTACATTTCAAATGTTGTCACCATTCCTAGTTTTTCCTTCATAACCCCCATCACATCCCCCTCCTCTTTGTGTCTATGATAGTGCTCCCCACCTATCTACCACAAATCCATCAATGTAATCTACATGATCATCTCATTAGATGCTGAAAAAGTCTTTGACAAAATACAACACCCCTTCTTGTTAAAAGTCTTGGAAAGATCAGGAATTTAAGTTCAATTTCTAAACATAATAAAAGCAATGGCCAACATCAAATTAAGTAGAGAGAAACTTGAAGCAGTCCCACTAGAAACAGGGGCAAGTCAAGGCTGTCCACTCTCTCCTTGTCTATTCAATACAGTATTCAATACAGTTCTGGTGAAAACAATTGGCTTAATTTTTAAATAAAGTTTTCCTCAATACTAGAGAACTTCAATTATTAAGTCATCATTTAACAGCAATGAATTTCACGGAAAAAATAACAACTGAGACTGTCTTAGAATCAAGTCATGAGTACACTAATACTTGCTACTATTTTTTTCAAATTGCCCTTGCTATACTGAGCCATGAATTCCAAGAATGGATTCCCAGTTATCATTCCACCTGAGGCTCAGTGCTGTTTTGGAATATAATCAGGCTCAGACCCAGAAGCAGATGCAGATGCAGACACTAACAGAGTGTATTGCTTCATAGGTCTTAAGTGTATTGGACTAAGTATTCTTTGTACATGTTCAAAACATACTAGAGTATTGTTTGTTTGGTCTAATGTTGTTTGTATTACATTAATCTGTGTCCCCAAATATTCCAAGAGAATTCACATTGAGGGAACCCTGTCCCTAGTTGGTTTTGATTGGTAAATAAAGCTGTTGGAGGCCAGTGGCTAGGCAGAGAGACAGAGGAGGAACTTTTAGGATTCCTGGACAAGGGACTGAGGAAGGAGGAAAGAGGGAGAACCAAGATATCACCCCTCAGAGGCATGGGAGAGAGAGCATAGCAGACATGTAAGAACTAGGGGAACACAGCCTTGAGATCACAGTGTGATAACTTCCAAAGAAGAGTTACTCAAGTTTATTATTTTTAATTTTTTCCAACAAAGTATGGTTTATTTTATTAATGTACTAATATAAGAATGTTTTTCACTTTTTTGTACTGGATAGTTTCTTTATTTATACTTCAAATGTTATCCCCTTTCCAAGTATCCCTCCCTCCCAGAAACACTCTATCCCATCCTCCCTCCCCCTGCTTCTATGAGGGTATTCCTCCACCCACCCACCCACTACCACCTCCCTTCTCTCCATTCCCCTACACTGGTGTATCTATGGAGCCTTCATATGACCAAGGACCTCTACTTCCATTAATGCACGATAAGGCCATCTTCTGAACATATGGAGCTTGAGCCATGTGTACTCCTTTGTTGATGGTTTAGCTAGTGGGAGCTCTGGTGAGTCTTGTTGGTTGATATTCTTGTTCTACCTATCTATGGGGTTGCAAACCCCTTCAACTCCTTTAGTCCCTTCTCTAACTTCTCTATTAGGGACCCCACACTCAGTACAATGGTTGGCTGCTAACATCCACTTCTGTATTTGTAAGGCTCTGGCTGGGAGTCCCAGGAGACAGCCATATTGGCTCCTTTCTGCATGCACTTCTTGGCATCCATAATAGTGTCTGGGTTTGGCAACTGTATATGGGATGAATCCCCAAGTGAGACAGTCTATGGGCAGCCTTTCCTTTAGTCTCTGCTCTACACTTTATCTCCATATTTGTTCCTGTGAGTATTTTGTTCTTCTTCTAAGAAGGACTGAAGCATCCACACTTTGGTTTTCCTTCTTATTGACCTTCATGTGGTCTGTGAATTATATTCTGGTTATTTGGAGCTTTTAGGCTAGTTTCCACTTATCAGTGAGGGCATACCATGTGTGACTTAAGTTTAAAATTAGAGCCTTGGAATCAGCATTGAAAACGGAAAATTCTCGGAGTTGAAATGCTCCCTGCCAATGTAGGAACAGAGATGAGGATGCACAGTATTAAGAAATGGTAGTAAATGCAAACACTTTTAGGAAGAAGATATTCATTCTCTTCCATTTCTACATTTTTTCTTGAAAATGAGCTGTAGTATTTTTATATAGGTGAGGTCATTACCTTAAGATCACAGGGAGATGTTAAATGATGAGATGAAGCTATGGCACCATCCTCCAAGTTGTACCCATACCAAAAAAAAAAAAAGATATTTATTCTTTCCCTTTTATCTTTTGTTGCTTTCTATATTGAAATGCAGACAAGGTACAAACAAGAGAATCAGGCTTAACCACGAATGTGTGGAGAGTATGAATAGTGAACTAGATTAATGGATAACACTTGTTTGTGTCTACTCTGGGAGTCTTTGCAGATTTTTCAGTACATGAGAAATAAATAAAATTGTATCTCATTAAAACTACTTATGCTTCTGTAGTAGTAACTTAGCCTATACTTTAATATATTTCAAAAGTACAAGATAGAAATGCCATGTTTCTTCACTTACAGAAACACTAGATTCAAGTGTGAAGAAGTTAGTGATATTATAGACAAAGACCAGACAGACACAGCATAAGATATTTTGAAGATCTTGTGTACAAAATGTTTGAGATGTTCTGAGAGACAATAGCAGTTCATAGATTTCCTTAAATAATTTTTCTTTAAAATATTCATCATTGTTAGTTATAGTTTAGCTGCTGAGTCTTGTGGTGTTCTATAGCTCCATGCATCTATTCTTTCTTTTATTTTTTCCAGGAAGTAAAAACCATGCCATGTAAGCAGTCACTATTAATAAGTCCCTTAATTCTCACAAAACTGAAAATTTTCACAGTATAATGTCCTGCCTTGGTCACACCCCCTTGTGACTCTGTTTTCCAAAACCTTAGACTTTACTTAATTCTACAAGACTATGGCCCTAAGAATTTCTTTTTGTCTCCTTTTCCATTTCCTACCCCTTTTGTCCCAAATAATGCTTCATTCCTTCGTTCCTTCATTCCTTCATTCCTTCGTTCCTTTGTTCCTTCGTTCCTTCCCTTTATGCTTCATTTATATTTTATTTATTAATACTTGAGCATTTCATACATATCCAATGTATTTTGATTATATTCACCCTCCCACTTCTCTCTCTCATACCTGCTCATAGATCTATCCTACCCCTCCCAGCATCATTTCTGCTTTTTAATTTTTTTTTTCCAGAGCTGAGGACCGAACCCAGGGCCTTGTGCTTGCTAGGCAAGCGCTCTACCACTGAGCTAAATCCCCAACCCCTGCTTTTTAATTTTTAATAACATAATATAAAACAAAAACACATTGAAATAGGCAAAACAGTAAAAAGAAGAAAAAAGAACCCAAGAGGTGATACAATAATCAGAGACCCACTTTTATATACTGAAGAAATTAATAGAAACATTAAGATGGAAACCATTTTCTATATAGACTACATATCTGATCCTGAAAAGTACCTCTCATTGCTTTTGATATGGTGTGGCCATTTCTACTGAATTGCAACAAAAATTGATCACTAGAAAGTATTATTCTTTATACTTTTTGTACTCCACATAAATTATATCCACATAAAATTTCACCTGCTATGACACTACTGCAGGCTTGAACTACAGTATGCTTGAACTACAGTATACTTGAACACATGTATATGCACCACCTGTGTACAGTGCCAGAAGAGAACATAAAATGGCAATAGATCCCCTGGAATGGGACTTATAGATGATTATGACCTACTGCTATATGAGTGCTGTAAAATAAAACTTGGTCTTCTACAAGAGCAATCAGCACTCACAACACAGAGTTACCACTTCAGACCTAAGTCAACTAACTTTTTAAAAGGTAATATAATATCCACTAGGAAAATAATAGACTTCAGTAAATGGCATTCAAAAAACTGGTTATGAACACTCAGAGGAAGCTGTATTCCCAGTCTCTCTAATATACCCAGGATCATAGTATCAGAGGAAACAATATCTGTCCCAACACCTGGAGTAACTGGGACCAGCAGGATCCAGGGACCCACAAACCCCACCAGACCAGTGCTGTGTGTTCCTTCCTGTCTGAGCAGTTGCCCTGAGCAGAACTTGGGTGTGAACTCCACAGCCAGTCCCACAACACCCAAAGAAAGCTCCACTCGCAGGTGCTCTAACACACCCAGGATCACAGGATCATAGAATCCCAGAAGCTTGCTCACACCAGGATTTCAGGGTTCTTCTAGAAGCTCTGACTCCCAAGAGCTCTGACACACCCAGAATCTGAGGATCACAGGATACCAGAATCACACGATCACAGAGACAGCTGGACTCTGAGGAGTTCTGACACAACCAGGATCACAGGAAGGACAGGCACCAATCAGATATAGCAAAGGCAGTTAACACTAGAGAGAACCAGATGATGGGAGGCAAGCACAAGAACATAAACAACAGAAACCAAGGTTACTTGGCATCATCAGAACCCAATTCTTCCATCAAAGCAAGTCCTGGATACACCATCATAATGGAAAAGGAAGATTTGGATTTAAAATCATTTCTCATGATGATGATAGAGGACTTTAAGAAGGACATAAATAACTCCCTTGAAGAAATAAAGGAGAATACAGGTAAACAGGTAGAAGCCCTTGAAGAGAAAACACAAAAATCTCTTAAAGAATTAAAGGAAAACACAATCAAACAAGGAAAGAAAATGAACAAAACAAAGAGTATATAAAGATGGAAACAGAAGCAATAAAGAAATCACAAAAGGAGACAACTATGGAAATAGAAAATCTAGGAAAACGATCAGGAGTCATAGATACAAGTATCATCAACACAATACAAGAGACAGAAGAGAGACACTCAGAGGCACAAGATACCATAGAAAACATTAACATAGCAGTCAAAGAAAATGAAAAAATCGAAAAGTTCCTAACCAGGAAATCCAGGAAACATGAGAAGATCAAACCTAAGGATAATAGATATAGAAGGAGCTAAGATTCCCAACTTAAAGTGCCAAGACATATCTTCAATAAAATTATAGAAGAAAACTTCCTTACCCTGAAGGAAGAGATGCCCATGAACATACAAAAAGCCTAAAGATCTCCAAATAAACTGGACCAGAAAAAAATTCCTCCCATCACATAATAATCAAAACACCAAATGCTCAAAACAAAGAAAGATTATTAATGGCAGTAAGGGGAAAAGTCAAATAACATATAAAGGCAGACATTCCAAAATTACACCAGACTTCTCACCAGAGACTATGAAAGCTAGAAGATTCTAGGCAGATGTCATACAGACCCTAAGAGAACACAAGTGCCATCCCAGGCTAGTATACCCAGCAAAGCTCTCAATTACCATAGATGGAGAAAACAAGACATCCCATGACAAAACCAAATGTGCACAACATATTTTCACAAATCCAGCCTTACAAAAAATAACATAAGGGAAATACCAACACAAGAAGGGAAACTACATGCTAGAAAAAGCAAGAAAGTTATATTTCAGCAAAAGCAAAAGAAGATAGTCACACAAACGTAATTCCATCTCAAACAACAAAAACAACTAGAAATAACAGTCACTTTTCCTTAATATCTCTTAATATCAATGTAGTCAATTCCCTAATAAAAAGACATAGACTAGCAGATTGGATGTGTAAACAGGATCCAGTATTTTGCTGCATACAGGAAATACACCTCAGTGACAAAGACTTACACTACCTCAGAGTAAAAGGTTGGAAAAAAAATTCCAATTAAATGGTCCCAAGAAACGAGCTGGAGTAGCCCTTCTAATATTGAATAAAATCAACTTTCAACCACAAGTTATCAAAAACGATAAGGAAGGACATTTCATACTGGTCAAAGGAAAAATCTACCAAGATGAACCTTCAATTCTGAACATCTATGCTCCAAATGCAAGGGCAGACACATTCATAAAAGAAACATTACTAAATCTCATAGCACACATCACACCCAACAAAATAGTAGTGGGAGACTTCAACACCCCACTCTCAGCAATGGACAGCTATGGAAACAGAAACAGGACACAGTGAAACTAACAGAAGTTATGAACCAAAGGGATCTAACAGATATTTATAGAACATTTCATACTAATACAAAAGAAATAAACCCTCTTCACAGCACCTCATGCTACCTTCTCCAAAATTGACCATATAATTGGTCACAAAACAGGCCTCAACAGATATAAGAAGATTGAAATAATCACATCCATCCTATTAGTTCACCATAATCTAAGACAAGTCTTAAATACCAACAAAACAACAAAAAGCACACATTCATATGGAAGGTGAACAACATCCTACTCAATGATAACTTGGTCAAGGAAGGAAGAAATAAAGAAACTAAGGACTTTGTAGAATTTAATGAATATGAAGATGCATCATACCAAAACTTATGGGACACAATGAAAGCAGTGGTAAGAGGAAACCCCACAGATCTAAGTGCCTCCAAAATGAAACTGGAGAGAGCTTACACTAGCATCTTGACAGCACACCTGTAAGCTATAGAACAAAGAGAAGCAAATACACCCAAGAGGAGTAGACTGCAGGAAATAACCAAACTCAGTGATGAAATGAACCTAATAGAAGGAAAAAAAAACTATACAAAGAATCAACAAAACCAGGAGGTGGTTCTTTGAGATAATCTACAAGATAGATAAACATTTAGCCAGACTAACCAGAGGGCACAGAGAAAGTATCCAAATCAACAAAATCAGAAATGAAAAGGGAGATTAAACAATAGAACTTGAGGAAATTCAAAAAATCAACAGATCCTACTACAAAAGCCTATACTCAACACAACTGGGATATCTAAATGAAACGGACAATTTTCTATACAGATACTACTACCAAAATTTAATCAAGACCAGATAAACCATCTAAACAGTCCAATAACACCTAAAGAAATAGAAGTAGTCATTAATCATCTCCAAACCCAAAGGAGCTCAGGACCAGACAGGTTTATTGGAGAATTCTATCAGACCTTCAAAAGAAAAACAAACAAACAACAAACAAACAAAAAAACAAACCTAATTCCAATACTATTCAAACTATTCCACAAAACAGAAACAGAAGTAATACTACCCGATTCATTCTATGAAGCCACAATTGTGTTTACACCTAAACCATATAAAGACCAAACAAAGAAAGAGAACTTCAGACCAATTCCCCGTATGAACATTGGTGAAAAAATACTCAGTAAAACTCTTGCCAACTTAATCCAAGAACACATCAAAATGGTGATTCACCATGATCAAGTTGGCTTTATCTCAGGGCTGCAGGGATGCTTCAATATATGGAAATTCATCGATGTCATCCACTACATAAACTCAAAGAAAAAACACATATGATCATTTCATAAGATGCTGAAAAAGCATTTAACAAAATTCAGTATCCCTTCATGATAAAAGTCTTGGAAAGATCAGGAATTCAAGACCCATACCTAAACATACTAAAAGAAAACATACATTAAAACAGAAGCCAACATAAAATTAAGTAGGGATGTCTTAGTCAGGGTTTCTATTCCTGCACAAACATCATGACCAAGAAGCAAGTTGGGGAGGAAAGGGTTCATTTGGCTTACACTTCCATACTGCTGTTCATCACCAAGGAAGTCAGGACTGGAACTCAAGCAGGTCAGAAAGCAGGAGTCGATGCAGAGGCCATGGAGGTATGTTCTTTACTGGCTTGCTTCCCCTGGCTTGCTCAGCCTGCTCTCTTATAGAACCCAAGACTACCAGCCCAGAGATGGTCCCACCCACAAGGGGCCTTTCCCCCTTGATCACTAATTGAGAAAATGCCTTACAGTTGGATCTCATGGAGGCATTTCCTCAACTGAAGCTCCTTTCTCTGTGATAACTCCAGCTGTGTCAAGTTGACACAAAACTACCCAGTACAATTGACCCCTTGTCAACTTGACACACAAAAACATCACTAGTAAGCCTCAACCCTTACAATCTTATTCATCCCCAAGATCTAAATAACTTTAAAAGTCCCACAGTCTTTACATATTCTTAAAATTTCAATCTCTTAAAATTCAAAGTCTTTTTACAATTAAAAGTCTCTTTAACTGTGGGCTCCACTAAAACAGTTTCTTCCTTCAAGAGGGAAAATACCAGGGCACAGTCACAATCAAAAGCAAAAGTCAATCTCCAACCGTCCAATGTCTGGGATTCAACTCACGATCTTCTGGGCTCCTCCAAGGGCTTGGGTCACTTCTCCAGCCAGGCCCTTTGTAGCACACGCGTCATCCTCTAGGCTCCAGATGCCTGTACTCCACTGCTGCTGCTGCTGCTCTTGGTGGTCATCTCATGGTACTGGCATCTCCAAAACACTGCATGACCCCTTCAGTCCTGGGCCTTCAATTGCAACTGAGGCTGCACCTTCACCAATGGCCTTCCATGGCCTCTCACAGTGCCGAGCCTCAGCTGCTTTGCGTGACCCCTTCATGCCTTCAAAACCAGTACCACCTGGGTGACCCTTACATATTACCAAGTCCCGCTGCAGCAGGAGTACAACCTTGGCCATCTCTGGAACACAGCCTCTTTGTGCTTTCAGAAAACACTTCCCAGAAGATGTCACCTCAATGATGCTGGTCTCTTCTTAATCACCGCTAATTTCTTAGCTCCAGCTAACCAGCATCAATAGTCCCAGTAATGCAAAGTTTTTGCTTTGGTAGTTCTGGTATCTTGTTAATCACAGCTGATTCTTCAGCCCCAGCTAACCAGAACTACAGAATCTTCACAATCAAAACAGCAATGGCTCTGAAAAGAGTCTTTAATTTTCCCTCTGAAATTTCACAAACCAGACCTCCATCTTCTGCAGTGTTCTCAACATTATCTTCCAAGCTCCTACACAACATCTGACAGAGCTCTTAACAACGGATGGATCTTCAAGCCCAAAGTTCCAACGTCCTTCCACAGTCCTCCCCAAAACATGGTCAGGTTGTCACAGGAATACCCCACTCCTGGTACCAATTTGTCTTAGTCAGGGTTTCTATTCCTGCACAAACATCATGACCAAGAAGCAAGTTGGGGAGGAAAGGGTTCATTTGGCTTACACTTCCATACTGCTGTTCATCACCAAGGAAGTCAGGACTGGAACTCAAGCAGGTCAGAAAGCAGGAGTCGATGCAGAGGCCATGGAGGTATGTTCTTTACTGGCTTGCCTCCCCTGGCTTGCTCAGCCTGCTCTCTTATAGAACCCAAGACTACCAGCCCAGAGATGGTCCCACCCACAAGGGGCCTTTCCCCCTTGATCACTAATTGAGAAAATGCCTTACAGTTGGATCTCATGGAGGCATTTCCTCAACTGAAGCTCCTTTCTCTGTGATAACTCCAGCTGTGTCAAGTTGACACAAAACTACCCAGTACAAGGGAGAAACTTAAACAGTCCCACTAAAATCAGGGATTTAGACAAGACTGCCCACTCTCTCCCTATCTATTCAGTATACTACTGGAAGTTCTAGATAGAGCAATTACACAACAAAAGGAGGTCAAAGGGATAAAAATTGGAAAGGAAGAGGTCAAAATATCACTATTTGCAGATATGATCATATATTTACATGTCTGCAAAATCCCACCAGAGGACTCCTAAACCTGATAAACAACTTCAGTGAAGTGGCTGGATATAAAATTAACTCAAACCAATCAGTAGTCTTCTTCTACTCAAAGGATAAACAGGCTGAGAAAGACATTTGGGGAAAGACACCCTTTACAATAGTCACAAATAATATAAAAAACTTTGGTGTGACTCTAAATACGCAAGTGAAAGATCTGTGTGACAAGAACTTCAATTCCATGAAGAATAAAATCTAAGATCTCAGAAGATGGAAATATCTCCAGTGCACATGGATTGGCAGGATTAATACAGTAAAAATGACCATCTTGGCGAAAGCAATCTACAGATTCAATGCATTCCTGATCAAAACAAACTCAATTCCCATAGAGTTGGAAAGAGCAATTTGAAAATTCATTTGCAATAGCAAAAACTGTTCTCAACAATAAAAGAACTTCAACAATAAAAGCAATCAACATCCCTGATATCAAGCTATATTACAGAGTAATAGTGAGGAAAACCTTCATGGTATTGGTATAGAGACAGGCAGGAATGTCAATGGAATAGAATTGGAGACCAAGAAATGAACCGACACACCTATGGTCACTAGAACATAGTAACTAGACAAAGTAGCTAGAACCATCCATTTGAAAAAAGACAGCATTTTAAACAAATGATGCTGGTTCAACTGGTGATCAGCATGTAAAAAATTGCAAATTGACCCATCCTTATCTCATTTTACAAAGCTCAAGTCCAAGTAGATCAAAGACTTCCACACAAAACCAGGTACACTGAAACTTATAGAGGAAAAAGTAGGGAACACAAGGGCACAGGAGAAATTTTCCTGAACAGAATACCAGTGGCTTATGCTCTAAATAAATAATTGACAAATGGGGACTTGTGGGACCGTGGGTGTGGGGGAAAGAGGGGAGTGGGAGAGAACCCGCATCCCTCCAGAATTCCGGTGCTCTGGGCAAGCAGATGCAGGAGAACTGCCACATGCATTTCATGCTGCCGGGGTGGGTGTTTGGCTGTGGGAAGCCACTGCCCGCAATCGGTGGGTGGGGAACAAGGGGCAACCTTAGGTACCAGGTTCCCAGTCTCCGGCATCCCACTCTGGATAAGGTGAGAAGGGGCCCAGGGCAGCTTGGTCAGCTCCGGGGCTGAAGGGAGGAGAGGACAAGCGGATAGGGGGATAGGTGGTTCCCAAGCGGGTGAGAGTCCTTGGTTGGTCCGTGCTGGAGTACAAGATGGCCTTCTGGCAGGAGATTAGACGCGGCTTGTTAGGAGAAAGCCTATCCCATCCTTCAAGCACAGTGGGCCATGATGAGCAGAAACAGTCTATGGTTTTAGAGCTTTATTGTAGAAAGGAAGGGAGAAACAGAGGAGGTAGAAAGAGAGAGAGACCTGCCATGGCCATGTGGAGTGAGGGGGGGAAGGGAAAGAGAAAACAAGGGCTAAAGAATAAGAAAGGCGAGGGCTTAAAAAGAGCAAGGAGGGGCCAAGCAGCCCCACTTTTTCTTTTCTTTTTTCTGTTTCTTTTTTCATTTTATTCTTTCATTAGATATTTTCTTTATTTATTTTTCAAGTGTTATCCCCTTTCCTAGTTTCCCCTCTGAAAATCCCCTATCCCCTCCCCCGTTCCCTTCCTCCCCAACATACCCACTTGCATTCCTGGTCCTGGCACTCCCCTATATTGGGGCATAGAGCCTTCCCAGGACCAAGGGCCTCTCCTCCCATTGATGACCTACTAGGCCATCCTCTGCTACAACTCTAGCTAGAGCCATAAGTTCCACCATGTGTTTTCACTAATTGGTGGTATAGTTTCAAGGAGCTCTGGGGGGTACTGGTTAGTTCATATTGATGTTCCTTCTATGGGGTTTCAGTCTCCTTCAGCTCCCTGGATATTTCTCTGGCTCCGTCATTGGGGACCTTCTGCTCCGTCCAATGGATGACTGTGAGAATCCACTTCTGTATTTGCCAGACACTAGCAGAGCCTAGCAGAAGACAGCTATATCAGGCTCCTATCAGCAGGCTCTTGTTGGCATCTGCCTTTGTGTCTGAGTTTTGGAGGTTGTTTATGGAGTGGATACAAGAGTGGGGCAGTCTCTGCTTGGTCTTCAGGCTTTGCTCAAAACTTTGTCTCTATAACTCCTTCCATGGGTATTTTGTTCCCCATTCTAAGAAGGAACAAAGTATTCACACTTTGGTCTTCCTTCATCATGAGTTTCATGTGTTTTGCAAATTGTATCTTGGATATTCTCAATTTCTGGGCTAATATCCACTTAGTGAGTGCATATCATGTGAGTACTTTTGTGATTGGGTTACCTCACTCTGGATGTTATCCTCCAGATCCATCCATTTGCTTAAGAATTTCAAAAATCCATTGTTTTTAATAGCTGAGTAGTACTCCATTGTGTAAATGTACCAAATTTTTTGTATCCATTCCTCTGTTGAGGGATATCTAGGTTATTTCCACCTTCTGGCTATTATAAATAAGGCTGCTATGAACATAATGGAGCATGTTTCTTTCTTACTAGTTGGAACATCTTCTGGGTATATGCCCAGGAGAGGAATTGCTGGATGTTCCATTAATACTATGTCCAATTTTCTGAGGAACTGCCAGACTGATTTCCAGAGTGGTTGTACAAGCTTGCAATCCCACCAACAATGGAGGAGTGTTCCTCTTTCTCCACATCCTTGCCAGCATCTGCTGTCAACTGAGTTTTTGGTTCTAGCCATTCTGACTGATGTGAGATGGAATCTCAGGTTTGATTTGCATTTCCCTGATGATTAAGGATGTTGAACATTTTTTTCAAGTGCTTCTCTGCCATTCGGTATTCCTCAGTTGAGAATTCTTCTACATGATGACCACCAGTTGTGCCAGCACCATTTGTGGAAAGTGCTGTCTTTTTTCCCCTGGATGGTTTTAGTTCCCTTGTTAAAGATCAAGTGGCCATAGGTGTGTGGGTTTATTTCGGGTCTTCAATTCTATTCCGTTGACCTACCTCTCTGTTGTTGTACCTGCACCATGCAGTTTTTATCACAATTGCTCTGTAGTACAGCTTGAGGTCAGGCATGGTGATTCTACCAGAGCTTCTTTTATCCTTGAGAATAGTTTTTGCTGTCCTAGGTTTCTTGTTATTTCAGATGAGTTTGCAAATTACCCTTTCTAACTTGTTGAAGAATTGAGTTGGAATTTTGATGGCGATTGCATTGAATCTGTAGATTACTTTTGGCAAGATAGCCATTTTTTACTATATTAATGTTGCCCACCCATGAGCATGAGAGATCTTCCCATCTTCTGAGATCTTCTTTGATTTCTTTCTTCAGAGACTTAAAGTTCTTATCATATAGATCTTTCACTTCCTTAAAGTCACACCCAGGTATTTTATATTATTTGTGACTATTGAGAAGGGTGTTGTTTCCCTAATTTCTTTCTCAGCCTGTTTATTCTTTGTGTAGAGAAAGGCCACTGATTTGTTTGAGTTAATTTTATATCCAGCTACTGCACTGAAGCTGTTTTTCAGGTTTAGGAGTTCTCTGGTGGGATTTTTAGGGTCACTTATATATACTATCATATCATCTGCAAATAGTGATATTTTGACTTCCTCTTTTCCAATTTGTATCCCCTTGATCTCCTTTTGTTGTCTAATTGCTCTGGCTAGGACTTCAAGTAATATATTGAATAGGTAGGGATAAAGTGGACAGCCTTGTCTAGTCCCTGATTTTAATGGGATTGCTTCCAGCTTCTCTCAATTTAGTTTGATGTTGGCTACTGGTTTGCTATATATTGATTTTATTATGTTTAGGTATGGGCCTCGAATTCCTGATCTTTCCAAGACTTTTATCATGAATGGGTGTTAGATTTTGTCAAATGTTTTCTCAGCATCTAGCAAGATGATCATTTGGCTTTTGTCTTTGAGTTTGTTTATATAGTGGACTATGTTGGTAGATTTTCATATATTATACCATTCCTGCATCCCTGGAATGAAGCCTACTTGGTCATGATGGATGATAATTTTGATGAGTTCTTGGATTTGGTTTGCAAAAATTTTATTGAGTATTTTTGCATCGACATTCATAAGGGAAATTTTTCTGAAATTGTCTTTCCTTATTTGGTCTTTGTGTGATTTAGGTATTAGAGTAACTGTTGCTTCATAGAATGAGTTGGATAGAATACCTTCTGTTTCTATGTTGTGGAATAGTTTTAGGAGAATTGGAATTAGGTCTTTCTTGAAGGTCTGATAGAACTCTGCACTAAACCCATCTGGTCCTGGGCTTTTTTTTTGGGGGGGGGGGGCGGGGGGAGGGAGACTATTAATGACTGGTTCTATTTCCTTAGGTGAAATGAGACTGTTTAGATCTTTAATCTGATCCTGATTTAACTTTGGTACCTGGTATCTGTCTAGAAAATTGTCCATTTCATCCAAGGTTTCCAATTTTGTTGAGTATAGCATTTTGTAGTAGGATTTGATGATGTAGGTATCCATTTTCTTATTTCAAAAGTGGCTATACTATGTGATATCCCCATTAGGAATGTGTTTCTCATTCTCTGGAATATCACCAGATTTATTTATATATTAGTTTTCCAATAATAACAATTCCGGCACAAGTGAGTTGATATAATTTTATTTACATCAAAATATAATTTGTGACAAGAAAAGTAAGGACTAGTGATCTATTGATTGCTAATACTGGAATACACACTTGAATTTAATTTTTGTTTTTTATATTACCTATAACAAATATTTAATGTTATTATTTTGATTATATTGTTAGTTTCCCTCATTTTTAAATTCTTCTTGACATTTTTATTGAGAATGTGGTTATTTCATATGTGAAACCTATTATAAATTAACAGGATAGCTTCAATGGTATTTAAAATTTTTTATCTGTCTATCCCTTCCATCCCAGCACACATTTCTTATGTTTCTGTTGGTTAAAAATTAGTTTTATACATAAATTACCCATTGTTTTAGCATCTGAATTAATGTTATATACTTTAAATAATAGAACAAAGTAATGTAATATTTCTGCAGTTGTTCTATATTTTTATTATAATTGCAATTCATAAATCATTAATCGAACAAATTCATGGGCTTCTTTGTCATGCTGTCTCCTCCTTGTAATGTGTTATGCCATTTATGTAGCCCCTCTTCTAAGTTGAAATAATTAGATACTTGTACATAATATTTTATTTCTGCTTATTATTTATGCATTACATAGTTATGTCTCTACCTTTGTCTATTTACATTAATTTTCCTGTAAATGACAGAATTTCTTACTTCAATTTAAATTAACTTTAACATACAATCTAATGAATTTCTCTGGAACATTTTCATTCATGTGTATACAATTACATGTTGCTTCTATTTGCTCAGCAATTCCCAATTTATCTACCTTAAGCTTCTACTGGTCTCTTTCCTCCTGTGAAATAACTTCATTTTCTGTTTTGTTATATTGTGAATATGAACACTATTTTAACTCTATTTATTCCTCAGTTGTTATGCTTCCCTGATCATTTAGACACCTTACTCCCACTCACCTTATCCCTCATGTAATTTCATATATGAACACACACACACACAGACACACACAAACAAACATACAATCTAGATTCTATACAAGTAAGAAAATATGACTTTCTGTGTCTTATTCTGTGGTGCTGTGAATGAATAGAATTTTCTTTAACAACATGAGATAAAGAAATGAAACAAAAAAGAAAAATGCAGAGAAACTATGAGGAAGGAAAAAGATGAGAAGAAAGGAAGGAGAAGGAGATTGAAGGAGGAAGGAGGAGAGCCTTGTGCATGAAAGCAGGAAGGAAAGCCAGAGGGGGAAAAAAAGAGATACAGAGAGTACCAGTTTGGACCTGTGTTGGGGGAAGCCCACCTGTCTTAGTCATTACTTTTGCTAGTATAAAGCCCAAGGCTAAGTAAGGTTACAGCTTAGAACATTTTAGATCTTTTCTAGTCATATATCTTCCATACCAAATGAGTGATATACTCCAGCATATATGGTAATTTGTAGAAGCCCTTATTTTTCCAACTCCAATGCCTAAAATAATTTCCAGATCTTTGGTGTAAGCTTTTTTTCTATTACTACATATTGCCTCAGTAGCAGTAGATTTGTGTGAGTTTTCTTTCACAGTCTAGGAGGAGTTTCAGGTATGGAAAAAAGGAAGGCCTTTGTGTTGGAGATTTGGGAAACCTGTCAGGTCAAGACATACAGGTTGGTAAGCAATTTTGTTAGGAGCAAAGTGTACTGTTTTCCTCTGAAACCAGCAGCCCTTGTGAAGATGAGCTAGCCTAAAAGACTGCAGGAGTTCCAGGGAGGGACTAGGTAAGGCTATTTAATGTGCTGTGAAGACTGTACTAGTTTTAAGTTATGTTTATTCTAAATAAGTGCATTCTTGGTGTTTTCCACCATGCTGGCTCTTGAAGGTCTGGCTGTGTTGACTTTCTGATATTTCAGATTTTTGCTTTTCACTAATCATATTTGCATTTCTTATTATGACTGTTTTTATGCTCCCAGAAACAGACCACACACCTCTATTTCTTAAAGTTATAAGCAGAAAACATAGTTCTTGATTGTAAGCATGGAAGTTCTGTGGATGTAGCAAGCTGTAGTCTATGGTGAGACAGGTCGGCATTTAAAGAGATATTGAGTAACAGTAGAGGAAAGAGAGTTAATTCTTGTCGTTGTTCTGTTATTTTTATTCAGATGGACAGGGCCAATATATACTACCAGTTCATACTTTTCCATATAGAGTTTCTTCGGGGTAAATTCATATCTATGTAAAATTGCATCTAGGTGTGTATGAAAACCATAGGACCTCCGAAGCTGTTATTTCTCCTGTAACATGTCTTCCTTGTTTTTAAGACAGGGATTCTCACTGTCAAGTAGCCCAGCTTGGCTGGTTTGTGATATTCAGGGATCTGACTGTCTCTGCAGCCTCTGCAGCATAGGATAAAAACCATTTATAAGTTGTCCAATATTTTGTACATGGATTTTAGGGATCAAACTGAAATTAGTATAACTCATACTATAAACAGTTTATCAAGAGTGTCATCTTTTTTGTTTTCAACCAGGTTTTTGTTTTCAACCAGGTTTTCTTTTTGTATTTTTAATAAGAAAGGAAGTTGCCAGTGAACTTTAGCTAGTATTTGTTTTGAGTTCTAGTTTAGTCTCCTTGTGATGTGAAGCATAAATAATATGAAGGAGCATCACTAGTAATTGAAGTAATGACATCTGTCACCTTAAACTCAGTGTGAAATATTCTTGATGTCTACTACTTTCAGAAATTCACTTTTAAATAAATAAATATTCCTGATTACAGATCAATTACATGTGGCTGACACTCCTCCACTGGAACCAATGCATTCAAACCTTAGCAGCATGAATGGAGGAAGGAAAGGAAGGAAAGAAGGGAGGGAGGGAGGGAGGGAGGGAGGGAAGGGAAGGGAAGGAAGAAGGAAGAAGGAAGGAAGGAAGGAAGGAAGGAAGGAAGGAAGGAAGGAAGGAAGGAAGGAAGAGAAGGAATGATGGGGTGGAAGAGGAAAGGAAGCAAAAAATGAGGAAAGAGACAGCAGGATGAGGGTGGGATTAAGGGAAGTACACATACACACAGAAAGAGAGAAAGAAAGAGACAGAGAGACAGAGATAGAGACAGACAGAGACAGTGAGACAGAGATACAAAGAGACAGAACAAGAGAAACATACACACCTTGAGACAGAGGGTTAAAGAAAGACTACTTTTCTAAAAACCATGCAGATGGGCTAAAACCCAACCATTCTTTAGAAAGCTTATAATGTGTATTTTGCTTTAATTATCCCCAGATCTACATCTTGATGTTCAGCATTGATTGAATCAGTTCAAAGGTTGATAGCAATCTGCATGTGTGGATGGTGAAGGAAAATGTAAATAAATAAATAAATAAATAAATAAATAAATAAATAAATAAATAAAAATAAATAAAAATAAAAATAAAAATAAAAAATAACTATGGAATAGCTATTTGGGAAATCTTCATACAATACATTCCATTTAATCATATCAGTAAAAACTGAAGTAAATCCTTCATGGGGTGCAGGGGGACAGAAGATGAATATTTTATAAGAAGAGGGTTTTCAGCAGGGACCAATAAATCACCCATTTAATCCTACAAGTGTCTACCAAAGTGTAACTCCTGTTTTTATTTTTTCTACCTTTCTTATTAGCGTTTTCCTATATAGACAGTTTTAGTGAAAATTGTGGCTAACATCCAACTCATTTACAAAGCTGATGTCTTTTTTCTCAGTGACACTGTGTCAAACCAAAAGCCATATTTGAGGGTATAAATACCTTGGCAGTGCTCAGCTGGTGAAGGCCCTGAAGGATGTCTGTGTGCAGTCTTTTAACTGGACTCAGCTCCTATTGCCTTACTCTAACACAGTTTCCCAGCTGGAGACTATTTTATGCTGGAGAGATGGTGATATATTTTTGAAGTTTGTAGAGGTCTAAATGGGAAGGAAGGCTTTCCCTGCACTTTAATTGCTTGTAGCATACTTGAAATTTTATCTGGATAGAAAAATAAATCTCAGATGTCAAGCTTTGTGGTTCTCCAGAGCTGCTCATGCTTGCAGTCATTAAGAAATATACTCAGCATTAACCATAAATCAGCTGAAATGCAGGGAACTGCTCTGAATACCTCCTACTGCTGATGGATAGTGGCTTAGGAGAAAAATGCTTCTCTACCATTATTCCTATAAGAAAAATAATACTTTATTAATAAAACAAGATGCCAAGCCTTTCACTTTTAAAGACCTTTGGTTACTTTTCTTTCTGAGAACAAAAATATTCAGTCATTTTAAAACAAGGAAATTAATGTGTGTTAAGTGATATCTTTCCCTTGTCCTGACTAAATGATTCAGGGCAGGTTTCTGTTTAGCTCACTGCTATTTACTTTTCCCAGCCAAGCAGAACCTAGTGGCCTCTGTAGAGGAAGTAGGGTTGATCTCTACAACATGGACCTCCCAGATGCATGTCACCTGCTAATCTGTCATGTGTTCTGGAATACTCTTGTTTGGGTCTTACCAAAGCAGCCCTGAAATAATGCTGATATAAAGGCCCATAAAGTCTGAGAATTATGAAGATTTCTGTGTGATGACTTATTGTAAAATTTTGAATGCATGTATTTTGCTATTGCTTTGTTCTTGGATAGACTGGCAATGGTCAAAGTACTTGGAAGATGTTTAAACGTTTTCACGCTGAAACACAGAGTACATTGGACTTGGTGCAGTAGTGCTGTATTGAAGGTCAATAGTGAATATGGGTCAATTCTCCTCAGAGACTTTTATGAACAAAAGTTACTAATCTGTGAATTAGCTTTGATTTCATTGTGACTAGCATTTTTTTGTTTGCTATTTGTTCTTAGTTTTTTGCTTCACATCTGGCAAATATGTTAATGAATATAATCCCCTTGAGTCTTACAAGCATGATGCAATTCTACTATTTTTAGTTCACCCCCAACTCTGTGCTTTCTAGTGAAAACATCAGTGCACCAAATCCCAAATCCCACAAAAATCAATGGATAAACACAGGCTTTTTTGAAATTTAAACAAAAGACAAATTTGCAGCTATGACATTTATCATTCCATAGATAAAACAGAGGTCATCCCTTGGCTTCTAGTGTCACCTTGGTAATTGGAACAAAAACTCCAGGCACATAGATGAACAATGCTGTCAGGAGGCATTCCCCTATTTAGCTGTCATTTTTTAACACAAATCCTCAGTGAGTATTTACTGAGTACTTTCTTAGTTCTAGTGTGGTCAAGGACATGTACACCTGAGGGCGCCCACACTGCCATGATCTCTGTCCTGAGCCTGCCCTGTACTTTGGCATTCTTTCCAACCAGATGCAGCTACTATTCTTTCCACCCGAAGTCTCAAGTAAATGTGAGCCTTAGAAATAGGTGATTACACCAGAAATAATTGCTTACTGTGGGAATTTACCGGGCTTCAAAACCATACAAAGGTAGGTCTAGAAGGATCTCACACACTGCCCAGTGTAGGACTGAGAGAGTCTTACAGAATTCTCAGTGTAGGTCTGGGAGAGTCTCACAGGATTCCCAGTGTGTTCTCTCAGCATTACAAAGGTTCAGTCATCTCAGTGAGAAACATACTTCTACTTCAAGAGAAGCAGTTTGATAGCTTAGGGTGGCACAAAGTTCCACTAAAAGGAATTATTAAATATACTTGCTTGTGTTCAGTAGTATAAAATTCAAATCCATAGAAATAAAATTGTATAACAATTCTCTATATAATCTTTAAACTTATAGCATTTTTTATGATTTTAATGTTTAGTGAATTTCCCCAAGAATACAAGATTATGTAAATAAGTGAAGTACTATATTTTGTTTGAAAATTTACCAAGAGTTCTTAACCATTAAATATTCACACTGTGGGGTATTTAAAACACCATCAGCTGGAATTTCAGTAATTTATACTAAAAATTGTAGATAATAGAATATAATTAAAATAGGAGCTGAACGGGTCTGCAGGCCTATAGGAGAAAAAACAATTTGAACTAACCAGTACCCCCAGAACTCCCTGGGTCTAAACCATCAATCAGAGAAAACACATGGTGGGACTCATGTCTCTAGCTACATATGTAACAGAGGATGGCCTACTCAGCCATCAATGGGAGGAGAGGCCCTTGGTCTTGCTAAGATTCTATGCCCTAGTATAGGGGAAATACAGGTCCAGGAAGCAGAAATGGGTGGGCTGGGAAGCAGGGGAGGGGAGAGGGGATTTTCAGAGAGGAAACTAGGAAAGTGGATAGCATTTGAAATGTAAATGAAGAAAATATCTAATAAAAATATATTAAAACAAACATTAGAACAACTAACATCAAAGCTAGAATACAATTAATATAGATAATATTTTTGATAGTGTGAAAAATTCCTTTGTCTGTTTAAAACTATGCTAAATTATTGCATTATGTTATTAGTAAGTAAGTTTTACTGTTATACATAGGTATGGTTTTAATATTTTCTTTGCTTGTTTATTTTTGATACTGTAATGAGCTGATGATTGCTTCTTTACATTTTTTAACATTGTAATTACAAAAGCTTTGCACATTATTGAATACTAAACTTATTAACTTTTTCTTTTGTATTAGGACAGTATGCTTATTTTAAACATGGTTATCAGTTATGGATTACATTAGGATTCCAAGGAATTTTATATTATTAGGTTACTTAAAAGCAAATCAGACATGGTAGAATATAGAATCATAATTTGTTTACAAATGAATTGGTGAAAATTAAGGAGAAAAGTCAAGAACTGTATCATTGTCTGCTGCTGAATTCAAGTCAGAATATTGGATAGACAACTGATGCCAAATAAAAAAAGCACGGAAGTGTTAAGTAGAGAGCTGGAGATCTGTTGCAAGTCAGTTTCCAGTGACTGGCTGGTTAACTCAAGGACATCAAGTCTGAAAAGTAGGAGGACAATGAGTAGGTTTATTTTGACAAAGTTGTTGCAAAGTGGGGGTGGGGGAAGTCTTCCAGAGACCCATCAAGCATGGTATTTGATTCATCCCTAATTACTAGGAGATTTGCAGAATTCACTTGCAGCCTAATCCTTCACCCTTTCATGGAAGAAACTTGAGTTTCTAGTGGGTCTTTTCTGGATGCCCTGGGTATCCTTTTTCGCTCCCCTGTAACTCTGTGAACCTCTGTTTCTTGGTGACTTGTCTGATTTGTCAGCCCTCTTGTAAGACCTTGTTTTAGGTCCTTTGATTCTCACTTGCATCTACAATCACTTAGGTTTTTTTAATATCAGCTTCTGGTATGTGACAGATGGCTCACTTCAGATGTTACCACCACCTTGGAGCATGGAGGTGGTGAAGACTTAAGTGTCTCTGTGTGAGCTAAATGCCCACTCAGCAGCCTGTTCATTCTAGGTAGTGGCTGCTATACCTGACCCAATTTTTTTTCCTTCCTTATCATTAAATTAGATTAACAACTGCCACATGTACTGGAAGGCTGACACAAGAATTGGAGGGATGATTTATTTCTTTACCTGATTTAAAATCTACTTACTTGATCGCTGCTTCAGAGCAACAAATCGAAAATCTGTTTAATTTTTATGAGTAGTATGTTGGAATCCATGGCAAATGTCTAGCAGTAGTCTTTTGTGAAAGTTGCATATTTTTCACTATAATTACCTAATCTTTCATGTTAGTTTTTCATGGAATGTGGCATTACATTCTTGTTAAATGATATCAGAAATATGATTTTAAACTGTATGGCATAAAGAGTCATACAAAAATATAGAAACTGTATAAAAGCACTAGTGATCTTTGAATATTTAATTTCTTTAGAGAATGGAACCTGACATTCAAGTATGTTATTCAAAGTATCAAGTCTATGACTAAAAATCATTAGTGCTTCTCCTTCCTTAGGTTGTCAGCCTAATTTCAGAAAGATACGCCTGAAGTTTTTCAGAAAAAAAGATGACAGGAAATACAAACAACATCAATGACACTTTTTAAGAAATAAATTTGGGACAACTTCTTTAGGTTCATCTTTTATGTTGTCTCAAATACTTGTCTATACTTAAAATTGAATTGAGACTGCTTCCATAGTACTGTGGTGTGTAAGAGAAATTAAATTAAAAATGTCATTTAATACTTGGTTAACTGTTGCTAAGAAATGTTGTACTTATTGGTTCTCCAGCACATCTAGTACCTTCTGGCATGAACTCACTCATTCTTCTTTGAGAGTCTTATTTCAGTCTGTTTGGTATAATTCCCTTGCCCAGCCTAAGATGCTCCCTTCAAAATTCCATAGCTAGCAACACAGCCTTCTTCCAGTCCCCGAAGAGGCTGTCAATTTTGGCAGAATGAGTTCAGAGAAAGAAATAGCAGCTACCCTGAGAGACAACTTTACCTGTGAAATGCAGGTAATATAATTTTTTATTGAAGCAGTTAAAAAGAGAAGTAAATAGAGAACTTAGCCCTCAGTATAGCTCAATGAAGCAAGAGTAAAAACTCCTTATTTATGAACTTCCTGTCACTCACTTTCACCTGCATGTGAATTTCTAATAATACAATTTGAAGCCATTTGTTGTGGCATAGGTTTGTGACATCAAACACTGAACTATAATGTGATGAAAAACAATGTCTTTTTAATGTATACTATAGTTCTGTGGTAAGAGTTTCTAATATGTAGCAAAGAGAATGATTGTGTGAAATTGTAATTCATTTACAAAACAAAGTGAAAAACATGGAAGAAAATTTCAGGAAATATTTGGAACGTATAAAAATCAATCCTATTGAAATTGAAAAATGAAAAATATCACCAAGTATCTGAGTTTGAAGACAGTTCAACTTAATGTAGAAAGGAAGAAAATACTGGAAACTATACTGGCACATTTTCAAACTAATAAATTAGAAAATCTAGAAGAAAAGATCAGTATAAAAGATTCAAAGAAACATTGAGAAAAAGAACTCTGATGATGCAATATCAAAGAAGTGAGGTATCCAAAAGAAATTCAGGAAACAACAGCAAGTACAAAGCCCAATGCTCCAAGGCATGTTATCGCAGACGTGCTGAAGAGAAAGAAAACAAATTGAGAATCTGAATTAAGGATGATACAAATTTCATGTGAGGATATTTAGGAAAGGATATTTCATGTGAGGATATTTAGGAAAGGAGGGAGGCATTTCTGGTAGGAATGAGAACCAGAAAACAGTATTGAAAAAATTTAACCTTACACAGAATTCAGTAGCCTTCAAAGTTTTCATTCTAAATAAAGACAAAATGGGGACATTTGAGAGGAAATAAAAAAGTCATAAAATTTATCACAAAATAATTTGTACTAACAAGCAGCCCTCATCCACACAGAAACAAAGCAGAATGAAATAACATAAAAACAAAAATAAAAAGATACTTTTCAAACTGAGGGAAATGGAGTAGTTTGAATATCCTTGGTCAATGCAAAGTGGGACTATTAGGAAGTATGGTCTATATTGGAGTAAGTGTGGCCTCATTGGAGGAAGTGAGTAATTGTGTGAGTGGATTTTGAGGTCCTGTGCTCAAGCTCCAATGAGTGTGGAGGTGAGTCTCCTCCTGGCTGCCTTCAGATCACTATGTAGAACTCTTGACTCCTCCAGTACCACATTTTCCCTGGATGCTCCCATGCTTCCTGCCATGAGGACAATGAACTGAACATCTAAAACCATAAGCCAGACTCAATTAAATGTTTGTCTTTATAAGACTTGCATGGTCATGGTGACTCTTCACAGAATTTTCACAGGACCACGGGGATTTCACCCAACAGCAAAAAGTTCCATATATTGAAAATAGCACTCAAAAATAGCACTCATTTTAACTACATGCAGAAGTACAACTGACAATCTTCTATCTAGTCTTAGTTTAATAACGGAAATGGTAAATAAACTAATAATAACAATAAACAATTATGTAAAATTTGTATAAAGAACCCAACCCAACGGCAGTAACACAATGGACATGACTATTTTATTGTAACTCTAACACACATGAAGTGATAATTGGAAGTAAACACAATCATTTGATAATTTGAGAATTCACAGTCTAAATGACCACGTCATATGTGGTCATTTAAGATTTTATTATTAAATAAGACTGCATTTGAAGACCTTAAGTCATATGAAGTGTATTGAATTATTACACCATGCATTTATAATTTATATTTATAATATCAAACTATAGCTAGATAATGATGACAAATTTGGAAAATTAAATGGATATTATTAATACTTTCAGGGTTATAAAATTTATCAACTAGGAAATTGAGAATTAATTTGTCTGAAGTAACAAGAATATGAATAATAACATTTGGAGAGTGACATAAAGGTATGTTTAAAGGTAAATGCATATGAATATATGCCTATAATTAAACTTGGAGTATATTTTAAAAGTTATAAGAGCTTGTATCTCAGGAAACTAAGAAGAAAAGTAACTACAAAATTAAGCGAAAAAGTATTGAATGAAGGAAGTAATGAAAATAATTGTGGAAATCAATTGATTGGACTGTAGATTACAGAACCAAAGACTGATACAAATCTAAACCCATCATAAAGTTAACTCAGAAAAAGTAATTCATAAATACAAAAGAATAAATACTCTCTTGCTTTTATTGATAATCACAAAATACCAAAATGTCAAAACAAAAAGATGAAATAAACTAAAGAAGGGAAAACATAGTTTTAAATTTCATTTACATATACTAATACAGAGGTGTTGGATTTCTGGTAGTTTGGGGAATGGAGTGTCATTACCTCTGGGTAGAGGTTGTATTGGCTGGGTTTGGTGTCTCAAGTTGACACAAGCTAAAATCATCAGAGGAAGGAACCTCAGTTGAGAAAAAGCCTCCATGAGATCCAGGTGTAAAGTATTTTCTCAATTAGTGATCAATCAGGGAAGACCTTGCTTATTGTGGGTGGTACCATCCCAGGCTAAGTTGTCCTGGATTCTATAAGAAGTCAGGCTGAGCAACTAGGGTAAGCAGACCAGTAAGCAGTACCCCTCCATGGCCTTTGCATCAGTTCTTGCCTCTACTTTCCAGCCCTCTGGAGTTCCTGTGTTGACTTCCTGCAATGATAGGTTATAATCTGGAAATATAAGCCAAATAAACCCTTTCCTCCCCAACTTGCTTTTTGGTCATTGTGTTTTATCACAGTAGTAAAACAAAAACAAAGACAGAGGTTTTGCCAACAGTAAAATACTACTATCTCACCTGCTGGAAATGAAAGTTTATATATTCTTTTTATACTTGTAGATAATGAATAATCAGGTACATATTATTAAGATTTGTAAATTTGTACTTTTAAAATCTGTGCATTTTATTACTTACATATTTTAGAAATAATATATGCAAACATACATTAATAAAGTGGAAAATAGAAACCTTTCTATTTGGATTATACATAATGTACAACTATGTAAGACCCTGATTATGGAAAAAGGGATAGTTTTTTTCCAAAATTGTTTGGCAAATCAAACATAAAGTTATAACAACAAAACCAAAAACAAACAAACAAACAAACAATGGAACAAAGGAAGGAGAGGGAGCAAGAGAGAGAACAGAAGTGTTTTGGGAGAAGAGCTGCTGAATCAGGAGTCAAGTGTCAGAGGTTTGTGCAGATCACGATTTCTGACTCATGCCTTTCAGCATTGGAACATGAGATAAAGCAAGTGGGACTGGATTCTCCTCTGTCTCTCTCTGTCCGGCTCTCTCTGTCTCTCTGTTTCTGTTTCTGTCCCTCCTTTTTCCTCATAGATAATCTGTTAATCATAAGGATATAATCTGTATAATTAATGTTTATCTTATAAAGAACATGAAATATTTAAACCCTAAGTTTGAGAATATTAGATTGACTACTGCAAGATATGACAAGGCTCCTACTTGTAAAGTCAGAATCATGGCTTTGGGAAATAATCTACATTTCCTATATTTAGACACAAAATATGCCCAATGAAAAGGTATCCAAATTTTGCCATGCAAAAGAAAGGTATCAAAGACTTAAGTCAGAGATTGCAAACAAGGCCCTGCAAATGGTCTGACTCGTTAGAAATGTTCTCAGGCTGAAAATCTATTTTTAATAAACTCAAATGATTCTCAGTTACAATATTCTGGATATAGGCATTTTATAACCTGATCAATGGAACCCTAGGGCAAGACGAGTCTTTATGGCTCCGTCTTTCCTCAAGTTTTAAGATTCTCTCAGCACACGTAACCAAACTCAGAAAGAAAGCTCATTAAATTTTTGTGCCATTTTTGAAATTATTTTTTTTAATAAAAGAGAAAACAATGTTGATGAAACAATTATTTTTCAATTAAAACATCAATAGTAGGTTTTGTGCTCATAAATTGATTTTATGTTCTGCTGTATTCTTTTGGGTAATTCTAACTAAAAGAGATATTCAAATTCAATTTAAATAACTTCAAAGTTTTTAATCATAATCTGTTCAGAAGACCTACCAATTTAAAAGCAACTTTGAAGTAAATATCTGACTTGTGTACTCCAAATTTAGTTTAAATAATTTTGAAATTAATTAATTAATGTGGCTGAGCCAAAGATTGAACTAGGTGAGCATTTCTTAGTTATCAGGTGAACATTTCACAGAGATAAGAATGTCTTCCTCTATGTTAAGTCTAAACAGAAAAACAACTTCCTAGGAGCATAGTTGACTGCATGATTATGGTGGAAGGCTATTTACTTGACTCTTGGTATGTATCATGGCTACATCACTAAGCAATATGATTTTACCTGTCCTGAAACTTTTAACTGTCTGTAGCTCCTCTAGGAGAGCTAGGACCTTTTGAAATTCCTCCAATAATAATAGAATGTTGATGGAGCAGGTCTTTCAGAAGTTTTAAGCAAGTAGCCACTAATGAAATGAGTCCATGTGCGTGAGTATCAGTCATCCTCATTCTAAAATAAGAATGCTGGAGACTCAAGAGCAGTGAAAGAAAAACTATTTTAACACCTTGTAAAGTTGTGGATCATCCTGAAATGACAGAAATATCTTCATAATCCTGAATTCATGACCCTTTTTCCTTTCCTCATTACTAATTGAACAAAAATAAACAACCATACAATATAGGTCACGTATGTTTGTTCTTTTTTCAACAAAAAACAGGTGTGTTGAATATCATGTTTATTTTAAAATGAATCATACATGGGCTGGAGTGATGACTCAGCAGTTAGCAGTATTGGCTGCTCTTCCAGAGAAATACACTTTGGTTCCATCACCCATATCATAGTCCACAATGGTGCACAACACCAGTTCCAAGCCATCCAATGCCATTTCCTTACTTCTATAGGTACCTGGTACACATGTGACACACAGACGTACAAATAAAAATAAATTAATTTAATTACACACACACTATATATATATATATATATATATATATATAAATTATTTTATAAATATATATAAATTATACTATGTATTATATATATAAAATCAGGCTACTTGAAGGCAAACCTGGCTGTTTGTAATTTCTTATTCCAAATTTTGAGTATTAGTACGTTTGTGTATATACCTTAGTAAGTTTGGGTGAGAGGTATTATGAGGACATTTCTTTGGGTTTTATTAGGAAACTCTTCTTTCTTATCATCTGTACAATCTAATATCAAGAATCACATCAAATTGTCTCTGGACTAAGCATGAAGATTCATAGATTCATTCCAAACATTTAAGACATAAATAAAGACATGAACAGACAAGGCCATACATGTATGTGTCTTATTGACATGGGTAGGCAGGCTATGTCAAGGACCCAAATGTCAAGGATCCTCAGAAATGGGAAAACCTTTCTATGGTCCTTGTGCAGATGTTGATAGTGTCCTTATGATCAGAATGTGAGATTCCTGCCTCCCTACAGAGAATTTCTAAACTTGCCTCATTATTTAGCAGAATACATTAAACTTGCCTCCTGTTTTAGTTAGGATTTTATTGATGTGAAAGGACCATGACTACAGCAATATATATATATATATATATATATATATATATATATATATATATATATGGGAAAATTTTTAATTGAGGTTATCCTATAGTTCAGAAGTTTAGTTCATTGTTACCAAAGCAGGGTGCATGGCAGCACTCAGGCAGATATGGTGTTGGAGAGAGGCTGAAAGTTCTATATTCAGCTACATAGGCAGCAGGAAGATGAAGGATACTGGGCCTAGCTTCAGCTTCTGGAAACTCAAAGCCCATCCCGCCTCCAGTGACATTCTTTCTCCAGCAAGGCCACATCTACTCCAACAAGGCCACATCTCCTAATAATGACACTCTGTGTGAGCTTATGAGGGCCATTTTTATTCTAACTAATGTACGTCCCTTATTCAGATGTATAAAGTAAATACTCCTTGTTTCTGTGTTGCTGTTGGTGTATGGCTATCAGAGGACCCAGAGCCCCTTTCCCTGCTTTTCTCTGTGTCTATTGCTTCCTCATTTCCAGCTAAATCAGTTCGTTAAATCCCTAAGCCATGCAGGTTACCAAAACAAATAACTAAATTAGCAGGCATTAGCAGGGTTCTAGTGTTTTCTGTCACTAGACATAAGTTTAGTTGAGGCAAGGCAATTTTGAAGATGAGCCATTAGATTTATTTTCTAATAATGAGTGAAATAGCCATGTCACATATACGAGACAGCATTTTATAGCATCCCTTCCTATTTTCCAGTACTTACATTTCTTTCTGATTCCTGCTACATTCTATTTTCCTAAGCCTTGAAAGAGGACACTACCCTAATTAGACAAGGGGGAGGGGAAAGCATAAAAATAAGCGGAAGATTGTGGAAGAAAACGCAACTTTGGCAAGGTGGAAAGGGATAAGAGACAATAATTGAGGGTGAACTTCAATTGAAGGATAGTGCTCAGACTTTTCAAATAAAAACAGAATAATCAACAGTATAAGATATTTGAAGTAATAGTTACCCAAGAATAATAACTGGTGTATTACATTTTTTAAAAGAAGAATATCACTGAATCAAAGTCTGTTTTTTTTTAATTAATCTGAACTTCCTATGCTATGATAACTCTGAGTTCTGTAGTACATGTATGTGATACTGGACTTATGATCTTCAAGGGTTGAGAATAAAATAAAAATACTGAGTAAAGAATATGAAGTTATATGGAAGTAAGATTGAGGAAATATTAAAAGTTTTCCTCTCCCCTTAGTAGGCTTTCTCTGCTGTAGTCGCACAACAATGCTACACACTTTTGGAACCCCAAAACACAAGCAAGAGGCACAAAAAAAATGATGAGATTATGGGATATAACAATTGGTTGCTACAGTTAAATCAGAGAAATCTGTTTAGAGTTAGCAATATAGAGGCAAATATTTAAATATTTGGATCATAAGTTTTGAATTGTCTTTCATAGCATCACAATATGAATATTTGTAAAAATATTTCATTTATGATTCTACAGATAATAAAGACATCTGAAATAGTTATGGATTGCAAAACTTATATAAAAAGAAGTATGGTTTCCATTGTGCAGAAGACTCTTCCTACGCAAAGCCTCGTCGCCTTTCAGGTGACTGCTTCATGTACTGAGAAAGCCCTAAAACTAAGTGAGAGACACCCAGACTGAACCACGGGTACTCCACATGCTTAATTTCAAAGCACTTTTTTTTTTCTCATTAAACTTGTTTTAATGCTCTCAAAATTCTGTGACAGATTTTTGGTCAAGTTGTTTCCATTAAAAAGTACTGATTTTTAAAACTAATATCTTAAAACTGCCACACACACACACAAGGACCACAAAACATTCTTTCTTTCTGAAGTTTTTACGATGCATTGTTACCATTAACCAGTCTTTTCCTATTAAATTTAAATGTCCAATTGAAACAAACAGTTCTGAGACCATTCTTCCACCACTGATTAAGACTGGGGTGGCAGGTGTTAGGAATAATATTCATTTAGCCTTCTGAGCTTTCTGGGCATACTTGGTGACTTTGTCAGCTCCAGCAGCCTTCTTGTCCACAGCTTTGGTGACACCCACAGCAACTGTCTGCCTCATGTCACGAACAGCAAAATGACCAAGTGGAGGATAGTCAGAGAACCTCTCAACACACATGGGCTTGCCAGGGACCATATCAACAATGGCAGCATCACCGGACTTCAGGAATTTGGGGCCATCTTCCAGCTTCTTAATAACGATTGATCTTTTCTTTAAGCTCAGCAAACTTGCATGCTATGTGGGCTGTGTGACAATGCAGAACAGGAGCATTGCCAGCACTAATTTGGCCTGCCTGGTTCAGGATAATCACCTGAGCAGTGAAGCCAGCTGCTTCCATTGGTGGATCACTTTTTCTGTCACCAGCAACATTGCCTTGTCTAACATCTTTGACCGACGCATTCTTTACGTTGAAGACCACATTGTCCCCAGGAAGAGCTTCACTCAAAGCTTCATGGTGCATTTCAACAGACTTGACTTCAGTTGTTACATTGACTGGAGCAAAGGTAACCACCATGCCAGGTTTGAGAACACCAGTCTCCACTTGGCCCACGGGGACAGTCTCAATGCCTCCAATTTTATAGACATTCTGGAGGGGCACTCGCAGAGGCTTATGAGTTGGACAAGTTGGTGTTAGGATACAATCCAAAGCTTCCAGCAGCGTGGTACCACTGGCACTGCCATCTTTGTGGGTGACTTTCCATCCCTTGAACCAAGGCATATTAGCACTTGGCTTCAGCATGTTGTCACCATTCCAACCAGAAATTGGCACAAATGCTACTGTGTCAGGGTTGTAGCCAATTTTCTTAATGTAGGTGCTGACTTCCTTAACGAATTCCTCATATCTCTTCTGAATGTATGGTAGATCGGTGGAATCCATGTTGTTAACAGCAACAATTAGCTGCTTCACACCCAGGGTGTAAGCCAGAAGAGCATGCTCACGGGTCTGCCCGTTCTTGGAGATACTAGCTTCAAATTCACCAAAACCAGCAACATCAATCAGGAAAGCACAGTCAGCCTGGGATGTGCCTATAATCATGTTTTTGATGAAGTCTCTGTGTCCTGGGGCATCAATGATAGTCACATAGTATTTGCTGGTTTCAAATTTCCACAGGGAGATGTCACTAGCTATACCATGCTCACGCTCAGCTTTCAATTTGTCTAAGACCCAGGCGTACTTGAAGGAGGCCTTTCCCATCTCAGTAGCATCCTTCTCAAACGAGATTCCACCACATTTGTAGAACAGGTGGCGGATTGTGGTGGACTTGCTGGAATGTACGTGTCCAATTACTACGATATTGATGTGAGCCTTTTCCTTTCCCATTTTTGCTTTGAATTAGCGGTGGCTTTCACAACACCTGTGTTCTGATGGCAAACCCATTGTGAAAAAGCCAAAGCATTCTTTTTTTTTTTTTAAAAAACAGTTTTTTATTAGATATTTTCTTCACATAGATATTTCAAATGCTAGCCGAAAGTCCCCTATACTTCTCCCTGCCCTGCTCCCCAGCCCACCCACTCCTGCTTCCTGGCCCTGGCATTCCCCTGTACAGGGGCATATAATTTTTGCATGACCAAGGGCCTCTCCTTCCAATGTTGGCCAACCAGGCAATCTTCTGCTACATATGCAGCTAGAGACACAAGTTCAGGGGATTGTAATTGTAGGGACTTTTTTGTGACAGGAGAAAACTTGGGGGAAAGAAGAGGCGTCTAACTGCCTGAGAACATTCTGCTGTTAACTCTCAACAGGAAATGAACATAATGAACATACCAGAGCAGTGCTGCAAAGAGAGGACTTTTTTTTTTTTTAAATCTTAAACTGATCAGAATTAGCAGTTAAAGATTCTTATGCACAGCAAGCTATTATCCTTATGGATTCTTGTAGGCTTAGATTCTTTTCAAAACCTACTTTAATTATGTTTTTAAACACTTCAACCATCCTTCTAGCCCAACCACCCAGCAGAGGCAGGGAAAAAGAAAGATTAACAGGACATGGGGGTTGTGGACCTGTTTAGAAATAGTTCTTTGGTGAAATACTCATTTTTGTTATCATCAGTCCCGTCCACTAGCAAAACACCAAACACAAATCAGTAGCAGTGACTTGATCACTTGAGGCTTCAGTGATTGGCATGAGTCTCCAGAAGCAACTACAAGCAGCTATAATACCACTAGAAGTTCTTTGGTGGCTAAAATGTGTAAGTAGCAGACATTAGGTAGGAGAAAAGCCTAGGTAATGTAGTAGCGCCTGATTCAGTTGTTTAAAAGAACTTAAGATGGCGGAAGGTTCCATGAGGGAAAAAGCCTGCATGTGAACTTAGACTAGCAATGGTAGCCTGCCTTTCCTCTTCATGGCCAGTGCTAAGATCTGTAAGGTATATAACGGTAAATATTTAATCAACCTCCCTGTGACAAATGTCTTAATATCCACAAGTTCCTGGTTTTGTTTTATTCTTCATCCCTGAGTATGAAAATGTTTACTCTAGATCAACTCAGAAATTTGCAGATGATGCTATTATGAACCATAGACAGTGGCACTTACCAGGATCCTAAAAAACAACTTACAAACAGGAATGAAGTCTTTTTCCTCCAAACCATGCTCCCTCCTCTGTCCTCCTGCCCAAGCTTTGTCCTTTTCCTAGGAAATGCTAACTCTGTTAGTATGATTGATGTTGCAGACCATCTAAAACAGGAAGAGTCTTCCTAATATGTTTTCAACACAATTTTTTTTCCTCAATACTAGATAAGGTAGATTTTTTTTTTTTTTGCAAATAATTTGTGAGTACTTGACAACTATTTCTGGATTCTTTGTATACATGATTATTGCCATATATTTAATAAACGGAGATTAGTGACTCTGAGGTTAGAAACTTTATGTCTTTTATCTACCAGACTGTTTATCTAGAAAAATAAATAGATAAATAAGAATAAATGCCTAAAACTTTTTAAATACCAGATGTTGTCAACCAATTAAAATTGGATGACATTTTCTGAGTAATGTTCTCGTGAAAGAAGTTTATAACCTTGGCTGGAATGTGGCTCCATTTAAGTGTATGTATAGTCACTTGGGAACTACTAATAACAATTAGAATTCCTTTTATAAGCTTGTGCTTAATTATACAAATTTAAGTGTATATTTACTTGATATCTTCAGATATATACACACTTTTAGTCTCTAATTTTTCACATATACTTAGACCTGATAGACAGTAACAGAAGCAGTGAAAACATCATACACTAATTATTAATAAGCTAAGTTTATTTTAACTGAGTCCTAGAAAATGTTTATTGGTGGTTGTTTAATTTCATAGTCAGTTTATAATTACAACTATGTAATTGTATTTCAAGCTAGATAATATGGGGTCTTTTGAGATCAACAAGGTAAGCTGTATCATGATCTCTTAATGAGAGTATTTACTTATTTCTCTTCTTTCTAAGAGAAAGAATTTTGTCTCAGGTATCCAAGTGAATGCTATTTTTTTAAGTTAAATTCATTTTGTTTTTTATGAAAGTATATTTATTTTTAACTCTTTTGAATTTCAACCAACTCAGTGTAGGAGGAAAAGTTTATATGATAGCTCAGGGAGAGATCTGGAAATTTGCCTTGAATTGTCTTTTCTTTAAGACTGAACAGAGCCCCTGTATGTAACACATCATCTGAGTCAGAGCTTGCTGCTGCCCTATCATCTCCACCTGACTTCTGTTGTATCTCAATACATCCATCATCTTCTATCTCAAATCCAAATATAAATTTCTCATCTTTAACCAACTACACCATACAAATGTCTCTGAACATCCATTCTGGATTTCTTCCATGGATTCTCTGAATATAAAATCTAAATTCCTCATCAATATTCTGACAAGTATTTTGTTTAATTCTTCACAGGTGGAATTTTTGGGTACATGACACATGAAACCATATCCTTAGTGGAGTTTCTTTTTTTCTGTTTAATAGCATGACTCTCCATTGTTTCTCATATCTCCATGGATTTTTTTCTCTATGAATCTTTATAGATATCTATTTTCATACATTTAAGCACTTTTTTATCAAAAGGTTCTACACTGAGACCTTCTCTTTTGTTATATTAGCCTTACCCTAATTAGTCAGTCATATACCCAAGGTTCCTAATATTTGCTTCCTGATATTAGATGTCTACCTCCTCTGAATTATAGATCCAGCCTTTTTGAGACACATGTTGTAGAGTTTGGATATTTTATTGACCCTTAAAGACACTATGGGTTAGGGGTTTATTCCAAAGAAGACACTATTGGCGTTTGTAAAAACTCAAATGGACAGTCTCTGGAAAAATTCACTGAAAAGGTCTATGGGCCTAGACCCCGTTTTCTCTTCTTGTCACTTTCCAGCATGAGGTTTTGCTCTGCCACACTCTCCTTCTCTGTTTCCCTTCTTCAAAGTGATGATGCAAACTGATCATGAACTAAGCTATTTGTTACCTTGATGTGGGGTCTTTCTATAATTTAGTAGTCTTAAGAATTACTCAAAGTGTAAAAAATTAATAAGCATACAATCAACTTCCTATATGCAATGAAGACTCCCACAATTTAACAATAAGAGCAAAGTCATCAGTCCTTGTAATTTCCTCTCACCGATTTGTTTGGTTATTGAGATATAGTGCAGTAAACTTATAAACCATATCCATGCTCAAAGTCGGACAACAGTATCAATTCTCTGTATTATTTCTGCATTTCATTTTAATATCTTTTCCTATCCTTAAATTTCTTCACATAGTAGTTATAATCTTAACAATCAAGTGCTAGACATCTTCTTAGATCTTTTCCATTGCCATAAACTAAGTGGTCCACATAGATAATCATCCTTTACATTATTACAATCACTGAGGATGTAGATTCTGTTGTTCTATTATTCCTATAGGAAAAGAAATCCCTCTTACTCAATGCCAATGCCTACATTTTAGTGCAATTACCTTGTGATTTTGCTCCTGTGTGTCTTGGCATAGCCCATATGTTCTTCAAATCTGTTCTGTTCTCTTGGGTCTTCCTAGTTGCCTTGTTCTGTGTCATTTCTTGAGCGTTTTAGTTCTTTGGCTTATCCTATTACACTGTTATGATTTAACACACTTACCACTCAATGTTGAAGGGCTCTCCAGGTGTGGACATCTTCCAATTATGTGTTAAACACATGATTTTCATTACTAAATTTACCAAAAGATTCTTCATCAAGTAGTTTATGATTGATGACTGTATAGCAAAAGAATGATTAAAGAGAGATTGTCATAACTACTTCTTTAAATCAGCTTTAAGTGACATTAGAGTCTTAAGAAATTAAAGTCCAAATCCAAAGATGATATGTTTTTATGGTAAATTTGATGAAAGAGGTTAATAGCATTAATGAAACATGATTTATAGAAATAATATGACTG
This sequence comes from Mus musculus, assembly GCF_000001635.26. Taxonomy (NCBI): domain Eukaryota; kingdom Metazoa; phylum Chordata; class Mammalia; order Rodentia; family Muridae; genus Mus; species Mus musculus. The sequence goes on along the minus strand of NC_000075.6, from coordinate 17,728,495 downwards.
GATATAAAGATAATGATGAGTCACTTGTGTGCTATTTCTTCCTTTCCTAACACCTGAAATATGTAGTCTTATAATGTATTGTCAAGGCAAATAGAAGGGATGGTGACCTTCTCATGTTTCATCATTTGCTGGTGGTAAGCTGTGGTGAGAAGATAAGAGGGAAGAAGAGAGGAAAGGATAAAGTCTTCTTTTGAAGGCCATTTTATGTATATCAACTGAACAGAGAAGGGATCCCTATAATATTTGGTTCATGTCCTGGAGAAGGCTGCAGGTCTGGGTCTGGGGCAGTCAAGAAAAAATATAGATTTTAGTAAATCATGAGATGGGGTTATCTGGAGGTACAACAGCCACGTGAAGATTAAGAAGTAGTCCAGCCATGAGCTATTTAACACAAATTAAAATATAAAGGCTGAGTGTATGGGTCTCTCATTCCTGAAGTCAAAATACTGGAGTGGGTAGTGAGGAGCACCACTGCTGCTACCACCAGGGTCGATTTGAGTAGTGTTAATTGAGTTCAGCTACAGATGACATATTTCTGATGGATTTTTTTTTACAGTAAAATAATACTAACTACCCTTAATGAAATAGAATTAAGGAAGCAAAGTAAATAAACAATGTAGAAAAATGATGTTAGGTTTACGCAAATCATTTAAAAATAACAACTGAAAGTCTTCTATCATTTTGACAATCTAGTGAAGTTTTTATTCATAGGACTTACATATGTTCTTAGGTGCAGAGCTGTGTAAAAGAATTTAAAAGATTCATAAGGGGAGGTGCCCAACCCAAGTCAATGAGCAGGCACTCTACTTAGTTTTGCTTAATATTGATTTTTATAGGTCAAGTATGTGCTCTCCCAGTCCTTGTTGATTTATGAGATTCTATGATGCTGATTGCCTTTAGAGCTGCGGTGGTGAGAAGTACTCTTTGGGAGAGCACTCTCTGGTTTGTAAGTTAGCAAGTGTAACTGGCACAGGAGGAACACTTTACTATGGGTAGCTAGCTATCTGAATGTATGATGGCTATTATTGATTGTCAACTTGACTACCTCAGGAATGAGCTAAAATTCTGAAACATAGGACACACTTATGAGAGATTTGTTTTGCTTGGTTTGAAGTGGGTGAATACACCTTTAGTCTGGACACATGTTTTTTATCCAGATCTTGAAGTAAGAAGACACACACCTTTAATTCAGATCTTGAGGTAGAAAGACACACATTAACTTCAATTCAGATCTTGGGGTGGGAAGACATTCCCTTTTTCTGGGCCACACCTTCAGCTGAAAGTCTACATAAAACTATAGTCAAAGAAAGCTTTGTCTCTGCCTGCTTGTCCTCTCCTCTCTAGCACATCCATTCCTTTCTGAGCTGAGACACACTGCCTAGTGGACTGAGCAACTCTGGGATTCTTTGACCTTCTTTCACAGCTAGCCATTGTTGGATTAGTTGGACAGCAGCCTGTAAGTAATTCTAATACATCTCTCTCTATAGAATTATGGAATTATAGGATGTGTGTATATAATATATGTATAACTATGTATATAATTATACATATATAACTATAGAGGGATTATATTATGCATTAAATTATATAAATACATGTGCACACACACACACACACACTGAGAGATTTATTCTATAAACCTGTTAAATGTGCTTTTATATTTTTAACAAATCCTGACTAATAGAAAGCAGGAAGGAAATTAAACATGTTGTGATTTTCCCCAGTGTCATAAGATATCATATATAGGACATTCTTAAAACAGCTCTGTCCCTCTCCTCCTCATATGTGTGTGTGTGTGTGTGTTTGTGTGTGTGTGTGTGTGTATGTGTGTCTGTGTATACCGTGAGTCTATGAAAGCCTAAGAGTTGGTTATATACAATATGACATCCTGGAAGTATTGGAGGTGATTCTGAGGACAAGTATGTTGCCAAGTCCCTAAAATGCACTGGGAATTTTGTCATTATGTAGATTGTGTAGAGTTTCCTGGAATAAAAATGGAGTAGTTAGTGTGGTAAAAGACAGATATAATTGTGAATGTTATTTAAGTCTAGATCCATTCTTTGGTCAATTTCAGTGAATCGAAGCAAGTGATAATAACTCCATTTGTATTATACTTGCCTGTGTGGCCTTAATCTTAAAGGTCACTTCCCTTCCTTTTAGAGGAACATTTTGTTGCAACTGCAAGCTGCTGCTTTCCCACCCACTTCTTCCCTTTGCTTAGCCCAGTCAGCCTTCTGATTAAAAGGACTATGAGTCCAACCCATTGCCAGAAGATATAGACAAGAACAACAGTGGTTTTCTTTCCTTTATCCCAGCTATTATGCAAGGCACATCAGGGAAGTGTGTACATAATTGGCTTCCAAGTGCTAGGAGAAAAGGAGGAAAAAATACAAAGAGAATATGCCAGGCTCAACTGAACTCATTGTACTGTTCAGAGTGTTCTTGTTCAGCTGATTTGAAACTGTGTGGAAGAGTCACTGCAGAGATGGGTGAAGTACAAAGAAACAAAAATTACATTTTTCAGAGAAAAGGATTGGAAAATCTAGCCATCTTTCTTAGCTAAGTTAGAATATTGGGCCGTACCATAATTTTTCCATATTTTAGTATGAGCAGATGATATCATTTCAAGAAACAGTGAGGCAAGCAACCGTCTATGCATTGTTTCCCTCTCTGGTTTCTTTTATTTTTCTATTTTCATTGATGACTTCCTTAAAATCCTAAAGTGATCTGATCAATGTGGATTAATAATTAAAGTCCTGAAGTAGGTACATTGGTCACTGTTCAATCTCCAGAGACTCACTTCCTCATCTGCCTGGTAAGATAGTACTTTAATTATATGACATTATATCCTTGCATAGCTGTTTAAATAAGTGGAGTCTTGATAGTTTATGTAACCATCATCTTTCTACTTTTATCTTTCCTTTACACACATTTTTCTTGAGATAAATAACTGCAGTGAAAGGTTGTAAGTTTAATGAATCTTTACATATTGATAAATTATGGTATAAGATACATGCAAATATAATTCAATGTTGTGATAAAACAAGAATATAATAAGGTTCTTATTTCAGTGCTTATACCAAAATTACAAACTGATTATTTATATTATAAAATAAAATGGACTATTGACAGGGAAGTAGATACACTGATTCTAAATCTTCACCTCTCCTTCTATTCCTCCGAATCCCCCAGGCTTCTCTGCAGCTCAACAACAGAATACCTGCTTCAGCTTTCCACCTCATCCTGCCTCCATCTCCTATGGATTCAATAGATCTTCCTCTCCTAACCTCCCTCAACCCACTTGTGACTTTATCTCACTGTCTACAATATAATTAAATTTAATGCAATATCATTCCAAATACATTTCTCACTTAGATTCAGCTAAAAGAATGGGATCAGTGTGGACGGAGAATGGTCAGAGTGCATTCCCATCCAGGTGGCCTACATAAGCAAATCACTAATCAGTTCCCAATTTAGGCTGAAGTGTATGTATATACTGGCACTATGTATTATTTAAATTTCACGTTAAAATTTTTTCTTTGCTTGTATTTCACATGTGTATGTAACAGAAAGAGTCAATTTTGGAAAAGGATTATCATTTGGGGAGTAGAGGGAGAAGGAAGGGGTTGGAGGAAGGATAACTGGAAGAGGCTGCAAAGAGAGAGGAAAAGTGATATAATTCCATTTCAATTAAAACATTAAAATAAAGAAATCTGTGCAGGAGAATAAAATCAGTAGAGTCACAACATTTCATCGATGTCTCAAGAAAATGGGAGTAGAATTAGCTACTACATCAACCACGCTAACACATATGCATACACAATTACAGAGAAATATCTGCCAGCATCAGCTATGAAAAAAGATGAATACAGTGTATATACAGGGTGCATGCAGTGTTCATATTCAAACTTTTCTCTTGATTAATATTCTTCTGTTATTTTTTGTTGAAGTGTTTAGGAAAAGTAATGCCATGCTTTAAAAATGAATTCACTTATAAAATATAGCAATATATCAAGATAAGATGCCAAATAGCTGAAAGGAGGAGAATCACTGTTTATAGGTCTAAAATATTACAGTCCAAAAGACATACCTGGTCTACATTTAGACAGAGAAATCTTTGCTGAAGAAACAATTTTAAAAATATAGTTTTGGTCAAGCATTAATGAAAAGGAAACATTTTTTCACATATTCAAAAAGTGTATCCAGATCTGTAATTCTACCCCAACATCCTTGACAAAGTTGAGTATACATCGATTGACAACTTGTTCAGTCCCTGACGTCTCCTGAATTGTTCCTTTGTTTATCATTAAGGAAGGGTATGCTACTGGAGGCTTGAAAAGCAGTTTGTGATTTTAGAATGGCTAAGTTATATGAGCGGGCCTTAGAGGAGAAAGGAAAAAGACACTGTTCTGGTGAGGCACACAGACTTTAGAGGAGGTACAGGTTTACTTGCTGCTCCATCAGGTTGAATCTATAGATTGCTATTATTGTGTCCATTTTTCTTCATGAAACACATGAGCTGTATATTCCAGGTGGAGCAGATAAGCAATCCAGCTCTGATACCCCTTCTTCTATACCTTGTTCACTAGCCTCAGGTAAACTATTAGGAGATGCATATACAGCACAAGACCATCTTTCTTCTCTCTACTTCGCACTCTTCCTCCCCTCTATCTCCCATGTTCTGCCCAAGACCTCCCCCTTCTCTCTTCATCTTTCACTGTATCTTTTCTTTATGATTTTCTGGGATAAAAATGTTTTAATGTATTTGTCTCAGGTAGAAAAAATATAATCAAATAACTCAGGATTTCTTGAAATACTAGCAGTTGTTTTCATTTTTATTTTATTTCTGCACCCCATGACATGCAACCTTTTCCAAGTTAACTTAATAAGTGTTGATGTATTTATTTATTTATTTTTTTAATGCAGAGACTTACTATGTAGTCAGATGGTTTTCTTGGACCTCAGGTATGTGCAGCATAACTAGTTTAAGGCATTTTCCTGCCTTCTATTTTAAATTGTAGATTAGAATAAAAATTATGATTATTCCAGAAAATGCTCAAAATTCTTATTGTTTATAATTTTATCCTCATCATAACATGGGAGAGCTGATAAATACCATTCCAAATATATGTAAAATTCAGAATTATGTAATGTAATTTAAGTAACTGATATTTTAATTTTTTTTCTTCTATGTTAGGGGCCAGTAGTAGGTGAGTTACAGTGGGAAAATTTTAAGTTCATCTATTTTGAATTGGGGAGATGTCATTCGCCTAGAGAAGAAGCTGGAATTAGTCACAATTGAAAATTTACTCCACTAAGATAACAGAGAAAATGATACAGAAATGTTGCTTATCACTAGGGACTCTTTGACTCTTAAGATCTATACATTATAGGAAATATTCTACCCACCTAGAAAAAAGAAGATGTTGAAAGCTGTCTTATAGGACTAACTGGGCAAAGAGAAACTGGAGGTCATTCAAGGAGACAGTGACCTAAAAATTTCCCATTGCAATGGGCAGAGTCTTCAGATGGGTACTCAAAAAGAAGTATTCCAATGCCTAAGCAAAACTACCCATAATCTCATTTCCTAAGATTGGATTTGTAAAATCCAAATGGTTTGACACCTGTATCCAGACATATGTCAGAGAAACTGTGAGCTTTCCCTGGAGTGAGATAATATTTTACTTAGCCTGTATTTCTTTTCTCTGTACTGTATTTAAAACTATACTATACATGAGGTTGAGAAGAGAAATGCAACGGGGCAATATTCAGAGAGGGTTGGGTTGGGGCAATTAAAATGAATATGATCAAAATAGGTAACATATGTGAAAAATTATCTAAGGACTAATAAAAATATGTTAAAAATACCTGTCACTAAAGCAGAAATCCTCAGAAATTTGCTGATAAAATTATATATATATATATATATATATATATATATATCACAAGTCATTTAAAATAAAACAAGGATTTTAAAATAAAACAGTGCAAAGAAGCTTTAAAATAATTATGTAGATATGGTAATAGAAATAAAAGAAGCTGGCAAAATTTTGCGTAGAATGTTAAACTCTCAAGTACAAAAATTATAGAACTGAAAAATACATAATTAGTAACTCAAAGGGATTAAGAAGTTGATATCAGATATCAAAAACAAACTGGGAAAACAAAACAGATTTATGGAGAGCAGAGAGAAGACTCAGTGGGTAAGAGCACTTGGTGCTCTTGCAGAGTATCTTAGCTTGTTTTTCATCACCCACCTGGTAGCTTAGAATCACCATAATTCTAGTTCCAGAAAATACAACATGCTCTTTTGACCTCTGTGGTACCAGGCCTATACAAGATGCCCATACATTCATGCAGGCAATAAACTCATACAAACAAGTTTAAAGTGTCATGAGAAAAATAATGAAGATAATGCATTTAGTGAAAACTACAGCAAGGAATTTAACAGAGGCAGGAGGAGGAGTTTACATGTCAGCTTCCTATGTGAAAGGAATGGGAGGGCCAAATGAGGGAGGATCTGGAGGAGAAAGCAAAAAGAAAAAGGGGAAGGGACATGAGGAAGGACTGTGACAAACCAGAGGAAACAAGGTTTTAAACATCAAGAATTGGGAGACTTTTCCAAAGCATAAAAGAGGCTTCACTATTAATTCAAGGAGATATATGAATTCCTTTTTCTTTTCATTAATTAATTAATCTATTCACTTTACATCATAATTGCAGCCCTTCATTCTCCCAGCGGCCCTCACACAACCCTTCCAACTTTTCCCCTTCCCTTTTCCAAATAACTGGAGCCCCTTCCCCCTCCCTACATTGGCATATCAAGTGACTGCAGGAATCCTCTCTCACAGAGACCCAGTGAGGCAGTTTAGTAAGGGGAACAGGATCCACAGGCAGGCAACAAAGTCAGAGACAGCTCCCTCTCCAGTTGTTGGGAGACCCACATGAAGACCAAGTTGCACATCTGCAATATATGTGTGGGCAGCCAAGGTCCAGCCCATGCTTGCTTGCTTGCTCACTGGGAGCCCCCAAGGGTCCAAGTTAATTGATGGTCTTCTTGAAGAGTTCCTATCCTCTTTGGGTTCCATAGTACCCCCACCCCAACTCTTGAACAAGACTCTGCAGGCTCCATCTAATGTTTGGCAGTAGGTCTATGCATCTATTTCAGTCAGCTACTAGGTGGAGCCTTTCAGAGGACAATAGTACTGTCTGCAAGTATAATAGCATATCATTAATAAAGTCAGGGATTGTATTTTGTCCATAGATGAGTCTCAAGTTGTGCTAGTTATTGATGGACCATTCCCTCAACCTCTATTCAACCTTTGTCCTTGCACTTGTAGGCAGAACAAATTTTGGGTTAAAGCTTTTGTGGGTGGGTTGATGTCCTTATCCCTACACTGGGAGTCCTGCCTAGCTACAGGAGGTGGCCACTTCAAGCTCCATATCCCCCACTGCTAGGAGCTGTTACCCACAGAAATAGAGTGCACGGGGAGGGGCAGGGCAGAATTTTAACCTGATGGGTTTTCCCAAATCGGTCAGTGCACAGATAATTAGATAATGGTGGCAGAGATCTCACTGGGCGGTCCCTGATGGCTATAGACATCTTGGATTGAAGGTAGAAGTGTGGACTTGTAATATGGAGCGCAGAGGGGACAATACAGACCTCAGGGTTGCTGGACTTACTGGAGGACACACCAGGCAGGGGATTGGGGCTTGGAGTTTGAAGATTTCACCTGGTTGTCCTGGATGACAGCAGGCCTCCCAGGATGTCAGGTGGAGCTATAGTCCAGGAAATAATAGTGCAGAGGGAGCAGGACAGTACTCTCTTGCTGGGTTTGGTCAGTGGGTCCAGCAGCCAGGGAATTGGGGTAAGGAGGTCTCACTTTGTGGTCCCTGAAGGCTGCAGTCCTCTGAGATTGCAGGTTGAGATGTGGACATGAAGATGGAGCACAGAGAGAACAAGGCAAAACTCACTACTGGCCTGGAGACCCAGCAGACAAGGGGGAATTCTATGAATTCTACTCTGACATGTGTCAATGAAACATCAGCAACTAGAGGTAAAAATTAAGACATATAACTTACAGTGCAAATTGTTGTCATTCTCAGTAATTTTAACTATGATTATTACACGACTCAGAGAAGTACAATGCTTGCCATGGATTTTCTCTGACTTAAAAATAGGTAATTATGAGATCATTTCTTCTTTTTTTTTCTTTTCCATTTTTTATTAGGAATTTAGCTCATTTACATTTCCAATGCTATACCAAAAGTCCCCCATAGCCACCCACCCCCACTCCCCTACCCACCCACTCCCCTTTTTGGCCCTGGCATTCCCCTGTACTGGGGCATATAAAGTTTGCATGTCCAATGGGCCTCTCTTTCCAGTGATAGCCAACTAGGCCATTTTTTGATACATATGCAGCTAGAGTCAAGAGCTCCGGGGTACTGGTTAGTTCAGAATGTTTTCCACCTATAGGGTTGCAGATCCCTTTAGCTCCTTGGGTACTTTCTCTAGCTCCTCCGTTGGGGGCCCTGTGATCCATCCAATAGCTGACTGTGATCATCCACTTCTGTGTTTGCTAGGCCCCGGCATAGTCTCACAAGAGACAGCTACATCTGGGTCCTTTCGATAACATCTTGCTAGTGTATGCAATGGTGTCAGCGTTTGGATGCTGATTATGGGGTGCCCTGGATATGGCAGTCTCTACATGGTCCATCCTTTCATCTCAGCTCCAAACTTTGTCTCTGTAACTCCTTCCAAGGGTGTTTTGTTCCCACTTCTAAGGAGGGGCATAGTGTCCACACTTCAGTCGTCATTTTTCTTGAGTTTCATGTGTTTAGGAAATTGTATCTTACATCTTGGGTAACCTAGGTTTGGGGCTAATATCCACTTAGTACATATTGTGTGAGTTCCTTTGTGAATGTGTTACCTCACTCAGGATGATGCCCTCCAGGTCCATCCATTTGGCTAGGAATTTCATAAATTCATTCTTTTTGATAGATGAGTAGTACTCCATTGTGTAGATGTACCACATTTTCTGTATCCATTCCTCTGTTGAGGGGCACTGGGTTCTTTCCAGCTTCTGGCTATTATAAATGAGGCTGCTATGAACATAGTGGAGCATGTGTCCTTCTTACCAGATGGAACATCTTCTGGATATATGCCCAGGAGAGGTATTGCTGGATCCTCCTGTAGTACTATGTCCAATTTTCTGAGGAACTGCCAGACTGATTTCCAGAGTGGTTGTACAAGCCTGCAATCCCACCAAGAATGGAGGAGTGTTCCTCTTTCTCCACATCCACGCCAGCATCTGCTGTCACCTGAATTTTTGATCTTAGCCATTCTGACTGGTGTGAGGTGGAATCTCAGGGATGTTTTGATTTGCATTTCCCTGATGATTAAGGATGTTGAACATTTTTTCAGATGCTTCTCTGCCATTCGGTATTCCTCAGGTGAGAATTCTTTGTTCAGTTCTGAGCCCCATTTTTTAATGGGGTTATTTGATTTTCTGAAGTCCACCTTCTTGAGTTCTTTATATATGTTGGATATTAGTCCCTTATCTGATTTAGGATAGGTAAAGATCCTTTCCCAATCTGTTGGTGGTCTTTTTGTCTTATTGACAGTGTCTTTTGCCTTGCAGAAACTTTGGAGTTTCATTAGGTCCCATTTGTCAATTCTCAATCTTACAGCACAAGCCATTACTGTTCTGTTCAGGAATTTTTCCCCTGTGCCCATATCTTCAAGGCTTTTCCCCACTTTCTCCTCTATAAGTTTCAGTGTCTCTAGTTTTATGTGAAGTTCCTTGATCCACTTAGATTTGACCTTAGTACAAGGAGATAAGTATGGATTGATTCACATTCTTCTACATGATAACAACCAGTTGTGCCAGCACCAATTGTTGAAAATGCTGTCTTTCTTCCACTGGATGGTTTTAGCTCCCTTGTCCAAGATCAAGTGACCATAGGTGTGTGGGTTCATTTCTGGGTCTTCAATTCTATTCCATTGGTCTACTTGTCTGTCTCTATACCAGTACCATGCAGTTTTTATCACAATTGCTCTGTAGTAAAGCTTTAGGTCAGGCATGGTGATTCCACCAGAGGTTCTTTTATCCTTGAGAAGAGTTTTTGCTATCCTAGGTTTTTTGTTATTCCAGATGAATTTGCAAATTGCTCCTTCTAATTCATTGAAGAATTGAGTTGGAATTTTGATGGGGATTGCATTGAATGTGTAGATTGCTTTTGGGAAGATAGCCATTTTTACAATGTTGATCCTGCCAATCCATGAGCATGGGAGATCTTTCCATCTTCTGAGATCTTCTTTAATTTCTTTCTTCAGAGACTTGAAGTTTTTATCATACAGATCTTTCACTTCCTTAGTTAGAGTCACGCCGAGATATTTTATATTATTTGTGACTATTGAGAAGGGTGTTGTTTCCCTAATTTCTTTCTCAGCCTGTTTATTCTTTGTGTAGAGAAAGGCCATTGACTTGTTTGAGTTAATTTTATATCCAGCTACTTCACCGAAGCTGTTTATCAGGTTTAGGAGTTCTCTGGTGGAATTTTTAGGGTCACTTATATATACTATCATATCATCTGCAAAAAGTGATATTTTGACTTCCTCCTTTCCAATTTGTATCCCCTTGATCTCCTTTTGTTGTCGAATTGCAGTGGCTAATACTTCAAGTACTATGTTGAAAAGGTAGGGAGAAAGTGGGCAGCCTTGTCTAGTCCCTGATTTAAGTGGAATTGCTTCCAGCTTCTCTTCATTTACTTTGATGTTGGCTACTGGTTTGCTGTAGACTGCTTTTATCATGTTTAGGTATGGGCCTTGAATTCCTGATCTTTCCAAACTTTTATCATGAATGGGTGTTGGATCTTGTCAAATGCTTTTTCTGCATCTAACGATATGATCATGTGGTTTTTGTCTTTGAGTTTGTTTATATAATGGATTACATTGATGGATTTTCGTATATTAAACCATCCCTGCATCCCTGGAATAAAACCTACTTGGTCAGGATGGATGATTGCTTTAATGTGTCCTTGGATTCGGTTAGCGAGAATTTTATTAAGGATTTTTGCATCGATATTCGTAAGAGAAATTGGTCTGAAGTTCTCTATCTTTGTTGGATCTTTCTGTGGTTTAGGTATCAGAGTAATAGTGGCTTCATAAAATGAGTTGGGTAGAGTACCTTCTACTTCTATCTTGTGAAAAAGTTTGTGCAGAACTGGAATTAGACCTTCTTTGAAGGTCTGATAGAACTCTGCACTAAACCTGTCTGGTCCTGGGCTTTTTTTTTGGCTGGGAGACTATTAATAACTGCTTCTATTTCTTTAGGGGATAAGGGACTGTTTAGAAGGTCAACTTGATCCTGATTCAACTTTGGTACCTGGTATCTGTCCAGAAATTTGTCCATTTCGTCCAGGTTTTTCAGTTTTGTTGAGTATAGCCTTTTGTAGAAGGATCTGATGGTGTTTTGGATTTCTTCAGGATCTGTTGTTATGTCTCCCTTTTCAGTTCTGATTTTGTTAATTAGGATTTTGTCCCTATGCCCTCTAGCCAGTCTAGCTAAGGGTTTATCTATCTTGTTGATTTTCTCAAAGAACCAACTCCTTGTTCGGTTAATTCTTTGAATAGTTCTTCTTGTTTCCACTTGGTTGATTTCACCACTGAGTTTGATTATTTCCTGCCGTCTACTCCTCTTGGGTGAATTTGCTTCCTTTTTTTTTTCTAGAGCTTTTAGATGTGTTGTCAAGCTGCTAGTATGTGCTCTCTCCTGTTTCTTCTTGGAGGCACTCAGAGCTATGAGTTTCCCTCTTAGAAATGCTTTCATTGTGTCCCAAAGGTTTGGGTACGTTGTGGCTTCATTTTCATTAAACTCTAAAAAGTCTTTAATTTCTTTCTTTATTCCTTCCTTGACCAAGGTATCATTGAGAAGAGTGTTGTTCAGTTTCCACATGAATGTTGGCTTTCCATTATTTATGTTGTTATTGAAGGTCAGTCTTAGGCCATGGTGGTCTGATAGGATACATGGGACAATTTCAATATTTTTGTATCTGTTGAGGCCTGTGACCAATTATATGGTCAATTTTGGAGAAGGTCCCGTGAGGTGCTGAGAAGAAGGTATATCCTTTTGTTTTAGGATAAAATGTTCTGTAGATATCTGTCAGATCCATTTGTTTCATAACTTCTGTTAGTTTCACTGTGTCCCTGTTTAGTTTCTGTTTCCATGATCTGTCCATTAATGAAAGTGTTGTGTTGAAGTCTCCTACTATTATTGTGGGAGGTGCAACGTGTGCTTTGAACTTTACTAAAGTGTCTTTAATGAATGTGGCTGCCCTTGCATTTGGAGCGTAGATATTCAGAATTGAGAGTTCCTCTTGGAGGATTTTACCTTTGATGAGTATGAAGTGTCCCTCTTTGTCCTTTTTGATAACTTTGGTTTGGAAGTTGATTTTATCCGATATTAGAATGGCTACTCCAGCCTGTTTCTTCAGACTATTTGCTTGGAAAATTGTTTTCCAGCCTTTCACTCTGAGGTGGTGTCTGTCTTTTTCCCTGAGATGGGTTTCCTGTAAGCAGCAGAATGTTGGGTCCTGTTTGTGTAGCCAGTCTGTTAGTCTATGTCTTTTTATTGGGGAATTGAGTCCATTGATATTAAGAGATATTAAGGAAAAGTAATTGTTGCTTCCTATTATTTTTGTTGTTAGAGTTGGCATTCTGTTCTTGTGCCTGTCTTCTTTTTGGTTTGTTGAGGGATTACTTTCTTGTTTGTTCTAGGGCGTGATTTCCGTCCTTGTATTGCTTCTTTTCTGTTATTATCCTTTGAAGGGCTGGATTCGTGGAAAGATATTGTGTGAATTTGGTTTTGTCATGGAATACTTTGGTTTCTCCATCTATGATAATTGAGAGTTTGGCCGGGTATATTAGCCTGGGCTGGCATTTGTGTTCTCTTAGTGTCTGTATAACATCTGTCCAGGCTCTTCTGGCTTTCATAGTCTCTGGTGAAAAGTCTGGTGTAATTTGGATAAGCCTTCCTTTATATGTTACTTGACCTTTCTCCCTTACTGCTTTTAATATTCTATCTTTATTTAGTGCATTTGTTGTTCTGATTATTATGTGTCGGGAGAAATTTCTTTTCTGGTCCAGTCTATTTGGAGTTCTGTAGGCTTCTTGTATGATCATGGGCATCTCTTTCTTTATGTTTGGGAAGTTTTCTTCAATTATTTTGTTGAAGATATTAGCTGGCCCTTTAAGTTGAAAATCTTCATTCTCATCAATTCCTATTATCCGTAGGTTTGGTCTTCTCATTGTGTCCTGGATTTCCTGGATGTTTTGAGTTAGGATCCTTTTGCATTTTGTATTTTCTTTTTGACTGTTGTGTCGATGTTCTCTATGGAATCTTCTGCACCTGAGATTCTCTCTTCCATTTCTTGTATTCTGTTGCTGATGCTCACATCTATGGTTCCAGATCTCTTTCCTAGGGTTTCTATCTCCAGCGTTGCCTCGCTTTGGGTTTTCTTTATTGTGTCTACTTCCCTTTTTAGTTCTAATATGGTTTTGTTCATTTCCATCACCTGTTTGGATGTGTTTTCCTGTTTTTCTTTAAGGACTTCTACCTGTTTGGTTGTGTTTTCCTGCTTTTCTTTAAGGGCCTGTAACTCTTTATCAGTGCTCTCCTGTAATTCTTTAAGTGACTTATGAAAGTCCTTCTTGATGTCCTCTATCATCATCATGAGAAATGTTTTTAAATCTGGGTCTAGATTTTCGGTTGTGTTGGGGTTCCCAGGACTAGGTGGGGTGGGAGTGCTGCGTTATGATGATTGTGAGTGGTCTTGATTTCTGTTAGTAGGATTCTTACGTTTGCCTTTCGCCATCTGGTAATCTCTGAAGCTAGCTGTTATAGTTGTCACTGTTAAGAGCTTGTTCTTCAGGTGACTCTGTTAGCCTCTATAAGCAGACCTGGGAGGGTAGCTCTCTCCTTAGTTTGAGTGGGCAAAGTGTTCTCTGCAGGCAAGCTCTCTTCTTGCAGGGAAGGTACCCAGATATCTGGTGTTCAAACCGGACTCCTGGCAGGAGTTGTGTTCCACTCACTAGAGGTCTTAGGATCCAGTGGGGAATCCTGTGTGGGCCCTTGTGGGTGTTGGGTGAGACTTCGCTGGCAAGGTACCTCGGGGCTCGAGTGGAGTGGAAGGGGCTTGTGCCCCAGGTCAGGACCGGGTAGTCTACTTCCCTATTTCCCACAATCTCAGGTTCCGTGCGATTGGATTGGGGCAGGGGCTGTGTTCCACTCACCAGAGGTCTTAGGATCCTGTGGGGAATCCTGTGTGGACCCTTGAGGGTGTCGGGCACTTCCGCTGGCAAGGTACCTCGGGGCTTGAGTGGAGCGGAAGGGAGATCATTTCTTCTTATTCACTAACTAGAAATCAAGGTTGTGAACATTTTGTTCAAGTTCACATAGGGAGCAATAGATGTGAGTGAAATGCAATTCATGTTGCTTAATATGAAATGTAATCTGTAGATCACTGAGTCCTGCGATGCTTCATTCAAGTTGGTATATAAATTTACTTGCAAAATAAAATATGATTGACGAGCTTATCAATTTATAATGGTTATTATATATCCAGATGGAGGTGATTGTTCCTTTATCATTCATTTACTCATGTATTCATTTCTTGACAAATTCTGTAAGTCCTTTATGCATACTATAATTTAATAGAAATGAGATACACAGCTGTGAAGAGACTGAGACTTTTTCATTTGTTTTCAGCTAATGTGTTCAATGTTCTAATTTTCATGCTATGGATAGAGACATAGAAGTACAGGTCTAGGACCAATAAAATGTCCACAAGTTATGGTCTTGGTGTGATCTTGACTGTGTGTCTCACTTGCCCATTCAACTATACACAGGTGGAATAATTTTGAATACTCTGTGACACTGTAGGTTCGTATCAGTGATGAGACACCCCCAAGCCTTGAAAAGAACCCCTGACTCTTATGCTGCAATTATCTCTGGGAGAGGTAAATATATATACCAGGAATCAAACAAGCCCACTGTCTGTGGTAGAGGGAATTGTAGTCTGTGATTTCTTTCAGTTGTGTTTCCTGAACAAACATTCTTGGGGAAAAAACCCAGAATGAAAAGTTGAGGAGCCGCTGATGATACGAAGCAGAAGAATTGATCTCCATTAAATCCCCATATTCAGAGACTGATAGTTTTAGTCATTCTTGGATTTCTGACAGGTTTGAAAGTCTACTTATAGTCTCTTATACAACCCAGGCTATTTATCATTGAAAGAGTAGATTTAAGAGGGTGGTTTTCAGATGACAGACAATCTAAAGCCAAGACATAAGTCAGTTGTAGAATTATAAGTCTTTAAGTTAGGATAGATAGCAGAGTGTACTGTTTAAATGACAAAAAATGATGGACTGGGTGTTAGGTCTATCATGTACTTTATAAATTACAAAATAGTAATTGTTGTGCTCAATTTATATCTTAGATAAAAGAGTGTTTTAAGTGGACAGAAAGGGGGAAGTGTTGTGGATAGCCCTGGTGTTGCTTGTATATTGATGCTAATTCCACTCTCCTGGGAAGGATTGCTGACGATGTGTGAATCATGTACTCAAGTGACTTCTTGAGAACCTTCCCCAATGAATAAAGGGACCAATCACTGGGCAAATAGGAGTGACTTCCAGGTTGGATAAGGGAAGAGAGGAAGCAGGAAAGAGATAGGGACTTTTGGATAGGGATAGCGAGAGAGCAAGATATAGCTACTAGTGTCCCTCAGTTTCAATGGTGGATCCCTTAGGATTTGATACCAGAGGATTATGGTTTACAAAATTAAGAATCTAGTTGTTGCACCCAGCGATTTCTGAACTAATTTTGTGTGGTGTTTCCCTTCACACTGCAGCTTAATTGGGCTCCAGAGAGAAAGGTACCATGGGAGCAAAGTGTGGGATTGCCTGATGTGCACCACAAAAGGCCATGGGGGTTTTGAAGCATGGGGTTGGAGTGGTAGTGACCTGCCAGTTGGACCTTAGTGAGCTGGGTGGAGAGATTTTGGAGCTCTGAGTCAGAGATTCTCCATGAGATAAGATTAGACTGGCTGTTGCCCACCTGTGCATGGCAGGCCAGCCTGCTGAGGTTAGAGTATATGGAGTATATGGGGGTATATGGAGTAGCTGAGTATTGTTCAGGTGATGCCGATTTTTTAATATTTCCTGCAACAGATGGTGAAACAATATGTTGGGCAAGAATCCACAGAAATTTAAGGTTACTAGCCTGAGAGTTGCGGTTTTAATTTTTAACTGAGCAGCTAGGTAGCACTGGGATGAGTCACTTGGACTCAAGCATGGGAACCTTGAAACAAAGAAACTGCTGAAGGGCTCTGAGGTCTCCTGATGAGAGGAGTGGAAGCTGCACTAGGCAGAGAGCTTAACAAGTAAAAACTACCTGCTTCCAGTTGGCAGATATTAGTAAAAATTTGAATTAATTGCTTTAAAGATGATATAAAGATATATTGCTCTAATATGTCTTACAGGATACTCAAATTCTGTCTAAATCTGGGATCCACGTGAATTTTTGGGTTATTATCCTGCATGGCAAAATAGAAAAAGCCTAAGAATAGGCTCATACAGTATTTTAGTTTACTTCGCTTGTTTTGGTTTGTTTTTATTTTCAAAATGGGTGTGATTTTGAGTTTTGTAGTTATATTATTCCTCTGGGAGAGAGGTCAAAATAAATGTTTTTCTGGTTACCGGCTCAAGGATATGCTGATTTGGGAGACAGGTTTTGTATTTGTATTTTTAGAAAAGGTGATTTGTGTCTATACACCTTTCAGAGTAATATGGATCAGATATGAGGAAGGGAGACTCCCTGAAGAACTAGATTCCAGGGAATCAAACAAAAAGTTATCTTGATGATAATAAAATTTTGCTTTGAGATTTATATATTACAGAATATACAGCCTTGGTGAGTCTCATCATCAGACACGCTGAACTGACTTGCTTGAATTCCTGATGTCTTGGATCCAGTCAGGACACAAACATCAGAGACTAATACAATTGTTGGAGTGTCCTTCTTAAGGCCAACTAATTTCCCCCACTCTCCCTCCCCCTTCCCCTCTAAAAGATATCTCAATGCCCATGTTCAGCTTAAAGAAATTATGAATTAGCCTCCAAACGATGACACTATTGCATACACTAGCAAGACTTTGCTGAAAGGACCCTGATATAGCTGTCTCTTGTGAGACTAGGCCGGGGCCTAGCAAGCACATAAGTAGATGTTCACAGTCAGCTATTGGATGGAGCACAGCGCCCCCAATGGAGGAACTAGAGAAAGTATCCAACGAGCTAAAGAGATCTGCAACCCTGTAGGTGCAACAACATTATGAACTAACCAGTACCCGGGAGCTCTTGACTCTAGCTGCATATGTATCAAAAGATGGCCTAGTCAGCCATCACTGGAAAGAGAGGCCCATTGGACTTGCAAACTTTATATGACCCAGTACAGGGGAATGCCAGGGCCAAAAAATGGGAATGGGTGGGTAGGGAAGTGTGTGTGGGGGGGTGTATGGGGGACTTTTGGGATAGCATTCTAAATGTAATTGAGGAAAATACATAATAATAAAAAATATTTTTTTAAAAAAGAAATGATGAAGAGTCATTGTCCCAGTTCCCTGGGCTTTGGGGCTGGAAGTGGTTATTCTAAGGTTGCCTTTTTAAGGAGTTTAGAAATGGTCATAATTGGAACAGGGAAGAAATAGCTAGAATTTATTGTATAGCCATAATCTAATTTGATGGAAAATTTTATAATTCTTACTAAGTTGATGTCATAATTTCTTATTTTGATACAGAATTTATTTTGATAAAAATCAAGGTATTCATTCATATAAATTTCTTCTATTAAAACAAAAAATTTAAAAGTACAAGACATAGACCCAGTCCTTCTACAACAGTTAATATAAACTCATCTGAGATGTTTAAGCCTGTGACCTAAGGGCTAAATAGCAAATTTGTGGCTCTGGCTATATTGTTAGGGTATTTTCAGATACTTAAATTAGAGCTAAAACTGTTCAATGGAAAAAAAGACAGCAGTTTCAACAAATGGTGCTGGTTCAACTTGTGGTCAACATGTAGAAAAATGCAAATTGATCCATTGTTATCTCCCTATACAAAGCTCAAGTCTAAGTAGATCAATGACCTCCACATAAAACCAGAGACACTAAGTCTAATAGAAGAGTAAAATTCTAATAGAAGTCTAATAGTAGGGAAGAACCTAGAACAAATGGGCACAGGGGAAAGTTCCTGAACAGAACACTAATGGCTTATGCTCTAAAATCAAGAATCTACAAACGGGACCTCCTAAAACTTCAAGGATTCTGTAAGGCAAAGAACACTGTCAACAGGACAAAATGACAACCAACATATTGAGAAAAGACCTTTACTAATCCTACATCCGATAGAGGACCAATACCCAATATATACAAAGAACTCAAGAAGTTAGACTCCAGAGAACCAAATAACCCTATTAAAAAGCGGGGAACAGATCTAAACAGAGAATTCTCAACTGAGGAATCTCAAATGTCCGAAAGCACCCAGAAGATGCTCCAACACGTAATAATGACACATGCTCCACTGTGTTCATAACAGCCATATTTATAATAGTCATAAGCTGAAACCAACCCAGACATCCCTCAATAGAGGAATGGATACAGAAAATGTGTTACATTTACACATGGAACACTATTCAGCTATTAAAAAATGGCTTCATAAAATTTGCAGGCAAATGGATGTAACTTGAAAATATCATCCTGAGGTAACTCATTCACAAAAGAATACACATGGTATATACTCACTGATAAGTGGATATTAGTCCAAAAGTTTGAAATACCCAAGATTCAATTCACAGACCATATGAAGCCTAAGAAGAAGAAAGACCAAAATGTGGATGCTTCAGTGATTCTTAGAAGGGGGAACAAAATACTCACAGGAGGAAATAGGAGACAACATGTGGAGCAGAGGCTGAAGGAAAAGCCATCCAGAGATTACCCCACCTGGGGATCCATTCCATATACAGCTACTGAACCCAGATAATATTATGGATGTGGGGAAGTGCTTGCTGATTGAACCATTATATGACTGTCTCCTGAGAGGCTCTGCCAGAGGCTGACAAATACAGAGGCTCGCAGCCAACTATTGCACTGAGCACAGGGGTCCCTGATGGTGGAGAAGGAACTGAAGGAGCTAAGGGGGTTTGCAGCCCCATGGAGGGAGCAACAGTGTCAACAGACCAGACACTCACCCCCGCAGCTCCCCTAGACTGGACCACCAACCAAAGAATACACATGGAGGGACCCATGATGCCAGCTGCATATGTGGCAGAGAATGGCTTTGTTGGATATCAGTGGGAAGAGAGACCCTTGGGCCTGAGGGTGTTTGATGCTCCAGTGTAGGGGAATGCCAGAGTGGCAAGATGGGAGTGGGTGGATGGGTGGATGGGGGAGCACCCTCATAGAGGCAAAGGTAGGAGGTATGGTATAGTGGGTTCCCAAAGGGGAGGCCTGGAAAGGGGAAAACATTTGAAATAGAAATAAAGAAAATATCCAATAAAAATACAAGAATAATAATAATAATAATAATAATGAGGAGGAGGAGGAGAGGAAGAAGAAAAAGGAGAAGAAGGAGAAGGAGAAGGAGGAGGAGAAGAAGAAGAAGAAGAAAGAAGAAGAAGAAGAAGAAGAAGAAGAAGAAGAAGAAGAAGAAGAAGAAGAAGAAGAAGAAAGAAAGAAAGAAAGAAAGAAAGAAAGAAAGAAAGAAAGAAGGAAGTTAAGAAAAAAAGAAAGAAAGAAAGAGCGAGCGAGCTCAGGGTAATTAATGAACAACAGTGCAGATTATTCTACATAGATAGGTGGTTTTCAAAAACATCAGAAATCTACAGAATATGACAGTTGACGTTATTTATTCACTGTTGTTGGGACAAATTTGCTCCTAACAGCTTCCCATTAATGGATTCAAATAAGCAACTTAGCATCTTACCTCCTTGTGAGGTTGTACAGTATGACTAGGTGCCCAGTGGGCAGAAACTGCCTATCTCTCATGCAGACCTATACTGTTCTTGATAGGACACAATTTACAGGTTAGGATAACTTAGTTCGGCCGACTTACTGGGGCTGTATAGGTAGGCAGCTTTCACTACAACTTGTCTCAGTTCTGGAAGCTGTGTTAAGCTTCCTATATCTTCAGATAATGTTAGTCATTCTCGGATCTCTGACAGGGTTGAAAGACTACTTATAGTCTCATAGCTAACCCAGGCTATTTGACATTGAGAGAACAGATATGAGAGGATGGTTTTCAGATGGCATACAATCTAAATCCAGGACATAAATCAGTTGTAGAATTATAAGTCTTTTAAGTTAGGATAGATAATGGTGTTTATTGACAAAAATGATGGATTGGGTGTTACGTTTTTCTTTTACCTTATAAATTACAAAATGCTAATAGTTTTGCTCAATTGATATTTGAGAGAAAAGGGTTTTTTAATTTGAACAGAAAGGGTGATATGTAGCAGAATTTTCCCTGTCCGATCACTTTAAATATTAATAAAACAAGAAGCCTGCAATTGGGCAGGGAAAAGGGAGGCAGAGTGAAGAGTTTCAGAGACGAGGACAGAAAAGAAGGACAGAGGAGAAGGAAGGAATATAGAGGAGAAACAGGATGATCCCGATTCCATGTGGCTTTAAATAGCCAAAGGTAGTTATGATTATCTTCTATGGGATAGATAATTACAGGACAATTTGTCTTATCTAGGTGGCCAGTCTATACCATTATCAATTGGCTCTAAAATTATTGTTTGGGCATCTTGAGAATTGAGAAGTTATTGATATATGAATCTGACTGATTAATTGTAAGATTCGAACGTTTTGATTTACTGGGTTAAGGAGAATTGTGATGGCCAACCACAGGGGGTAGATGGATGAGAAGGTAAGAGAGGCTCTGAGGCAGGCAAACCAGAGAACAGAAGGGAAGAATACTAAATGCAGAGGCGATGAGACCACTGGGCAAAGAGTAGCTGGGTAAAGAGTGGGACCTTGGTCCCGATTTTTTAATATTTCCTGCAACAAGTGACCTGATAGAATATCTCTTTTATTGTATCAATTTTATTCTAAAGAAAAGAACACAAATGAACAATAATATTAAAACAATTTTTTGTTCTTGATTAGACATTATCGTTGTTGAAAAAGAAATTGAATAGAAAAAGGAGTTATGGAAGTACATTTCAAATTTCACTGACCAGGGATAAACAAGAGGAAAGCATTAAGGAGAAGTTCTCTGAATATTGCATTTCATTCTTACTATAATTTAGTCATCCTGAAGAAACACAAAAAGCATAAAATCAATTCCCAGTTTCAATATTACCAGACAGGGCCTTGTATGTAAATAGGAAGAATGCAGACAGAAAGCAGTCTCTAAGCTTCTAATTTTTTCAGATTTGTCTTCCATAGGTGCTAGGAATCCATACATGGCTTTGGAATTAGTTTAACAGCTTATTCAATTCCCCAAAATGTAAACCTAGAAAAGAAATTCTCAGTCTCAAAAGTACTTTTCACTAATTTATAATCCGTGGTATCCACTTAACTATAAATTATAAACCAATTATTCTCTAGAGAAGCAAGCTAAACTCACTGATAAGTGAATATTAGCCCAGAAACATAGAACACACAAGATACAGTTTGCAAAACACAAAAAAAAAATCAAGAAAAGGGAAGACCAATAGGTAGATACTTCATTTCTCCTTAGAATAGGGAACAAAATACTCATGAAAGGAGTTACAGAGACAAAGTTTGGAGCTAAGACAAAAGGATGGACTATCCAGAGACTACCCCACCTGGGGATCCATCCCATAATCAGCCACCAAAACCAGACACTATTGAATATGCCAGCAAGATTTTGCTGAAGGGACCCTGTAATAGCTGTCTCGTATGAGGCTATGCGAGTGCCTGGCAAATACAGAAGTGGATGCTCACAGTATACAATGGAACACAGGGCCCCAATGGAGGAGCTATAGAAAATACTCAAGGAGCTGAAGGGGTCTGCAATCCTATAGGTGGAACAATAATATGAACTAACCAGTACCCCCAGAGCTTGTGTCTCTAGCTGCATATGTAGCAGAAGATGGCCTAGTTGGCCATCACTGGGAAGAGAGGCCCCTTGGTCTTGCAAACTTTATATGCCTCAGTACAGGGGAACTAAAAATATGAAAAGATAAGCACCTATTTTATAATATCCAACCCAAGAGTGCTACCCATGAATCCACAGATTAAATTGCTGTCACAGATATTATTCTAATTCTTATTGAATATTTGATTGGTTGGTTGTAAATTTTTGAATAGCCATCTATTTGACCCTAATTTAAATATTGCTAAAACTACAGCACAGGTTCATGAATTACTGCATATAATAAAAATAATTTGTGTTTAAAATATTAGAGATAAAATATGTATAAAATAGAGTGTTTTCAATTTTGTAATGTTATGTGTGACTTTGAAAAGAATATTCTAAAAACATGTTCTCCCATGAGTTGATGACTCGTGTTCATTCTCAATGCAAAACCGTATTTGTATTCAAAAGGTCTCTTTATAGCAAGAATTTTAAACTATATCCTGGCAAACATTCTTGTTTTAGTCATAAAACAAAGTAAATTTGCTGTTTAGAGACTGGTAAAACATTTCACGGGACACAATCTACAGAATCAGATAAATTATTTAAGGGTAGGTCCTAATTAGGCTTAATAGCATCAATAATTAACAATTCCCCAAATTCATAGTAGAAATGCTTTACTCTTTTCAAAGAGCTTTCATTCTAATTCCTTACTAGATGTTCACATCAACTCTCTGAGGTATTTGGAAAAACATTCAACTCATGTGCTGGGTGAGAAAATTTGATCTCGAGGCTGTATGCACACATCTTACTTATTATACAAGAAATAGGGGGGGGGGTGATCTGAAGCCCCTAGCAGATCTATCTTCATAAGCCCATGAGGAAACAAATGCTAAATCCTAATGGAATACTGTGAGAGTTTTGTCTTTTAAGTATGTCTTTACCATCCAAGATAGTTTACAAGATAGCAAACATACTAGAGCTAAATATAATTAGACAGAATGGAAAGATCAAATGAATCAATACAAGTTGATCATGTTGTAGCTATTTGAAATAATCTGTGTATAGTTCATGGGGGAAAATGAGGATACTGAATTACAGTAGTAAAGATTTTTAGGCTAATGAAAAGAAGGAAGAAAAGGGGAAGAGAGAGGGAGCAAAGAAGAGAGGAAGGCCAGCAGGAAGGAAGGAAGGAAGGAAGGAAGGAAGGAAGGAAGGAAGGAAGGAAGGGAGGGAGGGAGGGAGGGAGGGAGGGAGGGAGGAAGGAAGGAAGGAAGGAAGGAAGGAAGGAAGGAAGGAAGGAAGGAAGGAAGGAAGGCAGACTCCTGCAGAGGAAATGAATGACAGAATCGTCTAATGAGGAAATATCTATGTCTTTACTGTATGAATACCAAATCAGTATTGAATTACTGCACATATTAGTATAAGTTTTTAACCACTATGAGGAGCTTCACTGATGGTAACAAACTAATGTAACTGCTTAGAATTTATTATTGTTCAGACCAGTCAACATTACAAATCATCAAAGATTCCAGTGGTGAGAGCTACACTCTTTCCAGATTTTACTTTTGTCATTTCTGTTTGTTGCCTATGGATCTCACAAAGCTATTTCATTTCTGTCCTTGTATTTTCAGTAACTGAAATATCAGCCTTATCTGGTTGTGAACCCAGTAAAAGGACAGGCATGGCAAGATATGCTCACGTGTTCAATATTGGCATGAATGCTATCAGGGTAAGCAACCACTATCTGATTGGATATAAGACTAGCATTCTGTTACTGTATATAATGCCAAAAATCCATGTTGAATAGCAAACGGGCCCCAGAAGTAACACATTACAATTAGTTTCATACAGAAACATATCAAACTGCCCTCTATAGTCAAATCTCCATGTCTACGCATTAATGCAGTTTACATACCCCATAAGAGATTTTTCTTTATGCAGTGGATAGTGTTTACTGCAATAACTCACAATTAGTCAAAGTGCAGAGAATAACAGACCTGGGAGCATTCAGCCACAATGTCATATCTATCATACCCTATATCCGTAGCCAAAGGACCATCTCAGAAGAGGGAGAAAAAAAAAACTGTAAGAGTCAGAGGAGAGAAAGGACAGAGCAAAGTACTATCTTCTCATATGACAGAAAACAGATGTTCTCAGAAAGTCATAGAAAGTTATGGTGTGTTGTTGCCTTCATTAAGAGCTGTATAAGACAAAGACCGTATACACTGTAACATGAAGTGAGAAGGGTTTCATGCTCCCATTCCAAAGTGAGAAATTATGGAGAGTGGGTGGCTTCTGGAGTAGGGAGAGATCATTGTTAAGGGTGTGTCTACTAGTAGGCCAACCACATACCACTAGATGGCCTTGTACCCAACAGCACAGAAACAACACATATTGGAATGGATGGATTGGTAAATTAAAAATGTTTTCTTTAAGGACATTAAATTAGAAAGAATAGGGAGTTTGTGGGGATCTGGAAGGATGTAAGTAGAGGAGTTGGGAGTGATATCATCAAATTCCATTCTATGAAATTGTTGAGAAATTAATAAAAGTATTTCAAATGTCCACAATGTTCTCAGTCATATCAGCCACTAGGCATCTAGTCAACACAAAGAAGGCACAGATGTTCACTGACAGGGTGTCTGAAATCTCATGGCAAGACAGTGCAGATGTGGTCATTGAGAAGAAAGAACCAGACCTTCTTATACTTTGGGGGAGATATAAAATGGTATTTCTACTTAATAAACGTAGTTTGGCTGTTATAAAAGAAAAAGGTTGGGCATAACATCATTTAATAATCTTTCTGCTTCTAGGAAAAAGAGATCCTGAAAATTTAACATAATAATTCTTACTAAATATTCTACATGGATGCTGATAGAAGTTTTGTTTATAATATATGAAAGTAGAGAGCATCTCAAATGTCCATTAGTGAAGGAGAGTAAACCTGTGGTTTATTGTCATGAGATCCTACACAGTATGAAATAGAATTGAAGGACCTTAGCTTGTGATGACAAGTGGAAGAATCCAGATGAAGCAGGAGTGCATCTGTGTAAATCTACTTCTATAAAACTTTGGAAAGTAGAATCACATATTTTCTCTCTCTCTCTCTTTTTTTAATGTTCAAGATTTTTTTCTCTTTTTTTTCTTTTTTTTAATTGGGTAGTTTCTTCATTTACATTTCAAATGCTATCCCAAAAGTCCCCCATACCCCACCCTCCTCTACCCACCCATTCCTACTTCTTGGCCCTGGTGTTCCCCTGTACTGAGGCTCCTTGTACTAAGGTCAAATCTAAGTGGACCAAGAAACTCCACATAAAACTAGAGACATTGAAACTTATTGAGGAGAAAATGGGGGGAAGCCTTGAAGATATGGGCACAGGGGTAAATTGCTGAATAGAACAGCAATGGCTTGTGCTGTAAGATCGAGAATCGACAAATGGGACCTCATAAAATTGCAAAGTTTCTGCAAGGCAAAAGATGCTGTCAATAAGACAAAAAGACCACCAACAGATTGGGAAAGGATCTTTACCTATCCTAAATCAGATAGGGGACTAATATCCAATATATATAAAAAACTCAAGAAGGTGGACTCCAGAAAATCAAATAACTGCATTAAAAAATGGGGCTCAGAGCTAAACAAAGAATTCTCACCTGAGGAATACCGAATGGCTGAGAAGCACCTGAAAAAATGTTCAACATCCTTAATCATCACAGAAATGCAAATCAAAACAACCCTGAGATTCTACCTCACACCAGTCAGAATGACTAAGATAAAAAATTCAAGTGACAGCAGATGCTGGCGAGGATGTGGAGAAAGAAGAACACTCCTCCATTGTTGGTGGGATTACAAGCTTGTACAATCACTCTGGAAATCAGTCTGGTGGTTCCTCAGAAAATTGGACATAGTACTACTGGAGGATCCCGCAATACCTCTCCTGGGCATATATCCAGAAGATGTTCCAACTGGTAATAAGGACACATGTTCTACTATGTTCATATCAGCCTTATATATAGTAGCCAAAAGCTGGAAAGAAGCCAGATGTCCCTCAACAAAGGAATGGATACAGAAAATGTGGTACATTTACACAATGGAGTACTACTCATCTATCAAAAAGAATGAATTTATGAAATTCCTAGGCAAATGGATGAACCTGGAGGGCATCACCCTGAATGAGGTAACCCAATCACAAAAGAATCACATATTAATGACAGAAGTAAAACAGTTGCTACCTGAGCTGAGAGGAAACAAGGGAGAAGGCAGAAAATTTATAGAAATTGTTAATGCTTTCTCGGCTGGAAACATTAAACTGGATATGTGTAGATATTTATTCTAGTTATATTTGCTTCTTTTTATAATTTAGACTATTACACTGAAAAAAAGTATTAGAAATAGCATCTCAACATTTCCTCTATTATTTTGATTTTGTTCAAAGACTCATTTCAAGTTAGTAAATGTTAATGAAAATCTTATGGATTATTTTTAGCATAGATGTCCAATGTTCAGATACTTCTTTTCTTTTGTCACTGGATTCACATCTCTATAAGGGCAATATCCTATAGTAAAAGAAAAATAACATAGCTCCCCATCCCAGGTTTAAAAGGCATGCACTGAAGGAAAACAAACAACCTCCCACCACTATTGACAATAACAACAACTACCACAACAGAACAATTCAACAAGTTGGTCTAGTTTCCTTCATCAAATTGTCAGTACCACAAAGAGATTCCACTTCAACGCCCAAGTAGAAACATTGCCAAGAATAGATGTAGCTCCCTAATTACTCATGTAAGATATTAATACAAGGGTCAAACTCCCAAACCTCAGTACAGTAGACAATGGATGATGAACATTGCTATTAGCTTTTGGAACACAACCCCATTTCACTGCTGAATGACAGTACAAATGTTCTTAAGTTTCTTCTAGAGTTTATTATTAAAACTCAGTATTAGGTCAACACATTTTTAATGGATAAAAAGCAAGTTTTATTTAATTTTGTTTCAAAGATAGTTTATTTTCACTGAGTGCAGATTCTTGTGCACAAAGGTATTTCTGAAAAGCTTGCAAAAGCTTCCACAGAAAGCTTTTTTGAAGGATTCCATCGTTTTATTGAGTTCTCTGTAATGACCTTTGATACTGTAAAAGAAAAATCACGATAAGACCCCTTCCCATTTTCTTTTAACCCATTCTCACTTTTGCTTTATGTACCATGAGAGAACATACCTTGGGGTCACTGAAAGCAGACACAGGCAGAAAGGAGGGTTCATCACAGCCACATCTACAGTCCTTTATTACAGCATCTTGATAACTCTTTTTATAGCATGGTCTCATTACCAGGGCAAACTGCTTTAATCTCCCTGAGAACTATCACAAGAGAACTGAGAGTCTATCATATAGTACATCTGAAGGTTCCACTCATCTCCATGTTTAAACAGGGAAGCTCTTGGGGCAGTGCAGTATATTAAGGAAAGCAATGGACACTACTAGACATGTTATGCAGCAATGACATACATTTCTTTATGATGTATACAGATGCCTGTGAGCATACCCTCTGTGGTTTTCTTTACTGCCTTGCATCTCAGACTTTCCATCATGCCAAGTTATGGTCCATTCTTACACTTAAAATATCAAATAAATTTAAACTACGATTAACAAGAATTTTTCAATGTTTTCTTTAGAAAGAATTTTTCAACCAATGTAACGTTATGCAGACATTTAATAAATTAGGAGTTTTGGAGATTATGAAAGAGTCAAAACCTTACTCAATTTAATCATTTAATTTGAAAAGATAATTGCTGAGCAAAATAGACTTCTTCATGTAGTTTCCAGACTTTGTATTTTGACTTCCATATTCTACTGTCTGAACACTCATCCATGCTGAATATACTTCACCATCCCCACAACTCCCAGGCTTTGAACAGTGTTTTGGTGGAAGCCCTTACCTTTAGAAAGCTTGATTATTTCCAAAGTAAACGTGCCTCTTCTGTTAACATTCCCTTTCTCATGCACAACACACACTAATTCAGTCACAAAGAAGTCATGGGCTGACATAGAAATTACATATTTTTCAGACTTATTATGTTTTTTCTTTCTCCTTTTACTTTTTTTTGGGTATGAAATGTTTCCCATATGCTAATGCATTTGAACACTCTGTGCTCAGCTAATAGCATCAATTTAGAAGGTTATGGAGCCCTAGGCAAGTGGATCTTTCCTGGAGGAAGTGGTTCCCTGCTTAAGAACTCTGCTTCCAAAAAAAAAAAAAAAAAAAAAAAAAAAAGAGTAGAATATAGTGGCATCCTTTGTGACAAGGTTAATTCCATTTAAGAAAATAATGCTAACATTTTAAAGGCAGCTATTCAATAGGTATCATTACTGCATTCTTGTTATAGGACAATAATCCAGTTTCACAAATGTCAAAGTTATTCAGGAAGCTCCAAAACGTTCATTCAAATGCAAAATGAATAAATAAAGAGACAAAAGCCAAGTGTGATTCTCTGGGTTTTGAGGATATTGTGTTTAAGAAAAACTCTTTGGCTGGTGGTTTGGTCCCTGAGAGCTCTGACAGGTCTGGTTAGTTGAAATTGTTCTTCCCATGGGGTTGCAATCCCCTTCAGTCCCTTTAGCCCTTCCCTTAACTGTTCCATTGGGGTCTCTGGACTCAGTCTGATGGCTGGCTGTGGGTATCTGCATCTATATTTGTCAGATATGGCAGCTCAGTCAGCTCAGGGGACAGTTATATGAGTCTCCTGTCAACAAGTACTTCTTGGCATCAGAACTGTGGCTTCAGCTACTTATGTAGCAGAACACGGCCTTACCTGGTTTTAATGGGAGGGGAGGCCCTTGGTTCTGTGGAAGCTTGTTGCCCCAGCATAGGGGGATGATAAAGAGATGAGCAAGGAACTGGGGGGGGGGGTAGGAGACAGTATCCTCATAGAGGCAAATGGGAGGGAGATGGGATGGGGGTTGCAAGGGGAAACTGGGAAGGGGGGACAACATTTGGAATGTAAATAAATTAAATAACCAATATAAAAAAAGAAAAAAAAAAAAAAGAAAAGAATTCTGCCTCCTATTCCCTGCTTCTCAACCACAAGAGGGAGTATATTCCTCAAACTATAAAAAACAAAAAACAAAACTCAGCCTCTTAAGCTGTTCTTATCATACATTCTGTCCCTTTGTCCCAGCAATGAGAGTAGTGGCTAGTACATGTCCATTCGGTACCTTCATATTGTAGCTACACTCTCATGGGCATCTTTGTATCCCTACACATGTTTGACATATGTGTACCAGAACATTGTTGTATGCAAACAATAACATAATAATGTATATTACTGTCTCTGTAATCATCTGAATCATCTTGGACAAATGACCTTCACTATATTTAGATCATGTCCTTTCTTCTACCAGCTTTTATTTTCTCATTGACTTTACTATTCATTGTTATGCTCTTTTCTCTCCCTCCCCCTTGACTTTGACTCTCTCTCTCTCTCTCTCTCTCTCTCTCTCTCTCTCTCTCTCTCTCTCTCTCTCTCTCTCTGTGTGTGTGTGTGTGTGTGTGTTTATGAACATATGAATGAGGATTTGTGCCATAAGGATCATAAGGAGTTTAGAGGACATGGGTTCTGAAGATATGACTAATAAGATCATAGGCTTTCATTGTAAGTACCTTTACCTGATAAGCCATCTCACTAGACCTGATTTGTACTTTTTCTTAAAATTTTTCTGTCAGTGACAGGAAAGGACAAGGGGGAGAGAGAGAGAGAGAGAGAGAGAGAGAGAGAGAGAGAGAGAGAGAGAGAGGGAGAGGGAGAGGGAGAGGGAGAGGGAGAGAGGGAGAGGGAGAGGGAGAGAGGGAGGGAGAGGGAGAGGGAGAGAATAATTTCCATGGTTTACAATTGTGATGTTCCTGTGGAAGCTAGTAGATATTGTGGAATCAACTCTGCTCTTTAAACCTAGATTTGAGAGTTGTTTTTTTTTTTTTTCTGTTATTTCTGTCACTGTGCCTTATAATCCTGGATAGTTACTCAGCAAACATCTACAAAGTTGTCCTAGCTTCATCTCCCATCTCAATATAGAAGTACTAGGATTCCATATGCCTAGCACTGCAGTCAGTTTTGTTTTCTTAAGTTTTTTAAACATGGGTTCTGGAATTAACTTAGGTTCTCTGACTTGGAAATCAAATGCTTTTACCTGAATAGCCATCTCCCTTATACCTCCTGCAATTGTATTTTTAATGTATTATATTTACATGGTGACTATATCAATAGGTTCAATTTTTGAAAGCTAAAAATTATATTATAAATGAACACATTGTTTTTCTGTACTAATTCCAAGAAATTGATGGCATTTACAATATTTCCATACCAGAATACAAATATATAACCATTTTAAAACAAGGGGCAAGGTGCTACTATGCAAAGTACATTCTTTATTTTCTTTTGCATTTTAAAAATGTATTTTTTCATTTTTAGTTTTTGAGTCAGGGTTTCTCTGTGTAACTCTGGCTGTTCTGGAATTCACTCTATAGACCAAGCTGGCCTCAAACTCAGAGATCTGCCTGCCTCTACCTTCCAAGTGCTAGGATTAAAGGTATGCACCACTATGCCTGGCATTAAAATATGCAATTTTGGGTGTTCATGGAAGACATAGTGCTTTATAAAAGCCAGAAATGAACCAAGTTTGCTGTACTCATTCTTATATCTGTCACTTCTGACATGTTGAAGTGCAGTACAATTGTCTCCTGTTGCTGTCACTCTGACAAGAAGAGAAATCTGACCTGTAAAGTTCAATTCCCATTAATATGGAGATGAACAACATCAGGACCATGTTATGACCTCAGCATGCAAGCTCTCAATAGAGTCGTCTTTAGCACTGTATTTGGTAATATTTACAGTGAGTCTTTCCAAAGATCAGGCAAGTATTAATCTCTGCAGAAGCAAATGTTAGTGAGTTGTGACTCACATGAATGCCTGGTCATACTTGAATCAACAGCCGAGGCAGAGGACTTGCATTTCACTACCACTGGATGATCTCAGCCTTGTAGTTATCATCCAGAATTCTTCCTCTATATAATTAGTTACAGCTATTTGTTATTCCTTGAGCTTTGTTGCTAGTAACGTGAGTTCCATATGATTATCTCCAGAGTCTTGGACTTCATCTTTGTAGAATTATATATACATATATACATAAAGTTTCTTAGGTGCTTACTAACAAAACATAAGAATAAGATATTGTATAGTATGAGCCTTAATCTCAGTTAAGAGAAAAAAAGAAACATGATTAAACTTTTTTTTTCTTTGTCATTTCACACAATATTGATGTTTTGGAGAGAAAATAATAGCCCCAAAGGGTTTGAATGCTCCTGGCTTGTAAATAATTCTCTTTGATGGTGATGCAGTCACAGGGACAATGACTTCATAGCACAGTATTTCGACTATTGACAGCTCAGTGGGAGTGAGGAAAGGAGAAAGGTAATAGAAAGGAGAAGGAGAGGTGAGGAGAGGAATTTAAAGTCAAGCCAAGATGAGGGCAAAGAAAGAAAAAAAATCAGTAGAGAATACAGCAATTCCAGAGTACTCTAAGCATTAAATCGACCACACATTAGTAGGCATGGTTCTCCAGAGAAGAACTGATAGAATTAAGGCATACTACAAAGGAATTTGTTAGATTATCTTAGAAAATAGGGTTGGGAAGTGCAGAAATGGCCATTTGCCTGCAGGAAAAATTGCAACTCTTCCTTCAGTTCTCCTTGTATCTGGGCCATCACAAGCTGTTGTCTTTTCTAGAGGACAGGCACTCCACTCAGTGAACACTTCCAGGAAATACTCTTAAAAAACTGTTCAAGGTGTGTCTCTTATTTAATAGTGTTGTTAATGGTTGATGTCTTGGCTTCATTTCTATAGTTAAAAAATAAGGAGTTTTCTCTTTTCTTTTCTGTTGCTATGATAAAACATGCCTAGCAAATGTAGTACGTGGGAGCTTTCTACTTTCTTTTCTGTTGCCATGACAAATATGATGACCCGAAGAAACTTTGAGGTATAGTGAATGTATTTCATCTTCTAAGTCACAGTCCATTATGAACGGAAGCTGGGAAAGGAAATCCAAGGCAGGAACCTGAATACAGGGCAGGAACTAAGGAAGAATGCACCCTGATGCTCATATGTAGCATAGTTCATAGCATATGCACATAGTTCATAACCATGTGCCCAAGAAATGATGCTGAAAAAGTGGACTGGGCATTTCTACATCAATTAACAATCACATGTTCTTCACAGCCTTGACTGCAATTTAGTCTGATTCAGGCAATCCCTCAATTCAGTTTCTTTTCTCAGATGAGTTTCACAGCTAAAGCCAAGGAAGATGGGGAAAATCATTCATTTTAGCATACAGTTCCAGAGGGGATACAGTCTACATTGGCAAGGAAGGCATGGTATCAAGAAGATGAGGCTTCACTGTCCTATTATATCAGTTACTGAACGCTTTGAGAAATCAGAATGTTGGACTAAGAACTCTCAAACGTGATTTTCAGAGATATACTTCCTTTAGCAGTCTTCACCTCCCACAGGTTCTATATTAGTGGTTCTCAACCTTCCTAATGCTGCAACCCTTCCATACAATTCTTCATGTATGGTGACACATGATCATAAAATTATTTTTGTTGCTATTTCATAACTGTAATTTTATTCATCTTATGAATCATAATACAAATATCTGTGTTTTCAGATGGTCTTAGTTGACCCTTGTGAAAGAGTAGTTTGACTGCTAAAGGAGTCACAACTCACAGGTTGGAAATCACTGTTCTATAACCTTACAAAGTAGCAACACCACCTAGGGTCTAAGTGTTCAAATACATGGGCCTATAGGGGACCATCACACTCAAACCAAAAAAGGTAAGTACCCCATTCAAGCATTCACAATGGAGTATGAACCTACTAGCATATTACAGTTTACAAGTACGCACTTGGATATCTTGTTTTCTTCCTGTTTTATTAGTAAATTTTTTATTATTTCTAGTATTTTCTTTTTCTCCCTTTTATTAAAAATAGATTTTTTTGTCATACAATATATCCTTATTACAGTTTCCCCTCCCTCTAGTTCTGTTGATTCCACCTCAGGTCCCCATCCAGATCCACCATCCTTTATGTCTCCCATCTAAAAAGAGGAGGTTTATAAGAGATAACAACAAACCTTAGCAAACTAGTATATACTAATATAAAAACCATATTGTCTCACCTTATTTTCTTCTTATCAATATGTTTGTGAGGCTAAAACACAACAATAATTAGAATAGTTTTTATTGATTAATTTGGTGGTATGAAGACATGTGATTGAGCCTGACTTGGAGACATCTATAACTTTTGTATGGATAAGAAATGTGATCTATGAAGCTTTCCTCCATTATCTTTTAGACGTTTTAAAAGCATTAATTTTTCTACTATTTTAACTATATAATTTTCCCTTCCTTTGCTTCTTACAAACCTCATATGCCCTACTTTGTTCTCTTTCAAATTCAGGAATTCTCTTTTCATTAATTGTTCCTTTATACATATATACCCCAATCTCATTCATTTCCCTGTCTCACCATATACACTTTGTGGCGGTGCAAAAGAAAATTAAGGTAAATATGCACTAATTAGTAAATTAAATTAAAACAAAAGAATCTCACCATGGAAGGTACACAATATATCATTATATCCAGTTTTACTTGCAAATGTTCATTGCAATGAGTCATTGGTCTGATTTGAGGCTTCTGGCTTCTGCTACACCAGGAATACTGAATTTCTACCAGGACTACTCTGAGATATGCTGTTGTTGCCTTGTGTCAAAGAGATCCTACAGTTTTGGTTCAATAGAACCAGCCCTTTATGCACTCCAGAAGGTCACAGATGGGGTAGATGTTGGGGTGGGCCAACTCAAAGCTGTGTATCTGATAGGCGAATTAGTTTGCCTGCCAACCCCCCTTGTCTGCACCACTTAAATATAGTCACTCTGTATAATATTACTTGTATGTATGTCTTTAGGCTGAGATATTTAAAACCTGATTCTATAGTGACTTTTTCGGCCACATTTTCTGAATATTTTGTATCTGATGAAGCTGGCAAAGGTAAACTCTGTACCTTGGTAATTATGTCTAAAAGTCTGGGAAGACAGAGAATCAAAGCACCCAAGCTCAATCAGACCATAATATAACTCATTTCTGTTTGCTAGCAGATTTGACCATATAAATTATTGTTCTGAGACTCTCACACACTTCAGTGTTTTTATTAAATTGAACTTGTTATTTCATAACTTCTAGAAAGAAGGCTCACTATCTTTGGCTTGTTCAGCTATAGAACATTATTGTCCATTATAGAAACATTTCTTAAATCTCTCCCTTAACTCAATAGAAAGCATCAACAAAGACTATTTTATTTTAGGACAATATTAATATCTTAACTTTAAATAATTTTCTTACTATTTATACTAATCCTGAAATAGTGTCTCAGATCTATGTCCATTCCAAGTCAAGACTCCATATTTAAAGACCTAGTTTACATCAAAATAAAAAGTTATCTGTAAGATCTTGCCTTCTGAATGTCTATTTAAGATATTGACAAGCTCTTTTCAACTAATATTAACTTATATAAGAAGCAATTTAAGCTCTGTCTGATTGATGTGTGTTGTGCTGGAGATTCCTGAAATTGTTTATAGAGATACAGACAGGAACAACATGCAAGAGATGACAATTTCTTGGTATGTCTTTATTTTTATAACATTAATAGTTTCAAAAAATCAAATCATTTTTAAAATTCTCAATTTCTGTCATATTTTAGTGGACTCTGTTCTCAAAGGCAATGCTCTCCTATTGCTTTCTTTGATGTCAGCAGACAGAGTTGGTTTATCTGTGTATTTAGTTCCCACTGAATCATCTTTTGACTTTTCTCTTCTTAGCTCTCATTAAGTGAATTGGGTTACAATTTTGCTGAAAAGTTATCATCTGCATTCCCATCTATAGCAGTATGCAGTCTCCTAAGTCCAGTTTAGGCAAGGAAGCTTTAGGATGTCTATAGAGTGGCAAGGCTGTATCTAACATCATGGTAAAATCAAGACTGCAATGCATGTTTTTAGTCTCTTACAAAGTTGAAATATTGAGTGAGTAAATAAATAAATGTGTGCCCACCTTAATGGACGTCAATGTGTATCTTGTACCTGTTCTTCAGTCAGTATTCTTCTCTGATAGACATTTTTCAGTCATTTATACTTCAGGGAGTCATGGCTGATTCATTTCTAATTAGAAAATTTTTTCTAAAGGAACCATGGTGTCAAAAAAAATGCTCATAGTATAAAGATCTCACAAGCAGCAACAGAAGAGTTAAATTTTGTGAGCTAAGCTAATGGATTGTGCTGTGTCTCTGAGGGGATGGGTCTTAGGCTGGTTTCTAATGATTTATTCCAAATATGAAGCTCGAGTTACACAACATTCCTGACATTTGCAATGGATGTGCTGGTTCATTCCTGTGTATAATTAATTTTGTTCTCAGATCTCAGTGTCTTCTGTGTTCTGGAGTAAGAGTATCATGCTTGTCCTTGTTTCCTAATGCCAGGACCTCTATCTGAAGTGTCCACATTTAAACACACAGTTTCTGTATTCACTGATCAACTCTGCATGTGTATGTCTTTCAGGGACTATATTTGCATCAGGGAGCATCTGGTCCTGCACACTGTATCAGCATAGCTGAGTTTTGAAAGAATTTCTCAATTTATTTTCCAGATTCCTTCCATTGTACATAAAGTCTTCCAAACTACTGAAAGGCTTATGTGTTCATTGCTTTCATTTTTTTTTCTTCCTGAGTTCTAATTTACTTTACTCATGTTTGAACTCTATTTTACAATATTCCTTTGTTTCTAATAACCTAGGAGAGCAACACCCATGCTCCCCCTCCTTTTATTCCCCACAGGTTCCCCTCTTCTATCCCCTTGATACACTCTGCCTCTGTTTCCCTTCAGAAAAGGTCAGCTCTCAACAACAACCAAACACTACAAAGGGACAACAAATAAGACAAGACAAAAACCTTCACTTGGAGCCTGGACAAGGCAAACGAATAACAGTCAAAGAGTTCCAAGACCGTGGAAAAGAGTCAGATACAACTTGGGTTTTTTTTTTTTTTTTTGAGCGGTAGAGATAGGGTTTCTCTAAGTATCCTTGCTGCTCTTGAACTCATGTTGCAGACTAGATTGGCCTTCGACTCAGAGATCTGACTGCCTCTGCCTCCTGAGTACTGAGATTAAAGACATGTACCACCACTGCCCAGCCAGAGACAAGTTTTAATGTTTATTTTTTTGTCACAACTTTAGCTGATTCAATTCATGTGCATTTTACAATAGTAGAATATTTAATTTTTATTTCTACTGTGCGAAGGAAAACCCTTATCTATCATTGTCAAAATTAATAAAATAGTACTGCTGAAATAAAGGTAAATATTCCTTTCACAAGACAGTGTAGGCGCTACTATATTCATGAGCTGTTCCTGTAATAGCTGTTAGACATGGAAACTTTAATGAAAACTTCTCAAAATTCTTGGCAACAAGACCACTGATTACTCCAGTGTTGATAAGAGCAGGGATCTATCAGTAAACACTGGGAGAAGGAGACTCACTGGTAAGTGCTCTGCAATTTGTTTCTTTCTTGTTGTTCAGATGATCATACCAAATCATGGCTTTGTGTAGCTAGAATTCAGTAGTGTTAGCAACCTGATTATAGCACTGCCACTTCATGTGGTTTCATAGACTTTACCTTAGGGATCTTCATGACAAAGCAAGGTTGTTGTTATCTTTATTCTAATATTATCCTGAAATCATTTCCTCCATTTTTGTTTGTGATTTTGTTTCCAGTGACGTCTCCCATGGATGCAGATGAAATAAAATAAAAACCTGTAAAGAAGTGTAGTCTCCCATAAGCCTGAAGCAGGCTAAGCTAGAACTTGACCTTGCTGCCACTGGCCAGCCCCAACAAAGAAGCATAGCACGGGAGCCTGGCGAATATTTAGATTATTTTTCTTAACCTATTGGCTTCAAATGTTCTCTTGGGATACAAGAGGAATATCTTTTCCTTCAAGGAATGTTGGGAGCCGCCCCCACATTCGCCGTCACAAGATGGCGCTGACATCCTGTGTTCTAAGTGGTAAACAATCTGCGCATGTGCCAAGGGTATTTTACCACTACATGTACTCTGCCTTTCCCGTGACGTCAACTCGGCCATGGGCTGCAGCCAATCAGGGAGTGATGCGTCCTAGGCAAAGAATAATTCTCCTTAAAAGGGGACGGGGTTTCCGCCATTCTCTCTCTTGCTTGCGCTCTTGCGCTTTTGCTCTCTGGCGCTGGCTCTCTTGCTCCTAAAGATGTAAACAATAGAGCGCGCTCTGGCGCTCTGGCGCTCTGGCTCCTAAAGATGTAAGCGGGGGGGGGGGGGGGGGGCTTTCGTTTTTGGGGCTGGGGGCTTGCGCTCCTGCTCCTGAAGATGTAAGCAATAAAGTTTTGCCGCAGAAGATTCTGGTTTGTTGTGTTCTTCCTGGCCGGTCGTGAGAACGCGTTTAAGAAAGGAATTTGTTGTCCTCATGACTCAAATCATGATAAACTGTCATATTTTGAAAATGAGTAGCTATGCTTAGAAAATAAATCTCATCTGTAAACATCCAATTCTGTGATGAAGTTAGACTTATAAGTAAGTTTGCAATTAAAAGCTATAATTAAGAA
Organism: Mus musculus; assembly: GCF_000001635.26. NCBI lineage: Eukaryota > Metazoa > Chordata > Mammalia > Rodentia > Muridae > Mus > Mus musculus. The sequence goes on along the minus strand of NC_000075.6, from coordinate 17,690,609 downwards.
CTAAGATATGAAATTAAGAACATAGTTTTATTTAAAGAATTTTTGTTTTTTGGAAACCTTGATAATAAATCATATTTAACCATGTTGCGGACCAGTAAAAAAAATCTCTAAAACAACCATCCATGAAGATAGTTCAGAAAGTAATTTCATCAGTAGAACCATAAACAAAAAACGCACTTGTGATATTGTTGACCAAGCTGAAATGGTATGAGTTTGAAAGAAAAAAAAAAGTGAGAGAGAATCTCAATAACTAGAACAAGAGTGTTTATAATTTGTGAAGAAAGTTATGTTAACTGAAGGAAGTGGTCAAGATTCCTAAGGATCTGGCACAGTACAATCCACAAGGTAAAGAAAATATTTTTTTTTTCCTTAAGTGGAGCATAAACTGGCTCAGGTAAGATGCTACTTTCTTTGTTTGTTTGGAGACAAAGTTGCACTGCTCAGCCTGGGCTGTCTTAGAACTCACTATCTAGACCAGGTTGTCCTCAAACTTCTATGGATCTGCCTACCTCTGACTGTTGAGGACTAAAATTAAAGTCATGTACTATCATTTCTAGTTAAGGAACATTTTATTTTATTTTAATTTATTTTATTTTATTTACATTGCAGCTGTTGCCCTCTCCCTGTCTGGTCCCCCTCATCCCATTCCTCCTCCCTCTTGGCTCCTAGAGGATGCCCCTCACCAACAGCTGTCCCTTTTTCCTGGGGCCTCATGTCTCTTGAGTATTAGGCATATCTTCTCCCACTGGGGCCAAACCAGGCAGTCCTCTGCTATATATGTGCCAGGGGCCTCTGTGTATGCTGCCTGGCTGGTGACTCAGTCTCTGGGAGTTCCCTGGAGTCCAGGTTAGTTGAGACTGCTGGTCTTCCTATGTGGTTGCCCTTCCCTTAAGCTTCTTCAATCGTTCCCCTATTCAGCTATAGGAGTCCAGACTCCTATGAATGGTTGGGTATATTTGCTTCTGTCTCAGTCGGCTGCTGGTACAGCCTCTCAGAGGACAGCCATACTACATTCCTGTCTTCAGTCTCTTCTCAAATTTTGTCCCTGCTGTTCTTTTAGACAGGAACAGTTCTGAATAAGAAATTTTAACTATGGGTTAGTAACCTTGTGTCTCCAACTGAGGCCCTATCTACTTGAGGTAGACTCTGAGTTCCCTCTCTCCCTTATTAGGCATTTTAGTTAAGGTCACCCCCATTGAGCCCTAAGAGTCTTACCTCCCTAGTGTCTGGTACTTTCTATAGGGTCCACCCACCTCCCACCCCCCATCCCCTGAAGCTGCATATTTTGATTTACTCTGCTGGCCCTCAGGGCTTCTCTTTTGCACCACACCCTCCATATAGGATCTTATTCCCCATTTCCCCTCCTTCTCACCTCTCCCTCCCAGGTCCCTACCCTCCCACTGTCTCCCTTGGTTATTTTCTTTCCCCTTCTTTTTTTTTTTAAATTAGGTATTTTCCTCATTTACATTTTCAATGCTATCCCAAAGGTCCCCCATACCCACCCCCCCAATCCCCTACCCACCCACTCCCCCTTTTTGGCCCTGGCGTTCTCCTGTACTGGGGCATATAGAGTTTGCAAGTCCAATGGGCCTCTCTTTGCAGTGATGGCCGATTAGGCCATCTTTTGATACATATGCAGCTAAAGACAAGAGCTCCCGGGTACTGGTTAGTTCATATTGTTGTTCCACCTATAGGGTTGCAGTTCCCTTTAGCTCCTTGGGTAATTTCTCTAGCTCCTCCATTGGGGGCCATGTGACCCATCCAATAGCTGGCTGTGATCATCCACTTCTGTGTTTGCTAGGCCCCGGCATAGTCTCACAAGAGAGAGCTATATCTGGGTCCTTTCAGCAAAATCTTGCTAGTGTATGCAATGGTGTCAGCATTTGGAAGCTGATTATGGGATGGATCCCTGCATATGGCAATCACTAGATGGTCCATCCTTTCGTCACAGCTCCAAATTTTGTCTCTGTAACTCCTTCCATGGGTGTTTTGTTCCCATTTCTAAGAAAGGGTAAAGTGTCCACACTTTGGTCTTCTAAGTGGAATTGAATCACCCTGTCTTGGGCCTTTCTGCTTGTTACATTTCTTATAGGCTATATATTTTCTAGTGCCATCAATTTGTCTGATAGATGTATGATGCTCTTGTTTTTAATAAATGAAGACTATTCCATTGTGTAAAGGGACCACATTTTTCTGTATCCAATTTTCATGAAGGACACCTGGGTTGTTTCTAGCTTCTGGTTATTACAAATAAGGCTGCAGTGAACATAGTGTAGAACATGTCCTTGTTACCAGAAGGTGAGCATCTTTTGGGTATATAACCAAGAGTGGTATAGTTGGGTATTAATGTAGAACTATTGCCAACTTTCTGAGGATCTGCTACATTGATTTCGAGAATGGTTATATCACTTTGTAATCCCACCAGCAGTGGAGGACTTTTCCTCTTTATCCACATCTTCACCAGAATGTGTTGTCACTTGAGATTTTGGTCTCACCATTCTGATTGGTATAAGGAGGAATCTTATGGTCATTTTGATTTGCATTTCCATGATGACTAAGGACTTTGAATATTTCTTTAAGTGCTTCTCAGCCATTCAAGATTCTTCTGTCATAAATTCTGTTTAGCTTTTTACCCCATTTTTAATTGGGATATTTGGTTTTCTGGAGATTAACTTCTTAAATTCTTTATGTATATTGAATACTAGCCTTCTATTAGATGCAGATTTAGTAAAGATTTTTCCCCAATCTGTAGGTTGCTGATTTGTCCTATTGATGCTGTCTTTTGTCTTACAGAAGCTTTTCAGTTTCGTGAGGTCTCTTTTATCAAAAGTTGATCTTAAAGCCTGAGCCATTATTGTTCTGTTCAGGAAATTTCCCTCCGTCCCAATGAATTTGAAGCTCTTTCCCACTGTTTCTTTTATTAGATTCAGTGTATCTGGTTTTATGCTGAGGTCCTTGATCCACTTGGACTTGAGCTTTGTGCAAAGTGATAAATATGGATCAACTTGCGTTCTTCTACATGTAGACCACCAGTTAGACCAGCACCATTTGTTGAAGATGCTTTTTCCTCCACTCTATATTTTTGGGTTATGCCACATTTTTACCTTCAAGGAACAAAATCAAAATAAGTCAAAATGCCCTCACATCTTAAAATATTCATGTATTTTTATCAAAAATATTTTATGTTGATTCAAATATATGATGATTTTCAAGTATCTTTTTCTGTTAATGGAATCAATGAAAGAAAAATAGTTTTTCATAAATAAAACTGCACTAAAAGACAGAAACATACAACTACTATTTTCACAAATGTGGACAGAACATCTGCTGACAGGAAAGCATTTCTCCACACCAGTTCCTGTTAAGTAGAATGGTTAGATGTGTCATTCATACATATTTTTAAAAATGAACTTTAAATAGTGTTCTGAATTTCCCCAGAATTATAGTGAATGATAATATCACAAAGATATAACTAAAGTATTTTAATATTTACATGCCATTCTACAAGTACTTATGAGAAAACAGAGAAGTGTGTACCTAACACGAACCCATAAAGGCAGGTTAGTAAGTACAACATGGATATTTTTGAAGGTAAGTTATTTTCTTTCATTTTTTTTAAACTGATGTGGTGGTAAAAAGTGGCTTTTTTTCTGATGCTGTGGTAAGCACCATGACCAAAACATCTTGAAGAAGAAAGGTTTAATTACATCCTCTTTTACAAGTGAGAGTCAATTCTCAAGGGAAGCCAGGGCAGGAATTTATAGCAGGAACCCTGAGGCAAGGAACATTTCTTACTGGCTAGCTTATTTTGAAATAATCAGCTATGTTTCATGTATAGATTGGGTCTACCTGCCCAGAGATGGGACTGATCACAGTTAAATTGGCCCTGCAATATCAATAATCAGTTAAAAATAAAACAAAACAAAACAAAACAAAACAAAACAAATGTTCTATACACATCTCCATAGAGCAATCTGGTGGATCAGTTCCTAAATTAACAGTTTTCCTAAGTATGTCTAGGTTTGTGTAAGTTGACAAAAGCTGACTAACACAGTTCAGAACACACTCCTCAATAACTATATTCTCTGATTACAGCCACTTCACTTTGGCCATTATTTCCTTTACTGAGCAACAGGAAGTTCAACCTTATGGCCTTTTCTTTAAGATCCTATTGTACATCTGATTACTTAGAATTATGTCTAGTCAGAACTACTAACTTTTTCACAAACACTGTTAAAAACACTCCTAGAAAACCAACTAAAGACATAAAAATCAGAGATTTTGGGATAAGACAGTTATTTCTTTATATAAAATACCAAAACTGTGTGTCCTCAGCCTATGCCCTCAGTTCTTTGAGAACTTGCTGATATATACCATTTAAAACTCTGTAGTGTTATTCTTTTTATCTAAAAGATTAAAAATGATCTCAGAATTCTAACACTGAGTTTATGTTGGCCTCATAAATGCCAGTATTTCATAGAAATACCATCGGGCTAGCACTGCAGTCTTGGATACAATTCCTTAGGATAATTGTAAATAAAATGTTTATCTGAAAGTGTTTGAAATTACCTTTTTTTTTTTAAAGGAATTTTGCTCCCTTGAAAACAAAGTTCCACTTTGAGAGCTTTTTATCTTAAATATGTTTGAGAGATGTAAAAATTTGAAAAACCAAGGGAGGTTATAAAAAGAGAAATGATAGAATCTAAATGCTTATTTTAACCCACATCTCCCTATTCACAACAAAGCTCATGAGGGAGACATTACATTACAAGCTTTCTTCTCAGTAACCAGAGAACACTCTCTTTAAGCCAAATTGAGCACTCTGTATCATCAGACAAGGTTATATTGTGTTCATTTTGTGATTAGTTAAAAAAAGAAATGTTAATGACTTCCAGACAGCCAACATCCTTTTTCATGACATCAAGTGTTCCATGGATGGTTGCAGGTGAGTTCTGCTTTCAGTACTATTCAGCAATATTTAAGGGAGAAGGCACTAATGAACCCAAGTCTAGGAAGGTGGAAATATAGTGAAAGCTTTGCTGGATGTAATGATGCTCTTGACATGCATTTCTTTTTGTCTTTTGTTTTGGCCAACATGTTATTACACCTCATTCAACTTTGCAAGAGCACAAAATGGCAACATTAAAAGTAGGTGCTCCAAAAGCAAGCAGAAATTAAAGGTGAACATAACAGCTGATTATCATAGATCAAGAATAGGGGCACAGCACTACCTAACCATAGAACACTACAGCTTCAGAAAATTAGTGGAGTGTCACAACTGAGGATGATCTAAAAGCAAGACATCAGAGAAAAGATTGTGAATATTCTAGGCAAAAAACGATTTTAAATATTATGGAGAGTTGGTGTCCACATGACTGAAAACAATTATTTAATGCTCAGAAGTTATGCTTGCCAAACCCTGTATCACACTGTGAAGAAGCTTCCTCCTATCAGCACTATCTTTCCACATTCAGACCTATTAAATATAGTTTTCCCTTACCAAATTGCTTGCATGACTCCAAGACTGGTATGCCCATACCAGGATCATTTACAATTGAGTGCAGTACCTTTTTCAGACTGGGGTAAATATTTATCACCAGTTCACTTATCAGATTGCCTTTGATGCCTATTGGGGAGCCAAGTAACCAGAGTGCATGCCTAAGAAGAGAATAAAGTCCAACATGACTGTATATTATTTACAAGGACCAATTCTTCAGACTCATGAGTATTGGCGAAGCTTTCTTTAGGTCAGGCTCAGGGATTTGGCAAAGCTTCCTCTGTTCTATGTGGGCATGTTGACCATGTAGAGAAATCATCAACTGCCATTTCCTTCTCACAGATTTTTATAGACTGAAATTGTTCCTCTAAATAGATCTTTCAGTCTTCCTAGCTAACTCTCCTCATGTGTTGTACATATTAAGCACACTGAAGTTATAGTTTAGTTGGTCCACTCCATCAGAGTCCTTTTCCCACATGATCCTAGCTTTTCTTTCTGTAGGTGTGTCTATGTGTCCTCTTTTAAAAAATTATAGATGTGTTGTTCCAGTCAAGTTTCCAAAACTGAGTTATGTATGATACAACAGTGCTCTCCAAGTAGCTTCCTGCAGTATAAACCCAGGAAAATGTGCCCTGAAAAGGAAAATACTCCTAGCATTAACATTTACTGTCCTTTCTCTTGCTTACTGTTATCTCCTTTCCTTTACACTTAAATTTTTCCTGTCCTTTGCAGCTATTAATGGCCCTTGAAACAATGTTAATTCCACATGTTCTTCCTTTTCTTTGGTGATGGTTCTATCTATTCTGATACACCCATGGGCAATCTTCACAAACCACTTAGCACATCTACTCTCAAAACAAGCATGAGTAAGAATGTGCACTATGATATTTTTTCAATCTCTGACATTTTCTGGTATTAAACATTATGATAATTTTCTCTCCTTTCTATTTTGTTTGTTATCCCATGATTTTATAGGACACACTATTGAAAATAAACAGAAACAGGTGTTTTCTATTTCACTAATTGCTGTAACAAGTTATCATAGACATAGTGGCTAAAGAACCACAAGTATTTCCTCACATTTAAAGAAGGCAGATATTAAATATGAGTGTTACTGAACTGCATTTATTAACATGTTTGCATCCTATCTAGAGGGTCTATGAGATAAGACAACCGATTTCCTTGTTTTCAGTTCAGCAAACATTTCAAGGTCAACAGTAGGGCCAAGGAGTCTTAGTAAATGAAGAGCTTGTCACACAAGCCTGATGACTTGAATTCAATCCCAAATGCCAACTCCATCGAGAATGAACTCTCTCTGATGTCTACTGTGAGGTCCTTTTTTTTATACTTGTTACATGCCTACATACAACTGTAAATTTTTTTAAAGTCTGCAGTGTAACTCTTCTCTGATATTTTGAGCCAATTATTTACATTTAAATCTTCCTGTGATTGTATGTTGACTCCCAGGATAATCTACCATACTGTGCTTTACTTTGAACCCTTATTCCATACATACCTGCCAATGGTGGCATTATTCTTTGTTGCTTATAGCAACTATGATTTGTATAGCTAGTTATCACAGAATAGCACGGACCATTCTAATTGATACTGGGATATGTGGAACAAAGCTTAGGATTCCAAAGATGACAGAAACAGTCGTGTGAAACACTATCCATAAATATAGGCATCTATCATTTACTTACAGGTAATTTCTCCTAGTCACCCTCATATTTTCAGGTTTGCTTTCTGAATCCAGTTCAGGAAGTCATTAATTACTTTAACACCACCTTTTAAGACTCATACTCCTTCCACAGGCCACTGTGTTGCTTGTATTTTATTCCTGTTTTGAATAGAAAGTTACTTTCAAATTTCTAGAAGTTACTTAATTACTAAAAATGTTCAGCTGACTAGCTTACTGTGTTATGAATATCTTCATTGAGAGGAAAAACAGAAGTCATATTATAGAAAAGACAGTGTTTGTAAGTTATAGGGCAGCCTTATTTTTCAGTATCCTGTTCAAGTCCTGACTCAGGAGTAAAACCAGCTGAACCGCATTAACTTTTCTGACTAAATTATTATATGGATAAAAATCTAGGGTCCCAGCATTCTGAAGCAGTGAACAAATATGGCTTACTTGCTGTCTTTTCCACATGTGAATAAATGTTAATAAATGCATAGATCAACATATCCAAAGAGTTCAAAACTAGAAGCAAGCCAAAGAAAATGGGGTAGGCATTTATGCCACAAGAAAAGCTGTTGTCCGATGTCCTTCAACATGAAAGTTGAGAACCAGAGACAAGTATACGAGGTACTGTAGCAGCAATAGCATGTTTCAAACAAGGAAATTGATAAGCAGTCTACTCTTTCCCTGAACTGAAGTCTGGACATTTTCTCAATGACTCTAGGTTGAAGAACCTGAATGGCTAGAATCATCAGGAATCTGGAATACTGAACAGGCAAGTGTGTCATCAAATGCCTGTTATAGACAAGAGATTCACAGGCTGCCACTTGGTTCCACTCCAGAGAACACAAAGCAAAGGAGAGAAATCCTAATGGGCTAACTGGCACCTAGTGAGATTAAAGGCAAAGAGGATCTTGGCTAGGCTTCCTCCTATTCCCCTCTCTGAACAATAGGAAGAAAGCTCCATCGAAGAGAAGATAGTCATCCTCAAAAGGGCATTCAATATTCATGTTCTACTAATGACTCCAGTGCATCCTATAATCCCTTAATGTATCTACTTGACATTTGTGAGAGACCTATGCTGCATCATGCTCTTTCCTCCAGAAACCACCTTAAAATTATGAGAATGTCTTCTCCCTGTTGTGTATAAAATATGCTGGCTGTTACAGGTGGAAATGAATTCCCTTGGTGAATAAATTGTTAGCTCTGGTTTTCTATCTTAACTCCCTCTAGTGTGGCAGTCATTTCATTGGTTGAGAATGTGGTTTTACCATTTCTCTGTGTTATTTTACTCCAAAGCCTCCTTTATGCTGAAGATTTTCTCCTTTGAATTGAATTTGGTACTCAAAGCCCTGCAGAAAGGAAATGCATCTGCACTCTACAGAGTTCTCCCTATGTAGGCAGAAGATGTATGGGTTATTTAATCCAAATTCTATGCCCACAAAAATGTACTACCATCTTCTACTTCCTCCACAGTGGGTTATATCGTATTTATCTCCGGGCTCTTGCACTAAACAGTCAGGCTTCAAGGCACATCTTTTATTATGGAAAATGCTTATCTTCTGCTAAAGAATTCTTTTTGTTAATGCTGTTCTAAAAATTCTCAAGCCTTAAAAAGTGGCTCCACGGCTGACCAGGTGAAGCAATTACATAAAAATCATTCCCATGATGGCTACAGACTTAATACAAAGAATCACGGCAGGACATTTGGAATAAAAACGTTAGGGCAGCCTTTCTTTAAGCCTTGGTCCTTTTCTTTTGGTTCTAACAAAATGTGTGTATCCTTTTTTTTTTTTTTTTACAAGAAACTGCTGTATTACTTATAGACAAATCACTACATAGCTCCTGTAAAATTGTGAAAAGACATATAAATGTTCAAAAAAAAGATTCAATAAATTATGCTTACTTCTTTAAAAAACAAACAAACAAACAAAACAAAAACAAAAACAAACCTAAATCTTAGATTGCTCTCCTCAATTCTTAGATTGTTGTTTCCTCATATATTATGTGGTTGGGTTAAGGGCGATGAGCCCACATGACAAGTGGGTCCTTTACTGTCTCTTGATTTCAGTTAGAAACAACTGCCCCTGAAGAAGATAGTATACAAAGCACCTATAATAGTTACTTAACTCATTATTGTGCTCAAGTATTTGATAAAGACAAGGGAAGGAAGTTAAGTTTAGCTCACCATTTAATGGGTAGAATCTAGCACGGCCTGGAAGTCTTGTCAACAGGAGAATGGGGCAGCTGAGCCACACCCAGGAAACAGAAGGAAGTCTGAACTGGTGCACAGATTGATTACTGTTCTCTTTTTATTTATCCCTAGAGCTTAATCTTTCTCAATTAAACCTAGGAAAATCTCTCAAAGATAATCTCAGAGTTATGTCTTCTAATCATTATTAATTTAATTAAATTAATGATGATGGTTAATCATCACAGAGCCACCAGTTTGGTAGGGAAAAAGTTACAGTTCTTGATGGAAATTTAGTAAGTACATTTATATGTGTGAAGAAATCACTGACAATGTGTTGAAATTGTCCTCTGTTTAGATGGTCTTAATCATTTTGATAATCTGTAGAGTTCTACTTCAAGGTGGTAATATTATTTCTACCTGGTTGAGCTCTAAGTCTTCTTTAGGCATTCTTTGGTCTGGCCTTTTCATTGATAACAATTACAGGATCAGCTCATCATTATTTCTGAGAAAGAAGCCCCTGCTGGGCTTCTCACATACACTCTTTATTATTAAAAACAACAAAGCTATTATTCTGTCTTCTTAAACTGACTTAAAAATCCTAACAGATCTTTTTTGTTGTTGGTTTGGTTTCTCAAGACAGAGTTTCTCTGTGTAGCCCACAAACTAAACTCACTCTGTAAACAAGGCTTACCTTGAACTAAGAATCACCTGCCTTAGAGGAGATAGAGATGATCCTTAGGAAAGTGCTGAGGTCAAGATGGAAACCTGCACTACCACCTGGCCTAGCATAAATTTCATGATTAAAACTATATTATATTTGATTATATTTTTTTTATCTCTACTTCTTGTTTTCCATAATTAATTGCAATTTTCTCTTTGTCCTTGGACTACAAAACAAATAATTACCCAAACAACACAACCAAACAACCCAAAAAGTGTAAAACCATGAAGTAAACTCACAAGAAGATACCCATTATTGGTTGTCTGCTTCCTTTTCCACATATCCCAGACTGATTTTGAACTTGCCACATAGCTGAAGATATTGAAGAACACCTCATGATGCAGTCTGGAACTCCAGGGTAGTATCACATGCATGCTAGCTATCATCACACTTGGCTGGGAATCTTTAAAAACACTGATTTGATGATTGAAATATTTTTTGAAAGTTATTACTTATTATTTATTGGGTTTATTATTTATTGGATTAAGATTTGTCCATTAATATCATGTCATGTGGCTCTACTTTGATTAAGAAAATGTCTCTTATAGTCTACTCATTTCTCTTTTTATTTTTGTGACTATAATATAATTACAACATTTTAAAACTCTGGATGGTAGCTATAAAATGATATAGACTATAAAATTTTATGTCTTCTTTTATGTATTCATAATAAAATGTTAGGAAAAGAAAATATATGCATATGTAAAATAAAGACAATAGAAAGAACATCGGTCCCACAAGAAAACAGATAAGGTAGTGAGTCTTTGGCTTCAAAGTTGCTCCTTCCTGAGTGAGTGATTCTCCTAAGGATGCTTGATTTGGATTTGGGAAGATCACCTTGGTTTACAAACAGAAATAGTTCTTATACTTGGATTCAGGAGATAATATAATTATACTATAATAGAAAAATAGAGATAATTTAAAAATAAGCAAATTTTAGAAGAAATGTAAGTATCATTCAAATGAACTCATGTTAATGGCTCATCAGCTGGTACAGCACCCCATTAGAGATCACTGATTAAAGAATAAGAATATAGTGTGAGGCATAATCGAGTTTTTGAAGGAGCAACAGAATAGCTGAGCAATCTCTGTGCAGTTACAATGATACAAAACACATAATTAAAATGTGTGACCATGACAAAAATCCAAAGTTTTCTCTTGACAATCCTTTCTTACTTGAATGTATGTAAATACCATCACTGTCATATCTAAATGATATTTGATGAGAAAATTTTAACTATTTTATAGTTTGTATTACTTTATTTTTCACAAAAATAGTCCTAGGACATAAATGTCTTATTATGTCTTAATTTGAAAACTTATTATTTTGATAACTTTTATTGGGAAAAATGACAAACATGAGAAGCTTTACTAAAAATTATCAGCAATTTCTTGCCTTCTGGTTTCCTTGTCATTGCACACACTCCTGTACTGTCTTCTCTGGTACCAGAACACACCCAACTGCAGCTTTGCAACATTGTCTCAGGTTACTTCTTACTGATATGGCACATTTTAATATCCATGTGGTTTTCCAACAGCAGAGTTTGATAGTATCTTTTAAATTTTCCATTAGACAATATCTTTTTAATGTGTCTTTTAAATGTAATGTTCTCTTCAACATATTTTACCTCCTTGATCCATGTAACAATCTGTAGATATTTGGTTGTTTAATAGGCTTCATTAAGCCATATATTCAAAATCAATATGGACACCTAGACTCCAGAGTCTCCTTCATTATCAAGATTATCAAAATGCATACAATATCTTAGTACTTGCTTCTCAATTGATATAAATGTAAACATTATATTAAAATTTTAATGCCTCTAATTGCAAATTGACTTAGTACTTTCTCAAAATACAAGTTTTCTCCTCTGTGAAGTTTTTTTTAATGTATTCTCCCAAATGTTAAACAAAATTAATTGCACATTTCTCTCTGATGTTCTGTCTCAGCAGTACTCAGAACTGATGTCTGCTTTCTGTTGACATTTTCAGGAGTCTCCTCTTTATGGTTAGCTTACTAATAATGTTACTATTATCATTTTGCCATAAGGTTGTGTTATTTTGGTCACATCTCACTTTAAATTTAGTAGACTTTTGTATTATTTTCTTCTGGGGTACCTCTTTCTTTATGTTTGCTATGTTGCTTAGATGAGTTTTTGTTTTAGTCTTGAGTAGACACATGATAGTACAATACATATTTATGAGATCCAGTGTAATGAGTTAATATATTTATAACATGGAATGCTCTGACTGGATTTGAATGTATGTGCTTTAGTTCTTTAGTTTTCTTATAATCATTATCACAAACAAGCATCTCCACCTAGCCTGGCAGAGACTTCATGTGCCAGGGGGAGGATACCCAGGAGGTCCCTTACCTTCTCAGAGGAGAAGGGCATGAGGGGTGTGGAGAGGATTGTGGGAGTAGGAGACTTTGAGGGGAGAGTGAGCAAGATGTAAAGTTAATAAGTAAAAAGAAATGAAATTAAATAAAACAACAACAAGCTTCTTAACAGACATCCTCTGGAGTAAATGAGAAGTGTGTTAGGTGAGGAGATACAACATAAATCCCCAGGGACAAAATTCTCAGGAGCACATCCACAAGCTCTGAGCTCTGATAATCACCATATTTTGCTGCAATGCACAGCAAGCAGGGCCTGTCTCATAGCTGTATTTTTACCTAACATATTTCTATCTATATGGTGTGCCATAGTGACTTTCTTTCAGGGAATCGGCTATCTCTTAATTGGATGCTCAGCTGCCTCTCCTTCTATTTCATATACTCTTGTAACACCTTTTCCAGGACACTCCACCTGCAGTATTGCTCTTTAACTCCTTTTGTCTACTTGTATGTTAGACTCATATGAATGTTTAGAAAGTTTTCTAAGTTCATAAACATGAAAGATTGCATTAACTGCAAAGAAAATCATCTTAAGAACTTAGGCCTTTGTGATATACTCTGCCCCAAAATAACATATTTTCCTTTAGTAAATGCATTTAAATTGTTTAAAAGTTTGTTTAAAATGGTGAAAGTTGGCTTTTGAGTGAAGGAAAGATTTGCATAATGGAAAGACTCAGGTAAGAGAAAGGCAAATAAAACACTACAATACTTTAAAATTATGTTATAGTGTTTTCATATAAATTTATGTGAAATTTATTTATATTTGTATGAAAATACAGTGATGAAAATAATTTCGAATCAAACGATCAATACTTGAGAGTCATTTAGCTTATTACATATGTAAATATTATTACGTGTCAGCAAAATAATCAGATGAATATTAAAAGCCACTCATTATAATCCTGTTTGCCCTTTGACTGCACAAAATATAGAAATGTAACTTGGATTTACAGTGAGTCAAGTCAATGAAACAAATCATTATTGAGACTTGTTAAAAGCTAGTGAGTGTGACATGTAAATTCTTTCGAAATACTTGAAGTACTTGTTATATTGTGTTCATTTATATTTTTGTGTTTGGTACATCATTAAACATGGGCCTATTCCTTGTGTCTTTGTTAGGTTTTCATTGCTATGAAGTGACACCATGACCAAGGCAATTTTTGTAAAGGACAATCTTTAATTGGGGCTGTGTTACAGTTTCAGAGGTTCAGTCTATTATCGTCATGGCGAGGAGCATGACACTATGCACGCAGACACAGTGCTGAAGGAGCTGAGAGTTCTATATCTTTATCCAAAGGTCGGCATAAGGAGACTTCCTACTTGAGGGAGAGCTTGAGCACTAGCAGACTTCAAAGCACATTCCTAAAGTGATACAATTCTTCTAAGAAGGCCACAGCTCCTCATAGTGGCATTTCTCTTGGTCCAGCGTATTCAAACTATTACACCTTAGATCCAAAGTTCTGGGCTATAATCTTAGATAGTTTCCATACTATGATTTGTCAGCATCATTTGTAATATATAGTTACATATCAGTCTGCAGAGACGTCAAGTTCTCCTAAGATAATGCTGACAGTTTAGCAACCAGCCAGTATTATATATAAAGGCATTTTCTTGTTCAAATGGTTGGATTGTTTGTTGTGGCATTGATACATCTAGGGAATAATGTTATATAATGTTTTTATGACTGCATACTGAATATATATTGAAACCTCAGTAGAAACTTAATATAACTAGGCTTCTCTTCTTACAATGTGAACTACTGATAAAAAATTCAGAAATTAAAAGTGGGGCCAGTTAATTGAAGAATATGGCTTAATTTTAACCTTTGTCTCCATTTATCTGAGTAGATTATCAAGTAATACTTCTAAGTTTCTCCCTATGTTTAGTTTTGTTCTGTACCCGTACAGTATTAATAGGATTGTGTGTATTAATAGGGCTGTGATAATCACGATGCACATTGCTCAGGATGCCATAGAAAGTTTGGGTAAGAAACCAATGCTTTTTTTGAGGTTGTCAGTAGAAGACTAGAAAGAGGATTTTTCGGAAAGAGTGAGAACCTGGAATTAGCAAAGCAACTGGCAAGTGAAGTGAAACTGCTTGTGCTTTTCAGTGTTTGAAATCAATCAAAGATGTCCCTGTAGCAAGGTCATAATTGTATTTGAACAGTGTCTAAGACCATGTAGCCACCAGCATAATAAAAACATAGGCTAATTTAGTATCCTTACAAAAGTTCTCCTCTTGCCAAAAAGTCATAGGACACAAACACTGGGATTTTCCATTTCACAACCCTGGCACTATTGATATTTGACTCATAGCGAACTGGAGGTGTGGTGCTACTATGTACACTATAGGAATTCTCTTACCAGATGGCAACAGATCTCTCCTCTGAACTTTGAACTCAATAAAACCTCCACTTCTTAGAGTAGGCAGTGCTAAGTGGAGCCTGCAGAGTACACATGCTTCCTGCTAAGAGCTGCTGGTACAGGTCAGTCCAACATTTCTAGAAAAAAAAAATCAGGTAGAATGCCTTGTTTGCTAAGGTGTTTCTCCCCAGCATAATTGTCTTGAGATTCACTAAGTTCTCTAATGAAATTTTTGATGCTTGTTCTGAGTAAACGTCTGAGATTCATAAACTGTAACCTTTTTAAACACGCCCTTTTCCATTGTCTTTGAATCTTTTAAATCTTGGTTTGTTCTTGGACTATTGATCTTATCTCAGTAGTCCACTGCATGGTTTACTAAATGATTTATCCACTGAAAATGAGTTATATTTTGTTCATGTGTAGATTTTACTGGGCTATATTTTTGTGTACTCTAGATTTTTTTAACCTTCCGTAAAGAGTTATAGATGTTTTCAGCAGATAGTCAAATTAGTTGCACATAAATATGACTATTGAGTTGTTTAATTTTTGATAGTCACCTTTACACTTTGAAACTGTCCTATCACACACAGTCCAACATTCTTGGTGTTAGCTGTCCATAGTCAAGCCTGTCTTTCTATCTTCTCTCTTCAAATATCCCCAGTATCTACTGTAATTTTACCCAGAAAAGGATCTATGATGTCTTGTATTTCTGTTATCTTCCTATGCTGTTTATATTCTGTAGGTTATTTATTCTGAGTCCTTGCAGGTTACCATGTCCAAACATAGTCATACACGCATGGACACAGTAAAGAAGTATTTTAACTTTTTTCTATAAGCAATACAGCAGAGCAGGAATTCACAATATACACATTTGAATTAACTTTTAGATGCACAAATGCCATTTAAAAAGTGTGATTTTTTTTTTGAGGGTCAGACAAGACTTCTCTGAAGAATGTTTGCTGATTTTGTACTATATGAAGTGGCATTGCCTCTATATTCTTATGATAAATGAACAAAACATATGCCAAGCATGTAAGCCTGCCTTAGAAATTTATCAGGCTAGCTGATTAAAGAAACAGGAATCACAGATCACAGAAAAGACATGAACTTGGGCCAATTTTCTGCATGATTCAGAATCATCATGTTTCATACCACTACCACTGTTGAATTCTGACTGAGATATGATGCCTAATTTAAAAAACTAATTTAACATTTAAAAAAAATAGGAACTGTAGATTCTCAAATAAACCAAGTTCATACTGTGAGCTAATTTTCCAAGAGCAAAGGTCCCATTAAAACATAAAAATTAGATTTAGCAATTTTTTCTCTAGGGTATATATCTTCTGGCCCTATATTAATTTCAACATACTAAGTATTAGATAATTAAATATTACTCACTACATTTAAGTTAAGGTTCAAAAATTTGTATACTGTATCATATTATGGGACCAAAATAAAACAGGTTATACTTAAAGAGGATATAGTTCAAGAAGTAAACATTGTCTAATGTCTTTCTCTAAGGATTAGCATCATTGCTACCATGAAATTCATGTTGAAACCTGGCTGAATACCATCAGTGCTGATTAGCATATGATTACCTTGGGATTCATTCAGGCATATAAATCTACCTCAAATCACAATCTGTTATGAAGAGGAAACACTTTCAATATGACAGGATAGAATATTAGAAATAATTTTATATCATATAAAAAGAGGAGTGTGGGGCTTTCATTCTAAAATGCCAATTTTAAACATCTGTAACTTTTGGGATAATCATGGGATTATAAGTTTAAATTAACAGATGACCGTCTGAGCAGAATAGAAGCTACATATATCTCTTAAGTCAAAAGAATAAACATTATGCACTCCCTAATAGAGAGGTGGGGTAAACTGGGGTCAGATGAGGGAAATCACAGAACTGAGGAGTAGTTCCTGTAGATGAAAATGATAAACATCATATACTGTCCAAGAGACCTTAGGCATGGGAATTATACCTTAGAACATATAGATTTTTCTAAGCCATAAACTTTGGTATAACAGGTGAACAGAAGTCACAAAGGGTGAGTGTTTTATGGGTTGTGGCACCTGGAGAAGAGAACCATTCTCACTGGTGTTGCAAGCAGAAAAGGACACTATGACCACCATATCAGAAATCTTAGTAGAAGGTATAACAGAACTCATTAGAAGGCAAAGAAAAGCAGGTTTCTGGGTTTTTTTTTTAATTATTATTGCACATGACAATGAAAGAATCAACAAAGCAAAAGTGAAGTCTTTACAATATTGTTCTTCAGTCACCTGTAGAAAAATTGTAGTGATTGTTTTGTAGTGATTGTTTACAAAATGATTTATTTTGTAATGTCTCCTCTGATTGTAATGTAGATAGCAGGACAATATAAGAATTCATTATCTTCTGGCTACTGAAGATCCAGGTGTCTCTCTCTGAACTGTAGAATCAAAGACAATAAATCAAGTAGTGTTAGTGTCCTTTTGTAAGTGTGGAAGTTTTTCTCTTAACCTTGCTAGCCCCCAAATAATAATTAAGACTGAACTAGTTATCTATCTATCTATCTATCTATCTATCTATCTATCTATCTATCTATCTGTAAGGGCATAGCAACTGAGCTGTATTACTCTATTTTAATCTCTAAATTAGTTTGACTATCTCCCATCCAAAGTCCCAACATACTTGAATTTTATGCCTTTCTTCTGCTCCAGGTGTTTTTCCATGGTCTCTCCTGAACTCTTCCCCTGTGGTGAGTCCCCCATAGGTCTCTCTGTCTCTCCTCTCCTCTGGCTGGGAGGACATCTAACCCTATTCTAGTCTCTTCCCTGCTCAGTCTTGCACTGATCAACTTTAATTGACAAATCAAAGAATAAATGGGGAGCAATATTTATACAACATTGACACAGGAGATAATTAGAATGAGGATTGCAACCTGATATGGTGGCACAGAAATCACCATTTGAATAATAAAAGGATAATCTTTACATAGTGTACAATAATAGTATGCCTACAAACTGGTGTAGATGAGTGGTACTTGGGCGATCTAGGTTTACAAATATTGGGGCAAAAAATCAAAGACACTTAAGCATGGAGCCAGACTATACAGAAAAATTTTCTAAGCTCTCTCATTTTGCAGTGAGTACTTAAAAAAAAATCTGAACTCCCATGAACTCCCATTAACCATTATTTCTTGGTCTTAGAGCCAACTATGCCCTCCAAAGAAATTTTTTAGCCTAATCTACAAGATTACAGGATGCAGATACTAAATCCTACTAATATTTATCATATATCTGTACTATAGAGAATTCATCAAAAAGAAATTAAAAACATGATTTTATTCTCACCAATTACAGAACCAATTCTTCTATAATGGTGCTATGGTTTTATAGGATGATTTATTTACTTGTTATGAACTATACCTGTGCAATGAGATAAATTAAAATGTTCTAGTATTGCTAAATAAATAAATAAATAAATAAATAAATAAATAAATAAATAGCACCTGCATACTTTGGAGAGGCTCAGTCAATGAAGTGTCTGCCATGCAAGCCTGAAATCTTGAGTTTGATCCAGAGCATCCATCTGAAAGGCTGTGTACTGTAACACTGTTGAATTCCCAGTTGTGTACAGATGAAAATGAGCAGATATCTGGCAATACCTGGGACTCACTGATCAGCCAGATGGTTTGAACCACTTATGTTTAGAGACAGGCCCTATGTCAAAAATTATTGTAGGGAAGAAATTGAGGAAGACACCTGACTTCAGTCTCTGGCCTTTCCGTTCCAACACATACAACATTAACAAACCTTATGAATACCACACATAAACATGCAGACATGAATAAATATATAGACACATTCAAACACACAAATCTGTATTACACTCACTCTGATACACATAGCCAAAACCTAAGAATTCATAAAATTCTACTTCTTCATAACATATATCTCATGGTATTATGTTTTTATTGCATTTGATTTCAGCTATTCATGACAACACAAAGTCAGAAAAAGATTATGTAAAGCACTGTGTTCAAACATATACATACTTTAATTTTAAGCTCATAAATGAGAACTTGTAGTTTATACACAACATTTTGCAGATATGGAGATATTACTAAAACCTCACAAAATAAGAAAATTGAATTGTAATATGTATAATGCAATAATTCCCTAAAACATGTAATAATTTTATATAATCAATGCTTGTTTATTAAAAAATATTTATTGCCATTTTTATATAAGCTGCACAATTTTGTTAATGTATATAATTTTTAAACATGAACTACCCTCTCATCTTTCAGGTGCTCTCCCATCTTTCAGATGTATGTAACTGTATCCTCCCCTCTTTCAGATTTCTGTATTGTTTCTTTGTTCTTTGTACTTACTGTTTTAACTGTGGAATATGTGGAGAGAGTTTTCTGTGGTCATTTTTGAGATTCAAAAAGATGACCATTGCTTTCCTAACTTTTGGGGTCTTCTGTGTGATTTATTTTTGAATGTTTTCAAAGGTTTTGCCTTGTGTATCTCCTCTTCTATGTCATGATGTAAAGTTTGTTTTTTTCATTTAATGTACACAAGTTCTGAGAGTTGTGCAAATGTCCCATTAATATTTTCTTTTCTCCTTACTTATCATCTAAATATCCTAATTCATCCACTTTGTCTTTAATTGGTGATAATTCTTCACACCAATACTCTCACTTGCATTTCTATATGGCATATCCCATTAACATTTCCAAATTTTCAATATAATATATATATATTTTTTTGAAAATACTTTTATTCTATGCTACATAAAGCTGTACCGTACAGTGAAAGTTTAAAGTAACCAAAGTTAAGAACATCAATAAATTAGTTTCTTAGTCATATTATTCCTATTAATCGCTCAGGTAGCCTCATGTGATAGTAGTTTTCATAGTGTATGATAGAAGACGGTTTATCAGATGCAGCCCTTGATTTTGAATAATATAGAAATTAAAGTCTTTAATTACAGAAGCCTTTTTCTCATAATTCAAGGTATATGCTGTAAAGAAAAGACCTAACTTGTCCTCTGAGCCTCCAAATAACAAAGGGAGAAAAAAGTTGGAAGTATAATCTGGATTTCCATTAAGCCAAAGAGTATTAGAGAGCTTATTCAGGAGACTAGATTAAATTGTTATTCGGTAAAAATGTATACAGAATATTTTGCTCTAGAAGAGTAGCTTACCAGTGTGACTGTAAGGATCCTACCTGAATTTCCCTTGTCAGTGTGATGAGATGGCAATGTAACTAGGTGCCAGAAAAAGATGAAAGACTCCCTTCACATAAGTTCCCTAGAAAAAGAATTACCTATAATAATCCATGGAAACTTCTAAAATACAAAACTACAGAACTACAATTTCCATGAGACATGTCTGACAACTACTGTAGCTAATATATACCCAAACTTTTTTTACATAGAGAATAATTTTGAATTAAGTAACACAAAACCATAGGTACTCAACTCTCTCAGTGGACCAAAACAAAGGAGAAAACATCATTTGCCAGTGGTTAGGTTATAAGAGACATGTATCTACCCTTGTGAAAATAAGCAAAAGCTGAAAAAAATTATAGAAAATAAGAAATACATTTTAGGAGTCTTGAGCTTAGAAGTAAGGTACAGGGGCTAATAATAAACAGCAGTATACTTTAAAAGTAATTAAAGTCTGAAAACAAGAAAATATTTCCTGCTCAGTATGCAAATTTAAAGTCTGAATCTATGTATAGAAATGAAAACAAGCCAATGCTAATTATATATTTTGAAGTATTTCTGAGAATCTCTGAAAATGTAGAGCTATTCAGATCTGACAATATATGTAGGATATAAATATATAATAAGGTATAGTCTTTTTCAAAAGATTTATTTATGTTTATGTGTATGAGTCTTTGACTGAATGCAAATAAAATCTTTCTGCCCCCTCTTTTGAGATGTGTCTTGAGCCATAGATCATAGATCTGTTATATAGATGTTTCTACTGTGGTTGGGCTCTACTCAACCTATTGATCTCTGCATTAAGTCTAAGCATTTTTTTTTAAATCTGGAATGGTCTCCATTTGCTGAAATGTAAAGCTTCCTTGAAGATAGGTAGGAGATACAATCTTTTCAGAAGATTTAGAGTAAGGAAATTCAGATAACAGAAACATGTGGCATTTGTCTTTCTGGATCTGGAATACCACATTCAATATATGTTTTAGGTTTATCAATTTAAACAACAAAGATAGCTTAAGAATAAGATGGATAATATTAACAATAACAACAAAGCTGATTAACAAACAAAATAAAGTAGAATCACCATCAGAGGTGGTAGAAGTGAGACTCTTGCTGAGAAATGACGTAATCAATTCAGAACAGGACAAAGATGCTTTAGTGGTAAGAGAGTTCCAAATATTTTTGGATAAATTATACCTGGTGCTCAATACAGAAATCATTTGGCAGATCCAACATGCTTGTCCTCTATAAGTAGACTTCTTTTTCAAATTTAAACAGACATATAATTTGGCATTTCCATTAAAGGCCAAAGGAAAAAAACCTTCTATGTGTACAAGAAAAATTATTAATACAAAATTTTATGTTTAGTTTAGTATATATAATACGTTACAGAATATAAGGAAGGTAGAAATAAATAAAACATGTTCTCCAGTCTTAAATGTTTTAGGTTGAGGTTTGGTCAGCTGCTATGTATTATTATACTAAATACTGGCCCCATGATCTGGTTCCCTCTGGACAAGGATCTCCTCATGAATACAAATTGATACTCTGTAACCTTGCTATTTAATTTAGAACTAGAGGTTGGATAAAGATGTCTACAGCCTATATCTGTGTAGAAGAGTGGTAGATGAGTCTTTAGTTCAAGGGGCTTGAGGTCTGTGGCAGAGAACACGAGGAGGAGAGAAGCGAGAGAGAAGAGAGGGAAGATGACACTACAAGTTAAATGATAGTGAGAATTGGCCATGAGAGCTGGCCAATAGAAGTAAGAGCTGCCCAGGAAAAACATATTGATACTGCCTCCTTACCCAAAACTTTCACTATAAATGACACTGCCACTCCAGTGACCCCTCTCTTTTAAAAAAGTAAAAGGGGGAGTTGTGGGATCGTGAAAGACAGACTGTTTTCTGGTTGAACTAGGTTTAAACCCTGGAAACCCAGCAGATAACTCTGCAAGGGACAGAAGGCTCCCAGACACTAGGCTCTTGACATGAGGCCCCAGCTACATAATTCTGTGGCCATCAATCATGTAGGGCAACACCCCAAGATCCTGGTAATCTACCTGGACTCCACCCTTACAGTTACCTGGCAACAGCCAGGTAGGCCTGGGCCACTCCACTATAAAATGGGTTGCTTGCCCCTCCTCCTCTCTTACTTCTGCTTACTGCTTCCTTCCCTCTTGCCCTCTTGCCTATTCCCTTCCCTCCCCTCTCCATGTGGTCCTGTCCAGCCTCTACTTCCCTACTCTATCCCTCTCTCTGCCTTTCTTTAATAAGTGCCTTAAAACCATGGACTGCCTCTTCTCCTTGGGCTCCGCCAGCATCTGTGGTGTCCAAGAGAGAACCTGCTGTCCCCAGCCTCTGTGCGGGCTTGGGGACCCAGAGCCACCTCTGGCAGTTCCGTGGGGACCTCAGACTGTGCTTCCTCACCCCTGGAGTGGGGTTCTGCAGCCTCTCACAGTCCAATGCCTGCCCAGTAGCAGCATGGGGTGCATGCAGTCAAACTTCCTGTGTCCCACCTCACCCAGTGGCCCACACACTGGGCCAGACTGAGGCCATCATGTTAACCCACACCAACTCATGCCTTGGGGTTATTAAATGGGATGTATATAATAGGATAGAAGGTAAATATCTGCCGAGCTCTAGTGCTGTTAATACTTATTATAAATATAAATGTTTTGTGACTTTTATTTGGGAACTGAAAGATCAGATGTGGGATAGAAACCTGCTAGAGCCCACTGGCATGATTCAATAAGTCCCTGAAAAGGGTGGTGGTGGTGAGGATGATTAAAAAAAGACAGAAAGAAGACATAGAGACGGGAAAGACTCAGGAGGACTATCAGTGAGTAGTGCAGAGGCCTGAGTTTAGTGAGTATAACCTTTTTATACCCCACAGTGCTTTTGGAAGCAAGACCACAAGCTATCAGAAACAGTTGCTTACATTTCCATAGGATATCTGTTCCCATGAATAGGATTTCTTGTTCCTTCTACCAACATCAATAGAATATTCAGCCCCTCGCCTTGAGTCTCAAATGTATCTCCTCCTAAACTTCCATGTGTCAGCAGGCCAGGAAATCTTCCTGCCAGGACCACACCCCTGACCTGTTCTGACTATGCCTTGCAGACACACTTCCACTCTGCTTCAAAGAAGCAGATGAATGACTCCCAACAGAAACTCCTAATTAATTTTAGCTACAAGTGCTTTACACACTAATGTTAGGTTTTCTTGAACCCCAGAAAGTTGATCTATTAATTTAAATAATAAATATTGGGAAATGCAGAGAGCAAAAGATATGAAGATATAAAATAAGCACATATTCTAGGGAGACTAATATTTTCTCAAGGGTTGAATTCCATAACATATATACATATATTCAATAACAATATACAAACATGCTCTATGGTAAAGCGACTCTCCAAAGATTCTTACCTGAAAGATTTTGAATGAGGTACATTAATGTAGTTCTTTTCAGCTAAGACAAACGAAATCACATAAAAGTCCAAATGCAAACCAATGTTAGGTGAGATGTAGCAACAGGAATTCAAGAAGTCTAGGTTGCTGCCTGAAATTAGAAGTGTTTCTTTTGTTTCTTTTCTTTCATTCATTCATTTTCTCTTTTTTCTTCCTTCCTTCCTTCCTTCCTTCCTTCCTTCCTTCCTTCCTTCCTTCCTTCCTTTCTTTCTTTCTTTCTTTCTTTCTCTTTTTCTTTCCTTTTTTACTTCTCTCTCTTTTTTAGTTGGCAGACAATATATTTATTTTCAGGCAATTTAGTTTCAGACAGTATATAATGATTACACTTTTTTCTCCCCCAAATTATTTCACATCCATTTCACATCCCTATCCCCTGTTTATCCCTAGTTGTCCTGAAAGTCACTTGGTAGATCAGGCTCTTCACAAATTCAAAAACCTGCCTGCTTCTGCCTCATGAGTGCTGGGATTAAACTCATGATACACCACTACCTGGCCAACTTTTTTTTTTAAAGAAAATTATAATAACACAAGAAACATATAGACGCATACACACAAAGCATAAAAACACAAAAACCATAATATACAATTAAAAGTCAATTCACATGCACACGCACATGTACACACACACATGCACACACACACAAGCTCAATGTAATATAAGACTAAAAGTCTGTAAAAGTACTACTGAGTTCATTTTGTATTAGGCAGCTACTGCTGGGCTGAGCATCCTTTCTACCTTTAAATATGGTTAATAAACACAGTGAGTGAGACTTCATTAGAGAAAACTAATTTTTTTCCCTTGCAAGAGGTTTTCAATTGAGGATAGCCTTCTACTTAGGAGTCAGAGCTCATTTCTACTTTGTTATCTCAGTGCGGGGACCCTGTCTAGATTAATCCTTTACAGGCAAGGGCCTGTTCATACTGCCACAGTCTTTATGAGTTCATGTGTGCATCAGTTCCGTTGTGTCATAAAGACACTGGTTCTTTACAACAATCTGTTTCTTCTGGCTCCTGCAATCTTTCCACCTCTTGGAAGTCTTTTATTTGTAAGGAGTGTTTTGCAACTCCTAAAAGCTGGAATTAAAAAAATGGAGTTTCTCAGAGTCTCTAGAGGGAACATAACCTTGGTTTGGAGTAGTTAATACTCATTCCTGAATTCTGTATTCTGAAAATAAAACACATCAAAAACAAACAAACAAATTAAAAACAGCAAATAAGGACTACAAAATTAAAACTTTCATGCTGTTTAAACCACTATACATCTTTGAGAAGATGTTACAGCAGAAGTAATAGAGGGATGCAGTACCTGCCCTGTTTCCAGCATTCATGGGATAAACACTGAGAGAAGTTCAGGAAGATAATAAACATGAGGCAAAAGATATAGGAATGCTACAAATAAAATATAAGAAGTACACAAGCAGGTTCACACTCAGAGTTCTGTTGTCTTCAAACAATAAGTGTGTATGTTAGGTCTGGAAAAGTGCCAGTGGTCATGATGGAATAAAAATAACAGAGATGGTGTTGAAGAGAAGTGAGGAGCCATGCTTAATGAAAGTTAACCATGGATCAAGAAACAGTTTCACAAGACAAGAGAAACAGAGTGTTAGGTGAGTGATGATTGTGGGCAAGAGGAAAACATCCCAGCAGTCTTATAGGATCTCTTGCCTCATTTTCTTGAAAGAATGGACAGTAAAAATCATGGTCTGCAGTACTGTTGATACTTGTTAGATGTCAAGGATGCTATAGTGAGCAGGCTAATAAAGACTGATGCTAGGCTGAGGATGTTGTAGGATTAGATGACATTATACATAAGTGTATGTCATATACCTTGGAGAATGCAAAATATTCTCTAGGGGAGGAGTTTAATTGATTGATATCCACAAATATATAATTGTTAAAAACTACTCAATTAAGTGAAATAATTCAGGAAGAAGTTTTCTGATCACAGTTTATCATGGTGGAAAAGTCATCAGGGTGTGAGGTACTACATTCAACATCAAGGAGAGAGACAGGAAGAGAGAAGGGATGAGGGGGGAGAGGGGTAGGTACTACCTGACTTTCTTTACTATCTATTTTTAGTCAGTTTAGGATTCCAGTCAATGGGATACTGCCATCAGCATTTAGGATAGGTTTTACTGTCTCAGTTAAATCTTAATAGAAATGCACTCAAAGATTTTCATAGATATATCTTCATTTAGCTGATCCTAAATCCAGTCAAGATGACAAGATGATTAACATTCACATTAACATTCACTACAAATGGAATAGTTTTGTAAAGCATAAGAATTCTGGCATAATATTATTTATTCACTCCAATGTTCTTTGAGTAAAGGCCACAATTGTATTTCTGTTTCATAAACATATCCAAACATGACCTAAATAAGGAATTGGAAAGAAGTCATTGGAAGTACTATGAACACTATTCAAACACAGTAGCAGTGCCTTTTGAACTTCATGGTGTAAAACTCTTCCTCATTTCCCAAGTAAATGGTACATTAGGTAGGAAAGAGAACAGCTTTTATCCTTTAAGGTGCTTCTTCATGTATGACTTATTTTGTTTCAGGACTCTATTACTCTTTAGATGGGAAGACACAATTATCAAAATGATAGCAGCAACTGTCTTGCTATGATCTTTATTGACATTCTGTGCTCATTAGAGTCTGGGTCACTGCAAACTGTCAACTGCTTCACTGGCTCTCTGTTCTTTCCTTTGATTTACATTTCACACTCTTAACCTCCATTGGTCTAGCTGTTCACTGCTCTGTGGGAGACACAATTTGCCATCCTCCACACCAGCTGATGTCGCAGGGGTTCATAGATTTGTTTGGCCCAAGTCACTTAAATCTTCATCTTCTTCTATTGATCTTAAAAAATGAGAACAGAAATACTAACCTTTCCAACCTTATAGGAATATTGTGCACTTTGAAAAATGTATAGTAATGGAAGAAAAAAAATCTCAATATAATTAGATTTAGTGCAATTTTTCTCTTATGTATCTATGATATTTAAAAGAAGTAAAAGAGGTATACTTATCTAGATCACTAAAGAAAAAGATTAACAAAATCCTTGGGCATAAATCATAGGTGGCAAATTATTTTATATCTATATGTGGTGGCAATCTTGTTTGGCATGAAAGAAGAGGGTATGATGTCACAGTAAAAGGAGAAAAATTCTAGAGGGATCTTTTTACTCTATGTATTTGGCAGTCATGAGATTTTAGACGGTGATAATAATGTCACTCTTTGAATTCACCAGAAAACTGACAAGCCAAAAATAATGGAAAATAGAGTCTTGTCAAAAAATCATTGATATAACTTTTGTACAAATAACTTGAAGTTTTTAATAAAAAAAATAGATTGTTGGGACTGGAGGCAAGACTCAGTCAAGAAGGACATTTGCTTGGAACAACAGACAACTCTCTGAAACTCCAGTTCCAGGCTATAGGACCCCCTCTTTTGGGCTCCTTGGGCATGTAGATGATACACCTACATGCAAGCAAAACACTCTTACATGTAAAACTAATTAAGGTATTCATTGAAATCAAGTGAACCATACTACTTTCTTCTAAAATTGTGCATAATTATGAATAGTATGGTACTGCCCATACTGCAAGGGCCTTATTTTGTTACAGATATGGAATTCACTTGATCACATAAGCTTTATTTAAAGGCCTACTGATCTATGGGACATTATTTAAAAGGGTATTGGTAGAGAAGGCCAACATATATTTCAAAAACAATAATATGATGCCACTCATTAGTGAACAAAGTCTAAGTCTCCAAGTAATTGAAACAATTATAGAGAAAGCCAACCAAGCTAGAGACACTAATACTTAATACAAAGGAACTTTTTCTTTAGGAGCTAGGCTGAACAGTATAAATGTTTGAAAAAGTACTTCCACTATATTGTACCAAGAACAAGACTTGATGAAATGTATAAATAATGCATTCTATTTATTCATGAATAGAGGTTTTCAGGGTGTGAAAATATACAGATAAATGTTGGAAAATAGACAGACTGATAAAAATAAGAATAAAACCTAAAGAATTACCAAAGCAGAAAACACTGTTTGTATTCAAAGGCTTGCAGTTCTTTAAAAGGACAGATTATTCAAAGAAACTGGAAAGGAAATAGATTTATAAAAAAAATCTTAAAAGATATATTGTTGTGTGTGAGGAAATTTGTAAAGGAAGTCAAAAAGTAAATACGGGAGGCCAAAGTTTGGGAGAATAAGCCAGTGAGAAATGTAAGAGGAAATCATCCAGATTGAGGCATTTTCAGAAGATTGCTTTCCCTGACACAGTTTGAAGGAATGAAAATGGGCATATTATGATGTACTTTAATGGAGTCTGTAAAGATGGGATAGACTCATTTTCTTACTGAACTATTGCAGTAGTCTTTAACAATGATATCTAAATCTAAAAATGAAGAAATGAGTTTTCCCAACAGACAATAGAGTTGAAGAATCCAGGAGTTCATTGTAATCTTATCTGTGAATTTTAGGAAATATATTCAATCTAAAAGAATGTTTTAAATTAATGTACAATAAATATGCATAGGCTAATTACATAATTTGTCTGGCACATCAAAATAAACATATAGCATCGACTATGCCTATGATAATTGGACAACACACTCATACACACACACACACATATTTCATTGTATAATGTATTAGATCATACTCAAAAATTTATATATTGGCATTTCTTTCTGGTGAAAATGTTTATAATTTTTCTGGCTTTTTAAATGTAGAGGACAATGATTCATCAATTTTGCCACCTATCCTTCCAACTACTGTCTTTACTCCATGTAATAGCCAATCTACTCTCAAGTTCTGCTACATCAATGTTAAAATTATATTACACGCATGAATGATACCTTGTCACATTTTATTGTATGCCTGGTTCACTCTAATTAAAATAGTACCTACCCTTTCTATTCATGTAGTAAGTTGTAAATGGCAGGAGTTTGTAAATTTTTATGACTAAACACTATTTCATGGCTCTATCTCTGAATATACACACACACACAGACACTTTATTTATCAGTTGATAGGTACTTCAAGGTTTTTTGTTTGTTTTGTCTTCTTTGTAATTTTTTTTCATTTATTGACTATTGTAAATGGAGCTTCAAAAATAGGGAAGCTTATACCTCATTGACATATTGATTCCATTACATATCCAGAATTAAGATTGCAGAATTATCTGGTAGATACATTTTACATGTTTCAGAGAGTATGAATTGACACCTCTAACAGTAGTGTGAAGGATCCTCAATTATAGTTTAGTACTTTTAGGCTTGTGCTATTTAAAGTGTATATTTTTTAAAAGTCATTCCTTCAGAAATGACTTCTGGAGTGAGGACTGCCTTGTCCAAGGTATGCTGCTCTCCAGAGAAAATGGCAAAGTAAGTAAGTGCCTAAGAAGAGGAGCCCCTGCTACTCAGCAGGATCCTCCTTATAGAACATTATGCTTTTTCAATTATGACTGAAAAGGATAGCATCATCTTACATAGTCACTGTGAGCATGAACTAAACGAACTTGCATGATTCACAGCTTTCCCATGAGAACCAAGAAATCACTTCCATAGCCTAAAAGCCCAGCCACGATGAACCATACTGCAGAGTAGCAGGTCTATGCTCAGAATGTGTATTCCTCTTCTTTAAATTGGTGAATTTTCTCCACTTTGTCCTGAGTCTAAGGTTACAGAAAATGCAATTTACATATATATTTCCACCTAGGACTTAGCTCACTGATCAGCCTGGCACTGAATCTCAAAGGTTATTTCAAAACTTAGGAAGAAAAAAATGGAAGGACAGGAGAGAGTGAGGACAGGGAAGAAAAGCATGCTCATGTTAGAAGACAGTCCCAGGATGTGGTCTGGGCCCAGGCTCCACAGATCTACCAGAGAAGGCACTGAGAAACCCAAACATGAGTCTGTTAGGTCAGAAGAGGTAAAAACATGGAACAGAGGCCTCATGGCTTTTGCTGGCCTATTTCTCTCTTGTGTTTCGTTCTTTTACTTAACAGGAGACATACAAGTTTTACTTTGGGGCTTCATGTATTTTTTGTGAACTTGTTTACATTTTCTGATTGTCTCCCAAGTCTTTGCTCTTTGTGCATAGAGATCTCAGGTGTTCATATAGGGAACATAAAGAGGGGTGAGGGGCTCTTTAAAAGTCCTTCAGTAAAGCTTAAATTTTATCCAAATAAGAAAAGTTTGTTACTGTACCTCGGTGTGTTTTCCAGGGCTAATTTCCAATTTCCTAGTGTGGCCCATTCTTTATGGCTTCCTACATTCTTATTCTCAACACAGTTTTGTATTTTCTTTTCTAAATCCCTATAAGAAAATTCCCTGGGAATCCTATTCTAGGTTTTTCATTCTGGTCTCTAGGCCTCAGTGCCTGTTTCATCTTATGGAGAAAGCAGCAGCAAGGTAAAGGACTGTGTGACAATAGGGGGAATTGCATTGTGACCCAGTGAGGAACTCAGTTTGGATCCCGTCTATACTGCACCCCATCTCCCTTTCATGCCTGCTTTACAGCCCTTACTTTCAGAAGAAGTAAACCAAATGAGAGAATTCATGTAATTATCACTTAAATTCTAGGAACTGTTAAGGAGCCATTTATCTACATACTTAATTTTCGCTCTAGATTGGTTCTTTCTCTTTACCCATTTGTGCTCCTTTTAATGCCGTCTGAAGTTCCTAGATAAGCAACGGGGAAAATCCAGTTCTGATATGTAATGAGAATTTACATTTAAATCAGATTACAGTACTCTTCTAGTACAGAGAGGTTCAGCATCTTTAGAATAAAATCTAAAGCCATTTGCATTTATGAAGATATTTCTTATAATCAGTTTCTGCTTACTGTCAGTTTTATCTTTGACCATTGTACCATTTTTGCTTTACATTTGAAAGATGCTGCTATATTCTCTAAATTGCAAAGCTTGCCTTTTGAATGTGCTGCCCTCAGTGTAGAACATCTTACCAAAGTGCATACTCTTAACTGAAGTACACCCTTTTTTCAGGTACAGCACAGAGCCTTGCATTCACTCTAACTACTTTCTTCAAGCTACCAGGCAGAGGGAGGTGTGGCTTCCCAGACTGCTTCCATGGAGGAAGTTCAGCATTAATCAACAGTGTTCTCCCTCCATACAAATGGATAAATGCTAAATCTGAATGCTAATAAGGTACTTAACTAACACTGCCATGGTTCCTTCACAGAGGCCTGAGAGGAAGGTACCACTTCAGCAAGACAAATCCACCAGTAAGTAGTAAACAGCACATAAATATCCAGGAATATACATATATAATATTTTTACCTGAGACATTCAAAATCATGGCTTAGAATGATTTCCCCCTGGACTCTAGAAGAAACTTCCATTATTACAACTCATTTCTGTTCCTGCCCTCAACATTTAAGGGTTGGTATTCTGACTCTGTGCTTCCATAGAATAAGGTGTTTGCTGATCTCTTAGCACTTATTTGGCAAGTGAAAAATAAGCTCTTCTTTGTCCATGATAATTTATTAAAATAAATGTTTTGGGAAAAGAAGCATAAATTTGTGATTTTTTTAACATATTGCTTTGAGCAAAATTGTTCAGTAAATATTGGCTGAACTGATTTGCCCAGGCTGATCAGAAAAAATTTCAAGATAGCCCATGACTACTGTACCCTTGAATGAACCATGTGGAGCCGGATTTGATGCAAAAGCAAGAGGAATTTTATTTAATCCAGTATGCGGGGTCACCCCGTACATAGGGTGAGAGCAACTCCCTTGCAGCCCATCCAGCAAGTCTTCATACAATTCTCAGGGCCACCGCCCAATAGGCACAATATGATTGGCAAAGCAGTGTCACTTTTAAACTGATTGGTCTATAGGGAATGTGTCTAAGAGCTCCGGTGGCAGGGCTGTCTTTCCTGTGGTCTGAGGAATATTCTTTATGACCTTTCGCGTCCAGTGAAATTTTCTAATGCTGAGCTGACCTCTTCACTACCATAATGTGATAGTCTGATAATCTGATCACTATTGTGGTAGTGTGATCATCTGATCAGTCCTTTATTTTATTAGTACTTTCTTTGTAAAATAAAAGAAGCAGTTCCAAAGAATGGTTAAAAAAAAATCTGCATTAAAATGATACTGTACTCTGAGGTGTTTCCCAGATGACATTTCTGAAAACTAAAATCTCTCAGAGAAAATCACTAGTTGGTTCATGTAATGATTTCTTTTTTACATCAAGTATGCGAGTATGAAACTGGGCGGGTTTACAGATCCATGAGCCCAATAGATGTGCAAAATACATTATATTTAGTTTGAATTTTTATTCAGCATTATTTTGTTGAATTGTTTATTTATCAAAATTCTTACTGCTGAACTCCTGCTTCCAGCATTTTCCCCTTGACCTTCCCCTTCCAGATCACACCATAAAGCCTTGGCTGAAATAGAGGTGGGAGTGATTTAAGTACTTAGATGTGTGAACAATGAAAGCAGCAGTGTTCAGGAATTCACAACTGGGGAAAAAGAATGAGACAGCTTCCTTTGCCACTAATCCCAAAGGAAGTCTACAGAGGATGCACCATGCGTGGTGCAACTTCAGGGGCAAAGTTTGAAACAGAAACAAATGCTGCTCAAAATAATAATAATAATAATAATAATAATAATAATAATAATAATAAACTTTAGAAATAAAATAAAAATGGAGATGTTACCTAAGCCCTGAGTCCTAGCTGATCTCAATCTGTCATGTGTTATCAGACTCCAGCTAAGACAAAATTACTCCAGCAGGTAAATACAAATAAGGTCATGTTGGATACATTGAGCAAACTGCCCAGAAGAACAAAAAAGGAAAAGGTAATGAGCCAGTTAACTCAGTTCACACTGGTGAAGAGTTTCTAAAGAAAGGCCTACTCTAACAGAAACTGTAAGTTTCAGAAGACCCTTGAAAACACCCAGAGAATTAGACCAGTGTCAACTCTGAAACTAGGATTTCACATTGAGAACATGGTCAGCGAGGCTGAAGGTACAATAAATTAATTTTGCTGATAAACATGTAGGGTCCTGGAAATGTTGCACCCATCAACCCAGCAGACTAGGGAATTCTTAAGGAAAATCTATAGTCTGAAAGTGAGAAGAGTTAAAAACCAGCAAACATTTGTGTAAGCTTAAAACAATTTTGTTAGAAGTGTAAAGGATTGTTTAAAGTTAAATGAATATTCTTGCCTCTTTTCCATTCCATAGCAGAGGGGAGTGTGAGAACTACATCATGAAGAACAGCACACTGGAAGCCTTGGTTCCCAGGAAGATACAGATTTGGGGAAGCAATACACAGAGTAATTTCAAGGAGATGGCAGAAAACTTACCTTCTATTTGGAAAAAATTGTCTGGTAGAAAATAATATTGTGTAAAACTTTGTGATAAAAGATTGAACAGGATATATGCACAAATGCACACATATCTGCCTCTAAACTTCTAAGAAAACTGAAAGAAGAAAAAGTAGTAAAAGTCCCATATGTGTTCAAGATTGAATTTTGACATATAAAAATTGTGCTTCAACTAAAAACTGTCTAGGAGTAGATTTTTGCAGTGACCTCCAGTAAAAATTGTGAATTTGAGAATTCACACCAATGTCAAACTACTGCAGCAAGCCTAGGGCTCTTTTCCTAACTCTCTTGACCCACACAATCAGAGAGTGAAGCAGACTTTAGGAGCACAGATGAAAATTGTTTATTAGCAAATATCATCTTGTAATGTATAAGAAGAATTACATATCAAAATCCACTTGATATTTTGGTATACAAATTTCATTCAACCTTTTAAGAAAAGCAAATAATGCAATGTATAATCTTTAAACATTAATTGAAAAATGTGACCAATACTTGCAAAGTAATATGAGAAATCAACATTTTGCCCAAATGACTGAATGTTAAACTCCCACAGACAGCTCTTGTTCTTTTTAGCTACTCCACACCATTTCCAAAAATTACTTATTTTAACACCCACACAGTGTTACCATTTTCAGTTAATTTTGAATTTCCTTGTGCTATCAAATAGATTTATTTTTACTTGGCTATATTTTTGGCTATAAATGTATTTTTATTTCATAAATTGATTGTATTTCTTAGCAAATGGGATCAGAAGGAATGTTTTTAATGTGTGAATTGTATGCAAAGATGACCATAGAACATCCTTTTTAAGGCTGAATTGGTGACTTTTACTCCTAAGACTGACAGGGCAAGGCTATCTAGTTGAATGTTTAGTGACAGGCATTACAGAAGAAAACTAAAGTGGACTTCTGCAGTTCAACAACAACCACATAGATAATACAATACAAAATACAAACAATTAGATTTGAAACATTACATAAGAAAATACACATGTAGCCTATAAATAAGTGGAAATTTATTTGATAGTACAAAGAAATACAAAATTAACATTATGTGCATACCAAAATAAGCAATCATGAGACTTGGTGTAGAGTAGGTGAAATAATAATAATGTCAGTAGGAGTATTTGGTTTCCTGGACAAAGTAATGAGGTGCATTATTTTACACACCAAAGCAGACCTGAGCTTCAGGTTCTCCCAGCATCCCTCAGTCCCTACCTGGCATGTCTTGCCCCCAGCCTTGAACTTTCCAGCTCAGGGGCTGGAC
This sequence comes from Mus musculus, assembly GCF_000001635.26. Taxonomy (NCBI): domain Eukaryota; kingdom Metazoa; phylum Chordata; class Mammalia; order Rodentia; family Muridae; genus Mus; species Mus musculus. Next base: position 17,656,404 of record NC_000075.6, on the reverse strand, counting down.
TGCCCTTTCCCCATGGCTCCTCCCTATATAATCCAGACATTTTAGTCTCTTCTCCTCTTCCCTCTACACACACACACACACACACACACACACACACACACACATACACACACACACCTTTTCTCTCTCCCTCCTATTCCTCCACTCTTTCCCAGTTACTTCCCTGGCTCTTTAATATAAACTAATCTCTTTTGATACGGTTCCTTTCACTTGTGGCAAACAAATAATATAACAAGGATTTTAACACCTTTTAGTTACTTTGGCAAAATGTAGATTTTCTTGTAAAATTAAGTATATTCCTATAAAACAATCCAGTCATATTATATATTTATTCATGAGTATTCAGAAACATGTTTATGAAGACATATGCTGAAGCTTCCTTCATAATAGTTAAAAGTCAGGAATAGGATGACTGTCTGGCATCCACAGAATAATGTACCTAACATATATTTATATTTAAAAAGCCAATGAGCAAGTGAGAAGGTAGAGTAGGTGAAATAAACACGAGTTGTCTGATGTGTGCAGTAGCAAGAAAGGTGGCTTAAAGCTGCGTTTCATGTTACATGATTCCTTTTTTTAAATTCTAGCTCAGTAGATATCAGAAGTTATCAGTAAAAGGAAAAAAGAAAAAAGAAAAAGAAAATCATCCTAAATGTTAAAATTTGGCAGCAAAAGGTACCTTGGCAGATCTAACATGAGAGGGTTACTGGGGGACTGGGACAGCAAAAGGAATGAAGACAGGAGAGACAGATTCAGGGGAGTGGTGGGAAGGGGGGAATGTAGAGAAACAGAAACAGAGAAGGACAGAGAAAGGAAGAGAGAGTGACAGAAAGAGAGTCCGAGAGACAGACAGAGACTGAGAGATGTGTGTAATGTTCAGAGGCAAAGTCTATGAAAGGCTGATTAGCAGAGCACCTGATTTACAAAACTCAGGCTGGGGCAAGAGAACCCAAATTTAAAGTGAGAGACCAGATCTTGGGTTCAGACTCCATCTTAGAAAATTTGGACTAAGGTTGAACTTGAGCCAGCACCTAGCAGAAGTTTCCAGGTTGCTCCCCAACAAACCTGTACCTGGCACTAGTTTCCAGGTTATAAGTCTGCCCCTGGCACTTTACTTTCTAACAACCATCAATAAGGAGAAAAGCAGAAGTTACATTTATGGTTTTGCTCCTAGAACCAGCCTTGTACCACTGAGAGCTGTGAGCTTCACCCTTTCTCTTTGCTGCATCAGAGATGAAAGTGTGGCTCAAGCACCAGCTTGTTTTAAAGAGACCCTAATGCAATTACATCAGATTACATCGATTACATTGGCTCCTTTGTGGCCTTTTGGGGTTCATGAAGGAGGCACAACAGAAGTATTCCATATATACTTTAGTGTGATTGTTCCCTCGATTAGACACAGTTTTAGGTCCCAAGTTTCCCATTCGATAATCACCAAATACAAATTTGCTACAGATGCATGCAATCAACTGTCCAGTGCCCTAGCTTCGACTGCTTCCAGCTCACAGTGAAAAGGGAAGAAATTTAAAGAGCTGATGACATACAGAATAACAGAATATTGGAGTTTAGAGTTTCAGGCACTTGAAAAAGTCATTTAAAAAAAGCAGATGCAATTTGTACATTTCAGTTTTAAAAAGTTTTTAAAAAGTCTACAAATTAACAGTAACATGACTAGGATGACTAGGAAAGCTAAAATATATAGGATCCAGCATAATGTTGAGTCTAACGTTTTATACGATGCTTTAAATAAAAATCAGTTCATTACTAGAAGAATAGAGATGTTAGAAGTTTGCATAACATGATATCACAAATAATTATCATTCAATTTCCTTCAAATCTGAAATATTTGCATGAACAACAAAATTAAATTTTGAAAAAGTACATTCTCCATCTAAAATATTATTTTAATTTGACATAAATTAACTATTAGTATGCAATATTACCATATACACATTATTGCTATTTTCAATTGAAAGCTATAAAATTATTTTATATATAATAATTTTCTATTTTATCTATATTTTTCCTACATTTAATTTTCTTTGTACATTGTAAAACAAGTAATTTAACTTTCTTAATATACACATAAAAATTAATAAATGTTACTGATAAAGTCTAAGAATTTCATCAGTTCTCAGTAATTTAGTGTTAATTTTAACTGCAAAGAAGGTGATCATGTCCGCATTTGTGGTTTTTTTATAGCTGTAACAAATTACCATGGATTTAATATTGATAAAGAAGCATAATATTATTTTTCAGTTTTGGCAGTAAGAAGTCTAACACTGAGTTAAATTCAAAGTGTTATTGGACTATGTCCCTTCATGGTGATTCACACACAGTCTCATGGAACCATTCCACACAACCCATGCTAGCATTCCCATTTCAAGTTTCATTTCTACAATCATAAATACAAAGTGCCTTGTTTGCATATTCACAGTCCAAGGTAAGTTGTCACAAGTCTACATGTCACTTTGCTGCCCACTTGGGACTCTTCCATCTCACAGCTCAAGCCCTCAGCCTCTAAGGTCATCATGTTCTAACTGATCAATGTTTCTAAGGCTTCTCTTTATCTCCATTATGACATTTCTTGATGGTGTGTTCACAAATACTGGACTACTCAAATTTTACTGACTACCCACTATACACTTTCTCATTGCCCATCTGTTGGAAAGTCTTCTCAGAAAAGTCTCAAGGGGAAGAAATTTATGGATGTTATCAATCCAGATAAAATAAATCTTGTTAACAGACATTGCATTGCAATTATAAAACAAAGTTATCCTTCCAGATTATCTAAAACCTTTTACAGTATTGCTTCTATGATACTCTTATTTACATCACCCATAGTATCTGTGTATGTTGCTTATTCTGAGTCCTGGTGGATCAAAAAAATGCACAGATGTTCTATACACTGCTAAGTGTAATATTTACACTTAGTTAAATATTATACTTACTTAGGGAAGACTGAGTGATTTTGGCATTAAAGTTTATAATGAAATGTAAAGAAAAAGACATATAAAACTATATCAAATATAAGGTAGCAGATGGTTGATGTAAATGCATGGTATAAAAAAGTGTTAAGGGGTTATGATGGCAAATCTTTGAAACATGTTTAAAGCCAGCTTAGTGGCTAAAGACATTTTGAATCCATCCTGAAAACCTCCCTGAGTTCAACTAATGAGTTTCACATGGCATGAGAAAACTGACTCCTCTAATCTCTACCAGTGCGTCATGACATCTCTAAGCTCATCTACTCACACACGCAAAATCAATAAATAAATATAGTAAAAGTTACTCAAAATTATCTTACAATTTCCCAATAATATGGAGGCATAACTTATAGACAAATAATCAAATAATGAAACAGAAATATTAGTCATGCTTCTTAATGCTTACAGTATGCATCAAATGCGGAAAATGAATTTATTTCTTATAAGTACGTTTTTCCAAAATTTACCTTAGAAAATCCATTTCTCTAAGGGAGAAAAAGACAAATTGACTAATTGAAAATGAAGTCAATTTTCCTTTTCCTTTTACATTTTTTATTCATTTATTTATTTTGGTTTTAGTACCCAGAGACATACAACATTAATATATTATAACTCAAAAGCTATTTGTATTTTAAAGGATGTCTTAACAACTGCAAACACTTTTTAGCTTCACCTTCAGGTTGACTAAATCTCAGATAAAGACAGCAATGCCAAGAGAGAGGAATCATGCAGAGACCTAAGAATGTTTGACTGTATAAAATATGCTAGAAAGACTGAATGTACTCAAAGGAAAGATTGCTAATTAAGTTCTCTGTTTGAGGTAAGAGGAGTCTGCTCCCTACAGGGATGAGAAGGTCACTCCCCACTGAGTAAAATCTCCCTCACAACACACAAGCTAATGCAAGTGATTCAAGAATTGCAGCAATAAGAACTTTCTGTAGAAACCATTTTAATAATCCATATTTAATTACTGTTTAACTGTTTTTACTTATTTTCTTGTCCTAAAACTTTAGAAAATATTCACTATCTACAGAAAAAGTAATATTGAAACAGCATCTTCTCCTGATGTTAGACTTTGAAATGGAATTCGAGTGTTTTGAGTAACAGCTTTGACTCTCAGTGTGTCACATCTGGAACTACTTGTGTGTAGAAATGGTTAAAGATTATTGGATCACCTTATGCTGTGTTAAATTTCCACTCACTTTTTGACAAGGTTATCATTTAGGATATAAGGCAGTGTAGAAGTACAGTGCTCTAGACTGAGATCAGAATGAGCAACTCACACAAGAAGAAAGACGGAGTACAACACCATCTGTTTCCAGCAGTCATACAAGACTTTTGGCCTCACTCTACTTGGAGAAATTTATATACATGTCTGATACTGACTTGTTGACCCGCTTGAAAGCACAAATTACAACTTTAGCACAAGATTGCTTATGTATTTCCATGGAAGAATTAAAACCATGGAGGATAGGAGCATTTTGTGCTTGCAAATTGTACCATTCAGAATTTTTGCAATATGGCACAGATGATTCCACATAGGACAAAAGAAAGAAAGGGAGAACAGAACTTTGTGTCTTTCAATATCCCACTATGGGAACTAAAAGGAGGGCAGGGGAATAGGGGGAGGATAGCCCACTTCTGGCCAGAGTTCCTCCTATACTCTGGGCAGGCGGACTTGGGAGGGTTGCCAGATGCTTTCCACTCACCCTGGGTGGGCATATAAGCCACTGACCCCACTTGATGGTGGGTGGACAAGGTGCAGCCCCTGAAACCAGGGGGCTCCAGGGCGACACCCTGTAGCCCTGGGTTATGGAAGCGAGGGCTGAGGAAGAGAGGTTCCCACACAGGTGAGAGTAAGGGCAGAGGAAGGCCTTCCATCCGGAGATTAGAAAGGGTTCTAGCTACTTATGTAGCAGAAGATGGCCTAGTCGACCATCACTGGGAAGAGAGGCCCCTTGGTATTGCAAACTTTATATGCCCCAGTACAGAGGAATGCCAGGGCCAAGAAGCGGGAGTGGGTGGGTAGGGG